>NC_081295.1:8757500-9382500 GCF_030435805.1 Mustela lutreola | reverse complement strand
GACAGAGGGAGAGAGAGCGAGTGAGCACAGGCAGACAGAGAGGCAGGCAGAGGCAGAGGGAGAAGCAGGCTCCATGCCGATCAAGGAGCCCGATGCGGGACTCGATCCCAGAACCCTGGGATCATGACCTGAGCTGAAGGCAGCTGCTTAACCAACTGAGCCACCCAGGCGTCCCTCAAGTTAGCTTTTCAAAAGCTAGTGATAAAAGATAAATATTAGTCTTTCCCTAATATTTCAACATATGTTTTTTTTTTTTAAAGATTTCATTTATTTATTTATTTATTTGAGAGAGTGGGCAGGTGGAGGAGAGGGAGGGAGAGAGAATCTCAAGCAGACTCCCTGATCGGACACGGGGCTCGATCTTAGGACCCCACGATTGTGACTTGAGCCAAAACCAAGAGTCAGACGCTCAAACAACTGAGCCATCCAGGCACCTCACAACATATGTATTTTTTAAAGTCTCTGATCTATGAATGTTTTCCTAAAGTCTGAAATTTTACCGTGCCTTCTTGCCTGGATCACATGTAATTACACATAATGAAATACGGCACTTAGATAACAGACACTGAGGTTAACAATCCTCCTACAAGCTTTTCTAGCTTCAAGAAAGAAGGTCCCAAGTGAAATTAGAGATGTATTTCAGAAACACGCGTGTTGCGCTTCTTGGACCCCGTTAATAAAGGGCCAGGTTAGCTGTTCTGGATTTAACGGTGGTATTTTACAGAAAGTCTGGCATGTCCGTCATCTGATGTTACACTTATGTAGAAGTCCGATGTGCTGTGAATTATTCTTGACCTGAGCCTTGCATGCAAACAAGCTGTTGCCACGCTTGTCCCTGACCTTGGGGTTGGTGGCTGGGAGAGAGTGGTGGTCTCCCCTCCACCCGCAACCAATTTTGGGTCTCAGGGAACATCTCCACCTGGACCTCTGGTGCCAAACAGGTCCTTCCTGTGCCCCATGCCCTCAAGGGTGGAGTGGCAGTCTGTGCGCTGGCAACAAGGGGTCACGTGCTGGCCTGTGCCTTTGCAGGCATATGGTGCTGCTGAAGGAACAGTATGGGAAGCAAGTGGTCGTGAACCTGCTGGGGAGCAGAGGCGGAGAGGAGGTGCTCAACAGAGCCTTCAAGGTAAACGCTGCTGTGCTGCTTTTCAGGTCCGGTGGGGCGGGTGGCGGTGGGTGAGGGGCAGGACGGCCCCGCACAGAGGCACGCTTCCCTGCAGGACTGGGAAGGGCACTGCTGTCACCGCGCCTGGGGGGCTCTTTCCCACCAGCTCTGTTGCATGAGGTGATTTGGGCTCCTGAGGTACAAAATTTAATTTTTGTGAGCTGACGGAGAATGTGCTCCAACACAGCATCCCCCACCTCCAGGGCTCCCTCTGGGGCTTGCAGGGCTCAGGAGAGCCAGGCTCCCTCCCTGGTTGTCTTGGGGACACACACACACACACACACGCGCACATGCACACACACACGTGGGCTTCGCCCCGCGGTCCTGACCGCTCAGGGAGCCTGAGCTCTCTTCCTTCCTTGGTCTGGCTCTGCCTCCTGGCGCACTCACCGAAACACCTGCAGCGCCCTTGGCCTGGCGCCGTCCCTCAGAGCTCCTGCTCAGTTTAAGGCAGGAACCTTAACGAGGTTTCCTCCCGCTGACGTCAGCCTTCAAATCTCCATCCCTGTCTGGGCTGCCCCAGGGAGCAGCTCCCTGTGCCCAGCTCCCCGTGGGCTCCCTGTGGCCTCTCTGGGCACTTTCAGGGGTTGGGGGTGTGCAGAGGCGGTGGGGGGGCAGACAGGGAAGGAGCCGGGGAGCTGAGGGGACAGCTCCGCCCACCTCACCTGGGCCTCTCCCTGATCTCCCAAGGGTCTCCGCTAGATGCACGGCTCCAGAAGGAGCTATGGGCAATGTCCAAGTTCCTTTCCCAGGGGCCCGTGTCTCCCGCTTAATGGAGAGGAGCCCTCTGGTGGTTCTACAGTCCAGGAAGCCCCTCCCGGGGAGAGTGCAGGCAGACCTTGGCTCTCGGGGAGCAGTGCTTGCTGCCCCCCTGACTACTGACCTCCGGCCGGCCGGAGCTGAGCCCACCAGGTGCCCCTTCCGCTCTGCGCAGAGAGGCCATGTGCGCAGAGCAGACTCCCTGGTGGCCAAGTTCGTCTGGCCAGACCTGCTTTCCCTGTTGGGTTTGTTGCTGTTGGCAGGCAGCTTGCTGAGTCTCTCCCTCCCAACCATCTTGGCAGCAACGCTGACGGCTTATATTAAGGGAAAAGAAGGAAAGAACAGAACCTCTTTTCCCTTTATGTCTTGAGTGCTGGAGAGGGCATGTCCTCAGCCCCCGTCAGCCAGCAGTGGTGCACCCTGTGGACGGGCTCTTTGTCACGAGGGGGCCAGGAGGCGACAGGGGTCCTGTGACCCAGGGGAAGGGCAAGCTGCTGGGCAGGGAGGCGGCGGGTGCCACCTAGAAGAAACCCGCTGAGGTCCCACCGAGCGGCGGCTCCCTCGGCCCTGAGCTCCCTGCCCCAGCAGCCCACCCACGGACCTCAGTCACAGCCCGACAAGGTGCTCCCTCCAAACTGTGTCATCACGAAGGGGCGAAGGGGACCCCACTCAGCTCGGCTGGCTGCTTTTATCTGGCAAGGCTCTCCGACGGCCACCTCCAGGCACTGGCTGGTGTTCTGGCTCCCAGTGGCGGGCACTTTGAGTTGCAGGGACCAGAGGGCCCAACGCTCTTCCAGTTTTTCAAGTTCATGGACTCTCTGGACAAGTCGAACCTGAAGCTATGTGGGAGGATCAGGGTGGGTTGGGCCTGAGGCTGGGTGCCCGGGGAGGCCGCTGGCCCAGTTTCGACCCCAGAGCTCCTGAGAGCGCTCTGGAGTGCCCCAGAGGTTCCTTGTGTTGGGGGGAGGCCTCCGTCAGGATCCCCAAGCTGCCTGGAGCCCCTGCCATGCACCCCCATCCCTGGCCTCGCTTCCCCTCAGGTCTTGCGCCGGCCTGGGCCTGCTGGCCCTGACCCCGCGTCACCCCTTCCTGCCATCTCACGGGGCCGTGTGTCCGGCACCTCCCCTCGTGGGGCCCCAGAGGACCCTGGTGGGAGGATGGGGCACCCAGGAGCACACCCGCCTGAGGCTGACGCTTGCCTGGGTGGCACCGGTTACCTGGCAACGGGGAGCTGGATTATGAGCCCCCACCCTCTGGGCTGCCCCGTCCCTGAGAGGCCCATGGCATTTGGGGGTCTGTGAACACTGTGACTGTGGTCCTTCCCTCCTTGGCGCCCTCCCAGGAGCCCCGCGGGGGCGGGGGTGATGTCAGTTCAGAGCTGCGAGCCGGGGAGCCACGGCCGCCCCGGCTGTCTTCGGCCCGGGCTGGCCCCCTGCCCTGCTGCGGGCAGGATGCTCTTTGCAGTGCTGCGCTCCGAGGCTCTGTCCTTCCGTTTCAGGGTCGGGGCGCGTGAACAGCTCGGTCCCCCACGTGACTTCAACCCGGAGCTTGGGCCCTAGGCGGCGCGGTTGGCCCCCCACACGCCCCCCCCCCCCGCCCCCCCCCGCCGACTCCGGCCACCAGAGGTTTGCCGCGTCCCCGCTCCCTGGCCACCCTCTCCCTCTCCACTTTCAGAAGTTGCTCTGGGCCTCTTGCCACGCCAGCGACACGCCTATGATCAACTTCGACTTCCATCAGTTTGCCAAAGGTGGGAAGCTAGAGAAACTGGAGAACTTGTTGAGGCCGCAGCTGAAGCTGCACTGGGATGACTTTGACGTGTTCGCCAAGGGCGAGAATGTAAGTCCACGGTGAGTCTCCCTCCGCCTGGCTCCTCCCCGCTCCCCTGCTGTGCAGCTGCACTTGTGGTCTCTGGGGCCACAGGGTCAGGCATGGGGGGGATCCCGGCTTCCAGTGCCTTCTTCCCCTTCCTGCCTTCAGACCATGCTCGTGAATTTGGTGACTGGATGGCCAAGTGTAGTTTTCTGGCAAAATAAATGATAAATACAGGGACCAGGTGAAACCGTGGAGCTCTGGGAACCATAGAACTTACTGTCCAAACTGGTGAAAGCCCATGAGAGCGAAGAGGGACAGCTAGCGCCAGCCCCGTGGCCCGAGGAGCCTGGGGTCGGGATTTTCCTGCTCAGCGCTGAGCAGAGAAAGGAACCCGCTTCTCTCAAATCACAATGCAGTCAATTCTTGTTCTTCAGATTCTATGTTTGCAAATTGGCCCATCGCTAACACCGATTTGTCACCCCAAATCAACACTCATGGCCCTTTCAGGGTCATGGACAGACGAGCTCCGAACTGTGAGAAATTTGAGTCCCTGAGTTCACCCTGTTCCCAGCCGAGGGGGAGCAAAGCAACGCCTGCCTTTTGGTTTCGACTCTCCTAGATCGAGTGTCCTTTTTGTGGTCTGTGTGGTGCTCCGGGGTCATAGCTTTGTGCATTTTATTGGTTATTTCACTGTTTAAAATGCCCCCTCCCCCCCCAGTGTAGTGCCACGAGCTGGCCGGTGTTCCCAAGCACGAGGCGGCCGTGCTGTGTCCGACGGGGACGGAGAAGCTTGGCGCAGCTCTCAGCGCAGCTGGCTCGGAGTCCGCGTTAAGCAGCGATCTGTGTTAAAGTGCCTTTGAATAGAATCGCCCATATAACAGGGTTATGTGTCGTGCAGTTGGGGAAAATGTGAGAGAGCAGAGGCTTGTAGGAACCCGACCCTCAGTTTCCCCTGGGAGCAGTAGTTCAGTCTGTGCTAATCTGCTAATGGTTCAGGTCGCTAATTGTTTTTTTCTTTTTTAAGATTTACTTATTTATTTGCGACATAGAGCAGGGAGGGAAGGGCAGAAGGAGAGGATCTCACACGAGATCCCTGCTGAACAGGGAGCCCAGCGCGGGGTTCAGTCTCACGACCCTGAGGTCATGATCTCATGACCTCATCTGAAACCAAGAGTCGGATGTTTCACCGACTGAGCCACCCAGGTGCCCCTCAACTCGCTGATTGGTCGTGGCCCCTGTGTAGACATAACTATGGCGAACAATGAGAATCGGCATGTTTTATAACGACCCGGGTGTGCGTGCCGCTCCAGCCGTGCTGGGGTCCCTCAGGTGTGTACGGAGGATCCTGGCCGGCTACCAGAGTAAGCAAGGGTCGGCCCCAGTTTTCCCAGAGACCTGCAGTCAAACGTAGGCCATCGTGCTGTGGGCTTTGTTCCTTCAACAGCTTGTAACCATTTGCATTTCTTGTCCCCCTAAGTTTTCAGAAAGGCACTCTGCGGATGAACTGTCTTGACTGCCTGGACCGAACCAACACAGTGCAGAGCTTCATAGCACTCGAGGTCTGTCCCTACCGTGCGAGGGCCCTTGGGCCACCTGGGTCACGTCCCATGCCTCCATCGGCAAGATGAGGGGACATCACTGGGCTAGCCTATTAACGGGGGGAACGTGGGGCAGATGCCAGGGCAGCTGCCTTGCCCGTACCGTGCGATGCCTTTGCCTTATTTGTACGCACACTTTGTGGAATGCACTCCGGACATGGTCGCCCAGGGGAGCCTGGTGCCACCTTGAGAAACAGTGGTTCTGTGTAGTGATTGCTGTGAATATCCAGCTGGGCGAGGGCAGTGTGAGGCGGGCTCAGATGTGGCAGAATTTGATGCCCAGGAGGGAGACCTGAGTCTGCCTACCGGCCCAGTGCCTGGCTGACCTCTCCTGGCTCACGGCTGGGGGGAGGGGTGGGGTCACCGCCGGCTCCCAGGCTGTCCCTGATTGCTCTCATTCATCCCTCTGGTGGTCGGGGCTGGGCATGGGGGAGGAGGTCAGGAGGAAGGGGCGCAGAGGAGGTCTGCCGGCACGGTGAAGACCAGGTTGCCTCCGGTTGGGTGAGTGGTGGTTGGAAGCCCCACTCTTTGCTGCCAGGAGGCTCGTTCTCTGGAGGAGCACAGGGTGATCCACGGTCTGCCAAACAAGGGATTCACGGGGATGGTGCCTGGTGACACAGACCTGAAGCAGCTGTGGGTGGTGGGAGCTTCCAGGTGGGAAGATGGTGACATCTGTCCCTGCCTTGTCATCAGGTCCTTCATCTGCAGCTCGAGAGCCTGGGTCTGAACTCAAAGCCCATCGCGGACCGCTTCGTGGAGTCCTTCAAAGCCATGTGGTCTCTGAACGGGCACAGCCTTAGCAAGATGTTCACGGGCAGCCGGGCCCTGGAAGGGAAGGCCAAGGTAGGGGGAGACCGCAGGGAGAGAGGGAGGGCCTGCGTGGATCCCTCTCATGGCCTCTGGTCTGGCCCGTGGCAGGTGGGGAAGCTGAAGGATGGGGCTCGGTCCGTGTCTCGCACTATCCAGTCCAACTTCTTTGATGGGCTGAAGCAGGAGGCCATCGAGCTGCTGCTGGTTGGGGATGTCTGCACCGAGGAGTCCGCAGACAAGGGAAGGATGCTCTTGGACAACACGGCCCTGCTGGGTAAGGGGGCTCCCGCTCCACGTGCATGGTGCCCAGCCACCCAGAGGGAGTGTTGGGGGTGGGGGGAGGTGCCAGCCAGCCCTTCCCTCTCCTCCTCACATAACCCCAAACAGCAGGTAGCAGACACTCCCCTGAGCGGGGCGTCCGTGCTCTGCCCTCTGGCCCATGACTTCAGCTGGACCGCGTGCCCTGAGCGGCCGACAGGTGTGGTTTGCGTTCTTTTATGAGACGACCAGTCGTGTGCAGCCACAAGAGGAGGCTCAGGACAAAACAGTTTATTCTTCAGACGGAAGGACATACAGGAGCGCCTGGGTGGCTCAGTCAGTTCAGTGTCTGTATCTTGACCTCGGGTCAGGTCATGATCTCAGGGTCATGAGATCGAACCCCACATCTGGCATCAGGCTCCACGCTCAGCTTATGGAGCTTAAGATTCTCTCTCTCCCTCCAGCCCTCCCACTCTCACTCGTGCTGTCTCTCTCTCAAGAAAAAAAAAAAAATGTACAGACCAAAGATGAAAGGATGGAAAAAGAAGTTTTATGCAAATGAAAATAAAAAGAAAGCTGGTGTAGCTATGCTCCTAGCCGACAAAAAGAGACTTTAAAACAAAGACTAAAAAGAGACAAAGAAGGGCATTATATAATGATAAAGGGGTCCATTAAGCAAGATGACATAACGTATATAAGTTTATATGCACCCAAAGTACGAGCACTAAGATACTTAAATATTAATGGGGCTAAAGGGAGAAATTTACAGCAATACAATAGTCAGGGACTTTAATATCCCACTTACATCAATGGATATCGTCCAGACAGAAAACGAATAAGGAGACACATTAGCCTTAAGCAACACATTAGACCAGATGGGCTTAACAGACATAAGCAGAACATTCCACCCAAAAGCCAGCAGAATACACATTCTTCTTAAGTAAGTGCACATGGAACATTGTTCCGGAGAGGTCATATGTTAGACCACGAAACAAGTCCTGATAAATTTAAGAAGACGGAAATCCTATTGGGCATTTTCTCTGACTGCAGTGGGATGAAACTAGAAATTATAAGAAAACTGGAAAAACAAAAACGTAGAGATTAAACAATTGCTACCGAACAACGAGTGGGTCATCAGAGAAGCAAGGGAGCAATTTTTTAAAAGTACCTAGAGATGAACAAAAATAGAAATAAAACAGGCCATAATCTTTAGGATGCAGCAAAAGCACTTTGGTGGGGAAAGGGCCTAGCAACCGAGGCCTGCCTCAAGAAACCAGAGAGAGGGGCGCCTGGGTGGCTCAGTGGGTTAAGCCGCTGCCTTCGGCTCAGGTCATGATCTCAGGGTCCTGGGATCGAGGCCCGCATCGGGCTCTCTGCTCAGCAGGGAGCCTGCTTCCTCCTCTCTCTCTGCCTGCCTCTCTGCCTGCTTGTGATCTCTCTCTGTCAAATAAATAAATAAAATCTTTAAAAAAAAAAAAAAAAAAAAAAAAAAAAAAAAAAAAAGAAACCAGAGAGAGCTCAGTCTGACTGTACAACTGAAGGAACTAGAAAAAGAAGAGCAAATGAAGCCCAAAGTCAGGTGAAGGAAAGAAGTAATAGAGATCAGAGTGGAAAATAAATAAAGATTTAAAAACAGCAGAAAAGATCTACAAGTTGGTTCTTTGAAAAAAATAAAACAATAAAACTTTAGCTAGACTAAACAAGAAAAGGGAGACGTCGCTAATCAGAAATGAAAAAGGAGAAATTACAGCAGACACCACAGAAATACAAAGGCTCATAGGAGACTACTACACGTAATTCAGACAGCCTGTAAGAGATACGTAAATACCATTCTTCCAAGACCGGATCATGAAGAAATAAAAACTCTGGGTAGACCGATTATTAGGAGATTGAATCAGAAACCAAAAACCTCCCAAGCCCAGAACCTGGCTTTCTCAGTTAGTAGAACACAGAACACTTTGATCTCTCTTGGTTGTGAATTTGAGCCCCCTGTTGGGCAAAAAGATTAAAAAAAAATAAAATAGAGTGGTTACAAATCAAAACCAAAACCAATACACGTTAAGTCCCATGTCCCGAAAGCATCACTCGTGAATTCTGCCAAACATTCGAAGATGAAATACTTGTCCTACTCCTCTCTTCCAAAAAATTCAAAAGTAGGGACTACTTCCAAACTCATTCTATGAGACCATCACTACCCTGATCTCAAAACCAGACAAGGATGCCACGCATCCACACTAAAAATTGCAGGCCAGTGTCGCTGATGAACACTGACACAAAAAATCTACAGTGCAATATTAACAAACCAAATTCAACAACACATCCAAAGGATCAGTTACGACAATCAGGAGGGATTTATTCCAGTGATGCAAGAATGGTTCGACATCCACAAATCAATCAACTAATACACCACATTAACGAAATGAAACATAAAAATCCTGCTGATCGGGGGTCTGGGTGGCTCAGTCAATTAAGTGTCTGCCTTTGGCTTGGGTCATGATCTCAGGGTCCTGGGATCGACCCTCCAAGTCAGGCCCCCTGCTCAGTGGGGAGTCTGCTGCTCACTCTTTCTCTGCCCCACCCCCCCCACACACACACATATGCTCTCACGCTCTATCGTTCAAATCTTTTTAAAAATCCTGTTGAAAATAAATAAAAATTTAAAATCTTGTTGATCATCTCAATAGATGTAGAAAATGCACTTGACAAAATTCAACTGATAAAAATTCTCAACCGAGTGGGTAGAGAGAATTTGCCTAAACGTAATGATGGTGGTTGTCTATGACAAGTCCACAGCCAACATTACACTCAGTGGTGAAAAGCTGGAAGCTTCTCATCTGAGATCAGGAGCAAGACAGGGATGCCTAGTCTGGCCACTTTTATTCAGTGTATATTAGAAGTCTAGCCCACAGGAATTAGGCAAGAAAAAGAAAAATTTTCTTTTTCTAATTCCAATTAAAAAGAAAGAATTAGAAATTAGAAAGAATTAGAAAGGATAAAACTGTCATTATTTGCAAATGACATACTATATATAGACAACTCAAAAGACCACGCACAAACTGTTAGAACTGATACATGAGTGAAGTAGCAGGATACAAAATCAAAAGACAGAAATCTGTGGTATTTCTATACATTAATGATCTGTACTCTGGAAACTGTAAGGCACTGATGAACAAAACTGAGAAAGAGGCAAATAAATGGAAAGCCCTCCTGTGTTCCTGGTTTGGAAGAATTAATATTGTTGAAATGTGCATACCACCAAAATAATGTACAGATTCAGTGTAATCCCTATCAAAATTCCAGTGGCATTTTTCACAGAACTAAAACAAATAATGTTAAAATCTGTACAGAATCACAAAGGCCCTGAACAGCCAAGGCAATCTTGAGTAAAAACAACAAAGCTGGAGGTATCCAGCTCCCTGATTTCAAACTAAACTATAAAGTTATATTAAAACCATATAATATTCAGGTAAAAACACAGGACAATGGAACAAAATTGAGAGCCCATATTTAAACTCATACTCGTATGGACAGGAAATTCATGACAAAGCAGCCAAGAATATACAATGAAGGAAAGACTGTCCCTTCAGTAAATGATGTTGGGAAAACTCGACAGTGGTACACAAAAGCCAAATCACAGAAAAATGGATTAAAGACTTGAATGTAAGACTTAAAACCATAAAACCTCTAGAGGAAAATACAAGTGGTGAGCTCCCCAGCCTTGCTCTAAGCCATGTTTTTTGGGATCTGTCTCTAAAGGGAAGGAAACAAAAGCACACATAAACAGATGGAGTTACAGCAAATAGTAAAGCTTCTGTGTGGCGGAAGAGATCATCAGAACAAAAAAGCCAGGGGCGCTTGAGTGGCACAGTCGGATTAGCATCTGACTCTTGGTTTTAGCTCAGGTTGAGATCTCAGGGTTGTGAGATCAAGGCCCACGTCAGGCTTCATGCTGCGTGTGGAGTCTGCTTAGGATTCTCTCTCCACCTCCCTAAAAAAAAAAAAAAAAAAAAAGAAAGGCAGCCTACTGAATGGGAGAAGATTTTTGCAAAGCCTAATTGGATAAGGGGTAAATATCAAAATATGTGAAGAACTCCTGCAACTCAACAGCAACAACAAAAAATCAAGCAACCTGATTTAAAAAAAAAAAAAAAATGGGCCGAGGATCTGAATAAACCTGAATATTTACAAAGAAAATATATGGGCAGTGGAGTGGCCCATGAGAAGATGTTAGCATCACTTGTCATAGGGATGCAAATCAGAAGGAAATAAGGTCTCACCTCACCCCAGGCGGAAAGACCACAAGCACCGGAGAAGGCTGTGAAGATAAGGGAGTCGTTGTGCACTGTTTGTGGGGAAGTAAATTGGCACAGTCACTCTGGAAAGCAGTACGGAGATTTTTCAGAAAGTTAAGAATAGAACTACCATATGCTCCAACTCTCCCACTTGTGCGGATTTATCCGAAGAATGGGAAAACATTGATTCAAAAAGATATGCACACCCGTCTGTTTGTAGTGGTGTGCCGTGGTGCAGCTGAGTTCCCATCAGTAGATGGATAAAGAAGGTGTGTGCGTGTGCGTGCATGCACACACATACACACACACACACGCACACGCACTACCTGGCCAGGTAAAGGAATGAAATCCAGCCATTTGTAGCTACCTGGATGGACCTTAAAGGTAGTAGCTAAGTGAAATATGTCAGGTGGGCAAAGACAGTTACCTTGTAATTTCACTCCTGTGGAATCCAAAACAAAACAAAAGCAAACTTACAGATACAAACAGAAACTTACAGATACAAACAGATTTGTTGTTACTGGGGAGGTGAGGGGGTGGGGTGGGCAGCTGGGTAAAGGGGTCAGAAGCATGGTGATCGATGATAACAAGGCTTCTGGGGGTGATCCTTCCGTAGTGCAGACAGATGGAGAGCTGTAATAATACAACTCAGTTTCTACCTGAGACGTATAGTGTTATATACCAGTTTTACCTGTTTAAAAAATCTATCAGACTTGCAGGTCCTAGGCATGGGGAGCGTGCCACAGGGGGGCTTATTGGGGTTTTCTTTATTGGGGTTTTTGCAGGAAAGAGAGGACAGAGTAAACAGTTCAGGCTTGGCCAGTTTGAATAATTCTGCTAGGCTTTGGGTGAGAGGCGTGGACATCCCCCTGGTCCTGGCATGACTGAGGCAGAGGAATATACACAGTAGCAGCTATCACTGTAGCTCCTGGGGGCCTGGGCTTTAGGCCTTGAGTGTGAGCCCGCTCTTACACGTTCTTGTGTATCTCCAAACCGAAAGAAGGGGGAAAGTCGAGAAGATGCTTCAGGAGACCCTGTACTGTTCTCCGTGTCCGTTTCTCGGAGTGCTGGCTCGGACTGAAACCCTTTCTCAGCTCCGGTGGGTTCTGGTTCCCATCACCAGTCATCATTCATCCCTGGGAGTCACCTGTGAGAGTTGCCTCCTTTTGTTAAGCCCCCAGGACCCTGTAGAGCTGAAAAAGGGAGAAGAAATGCTTGTCTCTGAAGATCAGGACGCCTCCTGCTCTCGGGGGCCAAGACTTGTGCTTCTGTCAACAGCTAAAGGTTTCTTCTTGTTACTTGAAATACAGTTGACATATGACATTGTGACTCTCATGGGCACAACATAATGATTTAATATGTGTGAACGTTGTGAAATGATCACAGCAAGTCTAGTTAATATCTATGCACACATAGTTACGAAAAATTTGTTTGTTTGTTTTTTTCTTGTAAGACCATTTCAGAGCGACTCTCTTAGCAACTTTGAAATACACAACACAGGATCATAAAAGTCTGGTGTTGCTGCTGTACGTTCATCCCAGGACTTATAATTGTACCTTTTGACTCCCTTCACCTTTTCCTCCCCTAACCCCGTCACCCCCCAGTCTGTTCTCTGTATCTGTAAGTTCATGGTTTTGGGGGGGGGGGGTTGGTTTTTGTCTTCCACCTGTGAATGAGCTGGGCAGGTGTCTTTGAGGGAATTTTAATGGCACTTTATCCCCTAGACCCTATAAATGCTATAGAGCTCTCAGTGGAGAAGAAGAGGGGAACCCAGCATTTTTCCTTATAAGAATATGTAAGCATTAAGTGATTTTTGAAAAATGAATCTGCCCATGCTCACCATGGTTTCACAGCCACTTTGCTGCTCTCATTCTTCCACGGGGTCTGACTCTCACTTGGCTTCCGGTAGCCACCGTGGTTATTTGTGTCGACCGCAGACAAGGCCAGCTCGGTCAAAGCTGCGGGAGGGTCTGCGTAGCACAGCACATTGTTGAGTAGACGGGTAGGCGTGACTTCTATTCGGGGTAAGTCGCTAGTTTAAAAAATGGACTGTATTTTGGATATCCAGAGCATGGACCTGGTTCAGGGCAATGATTTTTTAAAGGCTTGAGTCCAGTATAAAGCCAACGAAACATCCCCTGAGGGATGGAGGGTGAAAAAAGGCAAAGATAGGGTAGGCTGTAGGCTGTTTCAGGTTTCAGATAAGGATGTTTAAACTGTGGTAGGTCGCAGTGTCCCCTCGCTGATGCCCCCCTGGATCGTGGAGGAAATGCCATGGCAGAGGCTCCCTGTGGGGTCTGGTCGGCTAACGCCTGTGGAGGAAGAACATCTGTCTGGTCCTGTGTTTTCAGGACTTTGTCGCAAAAATGCCCCAGGGAAGTGTACTGGTTATGGTGGCTTTAGCCGCCTTTTTTTTTTTTTTTTTTTTTTTTTAAGATTTTACTTATTCATTTGAGAAAGAGAGAGAGCACAAGCAGGGGGAGGCACAAAGGGAGAAGCAGGCTCCCCACTGAGCAAAGAGCCTGATAATGGGGCCCGATCCCAGGACCCTGGGATAATGACCCGAGCCGAAGGCAGATGCTTAACCAACTGAGCCACCCAGGGGCTTCTGGCTTTAGCCCCTTCCCAGCTTCTCGCGGAACACCCCTGACCCCGTCTGTAGGATCGCAGCCCCCTCTCCGACAGGGAGCCCCCTCCGTGGTTTTGCACGTGGCAGTGCAGCGCGGACACGCGGGCCCTCTCCTGCCTCCTCGCAGTGACGCCCAGGATCCTGAGAGCCATGGCGGAGCGCCAGTCAGAATTCACGACTTTCAAGCGGATCCGCATTGCCACGGGGACCTGGAACGTGAACGGAGGCAAGCAGTTCCGGAGCAACCTCCTGGGCACGGCCGAGCTGGCCGACTGGCTGCTCGACTCCCCCAGGCTCGCCGGCCTCACGGGCTCCCAGGGTGAGCACAGCGGCCTTGACCGGCCCATGCAGCGTCCGGGGGGCCCTCGGCTTGACCTTTCCCCGCAGCCCATGACTCCCGCGATTTGGTAGTGGGTGTTCTCACCCAGAGCATTCAGGAAGGTCCCGGGGCTTCCAGAACACATCTGGAAAATCGTGGGACACCTTGTCTCTTCCGAACGTGTGGCAGGGTGGTCGGGGTGGGGAGTCTCCTGGAAGGTAACACGGAATGGCCTCAGAACAAGGGTTTGAAGCAGGAATGCTCTTCTGCAGGTAGCATGGCTCTGGGGCCGCTGTTTCCAGCTCCCTTAGATCCTGCAAGAGAGCCCTGATCCGCCTCTCGGCCATATCCATTCTCAGCAGCGGCCCCGAGCCTTGCCCAGAGCCCATCCCTCACTGTCCCGGACGGTCTGTACCCCCACCTCTGCTGCCTTGTGGCACATGGTGGCTCGAGTCCATGGCCCAGGGTTCCTGGGGTTCCTGTGGTGGCAGTGACTATTCATGGTGTCCCCGGGGCAAGCCCTACATGTGCAGAGAACGTGAGAGCAGCCCCCGTTGAAGGAGCTTCCCTCCCCTTTCTCGGGTCTCCCTTTCTGCAGTGCTGGGAGCCACGGCCTGGCTTGAGGGCTCAGGGGCCGAGTAGCAGAGCGTGGGGAGGCACTGGGAGATGTGGCCAGTGGCTGGGGGGACGGGTCCTATTAATTCCTCCGCTTCCCTGTTAAAGGGGACATGGAGAAGAGGGGTGCGCAATGCCTCGGCTTGCTGTGCTCCCCATAAAACACATGTCCACAGCAGACCTCCGTGGTCCCCAGCTGGACAGGGTTTCCCCTCCTCCAGCCACCAGGAATGGCAGTCCCCCGGGGCCAGGACCCCATCAGTCCGTCATGAACCAGGCAAGGCCCGGCCCCGCACTGTGCAGAGTATAGAGGGACACGGGCAAGCGTGGAACATGCCTTTGGGTCTGATGCCCGTGTTGGTGGCCAGGAAGGAAGAAGGACCCACAGGGCAGTGCCCTTACTACCCGCAGGGTGGGGTGGGGACTTCACACATGTCCTCTGATGGATGCTTCATGACGTCCTTGGGAGATGGCAGCTCCTGTCCCTTCTGAAGACAAAGGAACAGGTTTAGAGAGGTCACTGATGCCCCAGGATGGACACCGGGAAAGGCTGTGGGCGCCGGGAAGGTGAGGATCAGCACGGAGCCTCTCGGAGCCACCTGGACAAGTGCACCCACGCAGCGGCACACCCGGGCTCAAATGGGTCACACGGGGCACCCCACGAGTCCACAAACGCAGGTCTTGTGCTGATTTCCCTCAACTCCTGCCTTTCCCCCAGATGAGGACAGCCCGGCTGACATATTTGCCGTGGGGTTTGAAGAGATGGTGGAACTGAGCGCGGGGAATATCGTCAATGCCAGGTGAGCGTCCGGGCACGGGGGTGCAGGGTCACACCCGCAAACTCACCCGAGGTTCCCCAAGCCAGGTGCCAGGCCGGGAGTGGGACACTGGGTCTGTCCTGCTTCCGCCTCTCCTGCCCTGTGGCCCTCGGTGTGTGGATTCTCCTGATGGCACTCCTGCCCCGCCCATACACTGGCAGATGTGCAGCTCCCGTTCCTCTTTCTTCACAAATTAAGGAAATCGAAGGAAGGGCGGGCTCGGCTGCGTGCGGAGGCTGAGTCACACTGTGAGCTGGCGTGCGCACACCTGGAGGGCGTGGCTGACGGCCGGGCTGGGGGGCGGGTGTTGACTCACCTTTCCCGGGGAAGGTGAGAAGCAGAAGTGTGGGGAAAAGGTGCATCTCTTCTCAACACCAGATACAAAGGAAAGGAAACCGCTGCATTGACATTTTGTATAGGGTCAACTGGACTTTTTCTTTCTTGTTTAATCTCAAGGAACTTTCTGAACCAATAACACCTGATCTCAGCAGCTCCTAGGAGCGAGGTGCTGTGATGGGTTTTAGTGGCAGGGGTGGGGTGCGGTATGAGCGATGATGTGTACGACACAGCCAGAAATACACGGACAGCCCGCTGCGGAGATGAAAGCATGGCACTCACACGGGAGAGGGGACAGTGTGACAGCAGCCCTATGAGAAGAATAGGAGTTGAAGGAGTGTGTCAGTGGGAGAGCCCATCTCCAGCAGAACGTGAAGCGTCATTTCTTTCTCGTCTCCAGTACCACCAACAGGAAGATGTGGGGTGAGCAGCTCCAGAAAGCCATCTCACGCTCTCATAGGTACATTCTCTTGACTTCGGCACAGCTGGTGGGCGTCTGTCTGTATATCTTTGTACGTCCATACCATGTCCCATTCATCAGGTAAGAACATTCGGTTTACGAACATCTGGGGGACGCGGGGTTGTTCGTCTCGGTGTTTTGTTCAGACTTCCTCTCCCTCCTCCCCTCCTGCAACAGGAATCAGGACTCGCCATTATTCTAGATAAATGTAGCAGCCCCCCGAGGAAAAAGCAGGCTGAATAGAATATTGTCTGGAGATTAAAATGCCACAGCGGGAAGGAACCTTGCGGGCCAGGAAGCTGAACTCCTTCAGAAGGAGTGATTGTTCTCCTCCCAGGCTCAGTCTTGTGCAAGGAAAGGGATTCCTTGTTGAAGTTTTAGGCAGGAAACCTGTGACCAAGAGCTGAGTAACCCGGCGGGAAATGCCAATGCTTTTGTTTCTTTTTAAAAGCGTTCTGAATAAGACGTGTGCGCAGAACGCCTCTACCGCTGTCACCCCACCGTAGCGCTGCTCTAGTGGCTGCTGTGTGTGTGTGTCAGAAAGGGAGCCCTCAGCACATGGGTGCCCTCTTAGGAAAGAGTGTGCGCGTGTGTATGCGTGTGTGTGCGTGTGTGTGTACATGTGTCTGTGTGCATTGCGTGTTTTAAGGTTTGGGAAGAATTCACCTTTTCCCTCAATGACTCATGACCTCCCACTGCTACCTTCTCACTCATGTCCCTAGAATCTCCGCCCATGCCCAGCTAAACTCACTGCCTATGCCAGGCTAGACCTTGCCCCCTCCTGGTTAAACACCTCTGAACATTTAGAGGACCAGAGGCATGCCAGGGCCCGTGCTGGGAGAGCGGGACTATGCTCCCTGTTCACAGTCCTCACCTATGACTTTGGGAAATTCCTTAAGTCCGTGTCTCCCCGACTGTTTGTTCTGGCAGTTGGGTGGTGTCCAGAGTGCATGAGTGGAAGTCGGCAAAGGTCAGGGTCAGGGTAAAGGTTAGAGTTGAACCGTGAGTGAGGAAGCTATACTCAGGAGCTCCAGATTTCCCTGCAGCCGCCCTGGGACCCCAGCCTCTCCTCCAGTCTTAGCTGGCTTAGCTCGTAGGCTTCTGGGCCGGTTACCCCCCCGCCTCATCTGCCCACTGATAGTCCCAGGGAGCAGGTGTCAGCCTCCGAGTGCCTCAGGCTCCGTCCTGTAGACCCGTGCACTCACACATGTGCGTTGTCACCTGGCATCATGTGTGAGCAGGTGTCTGCGAGGAGGCTGCCTAGGCACCAGGTAGCCCAGCACCAGTCACTAGATGTTTCCTGTTTCTTAATGCAGCCGTGATGGGTGGGCAGGGGACAGGGCTGTCCACACGGCCTCCGGGGGACGGGGACTTGGGAGAACTTGGGAGCGCAAAGCAGGGCTAGGGTGGGAAGCTTCCCAGGTGCCTTTGTGAGCGCGGGGCTCTTGAGAGCTGGGGTAGTGGAGAGGGTCCTCTGGGCTGCCACAGGGAGAGGAGAGAGGTCCGGAGTCACTGGGTGGCCTGGCTGCCCAGAAGGCCGTCCCAACAGCGCAGCCCCCCGCTGCCACAAGCTGGTTCACACTCTTCCTTTTTAGCCGCTAAGGAGCCGCTGCGTGTGCACCTTGTGTGTTGCAGGGACGTGGCCATCGACACGGTGAAGACGGGCATGGGGGGAAAGGCCGGGAACAAAGGGGCCGTGGGCATCCGCTTCCAGTTCCACAGCACCAGCTTCTGCTTCGTGTGCAGCCACCTGACGGCCGGGCAGTCCCAGGTGAAGGAGAGGAACGAAGACTACAGGGAGATCACCCAGAAGCTGAGTTTCCCAATGGTGAGAGCACACGGTGGCCTGGGATGTGCCCCGGGCACGCGTGCTAGCTGCCTGCTTGCGGCCGCCACACACGTGGTTTCCGGAGCTGCTGATAGAGGCCGGCATGGGGTGGGGGACAGGAAGCCACTCTAGGAGGGTCCCTGCTACCCCCGCCAGGGGGCTCAGCTCCCGGGGAGGGGACGTGACCTAGGATGGGGCAGTAGAGCGAAGCCCCGGGGATGTCCCTGGAGTATTCTGTGCCCTGTCTCTATTATATGTTTCCCGAATGTCCTTATGCACCCCACATTTCTCTTGGCATTTTTGTGCGTTTTCTGGTTTTCTTGTTCACTGTCCCTGCTTTGTCCAAGTTAGTGAAGAACATCTGAATCCAAACAGTAGGAGACTTGTCTTTCTTAAGAGTCATGGTCTTCAGACCTACCTACTCTTGCAGCTCAGATAAGAATGCCCATTTTTTTGAAATCTGTGTGTTCATGACCAAGGGGTCTGCATCCTCCCTCCTGGGCGCCGGGTTGCAGACAGCCTGCGCCACGCTGCCCTCTAGCCCTGGCAGGCGTTTCTATCCCAGAGCCAGAGCATCTCTCCAGACTCCGATTGTTCCCCTGCCTGCGACGCTTGCCTGCACACCTTCAGCCTGGTGCAGTCCCCAGTCTCCCTGCAGTGAGCGGAGGCCAGCTCTTTCCATCACGTGTTCTGCCAGTGTCTGTGACTCCGCTGGCTGGGTGGTGGAGCTCCTCCCTGTGAGGCCAGATAGACCCGTAAACCTGACATCCTGTGTACTGGGCTACACGAGTACTCGAGGTAGAACGCCTTCATTTTCACTAATAAGTGCTGTAATCTCTGCCGTGGTTGTTATTTCTTGGATTAAAGAAGAAACACGTAGAGTTGGGAAATTTACGACATGAAGTCTTCCAGACCACAGAGGACATGATGCATGTTTTCTTTGTGTGTTCCTTTAGTTAAAAAAAAAAAAAAAAAAAAAAAAAAGTCCAGCCTTTCTCACTTAAAGTGCTATTTGAAATAGGAAACTTTGGACACATGCAAAATATTCAAAGGGCTTAAAATAGAGCTTTTTTTTTTTCCAGTAGAAATATTGAGGATACCTGTATAAGTTAATACTTTACACCTGAGCTGCCCAGCAGACTAGCCTCAAGCAGGGATTTAAATAAAATGAAAAGTTCTTTGGTTACGTGGGCCATGTTTCCTGATGGCCACTCGGTGGCTGCTGGTGGCCGCTTGAGGCTGGTGGCTCCTGTTTTGGACAGCGTGGACGGAGAACATTTCCATCACTGTGGAATGTTCTGTCGGGCAAGCAGTGCTCTACGCACTTATTGATTTGGTTGTGGTCATGTTAATCTTCTGTCCCGATTAGACTGGAGATGCCACATGAGGATAGTAGAAACAGATTTTGGAGTTAGGCAGATCTGAGTCCAAAGTTGCCTTTATTATACATTGGTGTAACTGCAGCAGGTTCTTTTGAACTTTTTATTTTTATCTAAAGGAGAACCAACAGTGCGTGCCTCACAGGGTTGCTGTGAGGGCAGTGTGCCCCCAGAACAGAGCCCAGCACAGGTGCATGGGCGATAGGGGTGGTGTGTTGTGGCTGCTGTTGTTGGCGCTGTGATTCATGGCAGGGAGGGAAGGGCGAGGGTCCCACGCTCTCCAGGGTTGTGCTGGGGACCACAGGCTCAGGGTGAGCCAGACAGGGCAGGGGGAGGGAAGAAAGGGATAGAGTGTCACAGGCGGAAAATGGATAAAATCCGTGACATTTTACAAAGTTGCACATTCTGGACCTTTTGATGTCTGTAAGCCTCATAACACTGAATGTTTGGACAACTCGTCTTTGGATGTAGATGTAAGGAAAGCAGGAACACAGCCTGGTCTCAGAGCTGGGACCGGCGCAGTGAAGACGGGCAGTCGTGGTTCCCCATTAGATAGGAACTTTCCCTAAACCACTCAGAAACACCGTCATTTAAAATGAAGATAGCTAGAAAAGCTCCCCAGCAGGTGTACAGGATTAAGGAAAGATGAGGTACTCTCTGTGAAGTCTTTCGTTAAGTAGCTTTTTAGGGAGAAAGACATCTTTGTCATCTGCCTGGTGAGCTTTCCTCCCCCTCTCCCACTCCTTTGCAAGGTGGGCCGGAGTGACTGTGATTTTCTTGAAACAGGGAAGAAACATTTTTTCTCACGATTATGTGTTTTGGTGCGGCGATTTCAACTACCGCATCGACCTCACTTATGAGGAAGTCTTCTATTTTGTCAAACGCCAAGACTGGAAGAAACTTCTGGAATTTGATCAGCTGCAGCTACAGAAATCAAGTGGGAAAGTAAGTTGGACTCTTGAGCCTATAGCTGTGCTCCATTGGAGTCAGAGCTCCTGGGGGTGAGGGGTACATGTCTGCAATGACCACAGTGTGGTGAGGCTGCTGAACACCGGTGCGGGCAAGCCCACCCCACCCCATGTCCAGGCCAGCCTCACAGGGCTGGCTGTCCTTACATATACTTGGCCATCAAGTGACATTCCAGTACTCTGTTTTCATGAGATCTCTGTTTCTCATTGGCAAGCACACTAACATGTTAGAACAATACTTGATATACTTTATACACCAATTTGGGCGGATAATCCTCAGAGCCATCCTATAAATTCAGTATTGTACCCATTTTATAGACAAGAAGACTGAGGCCCAGGTCCCATGAGCCCAAGGTCACACAGTACACAGAGTCACAATGCCGCCCACAGCTGTCAAGCTACAGAGCTCACGTTTAATCCCCTATATGATCCATGTGTGGTTTCTTTTTTAAAGATTTATTGATTTCTTGTAGAGAGATGGAACATGAGTGGGGGGAGGGGCAGAGGGAAAGAATCTCAAGCAGACTTCCCACCGAGCATGGAGCCCGAGAGGGATTGATCTCATGACCCTGAGATTATGACCTGAGCAGAAATCAAGAGTCAGATGCTCAATCGAGTGAGCCACCAGGTGCCCCCCCCCCCACCATGTGCTTTTTTTTTAGTGACGTGATAGGAAAGATTCAAGTATGGATCTGCTCTTAGTTCCTCCAGGTCACCCTGGCCAACCTCCAGGTGATCCAGAACATCTTCTCCAGCTAATACTGTTGCTCGTTTGGTTGCCTGTTAGCTTCGTAGCCGGCGGGGGAGTTGACGGGAGCACAGCTGCGCTCCGTTTACCTTTTGAAAATCAAGCAGCTGGTCCCGTGTCCGGAGGCGTTGAGGTCTCCCCTACAGCAAGAGTCAGACATTCTTTGCGGTTTCCTGTTCACTCCCGGCTCAGCCTGCCACGGACGTGGATTGCTGAGGGGTGGCCCGACGGAAAAGGAACCACACCTTCCCTGTCTAGAGCAGGTTTTTCTTTCTCCCCTCTACTGGTGCTGTCCACACCGTCCCGCAGGTGCCCGGAGAGAAGTAGTGAGGTCTTTCCAGGGTCGTCTCACAGTGCTGGGGCTAGATCTAGAGCCAAACAGAAACAGAATTCAGTTTCAGGTCTGGGCTTCCGTTGACGCAACTCACTGAGTTAGCGAATGTCAACGAAGGCCTTGTCGGGTCGGGTCGGGCCGGGCATTGCGCTGACGCTGAGCAGATGGACAGCTGGGATCCTCGCCTCGCGCCTTCCCCTGTCTCCCAGGCACTGACGTGGACGGTGGTACCTCGGGTACCCGAGCTGGGTGGGAGATCCCGGGGTGGTGTGTAAGTCAGCGGAATGAGCAGCCACCCCTCTCCTGCTAATGAAATAGCACGCCCGTGTTCAGTTGTAAACATACTTACAACTACAAGGCAGATTCTGTCTTTTTTAGGACTAGAGCACTCCGGAACGTGCTTTATTATTTTGGGTTTTTGCGTGTGACGTACAGAATCTAGAAGAGCTAAGGTGGTCTTGGTCTTTTCACCCGATAGATTTTTAAAGACTTTCATGAAGGCACCATTAATTTTGGACCCACCTACAAGTATGATGTTGGCTCGGCCGCCTACGACACGAGTGACAAGTGCCGCACCCCTGCCTGGACAGACAGGGTCCTGTGGTGGAGGAAGAGGCACTCTTTTGACAGGACAGGTGCGTGAGATGTGCGAGCGTTCGGAGGTGGTTGAGGCTGCGCGCTCGATAGTGCAGAGGGGAAGTCGGTCCCATTCATTCAGCGCGGCGCGCTTTGCTGTATAAATGACAACTGTCTGGAGCCAGAACTATAGGAAACTCATTCCAGATGGGAGCCCCTAAGCTTTGGGAGTTGTGTTTTGGGGAACCCCCTGGCTTTCCCCGTCCTGCACCATGGCTGTCCCCTTCCCCCTGCCTGACACACACACCCCGCGCCGTCTGCCTTCTGTTCTGGGCGGACAGCAAGGAGAGAGGCCTCGGCTCTTCCCCTCCAGCGACTGTCCCTCTTACACACATGCACGTCATCCCTCACATTTAATTCAACCAAACGCTGACCTGCTTCAGGCCCCAGCTCTGCGTTGAACGTGAGCCGGACGCAGGAAAGGAGCGTTTTCTCTCAGTCCATTGTCGAGGACGTCTTGAATTGCTAGCGACGCCACACCAGGAAGGGTGGTGGATTAGGGCACCGGGAGGTGAAACAGCTCTGCTTTTCTGGCAAGATGGGTGCAGGGATTTCAAAGCCAGGGAATCCCGTCATTCAGATCAGTCTCTGGACGTCTGTGGACATCGTCCAGGCATCAAAAAGCAGGCATACTGTGATGTCCTTGGCCTTGGCTTTGCCTACACACAGGGCTGCAGACTTCCTGTGCTCCTGTAGCCCCTGGGAGGGAACCCCACAGCTACGTCTGCACACCCGCTCGGGTTGTCCCCTGGGAAGGGCGTAGCAGCGCTGGATCATCTACAGACATTCTCTCCCCCAGACCCCCTCTCCCCGACCCTGACCTCCTTCCCTCCCCACCCCCGCCCAAGCCAGCTCAGGTTAGAGCAAACGGGTCTGAGACAGGCATGTCCGTGCGGTAGACCCCTGGCGCGAGCTTCCTGTCGGCATTCTCGTATGTTGATACCGTTTTGTGTTGTGTGTGGGTCTCTTGATTGGAACCTCTGCGAGCAGCTGGAGAACTCAACCTTCTAGACAACGACGTAGAGGCTGACAGCACCGTCAGACATTCCTGGTCTCCAGGTGCCCTCAAGTATTACGGCCGAGCCGAGCTCCAAGCATCTGATCACAGGTACAGTCCTCGCTGCCGCCGGCATGTTGTCCTGGGCTGTGGAAAGCGGCGTCTGCTGCTCCCTGCAGTGAACGGACACGCTGTCCCCTGCGGAATGCGTGTGTGCACGCGTGTGAAAGATATCAAAGAACGAAGAAGAGGGTGACCACTAGCTGTGTCCCCTCCACCAAGATTTAATCCGTGTTAGCATGGCAATTGCTCACATCATAAATGACTTCAGGGATAAAAATTGCAAAGGTGCAGCCTATTTTGTCATTGAAATTCCCATAAATGATGTCACTGCACAACTTGCTTTTTTTTTTTCTTTTGTCACTTAATGGCACAGTAGAGACACAGTCACGTTGATATTACAGACCTGGCTCATTCCCTCGTAATTGCTGTCCAGTATTCTACTGAATATGTTCATGGAATGTTCTCATTCACCTGCTGGTAATTTTTTTTTTTTCTGATTTTTTTTCTAATTTTTAAATTTTTTTTAAATTTTTTTTCTCTAATATTTTATCATTGCAAATGTCAAAGGGTTTTTAAGTGTTGGATCTGAGTTCTTTGATGCTTTGAGCTGTCGGTGTGTGCTGGGACCAGCCACGGAGGGCGATTAGTCTCGTGGAGTATCTTGAAAGAGACCGAGGATGGCTGCGGGGTGGAAATAGGAAGGATTTGCTCTTCCCGTGGCTGCTACCAAAACTAGCCTGTCGTTTTCACCTTCTACAAGGAAAGAAATTAGGAGAGATTTGGTAGTGAAGAGCTGGTCAGCCAGGAGGTGCAAATCTTTAGATACTCTAAATTCTTAAGAAACCTGTTGTTGCAAATACATACCTAGAAACAAACCTTGGGGAATCTCCGGTTATGGGACTTTCTACAGAGAACTATAGGTTTGCTAGTTCAGTGAGTGTCTTTAGAAGCAACGCCTTTAACCACTATTCCCTGAAAGACCTTGAATACTGGGCCCTATTGCTGGCCCAGTATTCCCAGGAAGTTGTCTAGTGAGGACAGACAGACAGTAAACAAACGTGAAAGGAAAAATGGTAATGATGAGACTCAGAAAAAGGGTTGGCGTTCAAGGAAGGCCTTTCAGATAGGATGACCATAGAGGCCAGACCTGAAAGAAGAGAGAGTGTGAGCCATAGCGGTGTCAGGGAGAGAGCATTTCAGGGTGAGGAGCGAGGCTGTGAACCTTCAGGGATCCAGAGAATCGAGGGGGAATGGAAAGAGTAGAGGAAGTCCTAGAAGCTGGGGAGCAGCGCAGGCCGTGTGGAAGCCTATGGACCCAAAAACGTGGGGTTCGGGTTTTCCTCGGACTGAGAAGTGGCCTCATCTGACAAGGTGTTGACAGAGTCAGCCAAAGAGAGTGCAGTGGGTCCAAGGAAGAAGCTGGCACAGTAGGCAAGGGAAGAAACAGTGACAGCCTTGGACCAGGTGGTCACGGGTCGCCATGGTGAGATGTGGATGGGTTCTGGATAGACTTTGAAAGTGGAGCCCACAGAATTGCGTAAGGGTTGGATAGTGTGTCGCATGCATGTGTGTGTGTGGGGGGGGGGGCGGGGGGACTTGAGGAGGCTCCCAGAGCTGGGTCTGAGCAGCCAGAAGGACGGAGCTGCCTTCGCTCAGCTGGGATGCCAGGAGCTGGTTTGAAGAGCGTCTTCAACATTTGCAGATCTTTCTGATGACAAAAGCAGAGCCCTCAGTTACTGGCCGTTAAGGGAGAAATACGGGCGCAAACAAACCCTCCGTAGTTCCTCTGAGACAATGTCTATAATGGTCTGTTAGGTGTCTTCTGCATTTTCCACGCATGTTAGAAGCTTTTACACCAAAATGTTAGCCTGTGTGTGATGTGTGCCCAGTGCCGACACCTTTTTACACACACACACACACATGCATAGAGAACATTAGGATTATATCTTGCAGACTTACCATGTTGCCTTACTGCATTTATTTTATTTTTTTTAAGATTTTTTTTTTTTTTTTATTTGACAGAGATCACAAGTAGGCAGAGAGGCAGGCAGAGAGAGAGGAGGAAGGGAAGCAGGCTCCCTGATGCAGGACTCAATCCCAGGACCCTGGAATCATGACCTAAGCTGAAGGCAGAGGCTTAACCCACTGAGCCACCGGGGCGCCCCTGCATGTATATTTTTAAGTTAAACGTTTTATGTTGAGATAATTCTAGACTGGCGTGCGGTTGTAAGGAATAATATGGGGAGCGTGCATGCGCTTTCCCCAGGCCCCACGGTGAGGAGGTCCTGTCACTCTGTAGCAACAAAGTCACTGTCAAGATACGGAACATCTCCTTCAGCACAGGGTGCCTCCTGGCGCCTTTCCACAGCCGTCTGCTCCCTAACCCCTGTCCGCCACTGCTCTTTTCCTCTCTTTCCCTAATTTCATCATTCTAAGCATCAATGGGATCAAAATGAGGGGGACTGGCTTTTCCCGGCCAGCCTCATCTTCTGCAGATTCGCCCAGTCGGCCCACTTCTCCGTAGCCCATTTGCATTCCTGCTGGGGGCGTGGCCTGCAGGCACCTGCACCTGCTTCCTCAGTCACGGCGCTTCCCATCTGCACGCGCGGCCCGTGGGAAAAGGTTTTCTGCCTCTCACTTAGTGCCTATCCCGGCATCAGATTTTCCCCATCTTTTTTCTTCTAGATGCCCCCCCAAAAAACCCCGAAACCAAAAATCTAACAATTGCAACATAAATGTGTGAGAGACACACTGATTATCATTCACATCTCCTCATTTTTGCCATGTCCCTGGTTTTCAGGGTCACCATCATATGATTTACTATTGTCTCTTATGTTTTGTTTCCTCTTAACACTGTATTGTAAATGTCTTCAAGAAGATTACATAATCGGGGCACCCGGGTGGCTCAGATGGTTGGGTGTTTGCCTTTGTCTGTGGTCATGATCCCAGGGGCTCTGGGATCAAGTCCCGGGTCGGGCTCCTTGCTCAGTGAGGATCCTGTTTCTCCCTCTGACTGCTTCTCACTCTGCTTGTGCACTCTCTCTCTCTCTCTCTCTCAATCTGACAAATAAAAATCTTTAAAAAAAAATTATGTAATCTTCATAATAGAGGATTTCCTAAATTTTTGCAAAGGGAGTAAATCCACCCCTGTATCACAATGGCAATAAACAATGACTGCATTATTTCTTGCTGATCTATTTTCCTGGGTATGTCAACTTGGCTTCTCTGACATTATTCTTATTAATTGTATAAAATATTATCAGATGGCTGCACCATCACCGTTTCCCTATTATGGCACAGTTCGTGTTTCCCCTTTCCACTTCCATCAACAGTGCTGTAACAATTATCCTTGTGTACAAATCTTTGTATGCCTCTCTGATCACTTTCTTAGAAAAAAGGCCTAGAATTAAAATTAGTAGGTTGAAAGAGATGAACATTATTGAGATTCTTAACAGCAATTGCCAAATAGCCCTCCAAAAACTTGGACCCCTAGCCAAGAGGGAATTCCCACTTCTCTCCATCCTCGGCAGTGCTGAGTAATACCACGTAGAAAAATCTCAGCTAAGAGCCAGTGCTGTTTTCTCCAAGTCATCCTTAAGCAAGAATGTCAAGGCAATGCTAAGGTTGGCCAAAGACAGAGTCGGAAAGCCTAGGACAGGACAGCCAGGCTCCGTGCCGGGCTGGGGCCACACCCACGGGCCATGGATGTTCACTCTCGACAGTGGATCTCTGGGGACTGGGCCCTCCTCGGCCCCGTCACCCATCACCTGTCTTCCCTCCCTATCTAACACAGACCTGTGCTGGCAGTCGTGGAGGTGGAAGTTCAAGAAGTTGATGTGGGTGCTCGGGAGACAGTGTTCCGGGAAGTGTCTTCTTTCCAGGGCCCCCTGGATGCCACCGTCGTAGTCAACCTTCAGTCACCGACCTTAGAGGAGAAAAACGAGTTTCCTGAAGACGTGCGCGCAGAGCTCATGCAGACCCTGGGCAATTACGGGACCATCGTTCTCGTCAGGTACTAGCGCCTGGCTGGGATGGGTCCCGTGTGCCTCTTAGATATATCACCAGCCAGAACCACGAGAGCTGCCGATCGTTCTTGCCATTGACTTGGTACATCTCATTTATTCCAGGATCAACCAGGGGCAGATGCTGGTGACTTTTGCAGACAGTCACTCAGCTCTCAGCGTCCTGGATGTGGATGGTATGAAGGTGAGTCATGCTCGGTCCCCCATGGCACAGGGGCTGCTTAACTCCCCAGAGTTTTCTGGGGCACCACATGAGGGCAGGAGCTAACTAGCACCCTTCCTTCTGGTGTCTGTTCCTGGTCTCCTCGTTGAGGTCTCTAATGTCCAACCCTAGCCATTTGCAGAATCTGGAAGGAAGAGCAAATGTTAGAGGGTAGATCCCCCTGAATCACTGGATCTGTCGCGGCTCATACTTGCACGTGGGAGGACATTTGCTATTCTTCTCATTAGACGGTGTATTTTGGAATCTACAGGGTACAGGTAGTTTCCATTTTGATAATATCCTGGCTTTACGTTCACATGGGATGAAAAGCTGGAGATGATGATTCAACTTTTAGTTAGACCAAATGTGAGCTCTGCTGATCTTGCCTGAGGTCTAAGCCCTCAACTTTTCTTGCAAAACAGGAAGATTGGCCTACTCCTTATGCATGAGTTTGAGCAGGATGCTCTTTGAGAGTAAAGGAGGTGGTTCTAAGGTCTGTACTCCCTTCTCAGATGGCCACTCTGTCCTCGCAGGTGAAAGGCAGAGCCGTGAAGATCAGACCAAAGACCAAGGACTGGCTGAAAGGTTTGCAAGAGGAGATCATCCGAAAACGGGATAGCATGGCCTCCATGTCTCCCACTGCCAATTCCTGTTTGCTGGAGGAAAACTTCGACTTCACAACTCTGGACTACGAGTCAGAGGGTGAGTACCTCTGCAAGGACCTCTTCTTGGTCATTGTGGCAAGGCCAGCAGGCAAGAAGTTCCCACAACCAGCATGAGATTTTCAAGACCCCTTCTCACACCTAAAGGTGACAGAGGGTCCTTGGGGCACACGCACTGTATTCCCAAGCTAAGCTGGGCACTGTGCACATCTGAGGGAGATGCCTGTAGCGGTCAGTAAGCCCTGGAGCCGTCTGAAATGACAGTGAGGACAGTGGCTTTGAGGCTCTCTGGGCTGGGCTCACTCCGTGTCTCAGGCCTGAATGGAACTGGGGTTCTGTACCAGTTGATGCGGACAATTCTGTACCAGTTGATGCGTACCCATTGAAGCTGGGCCACAGGCCTCCTGACGCCGAGCAGCAAGCCCAGACGGTGACAGACGTGCTATTTACCCTCATTGTGCACTGTGACATTTCCTCCCCAAGGGGATATCCTGGAAGATGACGAAGACTATTTGGTGGATGAGCTAAGTCAGCCTGTGGTCTCCGACGGGGAGATGGGCGGGGACAGCCTCTCTGAAGCCCCCAGCCCCACAGCCGCGGTGCCTGCCAGCAAGTCACCTGCGCTCAACAAGAAGAAGCAGCACCCGACCTACAAAGGTAGCTTGGCCCTTCCCTTTCCTAAAGAGCCTCGGGCATCGAATCCGCTCTCTCTCTCAGTGCCAGGGCTTTGCACGAGGCCACAATTATGTGTTCACGGCCCACGCCAGTGCTGAAACCACAAGACCTAGCAAGTGGGTGGAAAACGGGCTCTGGGCCCATGTCCAGCTACACCACATTGACTTTCTCCAGTGCTTTTTATTTACTTTTTTTTTTTTTAAACCGCTGGTACCGCTATAGCACACCAGATCCATGGTAATTCCTGTTTCCTCCGGATGTTTAAATGGCCACAGCCCTGAACTGGCTTCACATTTGTAATTCCGTTTTTCCTCCTCACGATGTTTGTTTCCCATAAGAGACATAATTATTTTTTAATTGAAATATAATTGACATGCCATGTTATATTGGTTTCAGGTGTACAACTTAGTGAATTCTGTACATTACACTGTGTGCAGTTACCATCTGTCCCCATATAATATTGAAACAGTGTTACTGACTGTTATGCTATACTTTTCACCCCTGTAACTGACTTATTTTAAATTGGAAGTTTGTGTCTCTTAATCCCCTTGACCTACCCACATCTCACCCCCTAGTGCACCACCAGTCCTCTGTAGGTATGAGTCTCTTTCTGGGTTTGGATTTTGTTTTTGTTTTTGTTCTTGGCTGTTGTTTGTTTTATTTTTTTAGATTCCACATGTAAGTGAAATCATGCTTGTCTTTCTACATCTGATGTATTTCACTCTAGCACACCCCCTGGGGTCCAGCATCTATGTCCTGAGTGCTGGGGTCTTGTTACATTCCTGTAACATGTTATTACACAGTAATATGACACATTAGCATCATTCTATCATTTGAGACTTAAGCAAAGAGGGTCAGAAAGTCCCGCAGATTAAAAACTGCAAAGCCCTAGGTTACATAGTGTAACGGCCCTTTGGAATAAGTTGTAAAGCCTGCTGGCCTTTCCTGGGCTGGAAAGGGGGGCTGTCTGTGCTCCAGCCCCAGACTCTGCCACGGCTACAAGAGCCTTCCCGCTGCTGCTCATGGTGCCTCCCCCGTTGGAGGAAAGCTTTGTCTAGTAGGTTCGGAAAGTTGCCATGAGCTGCAGCTGAGAATACAGAATAGGCTGAAAGTGAATTGAGAGGTTTCCCAGGGAAGGTAATTTGCTGGGGGAGGTGCAGACACCCCAAGTCCCTTTGTGCCATGGTCCCAAGGGTGGTTAGGAGCCTGGCTGCACTGAGCCATCGGGACCTCTTAAAGGTACACTTGCAGAGCTCGGTCATGGAGATGTGGGTTTGACGGGGGGTGGGGCTGGGACGCTGGAAATCTGGTATGTCATGAAGCTCCCCAGGTGACTGAGACGCAGGGCTGGGTTTGGGGACGGCCGCCCAACCGAGGTGGTTCTGTGCCTTGCACATCCAGAGGGCTCCTGCCCGGATAGAAGGGCCCGAAGGGAATGCCCTTCAGACAGCCGGAGGTCCTTTTCTGTGGGAGTGGCCGTCGTTCAGGAAGCCCCTTGAGGGGAGGGCACATATGGGCACCAAAGCCTCTTGGAATGAAAAATTAGGAGAGCACGGGGCTATGTGGGTGACCTTGCCACCTGGCGGGTGTGAAGGCATGTTCTCGATGCTTCCTATTAGAAGGAGAAGCCCTGCCTCTTCCCAGCTCCAACCTCAGAATTACATGGGTTTGAGCTGGTGGAAATGTGAGGGGTGGAGTGTCTGAGTGAAAATAAAATGCATCAGGCTACGTCTTAGTGTGGGAGAGGGACCTGCTGTGTTCCTGAACTTACATGTCATAAATGTATAATAAAAATCAGAGTGGTCACCTCCTCACGTGCCTCCTAGCCTTAGACGGTATTTGCAGGACAAGGCAGGAGGTCGATCACCTGTGCAGGAGCTGGCAGTGGGTGACAGTACTTGGGGCTTGATGCGTGAGCAGGGACCCCCCATTCCAGGAGCTTGCCCCGGGATGGCAGGGGCAGAGGCGGTGACCGTTCTCAGCCTCCAAAGCAGCTGTCCTGTGTTAGAGTGAGGAATTCAAACCGAGGGGCTCTGGTCTTCCAACTGTCTCCTCTTCTCCGTGTGAGTCTCCTTCGTTATTTCAGAAGGAAATAACCCTCACCCTACGCTTGGACACATCTCCGTGTGTCTCATGCCTGGACAGAAAGCCTTGTCTACAGTTCATCTCCTGTTCCAAGCAGGCACTGGGCACCGCCCCGCCCTCCCATGTCAGCAGAGGCAGAGAGGGGGGACCCCTGCTCTGCGGGAGGGAGGGGGACCCTCCTGCACAGTCGGTTCCGCGCAGACAAAAATCTGAGCCCTGCCTCACGCCTCACTCGCGTTCCGCCGTGTCCTCCAGATGGCGCTGAGCTGGTGGCAGTAAAGCAGGAGCTGGAAGCAGGTGGAGATTTCCGGCACCGTTCTCCAAGCAGGTCTCTGTCGGTGCCCACTCGGCCTCGGCCGCCTCACCCACCGCAGAGACCCCCCCCTCCAAGTAAGACTCTGTTGCTTTCGGCTTGCCGCCGTGCCTGCTGGGAATAACCACCCCTTTCCCGCTACTCAGCACCTGCCTCTGAGTCGCTGCTGCCTCACCCGGGTCCCCAGCATCTTCTCCTCAGGCTCCTTTCTGGGTCGATTCCAGAAATAGTTGTGTTTCTCACGGCGAACTATGTGGCTCTTTTTACCCAGCTGTTGGCCTTCCCGTAGCTGTGGTTTGCTCTGGGCTTTCTGTTGGAGATGGTAGAGAATGGAAAATTGAGGGGCAGGGGCAGCAAGCAAAGACCTTCTAGCACCTTCCTCGGCAGCCCCACAGAAGTAACCTTCTGTCTGCACCTGCTGTCCCTCCCCATTTCCCAGGGCTCCAGTGAACCCTTATATCCGACACCCCAGGCATCCTGGCTTCTGTGGGCCCACGCTTGCTGTCCCTGACATTTGGTGGCCTGAAGATGAGCCCTTCTCAGCCCAGCTCCGAGGACAGCACTCCTCTTCCTGTCTCCTCCACAGCTGTCCTTGGCCCCTCAAGCTTCCCTTAATGACCTGAAAAGACACTGGTGACGTGCTTTGGAGCACTTTCTGTTTTACCTCTATTGTTTACTTCCCTCCCCGCCCCGCACCCCAAAAGCATGGCAGTCAGACACACGGATTTTCCCTCAGGCTTTACCTTCTCATTGGGTTCATCTTGGTTTATGTCACAATAGTCCTCGATGGCAAGCTGGAAGCATGTGACTTCTTAAGCATATTCTTTCCTTTTCTGAGTTAACACTCAGACAATAGAACAATAAATAAAAAGAAAAAATTTATATTATATTGTGGAAATTTATAAAAGTAGGTAAATACAAAAAATAAAATTTTTAAATTCACTTGATTGTCTACAAATAGCAATTGTTAACCACAAGACTTCTAGCCTTTTTCTAATTAAATACATCTGTATCTGCACGTAGTTATTTATTTTTTTTTACAAAACTGGTATCCATTGTTTGGTCCTTTGTCTTTCATCTAATGTCTGTGTCTTCACATGTTCTTTTTTTTTTAAGATTCCTTTATTTATTTATTTATTTATTAAAGATTTTATTCATTTGTTTGACAGAGAGAGATGGCAAGTATGCAGAGAGGCAGGCAGAGAGAGAGGGGGAAGCAGGCTCCCTGCTGAGCACAGAGCCCGATGCGGGGCTCGATCCCAGGACCCTGAGATTGTGACCTGAGCCGAAAGCAGAGGCTTAACCCACTGAGCCACCCAGGCGCCCAAGATTCCTTTATTTAGTTTTAGAGAGAGAGCATGCAGTACTGGTCAGCCCCAAGCAGACTTTGCGCTGAGTGTAGAGTCTCACAATCTGAGCCAAAACCAACACGCCCCTGAATGTTAGAAATCATAAAATGATTTCTCAATGACTGCAAGTGTCATTTCATATCATTTATTCTCCTGCTTTGGGATTTTTTAGATTTTGCCCACGAACCATTTTTAAAATGGGGTCCGAATAATAGGAGTATATTTTGAAATTGACTTTTGTGTCAGATTTTTTAATTCCTACCCCTCCAGGATGTTAGATTAAAACTTGCACTCAAATAATACTTCTTGAGAGAATAGGCACAAACTGAGAATCAAAAGCGAAAACATCGACCCTGTTGGTGCCCACCTGCCCGCACGGGCTCAGACCCTAAGCGCGTCCGCAGTTGGCCTGGCTCTCGGCTGGCTGGGAATGGGCCTCAAAGCAGCCGTGACTCACTGAGATTGAGACTCTGCCCTCCTTGGTTTTCACAGCTGGTTTAATGGTGAAAAAGTCGGCGTCGGACGTGTCCATCTCGTCGGGCACCCATGGGCAGTACTCGATCTTGCAGACGGCCAGACTCCTGCCGGGAGCGCCCCAGCAGGCAGTGAGTTTCCCTGTGTTCGGCTCAAAGTGAAACAGACCAGCATTTCAGACCTGAGGGACCTGCCCCATGGTTCATCTTCAGCCCCTGAGACCTTGTGGGATGCCTCTTCTCAGTGAACACAGAGATCTACACCTCTTTACCCTCTGCCTGACTACCAGCTCATTCCCAGACCCAGAACTCAGGAGCAGATGTGTTATCGGGTTTCTACGTGGTTGTACAGGGTGTTAGAGAGAAAATCTTATTTGATGAAAAATCCCACATGTCCCTGTGTGGTGGAACTGTTAGTTTCCAGACCCTTCTCTCCTTTCCAAGGCTTGCCTTTGACCTTGGTGTATGGAGCAGGGCTCGGTAGAGGGCAAAATAGGACAAATTCAGATCAGTTGTTTTGAGGGAAGAAGCTAAGAAGAGGAGGGGTGTATGGCACAGTAGGGGAGCCCTAGTAATGACTAGTAATGAGTGAGGGGGGATTTTAGAGATGGAAATTTCCAGAGGACGGCTGTGAGCAGCTCAGGAGGACAGGAGGTGGCAGTCAGTGGAATGGAGGTGAGGGAGGTGAAGCCAGGGTGCTAGGTGGGGGTGAACTGTCCCGGAAGGCTGTACCGGATGCCACGTGTGACAGCAGGAGGAGGGAATGACTCAGGAATGGTTGGTTGATGGTAGTGAAGGCAGGTCATCAGTGGCAACCTGGAGGTTTAGGTTAAGAGGGAGAAAGGTGAAGAGGTAGAAAAAGCACTTTCAAGAAGAGAGTGGAAAGGGTTTTAATAACTATGTTGAGCTGTGGAAAAGTGGCTTCTGATGATGCTTTCTCGGTATGACCTGGAAATAGATAGTGGTTTATCCACATTGCAAAGACCTGTAACCACCCGGTTTGGGAGAGGAGGCTTGTCAGCTAGGAATTACTGCATTCCGCTTCTTGGTATGAGAGTACTTCCTGGAGGAAGAGCCTGGAGGGATGTGGTCTCGATTGGAGTTTGTGTTTAACTCGGGCCCGATGGAGCCCCGTGCCCCCCACCCCTGCAAGCTGATCAGTAGGCAGTGAGTGCACCAGGCGAGCCTGTTTTCCTGCTTCTGTTCATATGCTTTTCTTCTTGATTCTGTCCTGAAGCCCAAAGCCAGGATGGGGATAAGTAAACCCTACAACGTGAAGCAGATCAAAACTACCAATGCTCAGGAGGCAGAAGCAGCCATCCGATGTCTCCTGGAAGCCAGGGGCGGTGAGTGTTCTGCTGGCTTCTCCTTCTGGTCTTTTCTATGCATCTTCCTACTCAAAGGGGCTTAGAAGAGAAAGTAACTCCCCTCCCCTCCAACCCCCCCACCTACCAGAGGCAGTATTAAATTAGAAGCACCTTTTAGCAACATTTTATAAAATTCCACTACAAATGTTACTGTCCATTTAAAATTCAGCAAGAATATGGAAATAAACCCTGGATTATTAAGAAGCACGTTAAGGTAGAGATTGAAATAAATGAAAATGAAGTTTAGAAAAGGATAATGCTCCAGGCATGAACTCATTCTGCCAGCTCCAAAAAAAGAGACAATTTGGGACCCATCCCTATTTCAGGCACAAAACCTTTTGAAATCACCAGCAAGTACAGATTCTTTACTGTCAGGCAGGGACCTCTTCCCCACTATGCCGCCTGTTAAATTTTTGGTGCTGTTACTTCTCAACCCATGTTAATATTACTCATAATCAAATTCAAAATTGCTGGTATGAATATTTTTGAGGCTTTGTGGAGGTTTTTTTGTTTTGTTTCGATTTTGTACAAGTATCTTTTTTGGAGAGGAGAGATCATGCGCTCTGAAGAACCCTTCACAGCAGTCTACTTGCTTTTAGACAGGACATGTAACTTATTTGGAATCCCAAGTAACATTGAAGGAGGACATGAATTAAGAGTTCCAGAAACACCATGGTAGGATAACAGTATCATGAATGGTTTCTTTTTTTATTAAAAAAAATAATAATACAATGGTATGGATGTAACCAGCCATGTGACCACCAACTGATTAATGAATAAAAGGTTGTATAACCATAGAATGGAATATTATTCAGCCATGAAAAGGAATGTATTCATATATATGTTTTACCATGGGTGAATCTTGACCATACTATGCGGAGTAAAAGAAGGTAAACACCAAAGGTTATTTATTATATGATTTCATTTGTTTATTTATTTATTTATTTATTTGAGCACATCAGCAGGGTGGGGAGCGGAGAGAGAGAATCGTAAGCAGGCTCCATGCCTGAAGAGCCTACTACGGGACTCAGTCTGACAACCCTGAAATTATGACCTGAGCATAGATCAAGAGTCGGATGCTTAAACAACGGAGCCACTTAGGCACCCCTGTCTGATTCCATTTATAGGAAGTGTCCAGAATAGGCAAATCTATACAGAGAGAAAATTACTAGTAGTTTCCAGGGCTTGGGGGAGGAGGGAATGGAGGGGTGACTGCTAATAGGAACAGGGTTCCTTTTTGTGGTGATGAGGATGTTCTAGAATCAGATAGTGGTGATGGTTGGTAAAACTCTAGGAATATACTAAAAGAACACTGAATCATAACCTTAAAAAGAGTGACTTTCATGGCATGTGAATTATATCTCAGTAAAGCTACTTGTTAAAAGTGTTCTGCGAATGTAGAGGTTAGGAGAGGTTTGAGATCTGAGATCTACCCAGGATCCCAGCCTAGCATTTGCTTGGTCAGAACCCCTGCTGAGATTTTGAGACATTTCGGATTATCTCCCCTGAGAAATGCACACGGCCATAAAACGTTGCACATGATGTCTGGGCCTCACTGATGCCCTATGAAGACCATCCTCGTTGAGAAGGGGAATGTGAAAGGCGGGGCCTGAACCCAGCTGGCTGGACCTGACAGCACTCAGATTTTTTGGTTTTTAGAAAAAAAGGAACTATGTTGATTTAGCAAATTACTCATAGGATGTGGACTGCCTGAAGATTAAATCAGACCGCGAATTTCCCTGTCCTGCCCACTTCAGCTGTCCGTACACCTGTGTGTTTCAGGCGCCCCAGGAGACGCCCTAAATGCCACAGCCCTGAGGGACCCAGGCCCTTCCAAACCCGAGCCCTCAGCAGGGGTGGCCCCGCTCCTGCCCCGGCGGCCTGCGCCCAGAGTCCCTGCCATCAAGAAGCCAACCTTGAGGAGGACAGGGAAGGTAAGAAGCTGTGGCAAAGCCTCTTGCTGCCGAGGTGCTCCCGTATCTGGAGAGAGGAGGCCCAGACACGGCCCCGTCTGTGGGGACACTGCGTGGCCATCGCTTCCTCTTTCGCATCCCTGCCATGTCCTTGGCTCTCGCTGAGCAGAAAAACCAGGAGTCTCTCCCAGCTGGAGGTATCAGGCCTCCCGAATGTTCTATTGGAGCCTCCAAACGGAGCCCCTGTGGGATGGCGTGTGTCTGTGCCGTGTGCATGTGGTTGCACGGGTACAGATTTTGTTCGCCACTCGGTGGATTCGCAGGGTGGACGCACTCTGCGTGGCCTCTGGTACTGGGGCCTGGACACTTCTCTTGCCACTTTTCTTGCAGATTGTGTTTTGCTCTCGCTCTCAAGCTTCTCAGCCTTGCTTGCTGCTTCAGAGACATGAGTTTGTCAGGACAGTGGCAGCCCAAAGACTGGCACCTCTAGAGACATCTGGATCTTCCGTTTGATCTCGGTGTTCTAGTAACGGGACCCTCGGTAATCCGCCGGCTGGCCCTGCCCCAGCGGCTGCCGCTTTTCCACCTGTACCGCGTGTGTGATGAGGCTCTGGGCTTGCTCCGTGTTCTCGCACTGGTCTGCCCTGCGTTTGCACCTCGTGTCTGTCCGTCTGCCCTGCCTCCTTCCAGAGCAGACCTCCTTCCTCCTCCTCTTCCCTGGGCCCGCTCTGTCTTGTCTTTTAAAAGCCGGGACAGAAATGGTTCCTTTTCCCAGGCGGTGGAGCAGGAGTTCACAGTCAGAGGCTGGTGGGGAAGGATTGTGTCTGCGGTTCGTTTGTTCAAGGATCAGAGGGAATGTGGAGATGCTGCTGCTTTAGGATAGAACAGCTCCTTTGGTGCAAAAGCTCCCTTTTGCCCCGTGCCATTTTTTAAAGATCCTTTTGAGTCAGAACCGAGGAAGTGACGTTCCTGGGTGAAATTTGCCCTTTACTGTAGTGAAATATCAAAGATTTAAGGAGCCAGCGGCTCTGTTAGCCTTTCAATGAGCCTAACGCCCTCACATTAGGGCATTAATGTGGAGGCTGGAGGAACTTATGGCCCTCAAGTAAGTTCCTCCAGCCTCACATGGCACACGTTGAGTTGTCAAAGCTGGCGCCCCAGAGAAGATAGTTTTTGCAGGTTTGATTTTCATAAAGGAAGAGCATAACCCCATTTCCTCGGTAACAGAGGGTAAACTAGTTTGAGAATATTGACCGCGCGGCCCTGGGGTTCAGGTTTGCTCTCCTCTGTCGTTGGATCTGCTGCACTTGACAGAAGTGTGTCCCTCCTGTGTTCTCTCATATCTGCTCACACTTCTGAATCCCAGACATTCTCAAATCTCGAATTTGCTAGAATGTTCGCTGAGCCCCGTCTCTGAAACCCTGCAGACCCCGTCTGGGTGCTGCCTCCGCGCCCCCAGTGCTGGCTGCTGACCGACTGACTGACCCTCTCTGTCCTGCCTTTCCTCAGCCCGAGTCACCGGAAGACCAGTGTGGGCCGCAGACGGTCCATTTTACCATCGGGCCCCCAGAGACGAGCCCCGAAACCTCTCCTCTAGCAGCCGCCCCTCCCGTGCCCAAACCGAGATCGCTGCAGCCCGGGAAGGGCGCCGAGAGGAAGCCGAGCGGGGGGCCGCTGGCCCCGGACGATGCCCCCGCCGCGGCCGCCCCGCCGCCCCCGCGGGAGGAGCCGCCCCCCGCGCCCCGGGCGCCCCCGAGGAGGAAGAAGTCCGCCCCCGCCGCCTTCCACCTGCAGGTGCTGCAGAGCAGCGACGGCCTCCAGGCGCTCGTCCTCGGCAGCCCCGACGGCCACCGGACCCCCGCTCGCCCACCCGACGACGACAGTCCCCTGTCCCCTCCAGCCGCTGGCCTCGGCCCTTTCCCCGCGGCGAGCCCCGACACCCACGGCGCCACGGAGCCCCGGGCCGAGACGGCCTCCCTTCTTGGGGACTGTCGGGATCCCTTCTGGAGCCTTCTCCACCACCCGAGCCTGCCGAAGAACGCCTGGCTTTCCCAGAACAACAACCCGCCAGACTCGGGGACCCGGGGCCCACCAGGAACACCCACCGCCCCCGCGGCCCAAGAGCTGCCATCGGGGCACGGGCGGGGGGACGTAGGCGGCGGCGACAAGGACCAGAGGACGGTACTGCAGGTGTTTGACCCGCTCGCGAACACATGAGGAGGGAGCCGGGGCAGCGGCGGCCGTGCGAAGTGTGCCCTCTTCCCGGGGCGGCCCTCCGCAGGGAAGCCCGGCCTCGGCCCCCACCCCCACCCCTACCTCCACCCCCATCCGACACCCCCAGACACCCCCGCCCCCATCCGACACCCCCCCACACCCCCAGCCCCACCTGACCCCACCCCCACCGACACCCCCACCCCCACCGACACCCCCCCACCCCCGCAAGAGACCTCTGTTTAAAGGCGCACTGAGAAAACACTTGTACTTCTATCACTCTGGTGTCGTTTACAGAACTTGTGTCCCATTTTCAATCCGATGGGGGTTTTCCAGCCCCCAAGACGGGTTTTAGTCCAGACTCGTGCATCTTAGTTTCCTCTCCGGGGTCTGAGAAACCTCCGGTCAGGTTCGCCCGTGTGGCTCTGAGGACGGGGAATCCAGCTGATAATGGCCGACAAGTTCTGTCCATGTTTTTGGGGTTTATGCGCGTCTGTGGTGTTTTTAAAATGTTGTTTGTACTTCGCAGATTGGGGATGACTTTTTGGCGGGCCACCTGCAGACGCGGTAGCACCTGCAAGGGGGCCGGGCTCGCCGTACGTGGCCTGCTGACCCCGGGATTTAAAAAGAAAAAAAAAAAAAAAAAAAAAAAAAAAAAAAAAAAAAAAAATCAGAGTTGAAAGCAGCCGCAGATCAACCAAATGACCAGATGACACATTCCCGTGAGCCCTGGTCTGTATGTACAGGTGCAGGAAGCTTGATTGCGTGGGCGATGACGTCATGCCCTGTTTGGGGCTGGAAGCCTCTAGTGTTAACTAGCCGGGCGGCAGCTGGCTGAAGACCCCTCCCCACGCGTGTCAGCGGCTTTGTGCCCCGCAGCGTGCCGCAGTCTTGAGCCCAGGTGTGCGAGTTAAACCCGTTTTTATACACTGGCTCTTCCCTCTTAAAGAATGCCTCTCGGCTTCTTTCTCCCCTTGCATTCCAAACCGAAAAAGCACCAACCTGCAGACTCCAGCTGGCCTGTAATACTGGTCCTCATCGTTAGGGTCAGAAGACTATTTCATTTAGTCTGGGCTGCCTGGCTGTGGCTTCAGGAGGGAAAGTTCCACCTGTAGGTAAGAGATCCCAGAGCAGCATTTTGGGGTTTGCTTATCCATATGTTCACTAGGTTTTGTGTTTTTTGTTTCTTGGGTTTTTTTGTCTGTACATTTGCGACACCACTTCTTGCCTAGTCAGTCTTTTAGAAAGACATCACCAGATGATTTTACATTTTAAGAATAATGTTGTAAGGCCTAGAATCCGTTTGGAGCAGATACCATGTTTTTGCTCACCAGTTCATAGGTGAAATCTGAGGGTGCCACATGCCGCATTTAAGGGATTTAATATCCTAGAATCATACAGCAGGGACTCTGTCTTATCCCTCATGTGACCGGACAAGTGGTTAGGATGGCACTAACTGCTGATGGTTGGGATGGCAGTAATCGTCCTGCCTGGGGTGGGGGAGGTTACCACTCTCTTTCCTCCTCTGGGATTTCCGGATGATCTCTCATTGCCACTCTCAAGGTACGCTGCAGATTATTTAAATCTGGCACGCAACACACAAAGAACTATAACATGCATCGCATTTCATTTGAAAACTGATTTTAAAAAATATATATTGGTGACCCACAGAGATAAACAGATAATATATGCAGTTGACCAGTCTTAAAAAGAGGGTGTTTCTGGCCTTAGCTGATTAGCATTCTTTCTGGAGTGTGTAAGTAATTTATATCCTGTTTACCTCTAACGAACACGAGTAAACAACGTAATTCTTGAACAGCTAGGGGGAGAAAGAACACAAGATGGGTAAATGGCTTGGAGAAGTTAAATAATTTGCCAGGATTCACAGTGCTACTAAAAGTACTTCGAAGATTTGCTCATTCAGATGTTCCTTCCTTCTGTCACCTCTTTTTCCCACCAGAAGGAGGTGAACTTTGAAAGAAGATAGAAAAAAAAAAAAAAAAAGAAGATAGATGCAACACAGCGGTTGCTTGCAAAGCTGGAAATAGGACTAATTTTCAGGTTTCTTCTTTGTTTTAGATGCAAGTAGCCAATAAATGGGACAGAGAACAGAATTTTAATGAAGAAAAGTGCTCATCACACAGGAGGCTCTTAAGGATCTGACATTCAGTATTAACTCAGAATTGTGGTGACCTCAGGAGGCAGGTCGCAAGAAAAAGTCTAAGTCATTTAGCGTAAAGAATCAAACAAGAATTTGATCAGGGCTGTTCAAATTTTGTGAACAACAAACTGGATTTTGAAGTGATCATATGTAAGGTTCATGCACCAATGTTCTCTTAAAAAAGACAATTGGAATTGCCTTACTTCGTTTTTAGATCAGTATTTTAAGAGGCAGTAGTTTCCTAGGTTAGCAGAGTTGGTTAAATATCCTGAACAACCAGCAGCTGCCACCCTGGGGATTTCTCTGTGTGGGTTTTTTATTTTTGGTTTTTCTGTGCCCCCACACAGACCTTGCAGTGTCTTTCATTACCGCTCTGTAAGACAGTGTACTTCACCATGGAGAATTTGAGGCACAGAACTTTACAATTCAGCATTGTCTCCGTGACCCCAATTATATTCCCTTTTCCAACCTAATCTTCTCCGACTTCTTGCCTATTTTTAAAATACGTTCCAGTAAATGACTGAAATTAGGACATCTGCTCAAGCAGTTCCTGTAAAAGTTGACAGTTGTTGAATTTCAAGATATAATAGAATTTTCCAGACACATAGAAGTACAAGGAAAGTAATGCATTAAAACGTTCGCTTTGTAATGAAATAACTTTATCAGAAAGCTGCAAAAATTATTTATTGGGTGACTAGTAATTAAAGCCCTGTCATGTTTATTTGAAGTGATAATTTGTACTGCAGTTGTAAAAAATGCTTATTAAATATTTTTTCTCTTTTTTAAAATATGGTTTGTTTCTTTTTGGATATGAAAGAATGTTGGTATATCTTCTTTATCTTGCCTTCTATTCCGAATGAAATGTGATTACTAGTTATTCCTCTGAGTTCCTCTTTTTTTTCAATGGTGTGAAGTGGAGCCAACATCACCTTGCCGAAGGATAGTTACACTATACAATTCATTAAACAATAAACCGTTGCTCTTCCTTCCTTTTAATTAGGTTTCTCAAGGGGTTTTTCAATTTCATTGGCACTTTCAAATAACACTAGGATTTATATAGCCTATTTTTTTTTCTGTTGATTTTTAAAACATTTTCATTAACTTCAACTTTAATTCACATCTTTTTTTCTTTTTAATTTTCTAAATTTCTTCTTAATTCCTTAATTAAAAGTAGCACTAGATTCCATTATCTTTAGACTTTCTCACTTAACAGTAAAAATATTTAAAGTTCTATATTTTCCCCAGATTATAGCTTTAATTCCACCCCATGCATTTTGGTATGAAATATGCTCCTTTTCATTACGTTCTAGATTAATTTGCTTTTATTTTCTCTCTCATCCAAGGGAGACTAATTTTCCAACAGTTCAGGGTTTGACATTTAAAAATTGTTTACTCCTCATATTTTGGATTTTGACCTGAGAATATGGCCTAGATAAACCTACTTTTTAAAATGTGTTAAAGTTTGCTCTGTGGCCAAAGGCAGGATTGATTTTTGAAGTGTGTTCATCAATATAGAATAATTTTTTTTTTTTTTTTTTTTTACTGAAGGATACAAAATTGTGTGTGTGTGTGTGTGTATGAGAGAGAGAGAGAGAGAGAGAGAGAGAGTGCACAAGAGACATATTTGATGTTTCAGTTCCTCTCTACCCCAAATGGAAGGGTCTTTCTATAAGGCAGACCTCAAGCGGGGGCGGGGGGGGGGGGGGTACACAGTTCTCCAATGTAACAGCCTCCTACCTCCTCCCATTATTCTTACCAAGATTCCTTGGGTTTTGTTGAATTAACACTAATCAGTTTGTTTAAGCCTTTGGTCAATCTAACCTTTGCTAATTTTGACCTATTTTATAGACGCCTCTCTGAGGGAGAGATACCCTGCATTCCTCACCTGCCATTCTAGACTTTGTCCCCTGAGCAGTCTGTTCTGTGCCACTGGATTTCTTGTCAATACCTGTGCCAATCCTACATTGTCTTTTTTATGCTAATTTTTAATAAGTTTGAATTTTCTTTAACTTTGGTATCTGGTAAAACAAGCCCTCCTACCTCATTCTTGTCCTTAAGAGGAACTTGGCTTCTCTTGACTCTTCGAAATTGCATATAAATTTCAGAAGCAATTCATCAATTCCATTAAAAAAATAAAACCTTTTGGGAATTGTTTACTGGGAATGCATGGAATAGAATAGACATCTTTATAAGATTGACTCTTCAATCTATGACCGTAATATATTTCTTCCTTTAAGGATGTCATCATTTCTCCAAGTTTTAAGCATAATTTCTAAATACATATGAAATCAGAGGGAATAGTTTGAACCCTCATATGTCCCTCACCAAAATTTAACAGTAATTAACATTTTGCTATATTTGCTTTATATTTTTCCTTTAAAATATTTTAAATGAAGGAATTCTGCTATCATGACATTTGAATTCTATACTAAGCACTTCTATTATGTACCTCTAAATAACATATTTATAATCTTAATACCATAAGTATATCTACCAATTCTTACTTTAAAATTCATTTGCTATTTTTTGCTGGTGTACTTAAATATGAGTTTGTTGTGTATGGACTGTATCAATCTCGTTAAACTCATAAAATTCTAACAATTTACTCTTTCAGTATGCCTACACCACCATGCATATACCACATTATACCATACCATTAGAAGATATGTCATATATATTCTATTATTCTTGAGAAGGTGCTCTAGCCTGAAAGTTTGTGTGCCCCCCAAATTCATATGTTGAAATCTTAACCCCCAGAGATGACTGGTGTTAGGAGGTGAGGACTTTGGGAGGTGCTTAGGTCATGAGGGAGGAGCCTTCACAAATGTGATTAGAGTTTTTGTAAAGGAGACTTCACAGAGACCTCTTGCGCTCTCCACATGTGAGGACACAGCAAAAAGGTGCCAGTTTATGAGCTAGGGAAACATGCCCGTGTTAGTGCCATGACCATGGACATCCAGCATCCAGAATTGTGATTATTAGATGTTTGTGTTTATAAGCCACCCAGTCTGTGGTATTTTTGATACAGCCGCCTGAAGAAACTAAGAGAGGCTTCTAACTTAATTATGACTATCTATTGTGAAATGCAGCCCAATTGCAAAGCTGTTAAAATAATTTTTAATGTGTCTTAAAATTGATAAAATATGGTCTCTGTAGATTCTTTTGGATTTTCTATGTAGATAAGCATATCCTCTGCAAACAAGTTTTATTTCTTGCTTTCCCATCCCTGTACCTTTGTATACCTTTTTTTTTTTTTCCTTCTAGAAGTAGATAGGACAATTAGTACAAGGTTAAATAAAAGTGTTGGTAACAGACATTCTCCTCAAATGGAAAGTATTAATATTTTTGCCACTAAGTATGATGTCTATTGTTTTTTCTTCTCTAGACATCCTCTTAATTAGGCCAAGGAAATTCTTTTCGTGGATTGCTAAATTCACCTTCTTCATGAATAGTTTGAGTTTTATCAGACATTTTTACATGAATTGAAATGGTTATGATTTTTCCCCTTTTGTTCATTGATAGGGTGAATTATGTTTATCAGTTTTCCAATGCTGAACAACCTTGCATTCTTGATATAAATCCAACTTAAACAGATCATATTGTCTTTTTTAAAAAGATTTTATTTTAGAGAGAGAGGCAGATAGCAACAGAGAGCAGAGGTGGGGAGGAATGGGAGAAAAGCAAGCTCCCCGCTGAGTAGGGAGCCCAGGGGAGGGGCTCCATCCCAGGACCCTGGCATCATGACCTGAGCCAAAGGCAGATGCTTAACTGACTGAGCCACCCAGGTACCCTGTTCTTTGTTTAAACTGTTACTGGAGTTAGGTTGTCAATATTTTTGCTTAGGGCTTTTGCAACTATATTCATAATTGAGATTGTCTTTTTTGTACTGTTCTTGGTATCAAAGTTACACTAACCTCCTAAGTTGGGGAGTATGCTCTTTTAACTGGAAGAATTCAATATTGAAATTACTTTATCCTTAAATTTTTGGTAGAATACACCAGTAAAGTCAACTGGGTCTATAGCTGCTTTGTGAGAAGATTTTTTAAAATCACTGATTCTGTTTCTGTGATAGTCATAGGAATGGTTTCTACTTCACAGACAAGTTCTCTACATCATGGACAAGTTGGGTAAGTTTATTTTTCTTGGAATTTTTTATTCTAAAATTTAATAATATTGACCTAAAAGCATTCATAATATCCTCTTTTGATGTTTACATTATAGCGATAACTCCTTTTCATTTTAATATTGGTAAATTGTGCCTTTTTTCTTAACTGGTCCACTAGAGGTTTATTGATTTTATTAGCCTTTTCAAAGAATCAAGTTTTTTTGAGATTCTATTTTGTGTTTGTTTTCTGTTTAACTAATTTGTGTTCTCTTAAGATTCCTTCTATTTTTGTATTTTGTTCATTTTTCTAATTTCTTGAGATCAGTGCTTACCTCATTCAACTATTTGGTCAAATTTGAAAAGAATGCATATTCTCCATCCCTTCAGTACAGTGCTGTAAATATTATTTCAGTGGCTCAAGTCTGGAAAGCATGTAATTCAAATCTTGTATTCGCCCCATAATTTTCTGGTCTGTTTGTTTTACAAGCCATAGGTTTAAATCTCCAATGGTGTCTATTCTTGTAGTTTTCTCTGTATTTGAATTATATAATTTTAGGTCATATACTTATATTATATGCAATTAAAATTTACTATTTTCCAGGTGAATTTAATCTTTTATAAAATTTATGAAATGACCCTCTTTTTCTCAAATAATTCTTGTCTTAAAGTATGTTTTATCTGATATCACTAATCATCTTTCTTTTGGTATTTGCAATACATGTCTTTTTCTGTCTTTTAAATTTTGAACCTCTCTGTGCTGTCATGATTCAGATGGTTCTATTATAAATGACATATAATTGAGTGTTGTTTTCTTACCTAGCCTGACATATTTATCTTTTAACTGGGATATTTAGTCCATTTACATTTAATGTAATAATTGCTATATTTGGGTTTAAATTTTTCCATGCTGTCTATATTTTCTCTTTGTATTATCTGTTCTTTGTTTCTTTTCCCTTCCTTCCGTGCCTGCTTTTGGATTTTTATCATGCTTCTTTTTCTTCTAATTTATATGTCCTTGTATCCTATTTTTGCTGATTATATTTTTTATTTTTTTATTTTTAAAGATTTTTTTAAATTTATTTATCTGACAGACAGAGATCACAAGTAGGCAGAGAGGCAGGCAGAGAGAGAGGAGGAAGCAGGCTCCTTGCCGAGCAGAGAGCCCGATGAGGGACTCAATCCCAAGACCCTGAGATCATGACCTGAGCCGAAGGCAGACGCCCAACCCACTGAGCCACCCAGGCACCCCCCCCTATATTCTCATTCTTAACACAAAAATAAAACACATAGGTTACTACTGCTGAGCCACCCAGGTGCCCCTGTTGACTATATTTTTATTGGTTATCTTAGAAATTACAACATGGGCTATTAAATTCACCAAGTCTAATGTTAACCATTACTTTACCTTCCTCTTGAATAGGGCAGTGACCTTGGAACACTTTAACTCTGTATGTACCATCCTAAATATTGTTGCTATGTATTTTAATTTTATATATTTTAACAACCACTCAAGTCATTATTGTTTTGCACAATCAATTTTCATTTAATTTATCCAAATAGTTGCCTCTTTTCTTGCTCTGCATTTCTTCTAGAATCCCAGCACCTCTGGAAAATCACTTCTTTATCTTCTATCTGAAGTACATCCTTTAATATTTTAATTATTGAAAGTCATTTTGTGGTAAACTGTTAATTTATATAAAATGTCCATTTCATCTTAATATTTTAAATGTCATCATTTGGGACGCCTGTGTGGCTCAGTGGGTTAAGCCTCTGCCTTCGGCTCAGGTCATGATCTCAGGGTCCTGGGATGGAGTCCCACATCAGGCTCTCTGCTCAGCAGGGAGCCTGCTTCCACCTCTCTCTCTGCCTCTCTGCCTACTTGTGATCTCTCTCTCTGTCAAATAAATACATAAATTAATAAAATAAATCTTTAAATGTCATCATTTTTTCTGAATGTATAATTCTAGGATGGGATGGTTTTCTTTCAGCACACGGACAATACCATTGCAATGTCTTCAAGCTTCCATTGACTGATGATTTAGTAACAATCTTAAGTGTTGTTCCTTTAAAGTTTTTGCCTCTTGTCTTGGCTCTTCTGCAGTTTCACTGTGCTGTGTATAGATGTGGATTCATTTTTATTTGCTTACTCTGGAACTGTTGAACTTCTAGAATCTGTGGGTAGGTTGGTGTCTTTCATTAGTTCTGGGAATCTTTCAATCATTTTTTCTCCTTCCTTTCTGGAACTCTCATGAAACATTGGATAGAATTTGTTATCTTTTTATTTGCCTATACATTTATCCTCTCTTCTATATTTTCCATCTTCTGGTGTCTGTTGAATTCTGAATAATTTTTCTGACCTCTCTTCCAGTTCACTAATTTTCTTTGGTTATATCTAATGTAATTTCAGCTTTCTTTTTTAGAAGCTACTTTTGGTATTTTTTAAAAATCTAAGTCACGGGTGCCTGGATGGCTCAGTCGGCTCAGCATCTGCCTTCAGCTCAGGTCATGATGCCAGGGTCCTGGGATTGAGCCCCAAATTGGGCTCCCTGCTCAGTAGGGAGTCTGCTTCTCCCTCTGCCTCTCCCACTCCCCCTGCTTGTGTTCCCTCTCTCACTGTCAAATAAAATCTTTAAAAAATTTTTTTTTTAAATCAAAGTCATTATATAGTTCCTTGTTACTAGAAAACTTTCAACCTTTTATTCTTAAAATAGTAACCATAGTTATTTTATCATCTATATCTGATATTTCCAATATCTCTAAAATTTTTGGAGGAGGGGATTTTTCTATTTGTTCCTATTTGTGGCATCTTATTTCCTTGTATGCCAGTTATCTTTGTTTAGTGATTATGCCATTTGGAAAAATATTTGTAGGAATAATTTAAGTGCTGGTATGAATGTGTCTTCCTCCTTTCTCAGATGTCTGGGGATACCACCACTATGGGATCTCTGATTTAAACTGTCAGCTTGTGATTCCCTGGATCACTCAAGAGTCATGAACATGGGATGTTTACTTCCAGGTCACCCTTATTTCATATATATAGCCCTTGGCAGTCCCAACTTAATGAATGTGTTTGATTATCAGACTGCCTTGGCCAGTCCTAGTCTTTGACTTCTGTCCCCTTTACCTTGCAAAACCACAACTCAGTCTCTCAGTTGTCTGTTTTGGCTTTAGAAATGACCACAGAGTGAGGCCTTGCACAAAAATGCCCAGCTAAGAACGTTAAGTGGGATCAGAAATAAAACCCTGCCCTATGTCACAAGCCATGTGCTGGAAGATGAAGGGCCTTTTAAAAATTATCTGGCCACGGGGAACATTTTTTTTTGTAAATACCTAGGCAGAGGGGCTGCCAGATATGCCGGTGCCGTCCTTTCCTCAAGCAAAAGTAGTTTCAACTGCTGGTTTCCTCTCTGGTTTCTTGCCTTTTCCTACATTTTTGTCAATAATTTTTTTGGTAGCACTTTGATCGGTTAAAAACATTTCATCTAGATTTGTTGGTTGTCCTCAATGGGAGGTGGTTCTAAATTCTCTAGCCTGCTATTACTGAAGCAGAAGTTTAGAGTTTAACTTTGTAAATGGTTCTATTTGGGGTAATCTCATTTACAGAGAAAAATCTATAAGAACAGAATTACTATTCTATTCAAGAGTCATTTTTTTATTCGTTTCAGAGGTAGTATTTAGCCATTCATCAGTTGCAGATAAACCCAGTGCTCATCTCATCGAGTGCCCTCCTTAATGCCCGCCACCCAGTTATCCCTTCCCCCCTGCCAGCGCCTCTCCAGCACCCCTCAGTTTGCTTCCTAGAGTTCAGTGTCTCTTATGGTTGACCTCCCTCTCAATTTTTATCTTATTTTATTTTGCCTTCCCTTCCCCAGTGTTCATCTGTTTTGTTTCTTAGTTCCACATGTAAATGAAATCATATAATATTTGTCTTTCTCTGACTTATTTGCTTAGCATAATACCCTGTAGTTGCATCCACATCATTGTAAATAGCAAGATTTCATTCTTTTTAATAATATATTTTATTAATATATAATATTATATTACTAATATAATATTAATATTATAATTATATTCCTATGTAATTATATATTAATATATTTTAATAATTAATATAATAGAATATATTATATATTGTATATTTCTTTATACACACATATATATATACATACATACATGCATGCATACCACATCTTCTTTTTCTATTCATCTGTCAATAGACTTCTGGGTCCTTTCCATACTTTAACTATTTGGACATTGCTGCTATAAACATTCGGGTACGTGTTCTCCTTCCAATCACTATGTTTGTATCATTTGGATAATACCCAGTAGTGCAATTGCTGGGTCATAGGGTAGATTTATTTCAACTTTTTGAGGAACCTCCATACTGTTTTTCGGAGTGGCTGTACCAGTTTGCATTCTGGTGCATTGCACCAACAGTGCAAGAGGATTCCCCTTTCTCCACATTCTCGCCAACATCTCTTGTTTCCTGAGTTGTTAATTTCAGCCATTCTGACCAGTGTGATGTGGTATCTCATTGTGATTTTGATTTGTACTTCTCTGATGCCAAGTGATGTTGAGCATCTTTTCATGTGTCTGTTGGCTGTTTGTATGTTTTCTTTGGAGAAATATCTGTTCATGTCTTCTGCCCATTTCTTTTTTTTTTTTTTTTTTTTTTTTTTTTTTTTTTTTCCTAAAGATTTTATTTATTTATTTGTCAGAGAGAGAGTGAGCGAGAGCGAGCACAGGCAGACAGAATGGCAGGCAGAGTCAGAGGGAGAAGCAGGCTCCCTGCAGAGGGCAAGGAGCCCGATGTGGGACTCGATCCCAGGACCCTGGGATCATGACCTGAGCCGAAGGCAGCTGCTTAACCAACTGAGCCACCCAGGCGTCCCTTTCTGCCCATTTCTTGACTGGATTTTTTGTTTTGGGGCTGTTGAGTTTGATAAGTTCCTTATAAATTTTGGATAATAGCAAATATCTTCTGCCATTGTTGTCTTTTGATTTGTTGACTGTTTCCTTTTCTGTCCAAAAGCTTTTTATCTTGATGAAGTCCCAATACTTAAGATTCCCTTTTCACTGATATTTTAACTTACCTTTTTTCTTCTAAAATATATTCTAGCTTATGTATGTTGCAATAACTTGACTAATAGAGGCTATGATTTGAATTCTGACTTCTGTCGAGCTACCTTTTTAGAATAGTGTATCAAAACATACTCATAAAAATTCAGCATTATAGAAAAGTATGAAGAGCTAAAAGTTCACCAAAAATCTACCTAGAAATAATTATCTTTAACATTATCATTCTGGAAATTTTCTCTGTGTAATGTACAGTAACATCAGATTATTAATATTTTAACATCACACTATATGTCATTGTATAATAGTAATAAAATTAATTTATTTGAAGTTAACCTAAGAGGATCAAACTATGAGAACCGATTAACAATATTTCCTGGGCTCCTTACCCTTGAGCATGTTTTTTCATTACCTGGCACTATTTAGCTGAGTACATAATTCTTTCTTTCCAAACTTAGTATTTTCTAACACAGGGAGGTTTTGTATTTAGGCTATTTGTTTGCATTTTAAAGTGCAGTATTTTCATCCTTCCCTCCCCCGCCTTTGCAAGCCTGGATTTAACCAATAAGCAAATTTTTCAGAAGGGGCACATGGGTCCCTATTGCCTGAGTTTATACTGGCAATGTAAGTCTTTTACCTATATTTATAGTTGAATGATGACTTTTTATCTATTCCAATTATTTTCCTTCTATTTCTATTGTGGTTCTGCATCCATTAAGCCACCACTCTGTTGAGAGGATTTTCATCTATGTCTTTCATTCTTTAACATGGTCTCTACTTTATTCTGTAATTGTACTAATGTGGTTTTCATTTTGTTTCCATATCGCCACCTTTTTCTCTGTATATTAATTTTTGTGTTGTTCTTCAGGGATTTTCTTTCCATTTAGAAGTGAACTTTCAGGGCCGCCTGGGTGGCTCAGTGGGTTAAAGCCTCTGCCTTCAGCTCGGGTCATGATCTCAGGGTCCTGAGATCGAGACCCACATCAGGCTCTCTGCTCTGCAGGGAGCCTGCTTCCCCCCCTCTCTCTGCCTGCCTCTCTGCCTACTTGTGATCTCTCTCTCTCTCTCTCTGTCAAATAAATAAATAAAATCTTTAAAAAAAAAAAAAAGAACTGAACCTTCTGTCTTTATATACTTGTTTTGCTACATTATGTTGCTTAAGTGTCATGTATTTTCATCTTCTTTGTGCATAATAAACTTCATCTAGACCCATTTGGCCAAATAAATAAGAGTTGTTCCAAACAACTCTCGCTCCTTATCCGAGACTGCTTTTGGCCATCTCTGTTTGACATAACCACTTGTTCTCTCTTCCTTTATCTGGAGGTGGGAGGGGGCATGAGTTGTCCCAACAGCACTGTTGGGGTTAGTCCTATATCTTTGTTAGGAGATCTGGCATCTGGTCCCTCTTTTGAGGGTTTGTTACTAGAGTCCACCTCACTTAGAGTGATTGCATCTTATTTCCATGAGGGCTTTAGACAACAAAGCCTTACTGTTTTGGTTTTTGAGTGTTTTAATATTTTCAGTGATAGATGAGGTTTCCAACCTCAAGGCTTTTTCTTTAACTTTGCTCAGCACCTTGTTCCTCCTCTTTTTCCACAAAATACAGATCTATCATCAAAATTCTCAAGATTATATTGATTAACCTCCTTCCCTAATATCACTTACTTTTCCTAACCACTGGTTTTCAAAGTTAATAGCATGAGCTTTTAGTCAATCCTTTCTTCTTCATCTTTTTTTTTTTCTGTTGAATTATTTTTTCCTACTTTTCCTCTTTTTCCCCCCCTAATTTTTCTCCCTTTAGTTAGGTATTGGGGGAGAGAAATTCTGAAAAACTGACTTTGTCAGTTTTTAAAGTTAATGATATGTGAAATGTTTTATGAAGATATTGCAACAAACATGTGTAGATTTTAAAATCAAAACTGGGTTTAACCTTTGCTCTCAATAGTTTTGAGACTTTGTACCAGTTTTATGATTTTTTTTTAATGCTCAGTTTTTCTCTCTCTAAAATATGGCTAATAAAGGTATTTTATATTTATATATATAAAATACACCTGAAAGTCTAGTTACTATCCATCACCCTACAACTTACCTCCTTTCATCCACATATCTATCCCTCAGCACACTCTCCCCACCCCGGAAACTACCAACTGTTCTCTGTATCTGAGTTTGTTTTCAATTTTTGCTTTTCCAGACTTCACATATGAGTGAACTCATAAGGTATTTGTCTTTTTTCTTCTGACTTATTTCACTTAGTGTAATACCCACTAGGTCCATCCATGTTGTTGCAAATGGCAAGGTTTCATTCTTTTTTATGGCTGAGTAGTATTTGAGTGTATGTATATGTGTGTATATGCACATCTGCTTATCCATTCTTCTGTCAGTGGACACTGGTTGCTTCCATATGTTGGCTATTGTAAATAATGCTGCAAGGAACAGAAAGATACATATTTCTTTAGTGTTGCCTTATTCTTCAGATAAATACCCAGTAGTGGATGAGCTGGATTCTATGTTAATTCAATTCTTAATTTTTTGAAGAGTCTTCATACTATTTTCCATAGTGGTTGCACCAGTTTATAACCCTACCAACAGTGTACAAGTGTTCTTTTTCTGCTACATCCTCTCCAACACCTGTTATATCTCATATTTTTTTAAAAAAGTTTATTTATTTAAGTAATCTCTACACCCGACATGGGTCTTGAACTCACAAACCCAAGGTTGAGAGATCCATACTCTTCTGAATGAGCCAGTCAGATATCCCATCTTTTTGATAATAGCCATTCCTGTGGGATGAGGTGAAAATCTTATAGTGATTTTGGCTTGCATTCCCCTAATAGTTATGTTGAACATTTTTTCATATGCCTATTGTCCATCTGTATGTCTTCTTTGGAAAAGTGTCTATTCAGATCCTCTGCCCATTTTTTAGTTTGTTTTGTTGTTGAATTGTAGCAGTTCTTTATTTGTTTTGGATATTAGCCCCTATCAGATTTATGACTGCAATTACCATCTCCCACTCAGTAGGTTGTCTGTTCATTTTTATGATGATTTCCTTCACTGCACAGAAGGTTTTTAGATTGATGTGATCCCGTTTGTTTTTGCTTCTGTTTCCTTTGATTTTGGAATCGGACCCCAAAAAACACTAAGACCAGCATCAAGGAGGTTACCACCTATGGTTTCTTCTAGGATGTCTGCGTCTTCAGGTCTTCTATTCATGTAATTGATGAATTTTAGTTAATTTTTGTGGATGGTCTAAAATAGTAGTCAAGTTTCATTTTTATTTATTTATTTATTTATTTAGTATGCGGCTGACAAGTTTTCCAAAACTTTATTGAAGAGACTGTCCTTTCTGCACTGTATACTTTTGGCTCCTTTGTTGTAAATTAACTGTCCATATATGCATGGGTCTATTTCTTGGCTCTCAATTCTGTTCTATTGATGTTTGCTTTTGTGCCCACACTGTACTGTTTTGAATACCATAGCTTTGTAATATAGTTTGAAAATAGGGAGTGTAATACCTCCAGCTTAGTTCTTTCTCAAGATTGCTTTGGCTGGTCTAGGATCTTTTGTAGTTCCTACAAATTTTATAATTTTTTTTCTAGTTCTGGGAAATATGCCATTGGAATTTGATATGGATTGGATTAAATCTACATCATAGTCTTATGTAAAGCAACACTTGGTACACAGGAACTCATTCTTTACTGCATTACAGTTCTATTTTATTATTAAAATGAGAAGCCAACTAGGAGGTTATATTCCAGGCCAAATGTGAAAATCTGATCTGGAGACTGTAGCAGTAGAAATGGAAAGGGATTCTGGTCCTTTTAAGTAGACCAGATAGCATTTGGTACTTAACCATATTTGGGAAAGAGAAGTCAAAACAATTGAAAGGAGTCGATTGAAGGAACATAATAGATTATCTAAAATAGAAACAGAAGAAATGGACCTGAGCATAAACAGACTATGAAGTTCTTAAAGCTTTCAATGAATTTAAAATTCTTTTAATGAAAAAAATTGAATTTCAGCTATATTGGGGTATAATTGATGTATAAAACTAAGATATTTAAAGTATACTTGTGGCGATTTGATATAAAATGTGAAAGTGTTCCCCCCATCTAATTAAACACATTCATCTCCCCACATATTACTTGGATGTGTGTGTATGTGAGAACTCTGGAGTTTTACTCTCTTAGGAAATTTGAATTATACATCATATTGTTGTCAATTATAGTCACTATGTTTTATAGTAGATGATCAGAACTTAATTTATGCTATAGCTAAGTTTTACCAACCTCTCCCTATTTCTTCCTACTGTTAGTCCCTGGCAAACAACTTTTCTACTGTTTCTAGTAGTTTAAGGTTTTTTTGTTTTTGTTTTTAAGGATTCCACATATAAGTGATACCATAAATGTCTTTCTCTATCTGGCTTACTTCACTTAGCATAATGCCCTCAAGTTCCGTCAATGTTATCACAAATGGCAGGATGGAGATTTTACTCATGGCTGAATAATATTCCATTGTAGGTATATACCAAATCTTCTTTATCCATTTATCTGTTAATAGACACTTGGTTTTCTCCTTATCTTGGTTATTGAGAGTAATCCTGTTATGAACATGGGAATGCAGATATCTCTTTGATATCCTGTTTTCATTTGCTTTGGATATTTACAAAGAAAGGAGATTGCTGGATCATATGGTAGTTTTTAGTGTTTTTTAGGAACCTCCATACTGTCTTATATAGTGGCCACACCAATTTACATTCCCACCAGCAGTGCACAACTGTTCCCTTTCCTCCACACACTTGCCAACCCCTCTTATCTCTCATCTGATCAGTGATGATAACCATTCTAATAGATGTGAAAAGATATCTCATTGTGGTTTTGAATTCAATTTGAACTGATGATTAGAGACATTGAGTATGTTTTCATGTACCTGTTAGCCATTTGTATGTCTTCCTTGGAAAAATTCTCATTCTAAAATCAAATTGTTTTGATACTTACTATTAAGTCATATGTATTCTTTTATGTTTTAGATATGAATCCCACATCAAATATATGATTTGCAAGTATTTCCTCCTATCCAGTAGCCTACCTTTTTAGTTGATGTTTCCTTTGCTGTGCAGCTTTTTAGTTTAATAATATTCCAATTTTTATGTTATTGCTTCTGTTGCCTTTGTTTTTGGTGTCACATCCAAAAAATCATTGCCAAGACTAATGTTAAGGTGCTTATCAGCTGTGTTTCCTTCCAGGATTTTTATGGTTTAAGGTCTTAATGTTCAAGTCTTTAATCTATTTTGAGTTGGTTTTTATGTATGGTATACATAGTAGTTCAGTTCCATTCTTTTGCATTTGGCTGTCTGGTTTTCCCAACACCATTCACTGAAGAAACCATCCTTCCCCAACAATACATTCTTGGCTCCTTTTCCATAATTTGACCAAATATGTACCAGTTTATTTCTGGACTCTCTATACTGTTCTACTGATTTATCGTCCTTTTATGCCAATATCATACTGTTTTGGTTACTGAATCTTTGTAATATAGTTTGAAATTGGGAAATTTGCTGACTTGCATTTTCTTTCTGAAAATTGCTTTGGCTCTTTGGGGTCTTTTCTGGTTCTGCAAAAATTTTAGGATTGTTTCTTCTATTTCTGAGAATAAATGCCATTTGAATTTTGATACACTAAATCTGTAGATTGCTTAGGATAGTATTGACATTTTAACAATATTAGATGTTCCAGCCCATAAACGTGGAATACCTTTCCACTTATTTCTATTTCTTTTATCAAAGTCTTAGTTTTTGGTGTACAGGTCATTCACCTCCTTTTTAAAAATTTAGTCCTAGGTATTTTTTGATGCAGTTGTAAATGAGATTGTTTTCTTAATTTCTTTCTTAATTTAGAAAGTATAGAAACCTAATTTTGTATGTTGATTTTGTATCCTGCAACTTTACTGAATTCATTTATTCTAAGTTTTTTGGTGGAGTCCTTTGAGCTCTCTAAATACAATGTAGTCTGCCAGTAGAAACAGTTTTACTTCTTCCTTTACACTTTGAATAACTGTTCTTTTCTTGCCTAATTGTTCTGGTTAAGCCATCCAATACTATGCTGAATAAAAAGTGCCCCCCCCCCCAAAAAAAAAGTCATGAGATTATGGGCACTCTTGTTCCTGATCGTAGAGGAAATGCTTTTAGTTCTTCACCTTTTCATGATGTCAGCTGTGGGCTTGTCATATTAAGTTGAGGTACTTTCCTTCTATACCCACTTCGCTGAGAGTTTTTATCATGAATTAATGTTGAATTTTGTCAAATGTTTTTTCTTCCTTCATTTTGTTAATGTGTATCACAGTGATTGATTTGCAGATTTTGGACCATCTTGAATCCCTAGAAAGAATCCCACTTGATCATGGTGTATTATCTTTCTAATGTACTGCTGAATTCAGTTGGCTATTATTTTGCTGAGCATTTTTACATCTATTTCATCAGAGATGACAAGTCCTTGTCAGGTTTTATTTCAGGGTAATCCTGGCCTCATAAAATGAGTTTCAAAGTATTCCCTCCTCTTCTGCTTTTTGGAAGATTGAGAAGGATTAGTATTAATTCTTCTTTAAATATTTGGTAGAATTCACCAGTGAAATGATCTGGTCTGGGACTTTTCTTTGTTGGATTTTTTGACTACTGATTCAATCTCCTTACTAATAATTGGACTGTGCAGACTTTCTACTTCTTCACAATTCAGTTTTGGTAGATTGTATGTGTAGGATTTTATCCATTTCTTCTGGATTGTACACTTCATTGGCAAATAATTGTTCCTATTCTGTGTCTTACAATTCTCAGTATTTGTGTGTTGTTAGTTCTAAGTCTCTTCCTCCTCCTCCTCCCTTCTTTTAAGTTCCAAAAAGGCTTTGTTACTCAGAGGGAAGGGGTTCAGTCTTTCTCGGCTACCACTTTTATCATAAGCTGCCAGGATGTTATTCACGGATCTGTGTTCCCACCCTTTTCTTGATGAAACTAGAGGGTGTGCTTGTCCTCAGAGACCTTGTGCAGCTCCACAGGATGCCACTCATATGTGGTGATGCCACACACTTCTTGGATCTTGGTCCACATGAATCTGATGTGCTTGGTGAGCCACCAGCAGCAGGAGCTGTGCCTCTGCTTGCTCACATTCACTTTGTGGACCTTGTTGAGGCCCATGGCCATAAGGTAGCACAGAGCCATGGCTACTGCTCTTCAGTAGTTCCCCTGGAGGAAGGGCCTCTTCTTTCATTTATAAATCTGTCCTCTCCCTTTTATCTTGGTATGAGTAGCTAAAGTTTTGTCTATTTTGTTTATCTTTTCAAAAAACAACTCTTAGTTTCCTTGGTCTTTTCTATTATCTTTTATTTTTTAAAGTAGGCTCCATGGCTAGTGTGGATCCCAGTGTGGGGCTTGAACTCTGATATCAAGACCCACGCTGATATCAAGAGTCAGACACTTAAACAACTGAGCTACTCAGGTGCCCCTTTATTATCTTTTAAGAATCTATTTCCTTGGGGCCCCTGGTGGCTCAGTGGGTTAAAGCCTCTGCCTTTGGCTCAGGTCATGATCCCAGGGTCCTGGAATTGAGCCCTGCATCTGCTCTCTGCTCAGCGGGGAGCCTCCTTCCTCCTCTCTCTCTGCCTGCCTCTCTGCCTACTTGTGATCTCCATCTGTCAAAAAATAAATTAAAAATCTTTTTAAAAAAATCTATTTCCTTTATTTCCACTCTGATCTTCATTTCTTTCTTTCTGCTAACTTGGGGCACAGTTTGTTTTTTCTAGCTACTTAAGATATAAAGTCAGGTTGTTTGAAATCTTTTTTTCTTAATGTAGGCATTTGTTGCTATAAACTTCCCTCTTAGAACTGCTTTTGGTACATCCCTTAAGTTTTGGTATGTTGTATTTCCATTTTGATTTGTCTCAAGGTATTTTTTATTTCGATTTCTTCTTTCATCCATTGCTCATTCAGTTGCATGTTTAATCTCCACATATTTGTGAACTTTCCAGTTTTCTTCTTTTCACTGATTTCTAGTTTCATACAATTGAGGTCAGTAAAGATGCTTGATAGATTTGTCTTTTTAATTTTATTGACTTGGTTTGTGGCCCAATATATGACTTATCCTGGAGAATGTTCTGTGTGCACTTCAGAACAATGTGTATTCTGCTACTATTGGATGGAGGGTTCTGTAGTAATCTACTAAGTCCATCTGGTCTAACATGTCATTAAGTCCAATGTTTATTGAGTTCTGTCTGAATGATGTATACATTGTTGAAAAGGAGGGTACTGAAGTCCTTGCTATTATTACATTGCTGTATATTTTACTCTTCAGGTGTGATGTTTTATTTATTTAGGTGCTATGTTGGGTGTGTAAATATTTATGTTATTTTCTCTTGATGAATTAACCTTTTTATCATTATATAATAACCTTCTCTGTCCCTTACTAGTCTCTGGCGTTAAGTCTACTTTGTAGTAGTATATTAAGTAGACTTCTAAGTAGACTTAAATATGGCTACCCCTGCTTTCTGGTTTCCATTTGCATGGACTATCTCTTCCCATCTTTTCACTTGCAGTCTGTGTGTGTCCTTAAGCTGAAGCGAGTGTCTTATAGCTAGCATATAATTTTTTTTTTTTTAAATCCACTCAGTGACTCTTTTCTTTGGATTAGAGAATTCAGTCCATTCAAAGTAACGATTAATGAAATGGCAATACTAAGTCCATGTCTAATTGTTTTCTTTTCTCTTTCTCTTTTGTGTATTTACTCTAAGTTTTTGCATTGAGGTCATCGTGAAGCTTACATAAAACATATTTATGTCATTTTAAACTAACAACTTTCCAGATGTCTACCTAAGCTGTTTTTACTCTTCCCATTTTGTTCTCAATGTCACAAATTACATATTTTTACCTTGTATATCCAGTAACAAATTATAGTTATTTTTAGTACTTTTTGTCTTTTAACCTTCATACTAGATTTGTAAGTGTTCACCCACCATTACATTAGCATGTTCTGAATTTATATATTTACATTTACCAGTGAGATTTATACTTTCGTATGTTTTCCTGTTACTAATTAGCATCCTTTTATTTCAGCTTGAAGGATTCCCCTGAACATTTCATTGGGACTGGTCTAGTAGTGATGAACTCCTTCAGTTTTTGCTTGTCCAGAAAACTCTATTGCTTCTTCAATCCTGAAGAACTTTGCCAGGTATTCTTGATTGCCAATTTTTTTCTTTCAGCACTTTGACTCTGTTACCCCATTTTTCTGGCCTACAAAGTTTCTGCTGAAAAATCTGCCAAATCTGGATTTCTCTTGTACATAACCATTTGTTTTTCTCTTGCTAGTCTTAAGACTCTCTGACATTTAACTTTTGGAAATTTAATTATAATGTTTCTTGGTGTGGATATATTTGGATTCATCTTGTTTGGTATTCTCTGGGCTTCCTGGTTGGGGGAGAATTCAGCCATTATTTCTTTGAATAAGCTTTCTGCCCTTTTCTCTTTTCCTTCAAGGAGACCTATAATGCAATGATATCCCCCAAGTCCCTTAAGCTATCTTCACTCTATCTTCACTCTTTTTTCTTTTTGGTTCTCTGACTGGATGAATTCCACTGCCATCTTTGAATCTGCTGATCCCTTCACACAATCCAGTCTGTCACTGACACACTCTATTGAGTTTTTCAGTTTATTTTCCAGCTTTATGATTTGTTTGGTATTTGCTTATATTTTCTAGGTCTGTGTTGAAATTCTCACTTTGCTCATGCATTATTCTTCTGACTTTGGTGACAATCTCTATTTTGAACTCTTTATCAGGTCACTTATCTCCATATTTAATGTTTATTTCTCAAGTTTTATCTTCTATAGTCCTCTGTTTACTCATTTTTCTCAACACTCTGTTGATTTCTGTGCATTATGTAAAACAGCCACCTTTCCCAATCTTGACAGGGTGATCTTATTTAGGAGATGAATCTTGTCGTTCAGTCTGCTGAGCTCTTGGTTCTCTTTCAAACCTTTGTGACTATCCAAGCCCCCTTCTTTGTTCTTAGTGTCTGCCACCAGTTGAAGGTCTGCCAAAACCTGTCAGTGTTCCAAAGTGGAGGCAGATTTGTCAGTACCCAGAAGCAGGCTGATTGGAAGCTGGACTTTTAAAGTATGTAAACAGACTTCTTTCAGGTAAAGACTGAAAGATGGGTGTTTCTGCCTGCTATCTCTGGTGCTGAGCCCTGAATGGTTTGTTTTCTACAGTCCTGAGAGACCTGCAAACACAAGCTCTGCTGACCACTAGAGCCAGGCAATGGAGGGGTGCATTCCCTGCATAGCAGCCACAAAAGCCAGGGCACAAGACACACAGTGACCTGGAATGTACTAGAAGGAGAATGCACTTATGGCTCCCTTCTGCCTCCCCAGTCTCCATGGAGAATCAGTCTCTAGATGTGTGTTAAATTAGAAGCCTAAACCTCAAGCTGCTGCTTTTAAGATATGCAAATAGGCATCTATTAACTAGTACTTACCTTTAACTTAATGCGGTTAGCTAATGGTTATGTTCACTGTATCTACATAATAAAATGGCTATTTTATTTGGCTGTTATGGCTAAGTCACTTGTTAGGTCGGTGCATAATTAAGTGGGGCTGATAGGGTTTAGGGGCCATCTCAGTTTACCTTCAGACTCTACTCCAGTTTCAGCTTTGACAATCCCATTCTACAAATGTCTACCATCTTCAAAAGCTAAAGACACGACCCAGCAATTCCACTCTTAGTCTATATCCAAGAGAATGGAAAACATGTCCACTTAAAAAAACTTGTACATAAATGTTTACAGCTCCATTATTCATAATAGCCAAAAAACTGAAAAGAACCTAAATACCCATCAGCTAATGAATGTATCAACAAATGTGGTGTATCTCCACACAACTGACTGACTGACCATAAAAAGGAATGAAGTACTGATACCTGCTACATCATCAAAGAACCCTGGAAACAGGCTAAGAAAAAGAAGCCAGACACTAAAAGACCACACATTGTATGATTTCATTTATATGAAATGTCCATAACAGGCCAGATCTATATAGAGAGGAAGTAGATTAGTGTCTGCCAGGAGCTAGGGGAAAAGTGAGGAGTAATTGCTAATAAGTATAGAGTTAATTTTAGGGATGATGAAATGTTCTGAAATTAGATAGTGGGGAGGGTTGTACAACACTGTATATTTAAAAGGATGAATTTTATGGTATGTGATTTTTAAATTTTTTAATAAGCACATAATGTATTTTTAGTCCCAGGGGTATAGGTCTGTGAATCGCCAGGTTTACACATTTCACAGCACTCACCATAGCACAAACCCTCCCCAATGTCCATAACCCCACCACCCTCTCCCAACCCCCCTCCCCCCAGCAACCCTCAGTTTGTTTTGTGAGATTAAGAGTCTCTTATGGTTTATCTCCCTCCCGAACCTATCTTATTTCATTTATTCTTTTCCTACCTCCCAAACCCCCCATGTTGCTTCTCCACTTCTTCATATCAGGGAGATCATATGATAGTTGTCTTTCTCCGACTGACTTAGTTTGCTAAGCATAATGCCCTCTAGTTCCATCCATGTCACCGCAAATGGCAAGATTTCATTTCTTTTGATGGTTGCATAGTATTCCATTGTATACATATATACCACATCTTCTTTATCCATTCATCTGTCGATGGACATCTAGGTTCTTTCCATAGTTTGGCTATTGTGGACATTGCTGCTATAAACATTCGGGTGCACATGCCCCTTCAGATCACTGTTTGTATCCTTAGGGTAAATACCCAGTAGTGCAATTGCTGGGTCATAGGGTAACTCTATTTTCAACTTTTTGAGGAATCTCCATGTTTTCCAGAGTGGTTGCACCAGCTTGCATTCCCACCAACAGTGTAGGAGGGTTCCCCTTTCTCTGCATCCTCGCCACTGTCTGTCATTTCCTGACTTGTTAATTTTAGCCATTCTGACTGCTGTGAGGTGGTATCTCACTGTGGTTTTGATTTGTATTTTCCTGTTGCCAAGTGATGTGGAGCATTTTTTAATATGTCTGTTTGGCCATCTGGATGTCTTTGCAGAAATGTCTGTTCATGTCTTCTGCCCATTTCTTGATTGGATTATTTGTTCTTTGGGTGTTGAGTTTGCTAAGCTCTTTATAGATTTTGGATATCTTTATCTGATATGTTGTTTGCAAATATCTTCTCCCATTCTGTCAGTTGTCTTTTGGTTTTGTTAACTGTTTCCTTTGCTGTGCAAAAGCTTTTTTTTTTTTTTTTTCTTTAAAGATTTTATTTATTTGACACACAGAGAGAAATCACAAGTAGGCAGAGAGGCAGGCAGAGAGAGAGGAGGAAGCAGGCTCTCCACAGAGCAGAGAGCCCGACATGGGGCTCGATCCCAGGACCCTGGGATCATGACCTGAGCTGAAGGCAGAGGCTTTAACCCACTGAGCCACCCAGATGCCCCTGTGCAAAAGCTTTTGATCTTGATGAAATCCCAATAGTTCATTTTTGCCCTTGCTTCTCTTGCCTTTGGCAATGTTTCTAGGAAGAAGTTGTTGTGGCTGAGGTTGAAGAGGTTGCTGCCTGTGTTCTCCCCAAGAATTTTGATGGATTCCTTTCTCACATTGAGGTCCTTCATCCATTGAGTCTATTTTTGTGTGTGGTGTAAGGAAATGGCCCAATTTCATTTTTCTGCATGTGGCTGTCCAATTTTCCCAACACCATTTGTTGAAAAGGCTGTCTTTTTTCCATTGGACATTGTTTCCTGCTTTGTCAAAGATTAGTTGACCACAGAGTTGAGGGTCTGTTTCTGGGCTCTCTATTCTGTTCCATTGATATGTGTATCTGTTTTTGTACCAGTACCTACTGACTTGATGATGACAGCTTTGTAATAGAGCTTGAAGTCCAAAAGTGTGATGCCACCAACTTTGGCTTTCTTTTTCAATATTCCTTTCGCTATTTGAGGTCTTTTTTGGTTCCATATTAATTTTAGGATTATTTATTCCATTTCTTTGAAAAAAAAAATGGATGGGATTTTGATAGGAATTGCATTAAATGTGTAGATTGCTTTAGGTAGCATAGACATTTTTCACAATATTTTTTCTTCCAATCCAGGAGCATGGAACATTTTTCCATTTCTTTGTGTCTTCCTCAATTTCTTTCTTGAGTACTTTATAGTTTTCCGAGTATAGATTCTTTGCCTCTTTGGTTAGGTTTATTCCTAGGTATCTTATGGTTTGGGGTGCAATTGTAAATGGGATTGACTCCTTCTCTTTCTTCTGTCTTGTTGTTGGTTTAAAGAAATGCAACTGATTTCTGTGCATTGATTTTATATCCTGACACTTTACTGAATTCCTGTACAAGTTCTAACAGTTTGGGAGTGGAGTCTTTTGGGTTTTCCACATATAGTATCATATCATCTGCAAAGAGTGATAGTTTGACTTCTTCTTTGCCAATTTGGATACCTTTAATTTCTTTTTGTTGTCTGATTGCTGAGGCTAGGACTTCTAGTACTATGTTGAATAGCAGTGGTGATAATGGACATCCCTACCATGTTCTGACCTTAGTGGAAAAGCTTTCAGTTTTCCTCCATTGAGAATATTTGCGGTGGGTTTTTCATAGATGGCTTTGATAATATTGAGGTATGTGCCCTCTATCCCTACGTTTTGAAGAGTTTTGATCAGGAAGGGATGCTGTACTTTGTCAAATGCTTTTTCAGCATCTATTAAGAGTATGATATGGTTCTTGTTCTTTCATTAATGTAAGTGTATCACATTGATTGATTTGTGGTTGTTGAACCAACCTTGCAGCCCTGGAATAAATCCCACTTGGTCGTGGTGAATAATCCTTTTAATGTACTGTTGGATCCTATTGGCTAGTATTTTGGTGAGAATTTTCACATCTGTGTTCATCAAGGATATTGGTCTGTAATTCTCTTTTTTGATGGGACCCCGATATGTGATTTCTTTCTTAACGATGCTGTTATTTAAAAATAAAAAGTCAACATGAATTCCTATTTCTTTTTTTTTTTAAGATTTTATTTTTAAGCAATTTCTACACCCAATGTGGGGCTAGAACTCACGACCCCGAGATCAAGAGTCACATGCTCTACCAACTGAGCCAGATACATGATTTCCTATTTCTCACATGCTCAAGGTCAACTGATGCAACTTTCATATGAGCATAAAAGAAAGGTATACATTGTTTAGCTAAAGAGAATCTTGATACTAAGTACTGTTAGTATATATAATAGTCTAGGATAGTTTTATTTCATACTCTGATCAATAATGGATTAGCTACATCCTTATCCAGGAAAAATTACAAGTATAGGTAGCTACAGTGTGGAAAGAATTACTATAAGCTATAATTCTTTTAAAAAGAGAAGTATTTGTTCTCAGCAATATGAAAATAAAAACTTACAAGGAACTGACCCATGGATGACAAGGGGTCTGACAAAGTTAACATGTGAGACAAGGTTTACACGGATATATATTTTTTAAAATTTAGAGCACATGGAAACCCAGAACAAAAAGTCTTTAGATTCTAGTTCAGTCTCCTCTCTAGTCTAGGTACTTTCTGAGTGGTATTTTTATGGAAGGTGATGATTGTTCTCCCTTTAGAAACCATCTATTGTTCCTCCTTTTAGAAACATCTATTGTTCCTCCCTTTAGAAACCATGATTGTTCCTCCTCGTGTGAGCTGGAGACTGTCGCAGATGACAAAAGGCATTTTCTATCCCTAGCAGCTTGTTCCCTATACCAGGGACAACACTGCACAACATAAGCTGGCACACATGGAATTTCTTTTAAATCAAAAGAATCCAGTCTAGCCCTTCAATCTTTGATTGCCACTCTGTTTGTGCTTTACAGTACAGGAACTGAGAACCATATTCCATTGCCTGCAACATGCTGCAGACCAGGTCGATGCCACAAAGACTATGTTCACATGATTGCACAGAGCTTAAAAAGAGAAACAGAACACCAAGGTTCTTGCAAAATGGAAGAAAGATAACTCAGTTTTCAAGGTCTTTGGCTAAAGTTTCACAGATGAATTGTAAGGTACGCTGGTATAAAAAAGCATCCTTTTTCTTTGGCTTACAGATGTTCAAATGGTCAACGTCCACAGGAATGAGATCTCCAATGCCTAAATCTGAAGAAAACAAAAATGTCAACAAAATCTAAGTAAAAATCTAGACCCCCCTCCCCCCCTCAATACTGAAAGATGAATGGGTAGTTCTAAATGCTGATTTGGTTGTACTAAGGGATTTTAAAAAGATACAGCAACTGGAGGTTTGACCATAGCAAAGCTACATGTGACTAATCACATGAGAATGGGTTCTCAGTAGGTATAATTTTAAGCTTTCATAAACTCTTTGTATGTGTTCTGGCCTACTTCCTGATTGATTAGTGAAGAGAACTTGAGCAGCAGCAGCATCAAAACCTTTATTCCAATGCATGGTACTACTGAATTATTCCATACTTCTTTTAACCACCTCTTTTTCTAGAGTTTATGTTATTGAGCTCCCGTGTCCTGATGACAGGAATGGGAATATCTCAAACAGGATCCATTCTTCACCTGGCCAGGCGGAAGGTGATCTAGTGTTTGAGAGCTGTAGCTGAGTTTCTGATGTTTCAGCCTAACAAAGTGCACCTAGATGCAAGTGACAAGAAGTCCTGGTGAGGACTTTAGGGTAAGGAATGCAGGCGGTGGTTATGAAGGAAGACAAACCTCCTTGTGATCCCAAAGAAAGGGCAGACAGAATTTTGACAAATTCTACAAACAGCTGGTCCACTGTATTACTTTTTTTGCTTCAAGCTTCCAAAGTCCTTTAAGTTCTTCAACTACTACATAGTAACTCCTCACCGTACGGCACATTACTTTGTGGTAAAGCCTCTTTAGGTTCTACTATGGAGTATTACGTCTTTCATTTTATTCCGATAAAACATAATGGAGTTGGGCCAAAACTTGTCCTACAGGATGAAGAACATCTGGCTCTCCAGCTTCTTATCCCTGAGAGGTCTCAGGAGGGCCAAGTGCCACTAAGCACCGAACCCTGCCTCAGAAGTAACCAGGTTGGCCAACTGAGAGAAAAGCATTTCAAGGAGGGAAATGCGTGGGTTATCTACTATAAACCAAGTAATAAAGGAGTCAGTAAAGAGAATTAAGATTCGGGCCCTACCTCAAAAAGCCTGTAATATATTATAATACACCACAGTAATAGGTATTGGCCAGTTCCTCCAACCCCAGAGTTATAAAAGAAATTGTTGCTTGAATATTCCCCATCTAAGATTCCACTGGAAAAAAGTGATGTTAAAAAAATCTTTCATTTATTAAAGCTTCCATACCTTTAGCTGCACTATATGCAGCTTAACAAATCAAAGATCAGCCTATTAAATGCCCCTTTTGCTGCAGCCGATAGAAGGACTTTGAATTCTTACTACAACAGAGCTCACTGGGGCAGCCAATTAACCTCCGCCAGCTAAAGGAAGGGAGGGATGAGTAATGCCATGGTTGTATGTCGGCAGAGAAATTGTTATCTATAGCTGAAAGGAACAGACTCTAGATCTTCACATAACTGAGAACCTGAATATACAAATGGGTTGTTTATGATTAACTATAGGTACCACCAACCAGGCATCCAATAGCAAACAAATGTCAAACGAAGGAATACCTGCTGATTCCACGGGTACCACGTGCAGTTTAATCATGCTACCGATGTAAGTTGGCAGTGTTTCAACAAAATTCAGCACCTGGAAATTCTTGTCTTTAGCAAATTCCAGAAAGTCATCTTGTAGTGTTTTAAGTGCAGGAGAATCTGTAGAATTACAGGAAACAAGACTGTGACGAATTCTATTTAGCCAATTCATAATAAAATGTACTAAAGAGAAAATTAGGGTTCTAGTTCAAGATAGTAACTTGTTTATTTTCTCTCCTTCCTAAGAAGTCATTAAGGTGAGTTAAAGTCAGACCAGAAATGACAGAGGCCAGCAGGCCAAGGGAGAGGCCCCACATGTTACTGGCTATGTGGGACCAGGGTCCCTCAGGGTGCTGGCCGGCACCTTCATCCTAAAGCACAGCCTCCCATCAACAAGACCTGTCTATAGTCAGAGGGCCTGGTCCCCCATCCTCAACTAGAAAAAGGCATACCAGACCTTAGAGGATAGCTTATAACCCAAGAGAGACAGACCCAGTGGGTAAACAAAACACCTACACACAGAAGACACAGAATCCAGTGAAGAAAAAGAAAGGAACTTTAAGAAAATAAACTCCAATTAGTATCGTTAGGATGATTTCAAAAGAATCAGAGAAGACAGAGATTCTGGGAAATAAAACTTGGTTGCGAAAAAATAAAGTTCAGTAGAAGGTTTAGAAGATAAAGTAACTCTCCATAAAGCCATAAAAAGGCAACTAGCATATTAAAGGCTCAGCCATGGCCTCCAAATTGATTAACAGGCGTTCCAGAAACAGAGAAAATGTTTATTAATCAAAATAAGTAATAATTAAGATTTTTAGGATATTAAGTTTGTTTATATTTTACCAGTTGATTTTCCAAACTCATGGGAAAAAAGCAGTTCATTGGTAATTTGAATAATCCTTAAAACATTATATAACTTAAAAGTTTAAATATTTAAGATAGTATTAAAATTGTTATATATGAGCAAATAATGGCTTAAGGAAAGATATAAAAGAAAAATCAAGCCCAAACTAAAAATTTCCCATGATAATCTAAACACAATTTATACACAAATAATAAAATGGGATAATATAGCCAAGTTAGAAACTGTCTTCTTTTTCTCCTTCTCTGTATAACTGATATTCATACAATCCCAATCCCCTCACGACAGAATATAAATATTACCCTTGCTGAGCTCTTTGACTTCCAAAGAGGGAAAGAGAAGATAGCGAATATTAACAGAGTATTCAGCCAGATGGGATCCATGATGAGGGACGCTATAAAAAATTATTCCTCTGGTATTGTTTATAACAGTACTCATTTCTGGCTTCTTGGAGGCTTCCAACAGCATCTTTTTGACAAGAAGACCTAGCCGTACAAAGAAAAACAACGCGTAAGGTGTTTATCGTCCCACCATTATTCTAAAACAAGAGTGGGTAGGGAGCAAATAATGAAAAAGATGTTTTCTTTAAAGTTTAAATAATTCTCTACACAGACAGGCCTTAAAATACTAGCACTTGGTAATACTGCTGATCTAGAATCCAGCTGAGCCTTGAACAGCATGGTTTGAATGGTACAGGTGCACTTACACACATGGATTTCGTATAGTACTATTAATTATCTGACGATTTTCTTTATTGTAAGAATACGTACACAAAACATGTTAATTGAGATCAGTAAAGCTTCTGATCAACAGTAGGCTATTAGTAGCTAAATTTGGGGCGAGTCAAAAGTTATATGCAAATTTCTGACTGCAAAGGGTAGTCAGTACCCCTAATCGCCATGCTGTCTCAGGGTCAACTGTATATAATACAAGCCTACAAACGGGTAAGATTCTAGAAAGGCAGATCTTATATTACAGAATACACAATCCCACAGAAGGAGTATGCAGCATTGCTATGTTGCATGTCCGTCAATTAAGTAAATATGCAGCACCATGTCTCCCCAGCCTGCCCCCAGTGGCCCACGAATGACCACACCAAGAGACAGTACTAAGATTCAAAAAAGACAGTCCCATGAAGCTTATCCACCAGGGAAAACAAAGTTTCTGTAGGCAAATGCACCCAGGAAGGCCCCATCTCTTGGGCCTGAAGCTGATAATATAACACAGAGGTCACTTCCGTGGTAACCGGGGATCTCTGTGGGCACAAAGGGCTACATCTATCTACCTCCCTCTGGCAGCTAAAAGCCTTAACTCTGCAGTCTGCAGTCCTGAGCGTTTCATCAGATGAACGAGGCCTGGGGCTGTACCGAGGCAGATGGTGACAACTCCCATGAGCACTGGGCTGGGGAGTGGGCCGGGGAGAACAGACGACAGTTAGCAAGCGCACACCAGGACCCAAAGAGCAGACATCTGCCATTGCACCGCCTCCTCAGCAAGCTCGGGGCTGTGGGCCTGCGATGCTTGGGGATGCAGGGAGGAAAGGGGAGCGCAGGGACCAGCCAGGAATGCTGAGGGACAGGCACAAGTCAGGCTGATACAACCCACAGACGGCTCCTGATGTTTACTGATTATCGCTACGTGAAAGCATGACGTTGCCAACCACATGTTCCTTTGATATGGTTTGTTACTAGAGGTCCCCTTGTGGGAAAACAATTAGGGTGGAAGGAAAGTAGTGTTTTAAAAACTCTTAGCTATAGCCAAAAACATTAATTTAGAGGGAAAGGGGGCCAGTATTAAGTGAACCAGGCAGCTCTGGTAAGAGGTGAGCCCCACTAGCAGACGATAACCTCCCAGTGCCGGCTTCACAAAAATGCAACATACTCACCTCCCATGCTGTGTGATACCCAAATGACTGGCCTGTCCCCAACGCCAGCAGCTCTGAGCTTCCTTAGAAGTTCGTTGCTCCTGAATGCAATGGACTTTCTGAACAAAATGAAAACAGAAGGCACTTTATGAAGCTATTAATTCTGTACCCCACCGCCACCGCCAAATTTTACTATCCAAGTTTTTAAGGCAAGAACTTTTATTGGGCCAATACTACATACCACATTTTAGGGTCAGGAGTCCCCTACTCTGTTTGATTTCTACAACTGCTCATTCTCCACTTCTAACGAAGTCACAGTGGTATGACTGGGAATATACAGGCCCAGAACAAGCCACTCACTCCCTAAACAAGCAGGGTGAGAGCCCCTATTACGCATCTGGCAATTTTTACAAGTTGGATCTCACACCAACTGCCTAGGAAGTGTGTCCTTGTTATGATGTGGCCTGAAAATAATGCCGTGTTGTCTGCTGTGAGCTCACCTACTTAGTTCTACTTGTTTTATGCTGCAGACATTAAGTTTTCATCATTTTGGTTTATTTAGAAATACCAGAAAGCTATGAATCTTTGAGTCAGAAAATTCAAAGTAATTTTCAGGCTAAGGGAACTTTGAAACTACCAGAGTTGGTAAGTTTTGAACTGTTTATCTATAAAATCCTTTCCTTGCAATAAAGGTTTGTCAGAGCTCCTCTTGGTGCAATGGGGAAAGACCCCGGGGCTTTTGCCCACTGGCCCTGAGAACACTGCCTCGGCACCTACAGGGGGGCCGCTCAGAGACGGCGCTCAGCTTATTAACGCTGACTCAGACCAACACACTCAGTCTGCAGACCAAGCTTGCCAGCAAGTTAGAGACCGAAGACCACACAGTGGGTCAAAGGGAGAGTCAGCTACCATCCAGGTCCCAGAGCCTAGCGGTCCAGGGCTCCTCTTCCTGTATATACAATCAGCACGTATGACGTCCAAGTGACAGAGGTGGACTACCTTGCTCAGCATCTTCTCCTTTGCTTCCTGCAGCCAATACACTTGTGGACACAAAAGCAAAAAGCCTCACGTTTGCTTCTGGGAGTAAAGGAGATTTTGCTATAGAACGCATGGTCCTTAGTACCACAACAGTTATGAATGAACCACTTTAGGAACACAAGACTGACACTCTATCTAAGCCTTCCCCCAGTTCATTATTTATATATTACTAACTCCTTCTAGAAGGAAGAGAAAAGAGGTTAGGTTTTTCATTCAAAAAATTCTGTCTGTAGCATTAGAAGATAAAGCTCCCTTCAGTCCCTGAGGGTGCTGGGCCCCAGCCCTTCCTCCCTGTCCACGGTGTCCCTCTGTCACCTCTCCACAGGACACCTCGTTCTCCAGTCGCTAAGGCTGGTGTCATACTCCACAGATATAATTCGGAGAGCAGGACAGTCTCTTGCCAACCATGTCTATGCAAAACAGAAGGTACAAAAGAACACACATGAATTTCCACCGCTCCCACGGTCTGCTGGTGATTGCCACCTGTAACTAAAGGCCACTGCGATACGACTGTAAAACATCACATTAGAATAAAGTTAAAAGGTGACTAGGAAACCAGTTCTAGCATTTTATCTTTTTATGTCCCTGGTCACAAGGAGGCATCAAGATTTATAGCATAAAGCTGCTGCTAGTTTCAAGAGAATGTTCTCAGTTTTAGTGTACTACAGCCAAAAGGGGGAAGGTTTTTAGAGTTCAAATCAAATGGACTTTTAGAAAGCATTTTATAGAAAATGGAGATCTCAGGACAGACAGTACAGTCTGATGTTTGGAGGTTCGAGCTGAGAACACAGATTCTGATTACAGTCCCGGTTCCACTGTGGCCCTGGGGCCACTGGTTCCCTCCTACATCAGTGTTGCCAGAGACCAAGTGCAAACCATTACTTTTGCAGGCTAAGCCTCCAGGAGGGTGAAGAAGCTCCGGTGGGACAAAGCCCTGGCAACTACACGCGTGTCCGCCTTCGCAGAGCTTCGGGTACATTGAAGGTACTGTGTTCAGCCCAGAGTTAAGGCTCTTAGAAGAAATATCACCAAGGAAATCCAAAGTAGAATTATTTCTTCCAATTATTTCTATTTTTATAATTTTTAAAGTCATAGAACTAGCCAACTATTATGAACGTATTGTTCATTGTATTTCTTTTCTTTTAAAGATTTATTTATTTATTTGACAGACAGAGATCACAAGTAGGCAGAGAGGCAGGCAGAGAGAGAGGGGAGGAAGCAGGCTCCCTGCCAAGCAGAGAGCCCGATGCGGGGCTCGATCCCAGGACCCTGGGATCATGACCTGAGCCGAAGGCAGAGGCTTTAACCCACTGAGCCACCCAGGCGCCCCTTGTCCATTGTATTCCTAAGAGGAGGGAACAAATACTGGTCCTTGCCCATTTTTTACTCAATGAACTATTCTTTGAGAGTTCTAGCCCACACCCTAACCAGAAATGACACAACAGAAGGCAGGGTGACAAGCCCAGCTGCTCAGGAACGTCCTACGAGTGTCCCTAAGGGACAGAAAAACTGCATGGTAGAAGACCATGAAAAAGAAGGAAAATAAGCAAATCAGGACATGGCCTTCAGCAGCCAACGATGCTGTGAGGCTCCTCCAGGAAGGGGCGCCCCCCCAACCCCGCCGGAGGCAGTGCTTCCTTACCTTGGGCCAACACGTGGTATACCTGGCCTCGTCCTCTAAAATCTTTTCAGTTAAAACCTGCTCGCTGTCCTGCTGACGCCACGTTTTGAATGCTGCTCCCATAAGGCCATGAATAAAAAGGACATCTGCTTTAATGGGCTGACTGACGGGGGAGAGAGTTTTAAAAAGAAGCAGAATAAATGCATTACTGCTTTGGTAAGAGTCTACCTAGTATTCTGTGGATGGTGCTTAGTAAGGTTGCATGCAGGGAACAAAACCGTGAAGGCCAGCTGTCCCGGCACGGGTGTAGCAGAGGCGTACAAGGAATGTGCTCACTGCTCTCTCCATAAAAACAGAGACAGATCTAGCCCGAGCCAACTAGACCAGCCAAACTCAACCGTAAGGAGTTTAATAACCAATGAGGTGACACAGGTCATAGAATGCCCTCTGAAGAATTTCATGAGAATATTCCACAAATCAATACAAATGTTTAAGATATTAACTCAGAAAATGCTAGTGTAGCTTTCAATTGAGTGTGCATGAGAGATTTTTAAGAACTTATCAAGGAAATAAATGTTTATCAGAAATGAGATTTTAAGGGCACCTGGGTGCTTCAGTTGGCTGTATCCAACTCTTGATTTCAGCTCTGGTCATGACCTCAAGGTGGAGGGATCGAGCCCCACATTGGGCTCCAAGTGCAGCGAAAATTCTGCCTGAGATTCTCTCTCTCACCCCCTCCTCCCCCCGCTCACTCACTCGCTCTCTCAAACACATAAATCTTTAAAAAAAAAAAAATTAGATTTTAAAGTAATCCATAGTCTTTAGATATGACTTTTTTTTTAAAAAAAATATGAGGGCAGGGGCAGCAGGAGAGAGAATCTTAAGCGGGCTCCATGCCCAACACAAAAGCTAACATTGGGCTCGATCTGATGACCCTGAGATCATGACCTGAGCCGAAATCAAGAGTTGGATGCTTAACCAACTGAGCCACCCAGATGTTCCTAGATATGACATTTTTAAAAACTGTAGATAGCATATGACTTGTAAGCTATTTACAGGACACACACAATTTATGCAACGCATACATAATACATTTCCATATTATCTTGTTTATAAATTGGAATTAACCACACAATCCATTTTTCAACTAAATGATTTGGCTATTTTCTGAGGTATTAAAGTACCTGAGAAAAATCCAAGAAATACGTAATTTTTTCATTGTGGTCCTTCCTATATTTGTTATCTTAGCAATGATACAACTGGAAATGGTGACCAGAAATAATCTTAAGAAGGAGCATGTTTATTATAACTTACTCCTTCCAGTGCATGATTTTATATATGGCATAAACTCTGTCCAGTCCTTATGAGTTCTAGAACCAGGCTAACATAACATGGTCTCCTGCATAGGATGTCCTATCTCCTCCCATCCAGAACAACCTCTACAGTCTGAATTGGCTATTAACTCAGATCTACAGGAAACAGTCATGAAACAAAGAACTACGCGTTACAAAGTGTAAGCGGGGACACATTACAAGAGGTGAACATGATCTTACTCAAGGTCAGCCCTTGGTGTAAAATTACGCTGATTAATTTAGCTAGTTCCACACTCCCGTGACAGCCCACAATTCTTCTCAGGTGATTACGGACAAACTGTGTCAGGAGATAAGGTTCCCGGGATTATTTGTAAGGTATTTAATGATGGAGAAATAAAGTAAAATAAGAAGCTCTCCAGGCTTTCCATCCCCTTGGGAGACATGGTGACGGTCCGCTTTCTCACCTCGTGCGGTACTGGGGGTGCAGCACGTACACGCCGTCGTGGTATTTTTCTCGCATTGTCTCTCGGTCTAGATTAGCCAGGGTCCTGGCGGCATGTGAGGCCTCCATGATGCGCCGGGACTTCATTGCCTCTGCCAGTATGGAAACCCACCCTGGGGAAGAGAACAAACCCCTCGGTCCCACACCACTTCATGGGAGACTGTGAGCGGTCTCCGACTGAACACGGCGGGGGAAAGGCAGACTCCAGGGTCTGTCTCACAGAAAAGGAAGAATACTCCAACTCCGTTTTGCCCCGAGGTCCTCCACATCCCACGGTGCAGGATGTCCCAAGCCAGGCCCCTGCATGGGCGGTTCAAAGAAGGCAGCAGGGACTTAAGAGCTTTTTCCTTTATTTAGAAAATCTAACAGAAGTGGCCATTACTAGAGAGGTCGTCAATGATAATACGATATTCTGCTTTTAGTGAGAATTACTAAACTCATTTTTTTTTAAAGATTTTTATATATTTGACAGAGAGAGAGAGACCACGAGTAGGCAGAGAGGCAGGCAGAGGGGTGGGGGGAGCAGGCTCCCTGCTGAGCCGAGAGCCCGATGCAGGGCTCGATCCAAGGACCCTGAGATCATGACCTGAGCTGAAGGCAGAGGCCCAACCCACTGAGCCATCCAGGCGCCCCTAAACACATTAAATTTTAGTATTAGTTATTTCATCCTGATTGTCAGACATATTGGCAGCTTTTAATGCACATAAGAAATGACTTCTTAATAATGAGCTTGTTTAGAAATAACAAGTAGCGGCAAGGGTGCGGGAAAAAAGGAACTGCTGGTGGGAATGCGTAGTCACTGTGGAAAACAATATGGAGGTTCCTCAAAAAATTGAAAATATTAGTACCGTATTATGTAGTAATTCCTCTACTGGGAGAAAATGAAAGAAAGAGAAGAAGACACTAATTCAAAAAGATATATGCACCCCTCTATTCACTGCGGCATTATTTACAACACGGAAAAGCAAGATACGGAAACAACCTCCGCGCCCAACCACAGATAAATGGATAAGGATGTGATATATATGTGCAGCAGAATACGGCCCGGCCTTAAAAAATAATGGTATCTTGCCATTTGTAACAACATGGATGGATCTAGAAAATATTAAAGACTAAAAAAAAAGAGAGAGAGAGAGAGAGTGCCTGGGTGGCTCAGTTGGTTAAATGTCTGCCTCTAGCTCAGGTCAAAATCCCGGGGTCCTGATATCGAGCCTTGCCGTTGGCTCCATGCTCAGCGGGGAGCCTACTTCTCCCCAGATCTGCCACTCTCCCTGCTTGTGCTCTCTCTCTGTGTCAAATAAATAAATAAAATCTTTTTTTTAAGAAAAAGATGGGTCTTTTTTGCTGTATCTATGTTCTCTGAAGTATTTACCATGAGAATCTATTCCCATGTTATTTATATAACTTAAAATAATACAACAGAGGCCTTGAGGGCAGAGACTTGGGTTCAAAATGTCTGTCCCCTACTTAATTACTGTGCAACCTTGGCCAAGTTAGTTGGCTTCCTGGGCTGGAAGAAGGTTCTAATAAATTAATCCATGTAAAAACTGCCCTTATGAAGCCCAGTAGGCACTCAGGACAAAGCAGCTAGTCCCATGTCTTCCTCCCTTGCTCTGTGGCCAAAGTGTTGAACATCAGTGTGATGATAATCCAAAAGAAGTCTCAGGCCCAATACTTCTTTAACAATATTCAAATTCGGGGGCACCTGGCTGGCTCAGTGGGTTAAAGCCTCTGCCTTCAGCTCGGGTCCTGATCCCAGGTTCGTGGGATTAAGTCCCACGTCGGGCTCTCTGCTTGGCGGGGAGCCTGCTTCTTCTTCTCTCTCTGTCTGCCTCTCTGCCTACTTGTGATCTTTCTCTGTATGTCAAATAAATAAATAAAATCTTTAAAAAATATATTCAAATTTGTTACATCAAAAAATATCCCTTTCAAATGTGTAAAGAAAGCTTTATGATAATAATATAATAATGTTTTAAAATTCTACCTATGGAGATAAACAGGTATATTACTAGTATACATACAAAAACATGGCCTTATTTTTAATGGAGTCCCAAGAAAGGAAACACAAGAGTAATCATGGCACAAGCCACTTTTATGGCTTTTTTTAGTTGACAAAGTATTCTCACAATGCCTTTTACAAAACACCAAATGCCCCTTGGAAACGTGTCTTTCAGATTCAGTGTTTTTAAATTACATAACATCTGAATACATGATAATTATAAAAACAAATTTTAAAAAATAGCATTTTATAATCAAAGTCCCACTTCAGCTTCAGCACTCCCATCATTTCCCAGCTCCGTCTATAGCCTCAGAAGTAACTAGAGTTCAAAGTTAGGTGGTGACCCTTCCAAACCTCAGAAATTCAGTCCTATACCTGTAACTTCTATATATACACTATACACTAAAGTGCTATATGCTTCTTTTTTTTTTCCTGCCTAGATGGAATCGTACTATTCCTCCTGTTCTGTGACCAGACCTGGTACTTCGGTTTGGTGCCTTGGGATGCTCTCTGTATAAATGATCTTTTCTTTTTAAATACAGCATGTGACATAGTTTGAGTATACCATTGTTTATTTACCATTATTCCTACTGGCAACATTTAGGCTGTTTCTATTTTTTCCATACTGCAAACGCCAGTCCAATAAACATTTTTGTACATAAATCTTTAAGAACACACATGAGTATTTAGGTAGGAGAGAGTCCCAGTAGTATTCTTACTACGTCAATTGGTGTATACATTCTTTTAATAGATACTACTAAGTGCCTATAAAAAAAAAAACAACAACAACATGCTGAATCAATTTACATCCTCACCAACAACGTATGAAAGGAGCAGTTTCCATGCACCATCACCAGCAGTGGATATTACCAGTATCTTTTTAACTTTTGTAAATCTGAATGGCAAAAAGTTAGATCTGAAACTATTAAGACACATATATACATACATACAGATATATATATGTGTGTGTGTGCACGTGTACATGTGTGTACAGATATATACTAAAGACAAAGGATACCTAAAGAAAAAATACAAGGTAGACAGCAGAATTCAAACTGAAATGCTCAGAAATAATGGGAGATGAGCAAAAAGAAGCATAGATAACTTTAAGAAGTTTAGACATAAAATGGAAAAGCAGAAGAGAAAGTGAAAAACCAGGGGGCTGTGATGTCACAAATTTAGGTGGTTTTTCACACTGTCCCCTAATCTGTGTCGATCAAAGGAGCCTGCTGAGAAGGAGCCCCTGACTACAGAGATTAGAAAAGACTGGCAATTCCCGAGACAGTGCAAGGAGCCAGGGGCCAGGTGTAGCCGGAGGTCTCATGAGAGATGTCCCTTTTCCTATCACCAAGAGCAGAAAAGGAGAAGACCGGTTTGGTTTTGGTGGTGGGAAACGAAGGAAATCCCTTTTAGGGTCTCGGCTGTCTCACTGCCATGGGCGAGGCCATCTGCTGAGAGGCACGGAGTCTGGGGAAGGTTTGAAGAACATGGAGGAGGTTCGATCGTCACTGTAGGAACAGTAAGGTGCGCCAACCGGAGAAACAGGACTGCCGAGCGATATGAAGCCGAGGACCAACCTGCAACTCAGCCACAGAAGCAAGAGAGAGTAGGTTTTCTCTAGCGTAGGCGTCTTGACCAAGGGTGTGCTCAGAGAATGGAAGAGAAAGGGAGCTCCAGGACACTGAAGAGAACATCAGTGAAATGAGGAACCATGGAATATACAGACACTGCGTCAGGAGGGGAGTGCGAAAGAGGGCGAATGCACGGGAGCAAACAACTGGGTCCGTAGACAAACTCCTGGCGAGAATAAAACTGGTCACCGTGGGAGCAGATGCGAAGACAAACTTGAATGAGAGGAGGATGTGCTCTGAGGGGTGAATTACCGATTCTGTGGGTGAGGTGGTTTTGTGACCAAATGCAGGTGTGGCACGGGACGGGCGCCCGAGACAATCAGGAGCACAGAAGGAAGTCAATGAAGACGAGAAGGTCGAGGAGCCAGAGAGACCAAGGTGTCCAGTGGGCCGTCCCGTGGACAGTGAAATCACCGAGAGGATGAAAGACTTGGGGTAAGAGCCAGGGTTCGATTCGGGGAAGAGTGTTTTGTGGGTTTTTCAAATAAAACACTCATTTGATCAAGGCTCTATCCCATTAAAGAAACTGAAGATAAGTCAACCAAAATTATCCAAAGTAAAACACAGAGGGAGAGAAAAATATCTGAAGAGAAATGAAAAGAGTCTCAATGACTTGTGGAACAAAATCAAGAGATCTAATATCAATGACTGAGGTCCCAATGGGAGAAAAGAGCAAGTGGAGACAAGAAAAAGTCTTAAAGATATACTTGCCAGAAATTCTCCAAATCTGATAAAAAAAAAAAAACATCAGCCCACTGATTTAGTCAGCTCAGCAGACCCTGAGCAGCATAAATATAAAAAAGGAACCAAGCACTTCATAGCCAAACTGCTAAAAACCAAACACAAAAACCTTAAAAGAAGCCAGAAAGGCAATGACAAGGTACATACGGAGAACGAAAGCAGGAACTGGACACTTGCCATCAGGCGGCGGTGGTGGCGAGACAATGGAACAGCAGTATTAAAAGTGCTGACATTAAAAAGAATACACTGTCATCACAGAATCCTTTGTCCATGGAAAATCTCTTTCCTGGGATAATCAAAGGCAAAGTAAACACTTTCAGAAGATGAAAAGTGAGAGAATTTGTCCAGCAAACCCAGGTCTTTAGCCCGAGGGGAAACGACGTGGGATGTCAATGTAGATAAGCAGAACGGAAGGCAGAGCGCTGCACATCAGCAGTGTGCACATAAGACGACTTTGCTTTTCTTCTTGCAGTCTTCCAATAGCACGTGACCGAGTAACAACAGTGTATCACAAAGTCTATAACGTGCAGGAATCAAATACATTATGCCAATACCACAAAGGATGGCGAGGGGCGGAAAGTGAAGGACACTGTTTGGAGAATCTCACACTATGTATACAGTGAGGGAATAATAACTCCAGACAGACTGTGGTAAGTTAAGGATACCACCAACAAAAAGAAATACACAAGTAATACTATGCAAAAAGCCAAAAGAGGAGAAAGAACAGAATAACCCAAAAAAGTCAGTAAAGGAAGAAAACAGAAAACAATGTTCATATCACATCTATGGTAAGGAGACAAAACACTCCAATCAAAAGGGTCAAACTGGATATTAAAAAAAGATGCACGGATATGCTGTCCATAAAAGATGTACTAATTTTTTTTTTTAAGATTTTATTTATTTATTTGACAGGCAGAGATCACAAGTAGGCAGAGAGGCAGGCAGAGAGAGGCGGGGGGTGGAGAAGCAGGCTCCCTGCCGAGCAGTGAGCCGGATGTGGGGCTCAATCCCAGGACTGTGAGATCATGACCTGAGCGGAAGGCAGAGGCTTTAACCCACTGAGCCACCCAGGTGCCCCGAAAGATGTACTAATTTTTAATAAGTCACAGAAAAATGAAAGCAAAAGAAGGGGAAAAGATAAAAGATTGGTAATGCAAACAGCAAGCATAAGAAAAAGCCAGTGTGATCATCCAGGGAAATGAAAATCAAAACCACCATGAGCTGTCACCTACACGAGTCAGAATGGCTAGAAGCAAAAAGATCAGAAACAAGTGTTGGTGAGGATGTGGACGAAAGGGAGCCTCTTACTTACACTGCTGGCGGGAATGCAAACTGGCACAGCCACTGTTGAAAACAGTATGGAGGTTCCTCAGAAAGTTAAAAATAGAAATACCATATAATCCTGGACTTCCACTACTAGGTATTTATCCAAAGAAAATGAAAAAATTATTTCAAAAAGATAATAAGCACTCCATGCTTATTGGAGCATTATCTGTAAGAGCCAAGATATGGAAACAACCTGGGTACATCAGTGGGTAAATGGATAATAAGGTGTGTGTGTGTGTGTGTGTGTGTGTGTGTGTGACAGACTATCATGCAGCCATAAAAGGAATGAGATCTTTCCATTTACGATAACATAGACAGACCTAGAGGGTATTATGTTAAGTGAATTAAGTCAGAAAGAAAAACACAAATACCTATGTTTCACTTATACATGGAATCTAAAAAACAAATCTTAAACTCCCATAGAAACAGAGTCATACAGAGAACAAACTAGTGGTTGCCGATGGGAGGGGGATGGGGTTGGTAAGTGAAACAGGTGAAGGGGATTAAGAGGTACGAACTTCTAGGTACAAAATAAATAAGTTGCAGGGGTGAAAAGTACAGCAATGGAAATATAGTCAATAATATTACAATAATATGTGGTGACAGATGAGAACTACACTTATGGTGAGCATTATATAATGTATAGAATTGTCAAATCACTATGCTGTACTTCTGAAATTAACATAACACTGAATGTCGATTATACTTCAATAACAAAAATGTTTTAAAAAGAAAAAGAAAAAGCTAGTGTGGCTATTTTAATAGCAGAGCAAGTAGACTTAAAGGAGTGTCCCCAGTGGGAGAGACATCATTTATTAATAAAAAACGAAGAATTTACCAGGAAGCAAAACCTGGCAGAACTAAAGGGAGAAACAGACAAATTCACCTAGTTGAAGATTTCACACATCTCTCAGTAATTCACAGAACTAGACAGAACACAATGAAAACCTAGAGAAGATCTGAGCAACACTGTCAGCCAATGCGGTTTAATTGTTATATGTTGAACACCTCACCTAACACCCACAGAACACTCTTTCCTTTTAAGTGCACACAGAACACTCACCACAACAGACCATACAATGGACCATGAACTATGTCTCAATAAATTTCCAAAGACTAAAATCTTATAGGATATGTTCTCTGAACACATGCAATATTAAATTAGAAATGAGACATAGGGCATCTAGAAAACAGCATTTATAAACTACACAGCATACTTTTAAGTAACCCATGAGACAAAGAAAAAATTCATGAGAAAATTAGAAAATATGTCAAACTGAATAATGACAAAAATACAATATACCCAAAATGTGAGGGACACATCTAAAGCAGGCAGGAGGAAATTTACTGCATTAAGTACTAAATTGCAGTGATCTGAAGACATGTCTTCAAATTCTTTGACACTATTGTCCATTAAGAGGTGATGAGTCTGGGGCGCCCAGGTGCTCAGTGGGTTAAGCCTCTGCCTTCGGCTCAGGTCATGATCTCAGAGTCCTGGGATCGAGCCCCATGTTGGGGGTGGGTGGGTGGGTGTCTCCGCTCAGCAGGGAGCCTGGTTCCCCCTCTCTGCCTACCTCCCTGCCTACTTGTGATCTGTCAAATAAATAAAGAAAATGTTAAAAAAAAAAAAAAAGAAGAGATGATGAGTCAAAACCCCTTCCAAATCTCCTCCCCTTGAATGTGAGCCAGCCTCAATGACTAGCTCCTAATCAGTAGGCCGTGGCAGAAATGAGTTCCTAATGCTTGATTACAAAAGGAAAGAGTTTATACCTGGCCCTCTCTGGGGACGTTTGCCCTTTACACCTGGCCATCATGCTTAAAGGAAGCTCAAGCTGAGTGCAGAGGCGCCGGGAGAAAGGAGCCAATGTCCCCAGGCCCAGCTGAGAGCCAGCACCAGTTTGCAAGCCAGGTAAGCGAGCAATCGTGTAAGTGAGCAATCATGTAAGTGAACCCTCCGTCCCACAGCTGAGCTGCCCAGCTGACGGTGCTTAGAGTGATGTAAGCCTTCACTACCAAATCTTGCCCAAGTTTCAGATTCATGAGGAAAACAGAGGATCACTATTTTAACCAATAAATTTTGTGTCTGATACATAGCAACAGGTAACTAAAACAAGAAAAGAGTTAAAATCAATGATCTAAGTTTCTACTTTAAGAATCGAAAAAGTCAGGACAAATAAAACCCATAGTAAGTAGTCCTTTTTTTTTTTTTTAAGATTTTATTTTTTTATTTGATAGACAAAGATCACAAGTAGGCAGAGAGGCAGGCAGAGAGAGGAGGAAGCAGGCTCCCCGAGGAGCAGAGAGCCCGATGCGGGGCTCGATCCCAGGACCCTGAGCCGAAGGCAGAGGCCTTAACCCACTGAGCCACCCAGGCGCCCCCATAGTAAGTAGTCCTTTATAGAAAAAGTTGGCTGATCCCTGAATGAGACTTCATTAAATTAAAAACTTCTAGTGATCAAAACTCTCTTAAATGTAAACCAAAAAACAAAGCAGAGACACAAGAAAAAATGTAAATTCATAGTTTCTAATAAATATGAACATATGGATGTATCTGATGAGCACATACCTATGCATATTTGTGTGTGTGTATGTGTGTGTGTGTATTTGCACAGATCACTTTGCTTTTTGCACTGAAAGAGCCAAGAAGCAAAGACACTCCAGGACCAACAAGGACACCAAGCACCCAGATCCTGGTCTGTACCAATGAATCTGCACTAAAATCTATCTGCATTTCTCCCCAGAGAACATGTTGTTATTCCAGACAGTAACGAATGCCTCCCCAAATGAGGTAGGCATATTGCAAGGACACAGGGAACCAGTTTGTGGGGCTCCCACTAAACAAAACTGAGACAATCTGGCATCAAATGTTAAGTACAGTAATAAGATATAAACCATTAAAAAATAGGAATCTGTGTGCCCTACTGATGGGGGAGGGCGGGAGGGCGGAAGAAAGGAGGGGACAGATGGAAGGAGAGAAGTTGTAAGAAGTTGCCAAATGCTGAAAAGCACACGGGGAAGGCGTGCTGCAGTTAGGAAACCACCATTCTGCAACCATCACGCTAAAGGCAAGAGGAGGCGAGAATGTTCCATAGACGAGGAACAGGAATTTCCGCATGGTCTTAAGTATCTCCCCACCGTCAGTTTATTAGTTGCAAGGCAGGGACATCACTATTTATACCCCGAGTACATCTCTTAGCAAACCAAATCATATCAAAGATGATGTAAACAATTAGATGGTCATGATGGCAAAAACCGCTCCCCCGTGACGGTGCGGGGACCGAGTATCTTAGATATGGGCCATCCACATGTCGCAAGCAATTCCGTGCCCCTACGAAAATGACATGCTCTAAGGACCCATAAGCAAACCTAAGCAAAGTCTTAAGTCTATTAAAAAAAATTAATGTATCAGGAGGGGTAGAGGCGGGAGAAGACCAAAGGACCAAATCCAAGAGAGACGTATTACCTGAGCGAACTATAGTAGAATGAAGACGTTCGTTCAAAGCCATATTTCCGAGGATACGCATTATATTTCTCTGTATTTTAGGACAATCCTTGTGAAGTTGGTACAGTCTCTGAAGTAGTTGCAAGCCTCCATTTGCTTCAATTTGATCACAGTGTGTAGATATCTAGCAGGATAAATTAATGAAAGCTCACTTAATGTTGCACAGTCACTAACCCGGTGACCCAGCATGCTGAAGGCACAGCCAGGGAGGTCCTGGTCAAGGACAGAGACCTACCTGAAACTCTCATCTTGGCTGGCTGAAATAAAGAAGCAAACCCTTATCTATGCGAGAGGGGCTTCAGAATCACTGAAAAAATTAAGGCATATCTCACCAGGACTTCTGAAATTTTTATTCTTTTTTTTTTTAAGATTTTATTTCTTTATTCCACAGAGAGAGACACAGTGAGAGAGGAACGACAAGCAGGGGGAGGGAGAAGCAGGCTTCCCATCGAGCACGGAGCCCAATGTGGGGCTCGATCCCAGGACCCCGGGATCATGACCTGAGCCAAAGGCAGATGCTTAACTGACTGAGCCACCCAGGCACCCTGAAATTTTTCTTCTTATTGTGTAGACATGGGTGGTTCAGTGATAAAATTCTCTTACTGTTTAGCTCTTCATGGGATGTGTAACCTGACAATGTCATTATTATAGAATTGTTTTGATGAACAGTGATACTCTGACTGGCTTGACCTTAAAAAGGTTTTCTATGCTTGAGAAAGCTGCCACCTGATAACAAGTAGAAACACTTAAAGTTGCCAAGTTTGCTTCTACAACGAGAACTCGCAGAGATAAGCTCCATCCGCGGCCTCGCACCCCACCCCACACAAGCCCACAGTGTGGGGGTTCTCTTAAAACTCAGGAGTCAGAACACATTTTTTATTTTTTTATTTTTTTATTTTTTTTTAAAAGATTTTATTTATTTAATTGACAGGCAGAGATTACAAGTAGGCTGAGAGGCAGGCAGAGAGAGAGAAGGAGGAAGCAGGCTCCCTGCCGAGCAGAGAGCCTGATGCGGGGCTCGATCCCAGGACCCTGGGATCATGACCTGAGCCGAAGGCAGAGGCTTTAACCCACTGAGCCACCCAGGCGCCCCAGAACACATTTTTTAAAGAGAACGATCAAGTGGTAAAAATAAAAAAGAAAAAAGGGGAAAAAAAGAAAAGAAAAAGGGATGTGAATTTTTAATAGAGAAACAAGAGAAAAGCCCAAGGAACTATGTAATACTATTGTAAGTCCTCACAATGTGCCAAGGTCACTGGCACGACCTTGGCCTCCTCCCATCACTGGTTGGGACTCACTGATATGTCACATGTATGTTAACAATTTCCACTCTCCAAATTTTTATTGAATTTTATGACATTTTAAGTGCATTTAAGAGTATGTCTTTTAGACACACATCAGTGAGCTATGTAATGACTTGAGAGGTTTCTGGAAAGCTATTCCACGCACTATACTTTCCTGAAGATGCATCTATTGCCTTAGAAACTAGTCTTAAGCCGCAAAAACTCCAGCTCATTTTCCTACATGCCCTTTTGAACTACAATGCTAATACCTCTACTTTGTACTTAATTCCCAACCCCACTGATGGAATCTAGAGATGACCAGATGCTTCTGAGCCATGTCTAATGGTTCCCAAAATTAAACTGGAGAATATAAGAGCTCTAGAACGGGGTTTCTCATGACGTGAGAAGGACCACTTCCAGAAGCCTCAACCAGGGATGCCTGTTAAAAATGCAAATTTCTGGACACAACCCCATATCTAAAGGTGACCACGAAACTTTTAAGCATGCTTAAAAGTGATTTTTAGACATTCATGTTTGAGCACCACAAAATTTGTTGCTTTTTTTCTTTTTAAAATCAAGAAAGCAGGGCACCTGGGTGGCTCAGTGGGTTAAAGCCTCTGCCTTCGGCCCAGGTCATGATCTCAGGGTCCTGGGATCGAGCCCTGAATCAGGCTCTCTGATCAGCAGGGAGCCTGCCTCCCCCTCTCTCTCTGCCTACCTCTCTGCCTACTTGTGATCTCTGTCTGTCAAATAAATAAATAAAATCTTTAAAAAATAAAATAAAATAAAATCAAGAAGGCACCAGGGGGCGCCTGGCTCAGTCAGTTGGGCATCCAACTCTTGATTTCAGCTCAGGTCATGATCTCAGGGTCCTGAGATCAAACCACATGTAGGGCTCTGCTCTCACCAAGCAGTCTTGCTTGAGATTCTCTCTCTCCCGTCTCTGTCTGCCCCTCTCCCTTCCCTCGCTCTCTCTAAAAATAAACAAAACCTTTAAAATAAATAAAAGTAAACAAATAAAATTAAAATATGATCATGACAGAAAAGCTGTCATAAATGCCAAAAAATTTAAAAACCATTAATATATGGAGTATGGTCATCCAAATATTTACCTTTTTTCCATATGCTACATCTCTAGCAGATGTTTTACTGGAAATTAACTACCTACTAATATTATTTGGAAAAATGATCTGAGAAAGGCAGTAGAAGATAGCATAATTCAAAGGTCAATGCTATGTTTTAGACAATGGATTGCTTTCTTATGCGCAATTAAGATTAAATACATTTTTAGAAATGCTTGGCAAAAATGAAATATGTGTATTGGTGCTAAATTATGATTATCAATTCTAATAACTAAATGGGGGAAGCAGAAATTTTAAAACAAGTAAAAAGCTTTTTTTTTCTTCTACAAAAAATGAGGATTACTTCCCTTGAATGAGCCAACATGTACAATTTTTCCATTGTGATCATAACAACTAAATCACATTTTGAAAATGTAAGTTACCTCAGAATGTTTTACCAAAGCTTCTAAACAGAACATTTCCACTGTAGCTGAAGGAACTTCTCCAAAACTTTCAGCATAAGGAAGTCCATTTCCTCCAAAACACCATAAGCCACCCTGAAAGATAATTAAATGTTTACTGAAGAGAGTGACTCATATTTTTTGTTCGATAAAAAAATCCCTGAGCTATACACGACATATTTTGGAAGCTGAAAGGGAACTAGTTATGCAAATTGCTGCTTCCTAGAACAGAAAACATAAGGAATCATTTCTAGAAGAGGCAATCTGCATGTTTTTCTTCTTTCCTCTGTGTCCTCTTCTCTGAATGTAAGAACACTAACACACAATCCTTTATCAAGTAAGAAAAGCCCAGGATTGAACATATGTTCTACTGTAAGACGACACTGGCAGAGTCTACCTGAAATCTATTACTCAAAATAATAATAAAGAGAAAAGGCAGTACTGGGAAAGTTTAAAATGAAGATAACTGATGACAATGATCAGAGAGCTTTTAATTCTTCCTAAACTGAAATTCAAGTTCATATGGGAGAATAAACAGAAGAGCTAGGAAAACCATGAGACAGAACAGGGGTGTGTACTAGCCCTATAAAATAGCTAATAATATAATAATAATAATAATAATATAAGAATGAAGCGCGAAAAGGAAATTTCAACTCTTACTATAGATCGAATGCTAATGTCACTAGTACACAATAATCTCCCACAAATCAGTGGCAAAAATACCAGTGATGCTACAGAAAAATGAGCAACGGTCAGAAACAAAAGTTCCTAGGCAAAGAAATCTAGGACACGAGGCCCAACATCGCTCTGGTGAGAGGCATGCAGGTGCCTCTAGGAGAGAAACGGTCCCCATCTATCAGAGGCGTGGGGAAGCCGCGCTCCTACCACCATGCTTCCTCCGTGGAGGACAACTCAGGGCAGCTGTCTACACTGCAGGCCCTTCAACAGTTCACCCTACCGAGACACACAAAGGCAAAGTGATGCAAGTACAGGTTTGTTCGCTACAGCAACGTCTGTAAGCATGAAAGCCTGAAGGGACAAACTGCCTCAACAGGAGGCTGGGTAAATCGTGATGGGGCTCCCGCACGACGGAATGCGAGGTGAATGTGAAAATCTGAGGCTCCTCAGACATTGATATGTACCAATCTCCAACATAAACCCTCAAGTGAGAAAAAGGGGCAGAAGAGTGTATCATATGCTACAATCTGTGAGAGAGTAAGTGTAACCATGTGAGAGTGTGAGGGGCGGTGTGGGGGCGAAGGAAGACTAATTACTGTACCTCCTTTGAAGCGCTTCATAGTTGACCGAGGGGCCCTGACTGTGCAGAGAGGCCACCTGCTGGTACAAGAGCGCAACTACAAGGTAATGTTTTTCAAAAATGTGTACAGAAAGCCCAGCGTATCCTACAGGAAATATAAACCATAAATTTCTGCATTTTGAGCTAATGTATAGGGCCCATGGTTTGGTAAACCTAGTAAACAAAATGTTTGACCATTCTATAATTCTTACTCCTGCCATCCTCTCTGATATAACATTCTGCTTTTCCAAGTTTAAACATGCTTTAATCTCAAATATTCAGGATCTCTCAACAGAGGGCTGGGAACGGACTAACTGATGAAGAGTCACTCTCTCCTCCAGCAGACATATGGGCAAATAGTGAAGTGATGGGCTCTGGGGAATGAGGGACTTCTCTTAAACATCCACCACCAAAACCTGCCTCCCCCAAATCCCTCTCCCTACCTCACACCCTCAAATCACCTGACCTTGAAGCCAAATGCTCCAAGGAAAGAAAGAGAAGAAGGAAAAAAAATTACCTAGGACTCTGTGTTCTCTTGATCATTTTCTAAGTGGGATATAAGAATACGGTTCCAATTCCGACCTCATCGGCAAAGCTTTGGTTATTTGTGAACCAGCAGATTGTGTGGTAGAAAAGAAGCACAAGCAAAAGGAACGGATAAAAGGCGCAAACTCGTGGTGTGGTCATATGGATTATATTCTAATTCTTTTTTTTCTTTTAAAGATTTCTTTTATTTATTTCAGAGAGAGAGTGAGTGAGCACAAGCAGGGGGAGCAGAAGCAGAGTGAGAGAGAGAAGCAGGCTCCCTGATGAGCCTGCTGTGGGGCTGAATCCCACGGCTCAGGGGTCACGACCTGAGCCAAAGGGAGACACTTAACCAACAGAGCCAACCAAGCACCCTCCTATATTCTCATTCTTCTTCTTTTTTTTTTTAAATTTTATTTATTTGACAGAGAGGCAGAGCAGCAGGCGGGGGGGGGAGGGGGAGCAGGCTCCCTGCTGAGCAGAGAGCCCGATGTAGGGCTTGATCCCAGGACCCTGAGATCATAACCTGAGCCGAAGGCAGAGGCTTAACCCACTGAGCTACCCAGGCGCCCCACTATATTCTCATTCTTAACACAAAAATAAAACACATAGGTTACTACTGCTTTATCATTGGATTAAGATAGAGCAAGATTACATAAATTTGTAAAAATTTAAGAAATGCCATACATCAAATTCCGTAATGCAAACTAAAAAATGATCTCTTAAGGATCAAAGAAATGAAGAGGAAAGGAAAGAAAGAGTGACACTGTTAAAAACAGTAACAAGGGGGGCGACTGGGTGGCTCAGTGGGTTAAGCTGCTGCCTTCGGCTCAGGTCATGATCTCAGAGTCCTGGGATGGAGTCCCGCATCGGGCTTTCTGCTCAGCGGGGAGCCTGCTTCCCTCTCTCTCTCTCTCTCTCTGCCTGCCTCTCCATCTACTTGTGATCTCTCTCTGTCAAATAAATAAATAAAATCTTTAAAAAAAAAAAAAACCAGTAACAAGGGTAAGGTATAAAAATTAGAAGGCAATCATAACAATAAAGCGTAAGAGGAAATGTCAACTAATAAAACAAGTTGCTAAAGAATTTATATCCATATCATATATTAATTATGTGTAACAAAGCATTTTATGTATAATTGTTTATTATGATATTCAATGGGAGACACAACCTAACTGTGGAATAACACAGTATATTTCAAATGCATCTCAACGAGTTTATAACAGCCAAATGACTTAATGCACAATAGAAATTTTCTTACCACATAACCTACAACTCTGATTAAACAGTATCTCCACTTTTATCTGCCATACAAAAATACTTTGATTCATAACAGAAATATGCCAGTTGTTACTTAAGTATGTATACGTCTGTGCACAGCTGGCTCTCATGATTCATTCGTTATTCCATAAAGATTTATCGAGAAGACATTGGGTGGGAGGCTGTATCTGGTACCGGGGAGATTATTAAAGCCTACTGGAAGGGAGCAAGAGGATGACGTAAGCAAAGAAATACAGAGTATAATTACACAATGGGATGAACGCTAGGAAGGACAATAAATGCAATAAACATTTGAGATAAAGAGGAAGGTCTCTCTGTGGAGCTGACAAGCTGAGAGCTGGAGGACAAAGAGGCAGCCGTGTGACAAGCCAGGTGGCAGAGAATCCCAGGCAGAGGGAGCGCGAGCGGATAAACATTTCGCAAGTTCAAGGACTGGAGAGGAAAAGCCAGTGTGGCTGGAACACAGGCGTGAGCATGAGGGAGAGTGAGCCTGCGGGAGGGGATGGTTAGAAAGGCGGTGAAGAAACGGATTCAGGTAAGCCGACACCGAGGGCTGCTAGGAGATGTGACATCTGAGAATGATTACCCATTTTCTTGAAACACTTAGAAATAAGCTGTGTTTGCTTTCTCTGTTACTTACAACTGATGAGATTTACTCACAACCAAAGCTGGGAGAAGGGGAGAGAGGGGGAGTTTGTGATGACAATGATGGGTTCGTTCCAACAAAGAATCCTCAGTGTGCACAGCTGTACGTCATGGGGAACTGCAGGACTGGCAAAGCCTGTCCAGCTCTGGGAAAGCGAGCTTCACAGTTTCCTTTTTTGTGTAAGCATCTGTAGGTTTCTAAATCCTCGGTCGTTAAAGCAATCTCCCATCCTTAAACCAATCTGTCGGTGTCTTTCTCTCAATCCTAACACATTGCTATGCTTATGCAGATAGATGTCAGAAGTATCTTGATGCAAGGACTTCAGACCCTAATACCTAAGCTGATTTCAGACAGACTAGGAAATTACAGGGGCGAATGATAATACTAAAACTGCAGGATTTTAGCTGGGCTATCCTTAAGCCAAGACCACAAAAGCTTTGTGATGGGAAATCATTTCAAGGTACCATATCCACTGTTCTCCTGACTCTAGGCAGCTTGTCACAGTAGATGAAAAAGCAAGCACAATCTAAAATGTTCAAACTGGGGTGCCTGGGGGGGGTGGTTCAGTCGGTTAAGAGTCTGCCTTTGGCTCAGGTCATGATCCTGGAGTGTGGATCGAGTCCCACACTGGGCTTCCTGCTCAGTGGGGAGTCGGCCTCTCCCTCTGCCTCCCTCCTCCTCCCCGCTCGACGTCTCTCTCTAATAAATAAATAGAATCTTTTAAAAAAATGAATAAAATGTTCAAACTTCTGCATCTCTGGTTGCTTCCTTAGGCTCTGAGCCACAGACACCTGAGGTCCTCTAAGAAAGGTTGAAATTTCAGACAAGCTGACTGATTGGAAGTATCTAGACAGTAACAAAAACAAAACGAGACTGAGAGCTGGATCCTGACACCAAAGAAGGAATGCTCTTGATGGTAACATCTGGGGTGGTGGAAGGCCAAGGACCGCCCCTCCCTGTCCCCCAAATGCCCAGCAGAACTGTAGTCAGCAAATTCCCTGGGTGGACAGCGGAAGGCTGCCAAGGGTGTAGCCATAAGGAGGGGACAGGAAAGCTGGGAAGTGCTTTTGCTCTCTGTGACCCAGCTCTCCTAATGAGCAGAAGGAACAAAAGGGGGGATGGCAGATCACTGCCAGGGGTGGGGCGTGGGGGGGCAGAGACAGTCTTGATACAGCTTCTAATTGTGGGTCCCTTTGTTTTGATGTGTGCAAAAGCTAATCTCTGGTGTTTCTGCATAAAAATTCACAACCTCAGAACTCTGCAATGTGTGCAAACCCACTGTGCTTAGAAATGGTGATCATTCTAAAACAGCAATTGTTGACCCAGGGTCCTCCTTAAGCCTCGGGCAGACAGAATTCAGGGTAGGGTAGGGAGGGCATATGCTTGGAGGGGAAAATGTTATGTCTTTATTCCTGACATGTCACGGAAATTTTGCATGGCATTCAATTAAAAACACAGACAGTAAACTGTATCAACAGTAACAATCTGTGTGGCTCTGCCAGCAACCGAGAGCACAGATGTTTTCCTGTCCCATCTCATCGGCTGCAGCTTTCCGAGAGTAACGTCACGATCTTCATTCCTTTGATGCCAACTGCCCACGCTCATACTGGTGGCCCAGACAGGACACTGCCATATAGTGTCCACCCACCAGCAGTTATCTGAGACCCATACATGGACAGACTAGTCCTCAGTTTAACATTATTATTCAACCAAACAACAACAGCATATACACTGATGGCTTTAAAAATCAAAATTTACATATTGAATCGAACCACGAGAAATCGCAATTTTTCCCAATGTCCCTGAAAGAGTCTAAAAGCAACACTTGCAGCAACAAGCGAGCTTACACCCAAAAGTTGGTTTCCAACAACCACTGGCCTGGAAGGAACCAAGGCTTCCTGAAGATTCGGCTGACTCCAGAGCTGGAGCACAGAAAGTTTAAGATGGAGCCTAGACTGTTTTCTAATGCCAGACAATAAGGAGATACTCAAAATATAATGGAGACAATTTCAAAACACATGGGAGGCAACCTGAAGGAGTTCCCATACCAAACCTGTGACACTGAGCATCAATATGCAAAGTAGTTCTGGGTTATAATCTAGTGAATAAATACTAATCCGGGAGCCCCAGGATCCATGTGTCAGGAAGGATGGAGGAAGGAAAGCTTCTCCTTACAGTAGACAGAAGTAAAGGCGGATTGTCTGAGTTGGGCAGGGGGAGATCACCATTTTGCAACCATCCAAGAATAACCATTATCAGGCACAATTTATTCAAAGGATACTGAAACCATCGTCTGAAAGTCTGAAGAGGCACGGGATAGACTAATAGCCTCAAATGTCCCCTCTCCCCTCAGATCCTATAATCATAAACAAAACATGTATTAGCATCAAAGCAGAGAAACCTGGCAAGTTAACATCAGCAACAAGGGGACCAGCTGGTCTCCTGTGTTTCTGGATGTGGCAGCAGAGTGGGAAGGACACAGGTCACCTCTGCCCTGTTCCCACAATAAATGCAGAAGCGGACTCTAATCCTGAGGACACGTGCGACACATTGAACTGAGGACACTCCGCAAACTGCTACTCTGTAGTCTTCAGAAATGTCAATGACATGAAGACTAAGAAAGGCTGAAGCATTTTTCCAGATAAAAGGAGACATGACCATCAGGTGTGATGTTTCATCCTTAGACACAGATCAGACTGAAAACAAAAACAACAAGCTGCTGTGAAAGAATTACTGGGATACTCGGCAAAATTCAACCATGGAGTCTGTAGTAGAGCACAGTATTCTCAGTGTTGATTTTTTACAAAGATTTTATTTATTTGACAGAGAGAGAGATCACAAGTAGGCAGAGAGGCAGGCAGAGAGAGAGGGGGAAGCAGGCTCCCTGTGGGCTTGACCCCAAGACCCTGAAGCTATGACAAGAGCCGAAGGCAGGGGCTTAACCCACTGAGCCACCCAGGCGCCCTCCCTGTTAATTTTCTGAGTTTGATATCTGTACTGTGCTCATATCTCAGAATGTCCATGTTGTCAGGAAATACATACTTAAGTCTTTAGAGGCAAAAGGACATCACTGCTATGTCTAACTCTCAAATGGTTCAGGGAGGAAGACAGTAAATGTGTGTGAACAGACAAATAAAATATACCCACAGAGAGATGGGGAGTAAATGGGGGGTCAGAAAACAAATGGGGCAAAATAGTAACAATTGGTATATCTTAGTGAAATGTATTATTGCTACAATTCTTAAAGTTTGAAATTACTTCAAAATTAAAAGTTAAAATATTTTAAAAGTAAACTTCAACTTTGTTTTAAATGTAATGTTATTTAATTCATCAAAAAGAACTACATGTATTATTTTTGGTAAGAGTATTTTAATATTATCGGTTTCCTTTGTAACCCTACATACTGCATTTTACGCATCTAGAAATGACTTCACTAAATCACCAGAAGGGGGGTCCATGGTATACAAAGGTGAGGAAGCCCGGCTCTAAAACCAGACAGCTGTCGGTTATCTGCCCAGGCCGAGTAGCCTTCCGAGGAGGTAGCTCTGTACAGAAGCAGCGTACCGCCCGCCCCTTGAAAGGTGCCTGGAGACTACAAGGCAGCTTTGGCAGATCTCTAAAAACCAGATGGACAACCCTCCTATCTCTCTCTTCACTCACAACTTCATGGTAAGTAAAAAAAATCTGAGAAGCCTGACTAAATCGGCAGGGGCGGGGAGGGGGGAGATGAGAACTAAAATAGAGTTATTTATTGGTCTCATGAGATGGGGCCTCAGAACTGAAACTAAGCTAAATGTGTTTTTAATGTTTAATTAAAGACGCGCTACTTGGGACGCCTGGGTGGCTCAGTGGGTTAAAGCCTCTGCCTTCGGCTCAGGTCATGATCCCAGGGTCCTGGGATCGAGCCCCACATCCGGCTCTCTGCTCGGCGAGAAGCCTGCTTCGTCCCTCTCTCTCTCTCTGCCTGCCTCTCTGCCTACTTGTAATCTCTGTCTGTCAAATAAATAAGTAAAATCTTAAAAAAAAAAAAAAAAAAAGATGTGCTACTTTTGTCTTTTTTTAAAGGCATTCACCTCTTTGTTTAAGTTTATTCCCAGGTATCTTATTGTTTTGGTGTAATTATAAACGAGACTGACTGATTTCTCTTTCTGCTGCTTCATTACTGGTTACATAAAAATGTGACAGATTTCTGTAAGTTGATTTTGTATCCTGCAACTTTACTGAATTCGTGTATCAGTTCTGGCAATTTTTTAGTGGAGTCTTTTGGGTTATCTATACAAAATATCACGTCATCTGCAAATAATGAAAGTTTTCCTTCTTCCTTGCCAAATAAACCTAACCAAAGAGGTGAAAGACATGAAAGAACGTAAACCCTCAATCAGAATGGCTTTCACGAGCGAAGGCGGTCTTCCTCCAAAGGTGTGAAGGACCCTCTGGAGCACTGGGAGAGCTCTGACAAGACGGCACGTACAGCTGGGCATGCTGGCCTATGCCCTTCTGACTGTGTCTGGTGTCCTTGTTCGCACATCATCTGCCACTATGCAAACTCCATCCTGTAACTGGTGCCTATCAATTTCATCGCCATTCCAAGGGAAGCCAGTCTGATAAAGAGTGGCCAGTCCATGCCTTGATCACAAAAAGTAAAGGACTCAGATGTAGCATGTAATGGGAAGCCATTTGAAAGGCTTAATGCAGGAGCATGAGTGGATTGAATTTATGTCCTTTTTTTTTTTTTTTTTAAATCACTCTGGCTGCTGGGAAGCTGTACAACTGGAGAGACATGTTAGGAGCTTGCTATGGTGTCTGAGGTGATGGAGATGTGATAAGAAAGCTTTCTGGATCCAGCACGATGCTGAATGTGGCTTCTAATGAATCCCTCCCACTACAAACATCTAGAACTATCTAATGAAATATAATACAAGCTATTTTAAGGCACAGCCAAGAGAAGAAATAAAGGCAAGTCCTCAGGGGACAGACTAAAAGCAGGATCTTCAACAGAAGCGGTGAGCACAGGGCAGCTACTGTAAAATGCCGGCAGGCTCCTTGGACGGGACTTTACCAGTTGTTCAGAGCAAGAGATGTGATTTTGGGTCTCACATTCAATGGGAATTAAACCTGAGATACCTATAGAAAGGCAAAGTCCTGGAAAGCTTGCCCTCTCTCTAAGAGAGTCTAGAAAACTCTGCCCACCAGCTCATGAAAGCAGTGAGAAGAGTCTGTTTCGGCTTGGGGCTCTGGATGAGAAATCAACCTGAAGACTATACCATCCACAGGTGTGTCTGAATTTACACTCCCCATGTGCCACAGGAATCCCAAACCAGGGAATGAATATCAAACTAGTTCAGTGTTTACTATCCGATGGACGTAAACACAACGGCTGCTCTGGGAGGGCAGATTTACAATCCAGGATGCTCGAGACTCCCACAGAAAGTAATCTGTTCGGCGAAAGACAAATTCACAGTAAAAATACATAACCCATGTCAACCCGCGATCTAATACAAGAGGGCCAATGCTGCCCCAAATGGTAATTAACACCTCAGTAAACTAAAATAAAAGACTCTGAAAGAGACTTTGAAATTATCTTAAAAGCGACAGCAAGAACAGAGCCGGGATGAATGAACAGGACAGCATGAGAAAGGTGTGATGGCAGCCGGGGGAGTGGTTACAGCACAGACCAGGAGGCAGACGGACTCGGGCTGTACTTGAAGCGACAGCTCACAGGAACTGCAAACGGGCTGAATGTGGAAGGAAGGAAGAACAGGAGCTCCCAGCCGTTAGCTCGAGCAACTGGGGGGCTGCTGGATGCCATGCCATTTACCCAGATGGAAAGGTGAAAGGAAGGAAAGCTTAGCAGAAAAAGGGTGGGCTCTACAAGTTGAGTTTGGGACATCGATTAGACATCCGCGCAGAGACAACCAGCAGGAAGTTGAAGATTCAAATCTAGTGCTTGGGTTAGAGTGTAGGATCAGAGATACCCATGAGTAGCATGTAGATGATAATTAAAATCTTGTAAATTAGTATCTATTCATTCTTCCAGATGTGACTTCAGACTTGACTTCCTAAGCAGAGTGAAGGGCTCTCAGAGTGACCTATAATCTCTCTCACACCTTCTGGGATTTTGTTTATTTACTCGTCTCCCCACCATCGCTGACAGGGCCTGGCACACAACCAGGAGCCAACACGTTTATTCTGTTCCTGGTTGGTGACTATTTTAACGTTCTACGTGCTAGCCCCTGGCACAGTATCCTAGAAAGGGTGAGTAGGCACACCAAAATATTTACTGAATGAAGAAATGAGCTAACCTTCTGAGCTGCCAGACTTTGACTGCTTTCACTCAGAGCCAAAGATGTAAAATACTGGATACACTCATCTAGCTCCGTTTGAGGTAGAGAAGCCAGCAACTGTCTGAGCTCTTCTTCAATGGAAGAATCCTGTCATAAAAGGAAAAGAAAGTCTTCATAATTAAGCTCCATAACTGGGCACAACAAAAGTACCGAAGAATCAATGCCAAAACAAAAGAGCAGGGATAAAGGAGAGCTTTTAGTCTTGAAAACTGTGGCCCACCTAAGCACATAGTGAATCTCTTAATTCTGAGTTCTGCACTTCTGTCTGCTGCCTCAGTCTGAGAGCCCTAAGGCAAAGTTTAGCTCTTGGCTCAAAATGGATTATTACACTCTTTCTACCTAAATCTTGCTTCTTTAAATCCAGAACTCATTACTATCTGATTTTCTCTAATAACTTACATCTAGCATATCCATTTTTCTATTTTTCAACAACTGATTGCAAGTTTTCAGATTTCCTTTTCTAGGAAAGCCTTAGAAAGGTGCTGAAGAAGCATGCTCTAATACCTATTAGCGGTTAATAATTAGTATGTATGTGGGCTAACGCATTAACATCTATATGTGGTGGTTAGTTAAAAACCTATGCAGAGTGATATATTAATACCTACAGGTGGTGGTTCTCTGGAGGCTTTCTGCACCCCCAGGAAACAGTCAGCAGTGTCTGGAGATAGTTTAGGTTGTTACAACTGAGGGGATTGCTACTGGCATCCAGTGAGTAGACCAGGGATACTGCTAGACATCCTACAATGTACAGAACAACCTTCCACAACAAAGAATTATTAGGCCCAAAATGTCAGTACTGTTGAGAAAAACTGATCTAGAGCAATATTAGAACTAGTCCATTGTTTAGTTCAATATTAGAACTAATTCACTGATGCTGATTGGCTATGAAGTTCCCCACTGGTGTACAGAGACTCACAACGCCCAAATGGGGAAAATAACACAAGAGAAACAACATCTCCTGGTAAATCAAGTAATCTTTGTATAGGAACTACAATTTCCGGTTAACATCTAGTTTACCTGCTTGTGAAAAGTAGCCGACAGACTATTTTTTGATTGGTTACTTTGCACCCAAAGTGAAGATGACATATTAATCTATTTTTCACTCACTAGACTATTTTATTTACTTACTTCTTTTAAAGATGGCAAGGGAGGTGGTGGGAGAAAAAAGCGAGGATCACTCTCTTTGCTTCGGGCCAAACCAATGAGAGTTCTCAGATCACAGGCTTGAGCAATTATCCTGTACTGGTAATCTATTGTAAAAGTATGTTGTTAGCACCCAAATTAGCTTATAATTGTTTTAAGAATTAAATGCACATTTAATTTTTAGACTACAAGTTTGCGATTCAAAATTTCCCAAGTCTCTTTCCATAATTACAACTGCATTCACCCACCGGTAACCCAGATAGCCAACATTTCCACGCCTGATGTCACAATTCTCCTCAACACATATATAGGGATATTGCGGTCTAATCTTTTCGAAGAACTGAACTTCAAATGCGAAAACTGATAGGTCAGAACCGGCTGAACTGCTTCTCCTTTTCTTTGTAGTAATTCTAGTGTTTTAACTGTTTTGATCACTACTTAAAAAACCTGAGGTTGCACTGAGATCTATGTCACTGGTACGGTGTGGTGCTTTGCATCCCGTCATGTCCATGAGTAATCTGAGGTTCTAGATGGTCGTGCTTCGTTTGAACCTTCATGATTTAACCAGTCCAGCCTTTATGTATTGCTCTGAATGTGTCCCCATCCCCATTCATAAGTTGAAATTTCCCGATGTCATGGTATTTGGAGGTGGGAACCCTTGGAAGCCCCCATGACTGGGATTACTGTCCTTATAAAAGAAACCCAGAGAGATCCCTTGTCCCCTCTGCCACATGAGGACACACAGTGAAAAGCTGGTCATCTGTGAATGAGGAAGCAGGTCTTCACCAGATATCAAGTCTGCTGGCACAATGACCTTGGGACTTACCAGCCTACAGAACTGTAATAAATAAATTTCTATTGTTTATAAGCCACCCAGTCGACAGTATTGTTACAGCAGCCCAAATGGACTAAGCTATGATTGAAAACAAAATTACAACCACTGAAGCAGACATTATTTTAATACAAACCCAGTTCATAACCTGGGTAAGTTCTTTAAGATCAAGTGGGGAACTTCCCCAAAATCTATGTGCCTGGGCTCCAACTCTGATTCTTCTGATATAGTAAGTCTGAAATGGAGTCCTGGAAGGTAGACTTTTTAAAAGATTTTATTTATTTATTTTGAGAGACAGTGTGTGCACAAGCAGGGGCTGGGGGAAGAGGGGGAAAGGGAGAGAAAGAAGCAGACTCCCCGCTGAGCAGGGAACCCTATGCAGGGCTCGATTCTAGGACCCTGAGAACATGACTTGAGTTAAAGGCAGATGCTTAACTGACTGAGCCACGCAAGCACCCCTACATTTTTAAAAAGATTTTTATTCTAAGTCTTCACTCACAGTGAAGAAGCTTATAAGTTATTTAATATTATATATATATATAAATATATAATATATTATAAGTTATTGTAATTAGAGGCACCTGGGTGGCTCAGTTGGTTGGACATCTGCCTTCGGCTCAGGTTATGATCCCAGGGTCCTGGGATAGAGTCTCATATCGGTTTCCCTGCTCAAGGTGAGCCTGCTTCTCCCTCTCCCTCTGCTGATCCCACTGCTTGTGTCCTCTCTCTCTGTGTCAAAAAAATAAACTTTTAAACAATATGTCTTTAAAAAATAAAAATTAAAAAAATATAAGTTACTGTAATTATAGCCACCAATCAATTCAACTTGTATGGAGGCAAAGATCTTGTGCTGATACTTTACTCTGAAAATATTTTATAAGATGACTCTTATAAAATATGACCCATTTTATAAGATGACTCTACTGATAGAGTATACTTTAGTCCCTGTACTATAATCAGAGCAGATCTGAACTCTTGCTCATGTACTTTTACTCGCAATTTTTAAATATAATTAAATATTTTAAATCTTCCTTTAAAAATAATACACACACACGAATCAGGTACATTTGACTCAGTCTTAAAGCAAAGTAACTTGCTGAAGTGAAAACAAGTATAACTCTATGGTGTGGCAAGCAATTAAAATCGATTTTGTTAAACCTGAACCAAAAGAAAATGCAAATATAGAATAAGGCTATCACTATCAGCACCAAGAGTTTCTCTAATCAGATAAAACTTCGTTCTGGTAGAAAGTTACACAAATACATCTTCCTCAATTTTGAGCCTGTTCCTATCAAACACATCTGGCTACCAGGCCAGCAGTTTTCTACTTTCTCTATCCATGGAGTTTCTTCTTTAGAATTTTCATATTCAGATTTCCTGAATCATTTTCCTTCCCTGATATCTCCTTTCCATCCCCCGGTATCAGCGTAGAGAAGCAAGCAGGCGGCGCAGCAGGGGCTCGGAGGGCCGTGTTACCGTGCCAGTGATGGGTCTCCGACATTTCCTGCACGGCCTGCAGCCGCGCGGCTCTGTCCCCCGACTGGCTCTTCCTCAGGAGCAGCCACACTGCACACTCGTGATCCTCGACATCAACTGTACTAAAGGGGTCTTTGCGAAAAGAAAAAAGAAGACAACATAAACAGTGTGAACAGTTAAAACATGTCCTCCCACTTACTTGGGATGATAAGCTGTAAGCACTTGACATCTACAATAAGACTGAATTCCATTTCCAGGCACTAATAGTGATAGGTTTGTTCTAGTTCTGTCGTATTATTTTGTTAATATTTATTTTGTAGATTATCATGTGCTTTAGTTTTATATACTACGTTGCCTTCACAACCTCATCTCTTTTTTGTTGCTGCTCTTTTTCCTTAAAAAACTTTTCACTGTGGGACGCCTGCGTGGCTCAGTTGGTTAAGTGGCTGCCTTCGGCCCAGGTCATGATCCCAGTGTCCTGGGATCGAGTTCCACATCAGGCTCCCCCTGCCTCTGCCTGCCTCTCTGCCTGCCTGTACTCTCTCTCTCTCTCTCTCTGACAAATAAATAAATAAATAATCTTAAAAAAAAAACTTTTCACTGTGAAAAATATTGAACATATGGAAGAATTAAAAGAATAATACATTAACATCCATATGTTTACAACAATATTTAATAAATTTCATGTTTCCATATTTGCTTAATCTATATGGATGTGTATTTTTTCTCTAAAACATGTGAAAGGAAGTTGCAGATGGAACATTTGATCCTTTCTTAGTCAACCCGCCACTCCTAAGAATAAGCCTGCCTTCTCCAATATACTCACGATGCCATGACAACACCCACATACATTAATGAAAACCTTCCAAAACCATCTAAAATCCAGTCTAACTCCGTATTCAAATTCCTCCAAGTGTTCAAAATATACCTCAGTGCTGTTCTTTAAAACCAGGATTTGATTAAGTCTCTTTAGTATCTTTTAATTCTTGAAAAATTTCTCACCTTTCTTTTTCATGATGGCAACTTTTTAAAGAGATCAAGTAAGCTCTTCCATATCTAGCTCCAATTGTAGATTTTTTGTAAAATCTATATTATTGATGCAATATTCTCATTATGAGAAAGTATGGAGTGATTTTCTAACAAATTTAAAATTTTAAAGCACTTAAGAGAAAAAGTTGTATTTAGTGTCAATATTTATTTACAATTATCTAACAATAATACATCCACAAAGTGGAAAGAAGAAGACTGTCCAAGGCAACAAAATTAAAATCACCCTTAAAATTAAATATAGCCCAAGAAAATAATGTCACTCAATTTTCCATAGCTATAAAAAATGTCAGTATAAGAAACGGGATAAGAAAAAAAGACCTCAAGTTGATCATTAGATGACTTTCAGATCACTGATAAACACTGCAAGTTAAATATTTGATACTTACCAGCAAATGGGCCGCGCAGTATCTTGGCTGATGTTGCCAATACTTTTCTTACTGCTTTGTGAAGCTCTTTTCTTGCCTGGTAGGTGATTCCTAAGACGATTACAAATTAAGATAAAACCAAGTATATACTCTTAATGCTACACTTCCCTACTTTAAAGAAAAATGTATAAGCTCTAAATTTTTTAAAAAAATATAAAATATTTTTTTAGGGTCACTATCAAAACAACAAAAACCATTATGTGAACACAGAGCTCTAGATCCCAAAAGAAGACTGCTCTCCAAGTCTGGAAAAAGGTTAAAAACTAAACAAAAACAAAAACACGAACTAAAGCTAACAAATTCTCAGATGCGACATAAGATCAGCTATATTCAGGAACAACAGCCCTTCCCAAACTGAAATTTGGAAATGCCTAACTATGGAGATGTCCTACTATGGAGATGAAGCTTTGCTATATGAATAAAATGTAAACTGTAAAAATTATCTGTGTAATTGAAATTGTAACACACTAGATGAGACAATAAATACTAATAGGACAGATGGTGATTTATACAGCTGTAGGAAGGAAAGAGTGAAATCTGCCGCACTCAGAGAATATAATGTAACAGGCAAGGTTAATCTGGTCAACTCTATAGGAACAGGCAGCTGTACGTCAAGGGTAGTGACTCACCAAGCTACACATACTTTGATGAAAAGATAGGCCTCTGCTCTAAAAGTTCATGTTCAAGAGGCAACCGTATGGTTACTAATTAGGTTTCCCTGTGACCTAAATACAGAGAAGAGGAACGTTCGGACTAGTAAAGACAAGTTTTCCAGCCTCCGTGACAAACTCTTTTTTCTCTCTTTAATAAGATGACATTCAGATTTATGAATCCATGTCATGATTTTAGTAGGCATGAATAAATCCCTTGAGGCCAAGAATATAACAGAGCTAAGTGACAAAATCATGTTTCTCTACTTGGCGAACTGAAGGCCAGCCTCTGACCTGACCTCCACTAGGAATGGAATTCCAAGTTTAGATCAAAACAGTCGGCGAGGGAGAGTTGCAAACCTGCGTTAAATATGGAAGTCCAAAATTTGGTCTTCAACTACTTCTTTAGGAATTTGGTTCTCATAAGATTTGTTGACTGCTAGAATGAGCTAAACCTACCTTGCTAATATTGTGTTTTTAATAGTCATTTTAAAAGTTAATAAGTAGCTCCCACTTTTCACAGAAATGGGATTACTTTACCATAAACTTACCATAATTTTCTCTGTCATCTAAAGAAACGGAGTCCACATATATATAGGACTTCATTTTTTCTCTTTCTACTACTTGAGTATCTAACGTCAAAGATTTCTTCAGGGCCCAAACTTCATAGGTAAGAAATAAAGAACCGCTACAAAAGAAACAAAAAATTCATCATAAATATGTGATCTAAAGGTAACACAAGAGCCACTTTTTTTTTTCTTTACATGACAGAGTAACAGCATGATATTGGTTACAGAGCTCCTCAGATTACTGAGCACCACAGAAACTGAATGGCTCGACCTGTACAACAGCCGAGCTCTTGAACCTATGGGTTGAGAATAGTATTTCCTGCGAGTGGTGAAAAAAGGCTGAAGGGCAGAATTTCCCAAAAAAAGGATGGGAAAAATAAGTGCTTAGTAAACACTGAGTGAAATCATGCTTTCGGAACGAGAAGTTTTATATACACTAGCGATTTGCATCCCATGACGAAGAGAAATTTCCTCAACATATACCCTATTGATTGAGCCAGTCTTTTTTAATAAGCTTTCTGTTGTGGAATTTTTCATTCTCTTTGTTGGGAAACAATATATACACATACATAATATAAGAGTATGTATGCATATAACAGATTCTATATACATTCATATAAATGCAAGCACAAATGTGTCCACTTAATAATAATAATGACAGGGGCGTCTGGGTGGCTCAGTGGGTTAAAGCCTCTGCCTTCGGCTCAGGTCATGATCCCAGGGTCTTGGGATCGAGCCCCGCATCAGGCTCTCTGCTCAGCGGGGAGCCTGCTTCCCCCTCTCTCTCTGCCTGCCTCTCTGCCTACTTGTGATCTCTATCAAATAGACAGATAAAATCTTTTAAAATAAAAAATAATAATAATTACAATATCCAGGCAAAAGGTATAAACAGTACCCCAGAAGCCCACAGTGTGCCCGTCCCTCATTCTGACCCACTTGCTCATCTCTATAGCTAGTTACTACTTCGACTTTTATTACAATAATGTCCTTGTTTCACTTTATACTTTGCCATCTATACATGCATCCTTAAACAACAGAGCTTATTTGGTCTGTCTGTGGGCTTCATCGGGATGGAGGGACACTACATATTCTTCTGCTCTGTGACATTCGTTCATGGGGCTGCTGTGTCAGGAGTTCATACATTTATATTTTCATATGGTATGTGACTCGGTGATGGGATGGCTATACCACAGCTTACCCATGCTACCACAGAAGGGCATTCGGGGGGGACTTTCTGGTTTGAGTCTGTTACAAATAATCCCGTTACACACCTTACGCATCTACACTGTACACATGTGTATATGTTGCTCTGGGATACTCATCTAAGAAGGAGAGTCACAGACCTTCTGACAGTATACATACTCTTCAACTTGATTAGGTACTGCCAAACTCCTTCTCTAAAAAGTTCAAAGCCAATCTGTACTCCCATCACCAACATATTTCTCCTAAGAGCTATGCCTAAAGTCAATTTTTAGTTGTGAAATACAATGTTCTTTGCTATGTACCCAAAATGAAGGTGGTTTTTTTTTTTTTTTTTTTTCCTGATCAGACTGACATACACACTCCCTAAATCCACAAAGGCTGCACTGTCTGGATTCAGTGTCTTAGTGTAACATCAGTTACACTAAGAATATACCATATATTCTCCTGACCTTGGATTTACACCCCAAAGTTAAAGCAGGTGAGACAGAAGGGACAGACACTGGCCAGAACCACAGAAACAGAAAGCTCTAAAGAATCCTCTCCTCAGGCTGCCGGCGTGGCTCAGACGGCTAAGCATCTGCCTTTGCATGGGTCATGCTCTCCAAGTCCTGGGATCGAGTCCCATGTCAGGTTCCCAGATCAGTGGGGAGTCTGCTTTTCCCTCTCCCTCTGCCTCTCCCCCTGCTTGTGCTCTGTCTCTGTCTCTCTCTAAAATAAATAAATTTTTTTAAAAAATCTCTGAGAGATCGGAGCACCTAAAAAGAGCAAATGCATTCAATATTTTTATTGTGCTTTCCATGAAAGACAAAATTCTTTACTGGAAATTATGTGATTAATTTTCATTAGATTCCTGAATATAATTGTGAAACAGACAAAGTACATGACTATATCTTTTGCCTGGAATGATTTAAAGGGAAAAGTCATCTAACTGTGTTTTGTCTTGTATTAGTATCATGGAGAAATGTATATATTTGAATAAAATGCCAAGTGCATCTCCTATAACATTTGAGCATCTCAAAGTTGTGTATGTATGTGTGTATATACATATGATGTTATATGTATAATAGTGAAAAAGAGTATTAACAAATACAGCGGACTCGTATTAGACACACATTAACATGTACACCCCCTTCCAAAAAAGGGAAAGAAGGTCACTCCATTCATTAGGCGTGCGCCTCTGAAGAGCATGAGATGAAAGGTATCAAACTGCTGGTTTTCTCGGCCAGCCTCAATCTTCTTTCATGAGAGCTCTATGGTGATTTAAGGGGTTTTCCAAAATAATTTTCGCTACAGTCAATTTTCACCTCTCTGACCCACGTTAGAACCTAACACAAGATGTGATTTTAGATATGGGAAAGCGAATTAGTGAGCCCCTGCCCCGTATGGAGTCCGGTGCTCTTCTCAGAGCAACAGTGCCTGGTGGGCCGAATCCTCACTGTACCCTTGCACCAAAGATAGGACACCTCTCAGCCAGTTCAGTAACTGGATCGAGATGACACTGAAGTGGTAAAACCAGTGATTAATCCGCCTAATTCCAAAATCTATACCTATTTGCCACCCCATGCTACTGTAAACCACTTCCACTGGGATTTCAAATAGCACAAAGAAGCCAATGAACATTTCATAGTTGACACTTACCCTAAAATAAGTGATCCAGTAAACTTTATTACATTTCCTTCAAAAAGAAAGAAAAAAAGTCAATGTGATGGATTTCATTTTTAAAATGTGACAGGAAATAGGCAACAGTGTCTCCACCTGTATTATATAATTGGGTAAGAAGTTACTGATATTTTTCCCGGAATATGATTACTATCAACACAAGGCTTCCTGTCCCCAGATAGACAAAGGAACCAACAAGCACTGGGTACAAAAATATACTCTGTATTTCATACTCATTCTCACTTCCTACTGTTCTCCTTCTCTTGAGTGTCTCACTCTGTCATCCCCAGCAAACCAGTGGAGACTCCAGTGCTACCGCACCCGGGATGTTACCAGGCCTACAGCGCTTCCACTGAATGTGACTGACATGAAGCTAACATGCCTTCTGGCTCCTATGTCACAACCAATTAAATAAGGGAATGGGGACAATTCTATTGCCACTGGGATCATACTGGGGGATCATGTTTGCGAAGCAGGGACACAAAATGACTTTTCCCAAAGTAACTACTTTGCAGTTGGTGTTTCAGTGCCTTATGTATACAGCCCCATTAAAAATACTGGTTACATTCTATAAGTTTACTTAAAATAACTTTTTGTTTGGAACTTGGAAAACTTTAGTTTTAATATAAAAAAATATATTCTGGGGCGCCCGGGTGGCTCAGTCATTAAGCATCTGTCTTCAACTCAGGTCACAATCCCAGGGTCCTGGGATTGAGCCCCACACTGGGCTCCCTGCTCAGTGGGAAGCCTACTTCTCCTCTCCCACTCCCCCTGCTTGTGTTCCCCTTCTCACTGTGTCTCTGTTAAATAAGTAAAATCTTTAAAAATATATATACATCCTAGTGGAAGACACAGCTAGCTGCTTTTTCAATACACATAAGCCCCTTAATCCTTACTAACACAACTTAATTACTATCTAAAAATATTCGAATCCCCAACTCTTGCAGCTATGGTGGGCCATGCAACACAGGTGTAGCCCATCAGATATAGACAGAGGTCTGTAAGTAGAGATCCCTCCCCAAATAAAAAGACAAAGCTTCATAAGATGACTTTTGGCCTTTCTGCCTTCTTGATGTCTAGAGATTCAGCAACCATCTTGGGACCATGAGGACAATAAACATCATGGAGCAGGAAGACAGGAGGATTGCTAAACTGTGGTTCCTGCTCTAAATTGTCTCTATCTTAACTCCCTGTTAAATAAAAAAAATGAGAACTTTACTAATTTAAGCCACTGCAGGCAAGTTTCTATTACATGACCTGAACACAACCTTTACAGATACATTACCCGTAAGCATCAGGTCCTGCTACCTGCCTGCAAAACCTACGTGACTTTTAACTTACTGGATGTGTAGAGGCAGCCCATCGTCAGAGTTTCAACTTACGGCTACTGAGAACACATTTATCCTCCCTACAGAGGGATAAGAAACTCAACTCAATCAACTTCTCTAGACATCAGGCAAGGGAGATGGACATTCCTCCCAAACTCTGAGACCTTAGTAGTGGTTCCAGAATTGGGAAGGATACAGTTCGAGGAGGTGTGAAGGGATGAGATCAGAAGTTGTGCCAGAGCTTACTGACTGTGGGACTCTCTAGCTTATTTTTCATTCTAAGATGGTGTCCTTCCCACCCCCAAACCCCACCAACCCTGTGGGGCCCCAGGAGTAGCTTATTTCCCTCTCTACTGCTTGCTATGTTTCTTTTTCACTGGGTGCTGGGAACAGAATACAGTCTCATAGCCTTTCTCCTAACTAAATTCACTACTCTCTCATCCTAAGTTCACTGCTCTTCATTCTTTAAGAATGATGAGAGAAAAAAGCTCCTTTCTATGTCCCAACCCCTTTTTATATTTAAAATACAAAATCATAGAATTTTCTACATGAAAAGGATCTATCCTAAAAAAAAAAAAAAGATTTATCTTGAACAACAGAAACTCCATGAAAACAGGGACTTTGTCTTAATCCATATTGTATCCTCAGGGCCTAGAATGGTACCTGGCACACAGCAGATAGTAAATAATTAACTTGCCAAATGAATGAAAGGTGATCTAGGCCTATCTTCTCTTTTACAAATAAAGATCAATAATAAATAAGGTAAATGAAGATTTACAAATAAAGATAGCAGACCAGCTCTAGATCCCAACCTCCCACTGGACAAGCACAACATTTCTGCTCACTGCTGAAATCCCAGAACCTAATACCTGTGCCTGCCTCCTTGTTTTGCAGAAACTTAATAATGAGAGTGTAGTGATACTTGAGTTTGAAAGGATGAGCCTGAATTGGACAAAAAACAGGAGGAAAAAGATTCCCCAGAAAAAGGAGTATTCGTGGCGCTGGTCCTACAAATTTGGGGTACACCAATGGTATAGAAAAGACCGAAACAAATATGAGATTTATCATGGATTAAGTAAATTTATGAGGGGGCCACGTGGAAAACTCAGCCACCATTCTAGCAAAGTTTCTTTAAGAAATACTGTTTCAGCTGTACTCACTGATATCTCTCCGGTATGTGGTACTTTTGGGCGGAGGAGTTAAGGTTCCTATTCTTCTGCAACAGATGATACAATAAGCAGCCAGGGACATTCTGTGTATTTAGAACAATTAAAACAAATTTAACTTGAGAGTGAATTAAAAACATTTAACTATAAGAACATGTCACAATCACAGTGGATTGCCCACAGAGTTAGATTTTTCAAGACCAGGAAAAAAACTTTTCCATTAAAAAAGAAATTCCATCCTTAAAAAAGACATGCTAGAATAGTGTTTTGTTAGTACTTTGATAATTCTTCAAACTGAGTCCAACTGTGAACAATGATTGTTACGAAGCAGAAAAACACCAATTATTAATCAGAATGTCAATACAGAATTTTAAATTTTTTCAATATCTTTTAAAATATATATATGCATACAAAAATAGATATTTATATTTACCGTGGATGACTGAAGGCCCTACTGAAATGAAAGGCGCTCAAAATGGAAGACATACTTAGAACCCATGGAAGTATTTAGCCCTCCTCCAGCTCCCTCAGGATGGTACCCAGCACGGTTTAAAATCTTTATTCACTGTTGGCATCCTATCAGAGGAGGAGAACTCTGGCTCAACTAACTTCATCGACTGAGTAATGATGATTGAAATATGATGCAACGGTTTCTAGAACAACTCAGTATTCTAGAATTGTATCAGACTGTCTTTGGAAAAGACTTCTTTCTTTTGTTTTTGCTATAAAGGTAAAGAAGAAAAGCGCATTGAGGGATTCATGTGAGGAAAGGTCTTTTGGTTCAACAAAAGTTCTAGCTTTATACGGATAAGGGGGAAATATATATATATATATATATATATATATATATATATATACATATATACATGTAAGAAATATCTGTTAGAGACAGCACAAAATAGGGTCACCTGGGTGGCTCAGTCAGTTAAGCATCCGGCTCTTGATCTCAGCTCAGGTCTTGATCTCAGGGTCGGGAGTTCAAGCCCTGAGTTAGGCTCCACGTTAGGCGTGGTGCCTACTAAAAAAAACAGAGAGAGAGAGAAAGACAGAACACAAAATAAAAAGCTTTTACATTTTTTCTTGTAATTACAGCACATCAATTAATGACTAAGCAAACTCGTTTTGGCAGGGGTAAACTTTAAAGGTCACTATTTTAAAGGTCATTGTTTCTTATTTTATCACTTGTTTAATGGGTTGCTACGACTTCTCCATGAGACATAAGGATATTGTAAAAATGTTGTAAAGACTGCAATGAAGTAGATGCTCATGAAACCAGGGAAGAATGCAACATAAACTACTTTGAGTTTGTATACAGATTTGCAATTTCATTACTACATGACAATTTAAGGAAAACAAAAATGCCAAGCAAAACTACCTATTGCTTCTTTTAATCCTGACACTACAAAAGCAATCAACTACAAAACATTATACAGATACTCTTTGCTATTACTTCTCTGGCCTAAAAAACTTCAGTGTTAACTTACATACTACCCTACCACCACCACCACCCCAGCAGGCTTCCTTCCTACTAAATCCTCGGAATAAAGCTAGGTCTACTGGCAATATGTCCTCATCCTATTTCCTTCTTGGTTTCCTCAGACGACATCACTGCCCCTTGCTACTCTCTCCAGAATAAACTGCTCCATCGCTGATTCTCCCTCCATCCCCTCAGAGTGTTGATGGTTTCTCTGCTCTCCAGCTCCAACAAACCTTCCCTCCCTCACTTGTCTGGGAGTGTGCAGCCAGTATCCCAGGGAGGGAAGGCTGTTCTTCCCTCCCTACACATCACTCTCTGCATCCTTCCTCAACAGTACCACACCCCCCCCTTTTTTTTTTTCCTTTTTAAGATTTATTTATTTATTTATTTTAGAGAGAGAAACTTAAGCAGACTCCACATTGAGCACGGAGCCTGATGCCATGACCCTGAAATCAGACCTGAGCAGAAACCAAGAGTCGGATGCTTCAACTGACTACATCACCCAGGCACCCCTAGACCCTTCCTCTTTCTAGTAGCCTGCAACCCTAACCTGAAATATGTGCTTTCTTTGTTCCTACACTGACAGCCAAAATGGGGTGCAGGGAAGGGGTGGAGGAGGCGGGGAGAGGGGTTAGGGAGTGGTTCAGGGAGAATAAAAGACAAATTGGCAGTGGGCTCTCAGACTCATTTCTGCTGTTCTCAATCAGCTCTCTCCCCACCCCCACAAAGACTGCTCTAAATGACCTGTGCACAAACCCTTCTAAGCCTTCTCCCTAAGTCCATCCTCTCAAATGATCTTGTCTTTTATTTGACTGAGAAAGTTAAAACTAGGAAACCCCTCAACCTCTGTCCCCTTACCTACAAGCAAAGACCTATCCAGATATCAAGGGGCTTAACATTTATTCAAGGTGGGTGAGGGGGCTCTTTAAAACACACACACACACACACACACACACACACACAAATACCAAATTAGGTGCTAAAATGAAAGCTATCTAGAATGAGAAAAGATATAATAAGTGACTGGAGTCTTGGGAATTTTGATCCCTTTCTTCTGAGATTCCATTAGACAATGTGCCAGAAATCCTTGTATAGAAATGTTTCTGGATTACAATGTGGCATTCCCTCTCCCCCAGGACATTAAAACCCCTAGTAACTCACAGCACTCAGAGGGGCCCACGCAAGTAAGTCATCATCCAAAGCATAAGGTTCGTAACTCCTCGGTAAATCCATCCTGGCCTGCAAATGTGTATTCATCTATATTCGTCTACACTGCCTTTTCCAGATGGCAAATGATCTTCTCCTCCATTGTTCCTCCCAGTTTCTGAGGAAAAGATCTTACTCCCTTTCCAAGGGGAAACCGTATTCTAGGTCTCATCTCTCACTTCCACAGGGACCCTAATTCATTAATGAGCTGCTTTTCTCTTCTTAATCCTCCCTCCCTTTCTTTCAGCTCTATTCCTCCTCCCTAAATACTGGATTTCCATGTTCTCCCATCAAAACACAAAAACAAAACAAAAAACAAATGACTGGGGGGAAAACCCTCCCTCGAGCCAAGTGCCTCTTGTCTCGCCTTCCTTCCTAAGACGCTTTCTCCAGTGTCCTCTAGCACTGACAGCTCCCCTTAAGGTCACCAGTCAGGGACATCTTTGTTCCGAAATCCACTTTTCAGTCATCCTTTTGCTTCTTCTGAAGCATTTCATTTCTCTCTCCTCCTCTCGCTACTATTACTCCTTGTCTTCTAGTTTTACTCTCACAGGTCTGGCTGCTAATACTCATTCAACAAACACTTGCTGAGCACCTGTCATCTGTCGGGGTTGTAAACCTGAGATGTGAATAAGACCGCAGAGCCCCTGCCCTCACTGGGTTGGCAGGTGGCTCTGCTGTCTCCACCGGGTCCTTAAATATTAGTGTTCCAGAGGCTTCCACCTACTCTCCTCTTTTTCTCTCAGGCTATACTCTCTGGCTGAGTAATTTCAAGTTTTCCTCACAAAGCTCTACCATAAGCTTGTGATTCCCAGATTTCTATAACTAACCCAGGTCTGTCTGCTAAGCTGCAGGTACATACACATTTGACCGCCTAATGAACACTTCCACTTTGAAGGACCACAAACACCTAAAACCCAGAATGTCTAAAATCAAATAATCAAATTCGTAAAATCAAACATCCCAAGACCATTTATTTCCAAACCATAGTTTCCTCAGTGATTAGAAGAGTCCTCCATACACCGAGGTCGAACCTACCTAGGGTTCATTTCTGGACAATTTTTGCACAACTGATCTGTTCGTCTAAACTTACATCAAAGAGGTAACATCTTTCTTAGTTCCTGTATCTTTAAAATAAATCTTGACAGCTTCTAGAGTGAGCACTCTTATGGTTTGACTCTCTTTCCATTTTTAACTCATTTTATTTTTCCTTCCCTTCCCCTATGTCCATCTGTTTTGTTTCTTAAATTCTACATATTAGTGAAATCAGATGGTATTTGTCTTTCTCTGACTTATTTCGCTTAGCATAATACTCTCTAGTTCCATCCACCACAGTGCAAATTGCAAGATTTCATTCTTTTTGATGGTTGAGTAATATTCCATTGTATATATGTACCACATCTTTTTTATCCGTTCATTTGTCAATGGACATCTGGGCTCTTTCCATATTTTGTATCTGCCATCTCTATTCTTTGGTGAAGAATCTGTTGAAATCTTTTGTCCATTATTAATAAGGCTGTTTGTTTTCTTATTGAGTTTTAGAAATACTTTATATATTCTGGGTAAAAAATCTTTGTTAGATTTATAATTTACAAATATTTTCTTCCAATCTATGGCTTGCCTTTTCATTGTCTTAACTGTGTTTTTAGAAAGCAAAAGTTCTCTGGGGTGCCTGAGTGGCTCAGATGGTTAAGCATCTGTCTTTGGCTCTAGTCATGATTTCCAGGTCCTGGGATCGAGCCCCAAACTGGGCTCCCAAATCCGCGGGGAGTCTGCTTCTCTCTCTTCATCTACCTCTCCCCCTGCTTGTATTCTGTCTCTTTCAAATGGATAAATAAAATCTTTAAAAATTAAAAATTAAAAAGAGAAAGCAAAAGTTCACAATTTGGATAAAGTCAAATTAATTAATTTTTACTTTATGGATCATGATTTTGCTATTGCAAAAAAATAGCAAGATCACCAAGATATTTTCCTATACCTTTCTCTATAAGATTAATAGTTTTAGGTTTTTACATTTCATTTTATTATCTATTCTAAGTGAATTTTTGTATAGGGTGAAGAGTATTGATCGGGGATGGTTTTTTTTTTTCTCTTTTTGCACACAAATATGCAATTGTTTCAGAATTATTTGTTGAAAAGATGACCATTTCCTCATTAAATTCCCTTTGCATCTTTGCCCAAAAAACTGACCATGTGTATATGTGTCTACCATTACATACTATTTCATTAATTTATATGTTGACCAAATCTTTTCCAATGCCACACTTTCCTGATTATTATAGATTTATAGTAATCTTAAAATTAAATAATGTTTCTTGAACTTGGTTGTTCTTTTAGAAAATTGTTTTTGCTATCCTAGTTTGTCTTTCCATATAAATTTGTTTTTTTAAGATTTTATTTATTTATTTGACAGAGAGAAATCACAAGTAGATGGAGAGGCAGGCAGAGAGAGAGAGAGAGAGAGAAGCAGGCTCCCTGCCGAGCAGAGAGCCCGATGCGGGCCTCGATCCCAGGACCCTGAGATCATGACCTGAGCCGAAGGCAGCGGCTTAACCACTGAGCCACCCAGGCGCCCTCCATATAAATTTTAGAATCATCTTATTTCTACAAAAATAATTCTCCTGAGTTTGTGATTAATACTGAGTCTTCCAATCCATGAACATGGATTACCTTTCCATTTGTTCTGTCATTTTTTTTTTCACCTGTTTGATCATTTCCAACATACAAACACTGCCAGGTATTTTAAAATTTTTATATCAAAGTATTTCCCAGGTTTTGGTACAACTATAAATAATACTTTCAGGATTTTTTCTTTTTTAATTTCAATTTCCAATTGTTCTTTGTTAATATATGAAAATGATTGATTCTGTGTAATGATTGATTCCGTGTATTTCCTTATACCCTGTGACCTTGTAACCCAACTCATTAATTCTGGGACTTTTATATTTTTTAGGGAGGTGACTATTTAGGATTTCTACATACCCAATTATATTTCCTGTGAATAGAAACAGTTCAATTTCTTCCTCTTTATGCCTTTAATCTTTATGCCTTCTATTTTTAATCTTGCTTTATTTGATGGGGTAGGACCTCCAGTACAATACCAAACAGGAGTAGTGAAAGCAGATATCCTTATATCGTTCCTGATCTTGGGAGGAAATCTCCCAGTCTTTCATCATTAAGGATGATGTTAGCTGTAGACTTTTTTGTAGATGTCCTTTACCTGTTTGAGGACATTCTCTTCTATTCCTAAATTGCTGAATTTTGACAAAAGCATTTTGTGCATCTATTAAGATGAACATGTGATTTTCTGTAGTCTGTTAATATGTTACACTGACTAATATTTTAAGAATAAATTGAAATAATGATATATTAGATATGTTTTATTTGCTAGTATTTTGTTAGGGATTTTTGTGTCTATGTTTATAACAGATATTAATCTCTTGTTTTGTTTTGTTTTTTGGTGAGATCTTTCATTTTCTCATGAAGATAATGTTCGTCTTATAAAATAAGCTAGTAAGTAGTCCATCTTCTTCTATATTCTGGAAAATTTTATGTAGAACTGGTATTCTTTGTTCCCTAAAAGGTTTTAATAAATATTCCTGTATTATCTTTTTAAGGGCTTAGAATCTAAAATGAGGCCTTCTCTTTTATTCCTGATTTTGGCAATTTGTGTCTTCTCTTTTTTTCTTATCCTGTATGGCTAGAGGTTTATGAATTTTATCAATATTTTCAAGGAAGCAGCTTTTAGTTTCATTGAATTACGTTGTTTTTCTATTATCAATCTCATTGCTCTGTGCTTTATTTACCTTTATTTGTTTTATTTCCTTTTATTAGTCTCTGTTCTCTGCTTGTTTTGATTTCAAATACCTCTTCCCTCTCAAGCACCTTTTGTTTTTTTTAAGATTTTATTTATTTATTTGACATGGAGAGATGGAACACAAGCAGGGGGAGTAAGAGAGGGAGAAGCAGGCGTCCACTGAGCAGGGAGCCCAGGCCTCTCGGATCATGACCTGAGCCAAAGGCAGACGCTTAATGACTGAGCCACCCAGGCTCGCCCCCCAAGCATCTTAAAACTGAAGCTTAAATCACTGATTTAAGGTTCTTTCTTTTCTGTCACTATTTAACACTAAAAACTTCTCAAGTGCTGCTTGGCTGAATCCTTCAAGTTTGGATATACTATTATTTTCCTTTCATTCAATTAAAAATATCTTCTGGGATGCCTGGGTGGCTCAGGTCACAATCTCAGGGTCCTGGAATCAAGCCCCACGCTGGGAATACCTGCTCAGAGAAGAGTCTGCCTTTTCCTATCCCCCCTCCTCTGCCCCTCACACCACTCATGCTCTATCAAATAAATAAAATATTCAAAAAATATATTTTCTAATTATATTGTGACTTCCTTTTCAACCCATGGAATATTTAGAAGTGTGTTAATTTCCAATTTGGTAATTTCCAAATATGTCTGTTGATTTTTAGCTTAATTCCATTGTGGTTGGAGAACAGGCTTTGTATATTTTCAATTCTTGAAAAACTTGATTTGCTTTATGGCACAGAATATGGTCTGTCTTGGTGAATGTTCCACATGCACTTGAAAAGAATGTATATCCTGGTTTGTTTGGGGGCAGAGGGCTCTACAAAAGTCTATTAGGTCAAATTGGTTGGTAGTGTTTTTCAGATCTTCTCCTTACTGATTTGATGTCAGCTCATTTTGTTGATTACTAAAACAGGAATAGTGAAGGCAGGGGCTAATCAGATCACCAAAGTCCTTTCAGCTAAGTTAAGTTGTCTGAAGTTTACCTTGAGTTACGGGAAGCTGTTGGGAGATTCACCTTAAGAAATGGAGTAACATGGTAAAAAAAAATTTTTCAAAAAAAATTTTTTTCAAACTTGACAAGATTGAAAATAGGCTGGAGGAAAGTCAAAGCAGCAGTGGGGAAAACTACTGGGAAGGCATTTAATGATCATCAAAAAGAAACATGTACTTGACTTAAAGCAGTGGCTCTGAGAATGATGAAAAAACAGATTAAGGAACGATTAAGAGAACAGAATCTAATAACCACTTGAAAAAGGTGGAGAATAATGAATACCAGGGAGGAGATGGTTATGGTTCCCAGTTTCTGATTTGGAATACTGGGGTATGCAGGGGTATGTACAGGTTAATATTTACCAAAATAGGGAAATACAGGAATGGAAATTGATTTGAGAAGAAGGATGAATTCCCAATTTCAACATGGTGAGATTAAGGTTCCTATAAAATATTCATGTAAAGATGTCCATTAAATTATCTCAGTTCAGTAGACAGGTCTAAGCTAGATAGACTTATGAGTCATTAGCACATACTATTAATTGAAACAATTTGTTGGGGTTAATTTATTGAAGAATGGTAAATATATTAAAAAGAGCTTATCCAAATGTCATTTTAGGATTATCAGATTATTAAAATGCAGATTCTCAGGAACTACTTTAGATTGGACTTCAGTTTTCACCCTCAGGAGGCTGAAACCAAGGTGTTCCAGTGCTGTATTACTTACTGAAAGCTCTGGGGGAGAATGCACTTGCACACTCACTCAGGCTGTTGGCAGGATTCAGTTCCATGCAGCTGTCAGACTGAAGTCCTTGTTTCCTTGGTAGGGGTTGTCCGTGTGCCACCCTGGGATCTCTGTAGGTAGCATTCTACAGTTCAGAACTGGCAATACTGTATCCTTTTCACATTGCCTTATCTCTGACATTTCTGCTCTCCTATTCCACTTTTAAGAACTCATGTGGTATTAGGCCCTGTCAAAAAACCTAAAATAATCTTCCTAGCTTAAGTTCTAGAACTTTCCATCTGCAAAGTCTTTTTTTTTTTTCTTGCCATACAACGTAACATATTCACAGGTTCCAGGGATTTGGGCATGGATATCTATGAAGGGCCAGTATTCTGCCTACCATAAGCTACTATAAGCATTCTGATATAACACTTCTTGTAGACCTATGTTTTCATTTTTCACTGATCTTGGGTAAGTACCTAGGAGTGGAATTGCCGGGTCATAAGGCAGGTATATGTTTAACTTTATAAGATGCTGCCAGATATTTTTCCAACATGATTGTACATTTCACACTGCAACCAATAATGAAGGAGTAGGAGAGTTCCAGCTGTTCCATATCCTCACTGATATTGGAGCTATTAGCTTTTCTGGTTTTAGCCATATTAGTGGGGTATCCCCTTGTGTTTTTAATTTGCGAGTCCCTGAAAACTAATGATGCTGAGCACTTTTTCAGATTCGTGTTGGCCATTTACATTTATTGGTGTGTGAAGTATCTGTTCTTTTACTGATTTTTAACTTGGATTATTGGTGCTTCGAATGAGTTACTGGCTCTTTATTCATTCTGGAAACAAATTCTTTATCAGATATATGTACAATATATACTGCAAATATCATCTCCTCTTCTGTGACTTGTCTATTCACTTTCTTAAAGGCACCTGTTGACGAACACAAGTTTTATTTTCATAACGTCTCTTTTATCAGATTTTTCCTTTCACTGTTATTGCATTCTGTGTCCCGTCGCAGATATTGCTGCCTACTTCAAAGTCACAGAAATTCTCCTATAAGTTTGTTTTATCTTTTACTTTTAGGTCTTTGATCCATCTCAAATTAATTTTTGTATATTGGGTGAAATGGGTTCATTTTTCCCCCATATGGATATCCAATAATTCAGCATTATTTGTCGTAAACTTTACTTTTGGGGCACCTGGGTGGCTCAGTGGGTTAAAGCCTCTGCCTTTGGCTCAGGCCATGATCTCAGGGTCCTGGGATCGAGTCCCATATCAGGCTCTCTGCTTGGTGGGGAGCCTGCTCCCCACCCCCCTGCCTGCCTCTCTGCCTACTTGTGATCTCTGTCTGTTTATAAATAAAATCTTTAAAAAAAAAACAAAACAACATTTTACTTTCCTCACTAAACTGATTGGTGCTTTGTTTGAAAATCAGTTGGCTATATAAGCATGGGCATATCTCTGGACTCTATTCCATTTCATTGATCCATTTGTTTATCCTTATATAAATACCATACCGTCTTGATCACTAGAGTTCTATAATAAATCTTTAAGCTCGGTAGTACAAGTTCTCTGGTTTTGTTCTTCCTTTTCAAGATCGACTATTCTAGATCTTTGGCACATTCATATAATTTTAAAGTCAGCTTGTCAATTTCTATTTTTTAAAAAAACCTTTGGGATTATTATTGTGACTGCATTAAATATGCAACACTAGTTTTAAGTAGAGAACAGAGGAGAAATTCTGAGGACACAGAAAGTAAAAATGGAGAGTTTAAAAGCAAGTGAAACAAATGCTCAAAAATTCCATTAAATTTAACAACAAGGAAGTCACCAGAGCTTTTACAACAGTAGCTTCATTGCCCTGGTTGGAGAAGAAACCAAACTGAAACTAAATATCCCATTCCCTCTTCACTCTTACTAAAACCAACCAACCAAACAAACAACAACAACAAAAAAACCCTGAATTCTTGCCATTTGCGACGATGTGGGTGGAACTAGAGGGTATCATGCTTAGTGAAATAAGTCAATCAGAGAAAGACAACTATCATATGATCTCCCTGATATGAGGAAGTGGAGATGCAACATGGGGGCTTAAGGGGGTAGGAGAAGAATAAATGAAACAAGATGGGATTGGGAGGGAGACAAACCATAAGTGACTCTTAATCCCACAAAACAAACTGAGGGTTGCTGGGGGGAGGGGGGTTGAGAGAAGGGGGGTGGGGTTATGCACATTGGGGAGGGTATGTGCTTTGGTGAGTGCTGTGAAGTGTGTAAACCTGGCGATTCACAGACCTTTACCCCTGGGGATAAAAATATATTATATGTTTATTTCAAAAAAATTTTAAAAAACAACAACCCTGAATCGTAGCTGGGCACACAGATAACTGGATAAAGACTACATTATCTATCTTTTCCTCTACTTGTGACCACTGATTAGAAACCAGCTAATGGGCTCTCAGTGGATGTGTCACACGCAACTTCTTAGAAGTGTCCTTAAGACCATGTTCCTTTCCAACAGACACCTGAAAAAGTGCTCAACATCACTCAGCATCAGGGAAATACAAATCAAAACCACAGTGAGATGCCACCTCACACCAGTCAGAATGGCTAAAATTAACAAGTCAGGAAACAACAGGTGTTGGTGAGGATGCGGAGAAAGGGGGACCCTCCTACACTGTTGGTGGGAATGCAAGCTGGTACAGCCTCTCTGGAAAACAGTAAGGAGGTTACTCAAAAAGTAGAAAACAGAGCTACCCTAAGACCGAGCAATTGGACTACTGGGTATTTACCCTAAACATACAAATGTAGTGATCCAAAGGGGCACGTGCACCTAAATGTTTATAGCAGCAATGTCCACAATAGCTAAACTATGGAAAGAGCCTAGATATCCAACAACAGATGAATGGATAAAGATGTGGTATACATATACAATGGAATATTATGCAGCCATCAAAAGACCACAAAATCTTGCCATTTGTAACAACGTGGATGAAACTAGAGGGTATGATGCTAAGCAAAATAAATCAGAGAGGGACAATTATCATATGATCTCTGATTTGAGGAATTTGAAAAACAAGACAGAGGATCATAAGGAAAGGGAGGGGGAAAATGAAACAAGACAAAACCAGAGAGGGGGACAAACCTTAAGAGACTCTTGGTCTCAGGAAACAAACTGCAGGTTGATGGAGTAGAGAGGGAGGGGAGAGATGGGGTGGGAGGGTGATGGACACTGGGGAGGGTATGTGCTACGGTGAGTGCTGTGAATTGTGTAAGACTGATGAATCACAGACCTGTACCCCTGAAACAAATAATAACAGTATATATTAATTAAAAAAAAAAAAAAGAGTATGTGCCTTTCTTCACCTTTCCCTTTTCCCTCTTGCTATGAGCAGGTGACAGCTGGCCTTAAAGCAGCCATCTCAGCCACGAGGTAGCATGCCAAAGAAGGCAGAACAGCAAGGAAGAAGAGCCCAAGGCCCTGATGATCACGGAGCTGTTGCCACACCAGCTATGGCCTGCCTAGCTATGGAATCTTATGAAGAGTTAAGGCATTATCATCATCTGTTTTCTTTGTAATGTACCCAAACCTAACTCTAACCCATCACAGTTTTATCTATATGCCAGTGATCCCAGAGTTGTACCTTCAGCCAGATTCTTTTCAGACTCATCTGTCCAGCAGCTACTGGAACATTTCCACTTGGATATCCAACAGATCTTTCAAATTTAACTGTCAAAAACACTGTTCTTTAATTTTTTTCTCCCTAAAATCTTGCTCTACTCATCCTCCCCACTGCGACCAAATGGCAAACGGTTTTGGATTATAAATGAGAACTGATCTATCTTGTAGCTCAAGGAAAACACCTAAGTGTTGCCTGAATCCTTGGTTTCCCTCACCTTCTTCAAGTTAAGTTTTGATAAGGGACTTCATTTGATTTTCTTTCAAAATTGACTTGGCTGTTCTAAGTCCTTAGTCAAGTTCCATGAAAAAAATTTTAACTGGAATTGTACTGAATTTGCAGAATTGGGGAAAACTGACACCTTTATGATATTGAGTATTCCCATCCATGCATACGATGTATCTCTTCATTTACTTGGGTCTTCTGTTGTGTTTCAATAGAACATTACAACTTCCTCCCTAGGGGACTATACAGCTTCAGTGTGATCTGTTTCTAGATACCTTTAGTTTTGAACACTGGCACAAACAGTACCTGTTTTTTAAATTTAAAATTCCCAGTTAGTTATTGCTGATACATAGAAGTGTTTTTTAAATTCAGAAATCCTTCTGAATGCCATTTTTCACCATTTACTAATACTACCCTTTCCCTCGAATTTGTGATCTCTTCCCTTCCCTTACCTTATAAATGCATGTACATGTAAGCCTACACATAGGCACACACATTTCTCTGTTGTTTTGTTTCTGGAATGTTTATTCTGTTCCATTGTTCTGTCTTGTACTACTATCACACTGTCTTGTGTTGTACTTTTGTATTTTGATAGCATTACTCTTCTGTCTCAAGCTCTTCTTAGCTGTTTATGTTAGTTTACTTTTCTAGATAAATATTGCAATTATTTTGCAGCTTCCTCCCCAGAGCCTACCTAAGTTATATCATTTGGGGGCTCTGAAGGCCATTCTGACACTCTCTAAACAAAGCAGCCTTTCCAGTCACTCTTTATTACATCACCATCTACCTTCTCCTTAACTGATTTTGCTATCTTTCTCCTCCCCACCCCCAATGAAATTGGTTGCTTGTTAATCACTGTATTCCCAGTGTCTACAACAGTGTCTTGACACATACCAGGTGCACAAAAATGTTTGAATAAATGGATGGAGATTTTAAATCCTGATTCAGAGAAACACAGTAAGTTAGAAAAGCAGGTTTTGAAGTAATGGTGAAAGATAAGAACTCGCTCAGTTTAAGAGGAGGGGCTTAGATTAATCACAGTTGATTCATGTGTAGGCCTGACACCAGCACCTGGGGAGCAAGAGTGGAGGGTCAATGAAATGTTCAGGAGGAGCATGCTTGCAAGGGGGTAAAAAAAAGGAAAGAAAAGATACTTGGAAATAACAAGTGCTGAGGAAGATGTGGGGAAAAAAAAACCCTTGTGCCCTGTTGGTGGGAATGCAAGCTGGTGCAGCCACTGTGGAAAACAGTACATTAGTTCCTCAAGGGGTGCCTGGGTGGCTCAGTGGGTTAAGCCTCTGCCTTTGGCTCAGGTCATGATCTCAGGGTCCTGGGATCCAGCCCCCATCCGGCTCTCTGCTCAGCAGGGAGCCTGCTCCCCACCCCACCCCCACCCCCCACCCCACCCCCCCCTACTTGTGATCTCTGTCAAATAAATAAATATAAATAAATAAAAATCTTTTTAAAAATTAAAAAAAAAAAGAATGGAATCTTGCCATTTGCAACAACATGGATGGATCTAGAGATTATAATGGCAAGTGAAATAAATCAAAGACAAATATGGTAAGATTTCACTCATATGTGGAATTTAAGAAACAAAGGAAAAAACAAAGAAAAGCAGACTCTTAAATATAGAGAACTGGTGGTTGTCAGGGAGAAAGTGAATGGGCAGATGCGGGAAATACGTGAAGGGGATTAGAGTACACGTACAGTGATGAGCACTGAGTAATGCACAGAATTGTTAAATCCTTATATTGCACACCTGAAATTAATATTACCTTCCATGTCAATTATACTTGAATAAAGAATTTTAAAAATTAAAAAAAATCATAAAAATATTTTAATGATCAAAAGACACTTTGTAAGAACCATACCTAGGGCGATCGCAGAACCAGCAATACGGAAACCAAAAGGAGGAAAAAATGTGAGGGCTGATTAGAGGGAAATGGATATAAGAGCTGGGCTTATTAATCACATAAACCCATTAGCTTAACTGGGAAATACAATTTAACCTAAGGACGCTAAGCAAGAGCCTCATACCTCCACCGGTAAAAAGAATTAGAGAGCTCTATGAGACTACACATCCAAATTTGGGGAAAGGATTAATTCTGGAGCCCTCTGGGGTCTTACAGTGACCGTTCGGGGCTTAAAAACCTAATCGCATTCGATCTATCCACCTTCTCGGGTCCCAGGTAGAAGCTGGGCTGGCAGGCTCCGATTTGAATGAGACACTTTCTTACTCCTCCTCATCGTTCCGTGACAACCCAGTGGAGGCTGATGGTACCGGCAGCTGCTTTGAGGGGCCTCAGGGAGGAACAAGTGCTGGGCAGCGGCCGGGAAAGAAGAGTCGGGCGGGAGCGGCTCGGGGGAGGCCCTCCCTCCCCGCGACGGGTCGGCGGGTCAGCCGGTGTGTCAGGGGCCGTGCCCCCGCGCCGTCCTCCCACTCCCCGCCGCGCCGGCTTCGCCGACGCCCTCGCCCGCCCCCACGCGCCCGGGCTCCCCTTCCTACCTGCCGGCACGCGGACTCGGCCAGCTCTCGGCCGATCGCCGCCCACCCAGGCGGCAGGGAGCCCACCTTCCTCCGCGGTTCCCAGCCTGAGCCCTCCAGCCGGCTCCCGGCGGCACGTGACACCGCCCCCGTCGCTCCCCGCCCCGCCCCTCGGCCCAGTTCGCGCTCCGCCTCCCGTCGGCGCGCCCCACCCACAAGAGCGTCGCTGACCGATGACGTAGCCGGCGCAGCCACCCTTGGCGAGGGCCGAATCGCTGCTGGTTCTGCGGTTGGAGGGTCTTGGTGTCGGCTCGCCCAGCGAGAGGGGAAAGTGAGGTGCGTGGCAAACCGAGGGCTCCCGAGGAAAGAGGGGAGGGGGAAGAAAAGACCTAAAAGCCTGTCCTCCAGGTGCGGGGTACGGGGCGGTGTCCCGCACCTCTCGGGGCCCATCCTGAAGAGGCTTGGAGGCTCTCCCGCTGTAATGAACCGCGGATTTTGTTACGGGAGGTAATGGCTCGCGCCCAGGTGCACGAGTTTAAGCGTTAGGCTGGCGTCCGCTGCGTGGGATATGTTCCTGCTTGGGCAGATCATTGGGGAACCTGAGCTAGTGTGGTTATAGGGAGACCGCTCCGCTCTCTCCACCCCCCACCCCCGGAGCTATAGCTCAGTTTCTTCGCCCTAATGAGAGGGTCGACCTCACCATCCTTTTCACAGCTCCCATTCTGTGATTTCTGCCTCCCAGAATATTATCTTTTATCGTTATAAGGGGCGGGAAAAGAAATCTTGTGATTCATGTTCTAAAGTTGAATTGGGTACACGGGCATAGAGTTCGGTTGCTTGCTTTCATTAGGACTGCCTTGTGTAGCATTTGCAAGTAAGATTTCTGCATTAATAGTCCAATGGACTCATTTTAAATTTTAGAAATCAGAATGTCTTTGTTTTCTTAATGTTAGCCCTCTGTTTTTCATACTTAAATATTTAACGTGACATTTAATATTTTGTCTCATTTCAAGAGGCAAATATCTGAAGTATATTGAAGTTGATTTTTAAAAATTTATTGTCACCTTACCTTTCTTATTAGCATTTTAAAGGTCATCTGCACCTTCTGCCTGGGAAAAGATGGTCAACGTCTTGAAAGGAGTGCTAATAGAATGGTTAGTACTTTTGATACTTAATGAAATTTAAATCTCCATATTGAATCTTGATGTACTGTACCTCCTCTAAAACCCATGTTTTCGTTTTGTTTTAAGATCTAAATGAATCAAGTCTTTCAGCATTCTCAACTTCATTTTTCTTACATAACAAGTGGGACATATTTCGTTGCAGCTTTTCTTCTGGTGCCAGATTTCAGTGTCTTAGTCCAGTTGATGTAGTTGACATATTTCCAACCCGTTTTGGTCAAGGGCAGTGTATTTTTTAGATCAATGCTCTTTAGAGGAACAGAGCTCGTTATTGTCCTCCAACCATTAGGGAGATTGACTAGAATTTTAAGGTCTGCCTATGTCTTCACCATCACAAGCTATAGTCCTGAAAAGAGTAAGAAAATCAAGAGCCAGTTGAAGATTTCTTAAACCAGGCGCACATTTCCTAGGAGAAGCTAGAAACCTTAATGGGCAGCATTGAATTTCTCAAAGCAAGCTACATTGGACTTTGTTACCACGCAGTCGGAAAAACCTGAACTACTGGACCAGTTCTTGCTCAGTCTTCACTTGTTCGTGATAGCAGGGCTGGGGAAGGAGCAAACCCAAACCATAGGATACTTCTGGCTTGTATAACAGCGTTGTCTTATAGAAATATAATGTGAATCACATTATATTTATGTGTAGTCTTAACTTTTTTATTAGCCACATTAAGAGTAAATTGAAGCAGGTGAAATCAATATGTCTTATTTACTCTTGTGTCCAGAATGTTTCCACATGTTCTAAATCTTCAGAATTCATACTAAGATTTCAAAATTTTGCTGTCTTTCCCCATACCACGGCTTCAAAATCTAGTGTGGAGTTTACTTTCATAGCCCATCTCACAGGCTGGCCACATTTCAAGTGCTCAGCACTGAGTCGTGCAGATTTAGTGTTTGGATAGACACAACAAAGATAAGAAGGAAAGAACCAGTGATGTAGGAGGGAAGCTAAGAGGGAATCTTTTATAAAAGTGAGTCCCTGGTGATGAGAGATGGACTAAGATGACACACTGGAAGTCAGCTATTTCTTTCTTTTTTCTTCTTCTTCTTTTTATGTTTTTAAGATTTATTTATCTATTTGACAGAGATCACAAGAAGGCAGAGAGAGAGAGAGAGCAGGCTCCCTGCTGAGCAGAAAGCCTGATGCAGGACTCGATCCCAGGACCCTGAGATCATGACCTGAGCCGAAGACGGAGAGGCTTAACCCACTGAGCCACCCAGGCGCCCCTCCCCTTAATGAGAGTTTTCATGGAGAGGTGAGATAGATGTCAGATTGGAGCACTTTGGGAAGGGAAAGGAAGGTGAGGAAGTGGAAAAGTGAGAAGTCTCTTTGGAGAAGTTTTGTTGTAGTAATGAGCAAAGGAATGGAGAAGCGGGTAGATGGCTGAAGAAGGATATGGTAAGGGACTCTGGTTTGGTTTTAATGTGAGAGACTAGAACACGTGTTGATAAGAATAAACTGCTTAGGGGGTGCCTGGGTGGATCAGTTGGTTAAGCTGCTGCCTTTGGCTCAGGTCATGATCTCAGGGTCCTTGTATAGACCCCGACATTGGGCTCCCTGCTCAGCGGGGAGTCTGCTTCTCCCCTTCCCTCTGCACCTCTCCCCTGCTTTTGCTGTCTCTCTCAAATGAATGAATAAAATCTTAAAAAAAAAAAGTACTTAGAGAAGTGTTCACTTGGGAAGGCAAGGGGAAGGGCTCTAGATCCCATAAGATCTAAAAACAATGCGCTATTTTCTTTTAGAAAAGACTTTTACGCTAATTTTCATATTTTCTTTTTCTTAAAACTTTGTCATATCACAGTTTGAGCTTCACCTCTGGATTTAATAAATCTTCTCTCTTGTAAGATTTTTGTATTTTAGTTTTTGTTGATGTGTTAAGTTTTATTTATCTAGACTCTGTTAGGAGGACAGCCATATTAGGTAAAGATCTGAATTCACGCTTTTTTTTTTTTAGCTGAACAATTATTTCACTGCATTTATTCTTTTCTCTAATCATAGGTATCTCTTTTTTATCACATTGTTTCATTCTCCTTGCTGCTCTCCTTAAAACATCCATTCTTTTGTCATTATTGCCTCTTCAAGAGTAAACTTAGAATAATTTAGTCTGTTTCGAAAATAATACTTTTGGGAATAATGATAGGGATTGTGTTAAATCTGTATTTTAATTTGAAAAATTACGATGACTGGACTGCATTTTAAAGAGCAGAACTCTAGCAGACTCATTAAAATCGCAGTGGTAGGCCTTCAGGGTAGCCCTGAGGACAGAGTACAGATTTGTAAGAGGAGCTGAGGTGTTAAGTTTTCTTTCCTGATGGGCTGAGCTGTCTGCCTGGTTTGCTGTCATGTAATCAAACCTCTGAATTCTGCCTGGGCTCTAATGGCCCTCTGTCACTTTGCTGTTCTGTGTAACCCCAGGCTAGCCGCAACAGCATCATCTGAAACTTGTTAGAAATGCAAAATCTGAGACCTCACCCTAAATCTTCTAAATCAAAATTGTATATGCGAAAGAACTTGTTAAGAAGCATTAAAAGTTTGGGAAGCACTTACTTGGCTTAAGGTTGAGCACAGGTTTTCCTATGGAGAACTGTTTTGCACCAGGGTCACTAAAATTTTATTTTGCAGATAGTCAGTGCCCTTGGCAGAACTTTAATTTTTTCCTTCAAGGTGAATTCTGAAGTGTAGCCTGCACAATTTTTTGAAAAGGTAACTGTCTTCCCAAAGGTTAAATCTTCCAAAAAGACTTCAGGCCTGAGAAATGACAGATCCATAAAGTGCATGGTCAGGGCTGGTGGGTACTCCACAATCAGATGCACATGTTGGGATGGTAACTGGAAGAGTCCTTCAGTTCCCCTCATGTCTGTATTTGATGCCAAAGAGAAGACTTTTAACCCCCTGAGCCACCCAGGAGCCCGGAGAAGATGCTTAATAACATAGTATCATTATGTTTATTACCTCATAATCCCCATAGATTATATGGAGCCTCTAGGTGTACTGGAGTACAGAATTTTTTTTTTTTTAAGATTTTATTTATTTGACAGAGAGAGATCACAAGTAGGCATAGAGGCAGGCAGAGAGAGAGGAGGAAGCAGGCTCCCTGCCGAGCAGAGAGCCCAACGTGGGGCTCGATCCCAGGACCCCGAGATCATGACCTGAGCCGAAGGCAGCGGCTTAACCCACTGAGCCACCCAGGTGCCCCTGGAGTACAGAATTTGATAGGTCTGAAGTTCGTAGGCAAACTACTCGAGTCTCCTAAAACTATTCTATCATTCCACTTATTTTCCTTCCAGATTCTAGCCGCATCACCGTACAAGGTCATCTGTCACGGCACAGATAGTACTGTTCACATATTCTGTTCCAGCGGCCAGCAAGATTCTTTTCAGGCGTGTGTGGCCTCCTTCAGGAAGGGAGTCTGACTTTGACACCTGTCTTAGGATGGCTTAACTTATTGCCATATTTAAATTCCATATCAGTTCCTTTTAACAGATTTGAAGTCTCTAGTAATGAAGCAGATAAATCAGATTATGATAGCGGCCATTAAGACCTAACTGTCAGTGAGCTGGAAAAGTCAAGGTGCTGGGTTCCAAGAAGACGCTTTCCTCACAAGGCTTATCGAAAACCCAAATCTAAGGCTAAATTGAAACTCTTTTGTTTATAAATTGGAGTTTTTATATCAAAATGAGATTGGTGAAACCTTCCTCTTTGTTGGGATCCACGATGTCAGCTGCCAGCCTCGCACCAAGCATTTTCCCAAATCTAGCCGAGCACGGCAGTGTCGCGGCAGCGGGTGCCGGACAGCGTCTGTCTGATTGCAGGTGCTGGACAGACCTCCCGGGTGACAGTTACCCTCGTGGTGTGGCAAGTGCTCCAGCAGGGAGGATTTGTTGCAGAGGTGCAAATTCCAGCCGGTTTACAACATGAGAGCAAAGGATTTGGAGAAAAATATTATTAGTCCAGTCTTACCCTGATAGCTTTGGCTTGTAATCCTGTATTGTGTATGAGAAGCAAATAAGAATAAGGCAAAAGCATCTACCATTTTGTTCTGCTCTTTCACGTCGTTTACCTCTCTCTTGTGAGCCTCTGCTGCTTAGAAGGGCTGTACCCACGGAAGTTCCCTGGCCACCCAGAACAGTGTCTAGTATGAAGAGCAGGTATTTAGTAAATATTTTGTGTATTGAATGAATTTTGTCAACAGAATTAAGTCAAGGAATGTAATCTCAGCGTAAATTCGGGTTACTAATGTTCCATTAGAACTCTGTTACCACAATGATAATAGTGGAGATAAGAACAGGTTCTGATAGCTTGGATTCACGTTTCAGTACCAAAAAGGTTTGTATGCCAGACCCCCTTTTTGGCAAGTTACATCAAAATAGCTCTTAAATGAAGTGACTATTGTCTTCCAGTCTTAGTTTTTAAAAAGCAGGCTCTGCCCAAGCTACCAGTATGGATGATGGAGGTGCAGTCTTTTTTTTTTTTTTTTTTTTAAGATTGATTTTATTTATTTGATAGATCACAGGTAGGCAGAGACATGGGAAACAGGCTCCCCACTGAGCAGGGAGCCCAACTTGGGGCTCCATCCCAGGACCCTGAGATCACAATCCAGCCAGAGGCTTAACCCGCTGAGCCACCCAGGCGCCCCAGAGGTGTAGTCTTAAACGGCTGATCTAGAAAGCAATTTGTAATAGGTTATTTTGAGCTTTTATATGATTTAACACAATAATTCCATTTCTAGAAGTTTATCCTAAAGAGGTGACCCTAAGGAAGTGATCAGAACTGCAGGAAAAAATGTAGGAGATTGAGGGGTGGCTCAGTCGGTTACCGGTCTGACTCTTAGTTTCAGCTCAGGTTGTGATTTCAGGGTTGAGAGATCGAGCCCTGCTCCATCAGGGTTCCCGGCTTATTTGGGAGTCTGCTTGAGAGTCTCTGAGTGCACTGGTATACATGATGCTCTCTTTCTCAAATAAATCTTTAACAATATATACGTAATTGAGTGTGCTAATAAAGTTGAGGATATAATGCTAAGCAAAATAGGTTGGTCAGAGAAAGACAAAAACCATGTGATTTCACTCATGTGGAATATAAGAAACAAAACAAAGGGGAAGTGTGAGCCAAATCGAGACATAGACTCTTGATGCTAGAGATCAAACATGACGGGGTGTAGGGAGTGCCACTTGGAGTGACAAGCACCAGGTGTTGAATGGAAGTGTTGAAATGTTGAGTTATTAAATTAAGAACTGTAGGGACGCCTGGGTGGCTCAGTTGGTTGGGCGGCTGCCTTCAGCTCAGGTCATGATCCCAGCGTCCTGGGATCGAGTCCCACATCAGGCTCCTTGCTCAGCAGGGAGCCTGCTTCTCCTTCTGCCTCTGCCTGTCATTCTGTCTGCCTGTGCTCACTCTCTCTCACTGACAAATAAATAAAATCTTAAAAAAAAAAAAAAAGAATTGTGACTTTTTGTAATTAAGTAATGTAGGTATTAAAGTATTTGAAAACATTTTAAGGGATAAGGGATAATGACATGGTGTAATACAATGATAAATAAAGATGATGACCCTGAGTGTTTACCAGATACTGTCCTAAGTCCTTGGTAATACTCATTTAGTTCTCACAACAATCCTATGAGATGCAGATTTTTTTTTTTTTTTTAAGATTTTATTCATTTGAGAGACAGCACACATGCAAGCAAGCACATGGATGGAGGGGTGGGCAGAGGGAGAAGCAGACTCCCTGCTGAGCAGGGCACCAGATACTGGGCTTGATCTGAGACCCAGAGACCATGACCTGAGCCAAAGGCAGACTTTCAGCAAACTGACTGAGCCTCCTGGGTGCCCAGATATAGGTATTTGTATCCCATTTTACAGATGCAGAAATTGAGGCACAGAGAAATTAATTGCTCAGGCTTATACAGCTGCTAAGATGGGATTGTAAACCACAGTGTTCTGCTTCAGAGCCCAAGCTAGTAAGCCTGACATAGACTGTCTAACACAAAACTTAAGCATAATATTGTGTTAAGTTCTTACTTTTATTTTTTGAGATTTTCTATTTCGTTATTTGACAGCATAAGCAGGGGGAGCGGCAGGGAGAGGGAAAAGCAGGCTCCCCGCTGAGCAAGGAGCCTGACTAAGGGCTTGATCCCAAGAGCCTGGGATCATAATAAGGCAGACACTTAACTAACTAAGCCACCCAGGCGCCCCCTTTATTGTGCAAATTTTCAAAAAAAAAAAAAAAAAAGTGTGCATGCATTTTCTTAGAATATCATACACACAGACTAGTAAAAAAAATTTTTTTGTAACAGCAAATCCTTTAATAAGGATAGAAGTAGGTAATTTGAACCTTTCTGCCTGTATCCTCCCACACACCCCAAAACTCTAGGCATTTTAATTGCTCTTCATTTGAGTATCTGCTATGAGCAAAGTGTTTTTAGATGTATTCTCCAGTATAAGTGGCACTGTCTCCATCTTACTGTCTAGGACGCTAAGACATGGAGAGGTTTAGTGATTTTTATATATCATGCATATTGGTTGACTGAGCTGGGGCTTGGAGTTAGGCTGAGTCCAGTGCTGTCTTTAGTGTCATATCTTTCTGACAGTAAACCTAGTGTATGTCATATTGGGAACTTGAGACTATTACTTTGGTTAGCTCAATGTCCCCTGTGAGCCATCTACAGTATGTTGGGTCCTAGTAAAGGTACCTATATCTCAAGCTGGACAATAGGCTTATTCCAGAAACACTTTGGAAAATGCTCGTAAGAAGGAAATAAACTTAAGCAAACAAAGCCATTTTATTTCATTGTTTGATAACAATTTTCTAAAACATTCTTTTCTCAGGGCATACAGAATTTGGAGAAATACTTTTAAGATTTTTAAGTAGCTATTCTTGTTAGCTAATTGTTTTCAGGAAGGATAGTTTACTGTTGATTGAGCTGAGATCATCATTCTGACGGGATGGACCATCCTGACAATTTTGTGCAGGTGACCGGTGAAGTCTGTGATCTGTTTGACAGCAAACTACATCATCCTAGTAGAGCCATTGTGGTGTAATACTTTTTCGAATCATGTATTATAGGAGTTTTATTCAGGTTATGTAGGAAGGAGTCGATTGATTCCTACTTTCACATCTCCAGGACCAAGACATTTTTCCCTTGCTCACTAACCCTGAACCCAGGACTTCAACCAAGTATGTCTGTGAGCACTTGGTTTTGTTTTCCTTTCTTACCAGCAGGTTCTCCCGTGGACTCTTCATGAAGAAGTAGAGTAAATAGCCCTGTATTCAGGCAAGATACTCCAGTTCCCTCAATGTTTCATGATAAAAGTCCCTTAAATTTTGTCATTTTGAATCATTATAAATTATATTTCAGGTACATGCTTGAGAATTCAGTCACAAATTGCTGTTTCCTTTCAAAAAGTTGAACTGAGGGCGCCTGGGTGGCTCAGTGGGTTAAGCCGCTGCCTTCGGCTCAGGTCATGATCCCAGAGTCCTGGGATCGAGTCCCGCATCGGGCTCTCTGCTCAGCAGGGAGCCTGCTTCCCTCTCTCTCTCTCTCTCTGCCTGCCTCTCTGTCTACTTGTGATCTCTCTCTGTCAAATAAACAAACAAAAAAAAAAAAAAAAAAAGTTGAACTGAGAGTATGAAGAAGGGAAGAAGCTACTTCAGTGTCTCACCAGCCAGTCACTTTCTCAGTATCTCCTTTGTCAGTGAGCAGGTTTCCCCAGGTATGGGGAATGGCGCTGGGGTTCAAGATGGTTCGCAGTAGAACACAGAAGGGAGGAGGAGAGGGGCGCCTGGGTGGCTCCGTGGGTGAAGCCTCTGCCTTCAGCTCAGGTCATGATCTCAGGGTCCTGGGATCGAGCCCCACATCGGGCTCTCTGCTCAGCGGGGAGCCTGCTTCACCACCCCACCCCCCCGCCTGCCTCTCTGCCTACTTGTGATCTCTCTGTCAAATAAATAAATAAAATCTTAAAAAGGGGGAGAAAGGGGGAGGACACAAATTGTTTTTATATGACCAGTTTGATTTATTTGAGGATGAAAACGCATTGGGATGACTGGTGATTCATGCCAGGCGAGGTCAAGTTTAAAAGTTGATTTAAAGGCAATTTAAAGAAAAATAGTAAGTAATGTATAACTCAGGTGTTACAAGGGGTGCTAAATGAGCAAAGATAGTATGCAAATGGCAAAAATTTTGAAAACACCAACATGCTGATTCAAAGCGCGAATGTGAGTCCCCCTGGCACTTAGGTCTCAGTCCTTACCTTACTGTGCCTGTTCCCAGCCCCTGACCCAGTGGACCACTTCCTCTTCCGGAAGGTCCTTTGTTCACTTATCTTCCAGGACTCAGGGTTTCCTTCCTACCTCAGTCTCACTGCTTTATAGTCTACTTTGCTGATTGTCCATTTCTTCCTAACCTTTTATATCAGGGAATCTGGGGCTTGGTCCCTGGTCTTTTCTCTGTAGCTATGTTCACTCCCTCGTCAGGGCTTGATGACTGACTTTTTCTCTTCAGTCTGGACTTGGCTGCCGAAATCCAGAATTGTATATCCACCTTCCTACTCGGTTTCTTCTCTTGGGTGCCAGGAGGCATCTCGCATGTAACATGCCTAAAACCCAGATCTTCCCAGCAAACCTGTTCCTCCTACTTCCTCCTCGTCTCCGTAAAAGGCAACTCCACTTTTTCATTTGCTCTGACCAAAAATGTTGGGAGTCTCCTAATTCCTCTCCTTCAAAGCTGGGGTCTAGTCTCAGCATATTATGTTGCCTTTACATTCAACATATGTCTAGAATCCAAGTACTTACTCATCATCTCACTTTTACCACGTAGGTCCAAACCATGGTCATCTCTTGCCTGGGTCACTACAAGCACTTTCTTTCTTTCTTTCTTTCTTTTTTTTAAGGTTAATTTATTTATTTGAAGACAGAGATCACAAGCAGGCAGAGAGGCAGGCAGAGAAGGGGGGCGGGGAAGCAGGCTCCCCACTGAGCAGGAAGCCCGATGTGGGGCTCAGTCCCAGGACCCTGAGATCGCGACCTGAGCCGAAGGCAGAGGTTTAACCCACTGAGCCCCCCAGGCGCCCCCCTACAGTCACTTTCTAATCAGTCTCCCTGTTTCCGCCCTTGCCTCCGCTACCCTCCAGGCTTTTCTTATCCCCGCAGGCAGCATGATCCTTACGTCTAAAATTGAAGTCAGTCTGTAAGTTAAATCATGTCACTCAGTAAAAGCCACACTTGATAAAATCACCTCCAAGGCCCTTTGGGATCTGGCCCGGCTACAGCTAACTTTCTGACCTCACCTCCCACTTCTGTCCCCTTTGGTCACCCCTCTCCAGCCTCCACAGCCTTACTGTTCACTCTGCCTAGGATGTTCTCGCCTGAGTCACCACACACCTTGCTTCCTCCCTCCTCCTGTTTGTTCAGATAGCGCTGCTTGGAAAGGCCTTCCCTGCCTCCTCCGTTTAAACTTACAGGACCCTTTCACTTTCATCACTGCCATTTCTCGCCCGACTTCCCTGCTGCTCGCACGCACGCGTGTGTGTGTTTATCATAGTCCTACCAGTAAAATGTAAGCTCCGTAGCAGGGAGGATTGCGAATTGTATTGTTCACTGCCGAATACCCAGGACCAGGATATTGCCTAGCACATCCAGGTGCTCAGTAAATATTTATTGAATACACGAATAAAGCTTAAAGGAGCAAGTTTACTTCTGAACCAATCAATTCTGCACATTAGAGTGGTCATTCTAATTCTGCAACAATAAAATATGACTGGATTTTGCCAAACCTAAGTGGACAAGCATAACCTAGGTGTTCTGAACCTATCTATGACAGGCATACTAGAAACTAAATTTAAAATTGTGTCAATTCTGGGTGCCTGGGTGGCTCAGTGGGTTAAGCTGCTGCCTTCAACTCAGGTCATGATCTCAGGGTCCTGGGGTCGGGTCCCACATCGGGCTTTCTGCATGGCAGGGAGCCTGCTTCCCTCTCTCTCTCTCTCTGCCTGCCTCTCTGTCTACTTGTGATCTGTCTGTCAAATAAACAAATAAAATCTTAAAAAAAAATAAAAAATAAAAAGAATAAAATTGTGTCAATTCTGATGTGTGCAGACTTATTTATTCACATCATTTTATGGTGTAGTCAGTTAATAAAATCACTGTAATGGTTAAGTTACTGAAAATAATTTAAAAAATCATCTTTTCAGGAAGATTTGATTTTATTAATAGTTAATATACCATAAACCATACTCATGTAGTGCTTGAAATCCTTTACCTTTGTTAGCTTCACTTATGCCTAATTTGTACTTAAAAGACGTTAAACTTGTTTTTAATGTTTTCAGGAAATTACAATGACCTCTTTTGAATTGTCATCTTTGTAACTGATGTCATTCCTTAAGAAACAATAAGATTTTGTAAAGTTACATGTTCTCTAAGATTTAAAAAAACTATATGCAACTTGACATTTTTGTTTTCATCTGTTGCTAACTACATCGTTGTACATTATATTGGGTCTAGAGACTGTCTTTGTTGTGATTCGGGTTTTTTTTGACAGAGATATGTTTGGGTACATTCTAGAAATAGGGTTTTCTTTTCTTTTCTTTTTAGATTTATTTATTTGAGACAGAGGCAGGGGAGAGTGAGGGGAGGGGCAGAGAGAGAGAGAGATCCGAAAGCAGACTCCCCACTGAGCACAGAGCCCAACAAGGGACTTGATCCCAGGACCCTGAGCTAATGAACTGAGCTGAAATCAAGTGTTGGACACTTAACCAACTGACTCACCCAGACACCCCATGTAAATCCTAGAAATTGTATCCCTCTTTTCCATGGGACTTTCTCTACTCATTCCAAAATAAAAATCACAAATAAATATAATTAAATTATGTCTCTTCTTTGAGCTCAGTATTCTCAAGAAGATTTTGGTAGAATTTCCTTTAAAGATTCTGAGTGATAGTTTAAACTTAAAAAGTTCAGAATTTTAATGAAGAAAAAGAACTTGAGAACCTGCTGCAAGCCAAACACTATCCCTGGCATTATTTTCCTTTAATTTCTCTAACAGTCTGTTATGTAGGCTTATTTTGTGGCGTTAGAGTTTAAGTACATGTTAAGGTCACAAGTGATAAAGCTGAGATTGACTTTTGCTATCACCCTGCTTTATCACAGTGACTGTTTAACTGGTTTTGTCAATTAATTATTCCCTGGCAAGATAGTGAAAGTCTGTTGACTTCTTAGATATAATGGTCATAGGCAAGTAAGGAAATTCATTTTTTGTATCAGTTAAGGGAGCTGTGATTCTAGGCCCTAATAACTGCAAAATTCTGAACATTACTTTTTCACTTGTCAGTGACAAATTAATCTTTTAAAATATCATCATTGGCCTCTTTCTCTAAAAGTCTAATGCTTGAGACAGGAAGTACGGAGTTGAGTAACAATTTAGAACTTTTACAGTTGCCCTAAAAATCCTGCATGCCCAATTCTAATTGCTCAGGTGTAATTTGACAGCACAGTGTGTCGTTATCATGTGTTTCTTTCTGCAGTGACCCTGCCATGAAGCAGTTCCTGCTGTACTTGGACGAATCAAATGCCTTAGGGAAGAAGTTCATCATCCAAGACATTGATGACACTCATGTCTTTGTTATCGCAGAGTTGGTTAACGTCCTCCAGGAGCGAGTAGGTGAATTAATGGACCAAAATGCTTTTTCTCTTACCCAGAAGTGAAGATACTCAATATTGACCACATAGGAATTAGAAGTAACAAATGTGAGACTGTCACCATTCAGTGTCCTGTGGGACAGATGAGACTTCCTGGTTTGGGCGCATATCATGGGAAAAACTGTGATGTCATTTGTTCAGAAAAAAGTCCCTGATTTTCTTGTTTGTTTTTCCCCCCTGTTCATGTACCCTAGAATTTAAAAAAAAAAAAGAAAGAAAGAAAAATTCACTGGTTGTCTGTAATTTGGCTTTTATTATCCTACATTAAAATGTACGTGGTTTTCCTACCCTTTTAATACCAATTTACTACAGTAAGAATATAATGGAATATGCCTTACCAGTTGAACCTAGGGGTTTTGCTTGTTCCTGTTAATGTGGGATTTTGTGGTGTGGGTATGGTTTGTTCTATTCTAATTAGAAACTTGATTACCTAGATAAATATGCCAAGGTAGGGCTTTGGTAATATTTATGTCTGTGCATTTAGTATCTGCATCCTGGCCAGCTGTACTGGTGAAGAAGGGGAAGAGCACTATGTTACATTGGCGTAAGCTACAGTTTGCATTTCCCTAAAAATACAGTTTTTTTAAAGTGTAGAGAGTTTGGGGCGCCTGAGTGGTTCAGTTGGTTAAGGGTCCAACTCTTAATCTCAGCTCAGGTGTTGATCTCAGGGTCATGAGTTCAAACCCCACATGTAGAAGATTAGAAATAACCAAATGGGAAGGGGGAATGTTGCATTACAAGCTTTATCTTCTCTGTGTTTAAACTTCTTCAGTTACATTTTCCTTTCCCATCAGGGAAAATGTTCTTTTGTTTAAAAAAAAAAATTGCTTTATTTGTGCCTTATTCCATATGAGAATCCATTTAAACTTTTTTTAAAAAGAAATAAGGACTGTAGAAAGAGGACAGCATAAGGCATGTAGTCAGTCATACCGTAATAATGTTATATGTGACAGTTAACTAGACATACCGTGGTGAGCATTTTATAATGTACATAACATCAATTCACTATGTTATACACCTATAACTAACAGAAGATGGTGTATCAACTACAGTTTTAAAGAAAGGCAAGTAAGAGCAGATAGAAACAAAGTGAGTCTTGTGGGAAGTGGGATGATGAGGTTCAGATGTACTGCATATGGTTTTATGATTGTTTGGAGGCAGAAATAACACTGATAGGAGCTTTGCTGCCCTTTCTGAAGAAGGTGTTAACCAGGATGGGTTCATTTGATGAGAATTTTCCAAGAGAGAAGAGGACTTTTGTGATGTTGTAACTCCGTTTTCTTCCCTCCTGTGGTGTGCTTATTCAAAGCACCTGTATACCATTTTCAGTCACACAAGCTGGACACTGCCACCATTTGGTACAGTAGGTCCTTGCTTATCCACGATTTCCCTTTCCACTGGCAACCAAGGTCCAGAAGCAGATGATTGTCCTTCTCACTATTGTCAGAGGGTAGTAACCTAGTGCTGCCACGATGCCTACATGTTCACCTCACTTCTCATCCTTTGGGCGTTTTGTCATCTCACATGAGGAGCCCCAAGAGGAAAGACAGTGAGTACAGCACAGTAAGATAGCTAGACCATATGCACATAACCTTCATAACAGGTTATTCTATTTTATTATTAATTATTCTTCATCTCTTACTGTGTGCCATTTATAAATTAAACTTTGTCATAAAGATGCACATACATCTTAGTCTACACAGGGCTCAGTACTTCCTGTGGTTTAAGGCATCCTCCGGGGAGCTTGTAATACAGTTCTCCATTTATCATGATTCCCATCAATATAAATCAAGCTACAGAAGTTTGATTCTCATATAACAATGCAAACAATTTTGTGGCATTATTGGTACAATTGGTACTAAAATGTGTTGAGTAGAAAATATATTTCTTTAGAATTTCCAGCTGTACTGAAATGGTACTGAGTCTTGTATTTCAGGCATATCTAAATCAATTTCAAATAAAACTCAGATATTTGTCAGCTAATACCTTTTATATTAACATGAAACCTTACAAAAATTTTCTTAGAATCCCAGTTTAAAAGGTATGGAAAAAAACTATATTGAACAGTGAATGCAAAGAGTCTTATGTGAAGGAAAATCTTTCATCAGCTCTCATTTTTAAATTTTTTTTCCAAAGATTGATTTTATTTATTTGAAAGGAGGAGGAGCAGAAGCACGGGGAGAGGTAGAGGGAGAGGGAGAAGCAGACTGGCCTGCTGAGCATGGAGCATGCAGGACTCGATCTCAGAACCCCAGGATCATGACCTGAGCCAAAGGTAGAGACATATAACCAACTTAGCCAGCCAGGCACCCCAGCTCTCATTTTTTAAAGAATCCTATTGGAGCAAATGTTAAATATTTATCTCCGGACACTGCATTAAGAAAGACAGGACACTGTGACACTAGGAAGCCCACCATCAGCTGTTTAGTTGACTTGTTCAACTTTGAGAGAATAGGACATAACTGAGTGACATTTTACCCAGACCTTCCTTGGAATCTGACCAACATTAATTGATTTGGTGCATTTTAGATGTTGAGAACAAGAGACACAGGCTGCTTGGTAATGGAGAAATTGACTATTGTCTTTTTTAAAGATGAAGTCCTGAATATTATGAAAAGGTAGTATTGACTAAATTGTCTAACCTGCAAAAAGAATCACTTCAATTCACAGAGGTTAGGTGACCAGTCACAGATATCTGTGTGCTAAAATTGTGATATTTAGAGTTATACTAACTTCTAACTTCTTTCTCTTTTTTTAAGATTTTATTTATTTATTTGACAAGTAGGCAGAGAAACAGGCGGGGGGGGGGGAACAGGCTCCCTGCCGAGCAGAGAGCCCAATTCGGGGCTCAATCTTAGGACCCTGAGATCATGACGTGAGCCGAAGGCAGAGGCTTAACCCACTAAGCCACCCAGGTGCCCCTAATTTCTAACTTCTTGATAGTGCTTTTTTTTTTCTCCTTAAATAATGTATCAAGTCAAAAATGCTTAATTCCTTGAACCCTGATTTCCTTGTGAAATTTCATGGGATTACTTTAAAATTCCAGGCATCCTAAGTATGCATCACAGTTAATGTAAAAATGTATATTGGGAATCAGTTCTGGTGAACGGTAGGAACGCTACTAATAATGGGCAACAAAGACTACTCCCCTTTATTGCTGATAGACACCATGGGTGGTAATCAAAACTATTGATTGTATTGCTCTTAACATCAGCTGAAACAGGTGATTCGACATACCTGTGTTATTTTCTGAGAAGATGGTAAATAGTGTGTACTTACTCCAGTTTGTAGTTGCTCAGTAAACCTCATTTACCTCAAAGAAACTAAATAAAAGCTCTGGTGTGATTCCTTTTGATTTAACTAGAATGTTGGGATCATTCTCTTAAGGTTCTCCTAGATAGGAAGAGGATATATTTTAAAGGTGAAGAAATTATGCAGTTCACAGATAGACTCTGAACATTCTCACGTGTGTGTAACTCTACCTCATTTGCAGCAAAGATGACACTGAAAGTTCTGCTGGTGAGGTTCCTGAATAAGCGTTTTAAATACTTTATTCTCACTATCAGAAGGTGATTAAGAGGCAACCTGCATGGGCACGTCTGCTCCCTGCTTGCTGGCTCCGAGATCTGGGGCAGGTCACTGAATTTCTCTCTGAAAACAGGAATTACCTGTCCTCAAAAACAGTTTGAGTGATTGTAAGTTAATGTGGCAAGCACATGATTCTGAACTAAAGTTACTGTGAATCTGGAAGAGCACAGTGGAGGCGGATTTCAGCACACACCCACAGGCACACACATGTCCATGGACACTTGTTGAAGAAATTTCTTCATAATCAGCAGAGGGAGAATGAGCCAATGGGGGAGGGGGGATTCTGAGAAAATGAGCGTCGGGTACCTAGCATACTGGTGGCCACTACCTCCACTGACCTAGAAGCTGCTCTTCAGCAACTTGAATCTTGTTGGGAAATACCCAAGTAGTTCATTTTTCCGAGACTGTCCCCAGGGCCCAAGGGAGAAAGAGCACCCCGCCCCAGGGGTCCCAAGCTAGATTCGCCTCCTGGCTGCTGACAGAATCCGAAGGCAGAGAGACAGTGTGAAACAAGCAAGGAATTTATTTCAGTGAGGCCAACACTGGGAAGAAAGCGGACTAACATTTCAAGGAGGGTCTCTAAAGTGCTGACAATACTTCTGGGTTCATATAAGGAGAATGTGGGACAAAGGTAGGTGGGTCTGTGCAGGCGGGACAGTACAGGTCAGGTCACTCATTTTGTTGGGAGTCAGGCGTGTGGGGGCTTGCTGGCATCCAAACCAACACAAACAGATTGGATCACATAACATCTGTACCATTCAGTGTTAACATTCGTATTAACTCTGTTGATTTAAGAGAACTAAAGCAATTACAGGATTGAAGTCCTGTCTGTTTTCTTCCTCAATCACAATCTTCTTTTTTTACTTTCCCAATATAAGTGTGACCTTGATGGGTCGTCATCCGTGGCTTTTACCGTATTTTTTTTTTAAGATTTTATTTTATGTATTTGACAGAGATCACAAGTAGGCAGAGAGGCAGGCAGAGAGAGGGAGGGAAGCAGGCTCCTCACTGGGCAGAGAGCCCGATGCGGGGCTCGATCCCAGGACTCTGGGATCATGACCTGAGCCGAAAGCAGAGGCTTAACCCACTGAGCCACCCAGGCGCCCCTACCTGTATTATTATGTATCCATTAGAAATACATACTCTTGTGTTTCAAACATGAATGATACATAAGAGGTATAATCATGTAAACCATCATTCTGTAATTCTTTTCACACTAGTTTTGAGATCTCTCTTGTTAAACATTTGGTTTCACTTCCTTCATTCTAACTTATTACTGTCCAGTCATATGAAGACATATAATTTACGCATCTCTTCTTTATTGTTGAACTGTTAGGGGATCTCCAAATGTTACTACATTGAACACTTCTATGTGCATCTTTTCCTGCGCCTATGCAAGTGTTCTACATTGTTTCTCAGAAATGGAGTTACCAGGTCAAGGTTAGACATGCTTTCAACTTCAAGAAATCTTGCCAGGGGCGACTGGGTGGGTCAGTGGGTTAAGCCTCTGCCTTCTGCTCAGTCATGATCTCAGGATCCTGGGATCAAGCCCCGAATGGGGCTCTCTGCTCAGCAGGGAGCCTGCTTCCCACCCGCCCACCTGGCTCTCTGCCTACTTGTGATCTCTCCCTCTCTCTCTCTCTGTCAAATAAATAAATAAAATATTTTTAAAAATAAAGTTATTTAAAAAAAAGAAATCTTGCCAGATTATTCTCCAAAATAGTTGTATCAATTAAAACTATACCAGGGATATGTGAAAGTTCTATTTCTCTACATTCTTGCCAACACTTTTACTAATCTGATAGATTTAAAAACTGCTTTTATCTTTTTATATTTATTTTCGAAAGCTCTTTCAGTCTTGTGCATGCATCATGGGTCATTAACACACCTCGTGTTTAGTGGAAAATTTATGGTATTTCGGCTCCATTATTATTCTTATTATCTCCATTATTCTTATTATTATCCCCATTATTATTCTTAAAGGTTGACCTTTACCCTACCCTTTATTCTAGGACTAAACCAGTGGGCAAATATCATTTGTAACAACTGAATCGTAAATGAGCTGTTCTACAAAGACCGTTTATGGTTATAAATTGGAGACTTCCTGCAATAAGCTAGTTTTCCCTCTTCACTAGGTTTTGCCACAGATAGCGAACCACATGTGGCGTCTGAACAAACACAGCTTAGGAGCTGTAGCTGCCACAGTTGATCAGTAAGACACGATAGAAGTTTTCAGGTTGAATTTATTTTTTTTTTAATTTTTTAAGATTTGATTGATTTATTCGAGAAAGAGAAAGAGCATGAAAGGGGGGAAGAGTACGAGGGAGAAGCAGACTCCCTGTGGAGCAAGGAGCCCGATGTGGGACTCGATCCTGGGGCTCCAGGATCATGACCTGAGCTGAAGGCAGAGCAGCTCAGGGTTGAATTTTCCAGGCAAACTTTTTAATTGAAGTGTAGCACAAACAAAAACTGCGCAGACCAGAAATGTACAGGTCTCTGAATGTTCACAAACTGAACATGCCTCTCTAACAGCACCCAGGTCAAGCAAAAGAAACTTAAACCACCATCCCAGAAACCCTTCCACACAAACGCCTTCTGTCACAACCTGCCCAAGGGTAAACGCTGTCCTGCTTTGAATAGCAGAGTTGTCTCCTTTTTAACTCTGTATCATTGCGATCACGCAGCATGTCCTCCCGCGGCTGGCATCTGTCACTCGGCATTATATTTGTAAGATTCCTCTGTGCTCCTGCCTCATGTAAGACTGTCTCATTCTCATTGCTGTATGAAAAGTATTCCATTGTTTCTCAACGACACTGTAGATTTGATTAATCTATCCTAAAAATTAATAACTATACATGTATTAAACTTCAATTTGAACTTGACAAACATCAAAAAATGTCATCACTGTGAAGTAATTATGCTAACAGGTTTTTTTCTGCCCATGTCAGAATGTATATAACTTTGAGAGAAGAAATGGGAGTACAAAGTGTAACTGCTAAATATGTTAGCATTAGTTACATTGATACTCTGTGTTGATTATAATCGCTTTTGCAGTTCATTCAGTCCCTCACTTACTCATTCAAAAAATAAGTGCCTACCATGTCCTAGATGTGGAGGATAGACACAGTTGTAATAAAGATGGGTAAGGCACCATGTATCAGAAGTGTCTGACTTCAAGTACCAGAACACCAACTAAGAATGACTTGGGCAATAAAGAAGTTTAGTTGTTCCAGATAGTAAGTCTGGAGGCAATTCCAGGGAGTTCAACCCTCTTCTACTTTGCTATCCTAATAATGTTGGCTTTTCATTCCTGGTTCAGTGCCTCATGGTCACAAGATGGTAGCTGCTGCTCCAAGGGTTATATGTTCACAGCAGGAGCCCAAAGAAGGAAGGTTCCACTTGCTTGCAGACAAAACAAGGAAGAACTTCCTTCTGGTATAACTGTTTCTTTTTATCAGAAAAAAACATGTTTCCTAGAATCTCCCCACATGTCCTTCCCTAGACCACTCACTGGTGAAGATGCGTGGAATAATCATAATTGGCTTAGACCAATGATTCTTAACTTTAATTACCTGATGTCTTTCTTACAGAAGAATCCCAAGTAATTTCTATAGACTCCATCTAGTCCAGGTGGAGCTTAGTCCCCTGCCAGTAGTGTGGGCTGCTCTATTAGTGACTTGTTTCCAAAGAATAGATTTGGACAGGCTTAGTAAGTAACACTGTAGAGTAACCTGGAAAATACATTAGCCAAGTAATCAGAATTAACATCAGACATAAGTCAGGTTGAGAGCACGTACCCCTAAAGCGATGTGATGAGAAGGGCATCTCACCACTATAGTTTTCTTCCAAAAAACAACATGATCCCAGTCTCAACCTTGAGAACAGCATCAGACAGACGGAAGGAAATTCTACACAACACCCGACTGGGGCTCAAACACATCAAGATCATGAAAAACAAGTCACGACTAGGAAGCTTAGTCGTCTTCTGCAATGTGAAGTAGATTGCAGATGGGATCTGGAATAGGAGAGGAGTGTTGGGGGTGGAAACAAAATCTGTGTAAAGTGTGCAGTTTAGGAAATCACCAACGTTGATTTTTCGTTTTGTGATAAATGGACCATAACTAACGTAAGATTGTATGATATTAACTATGGTAGGAGTGGGGATGGGGCTAAGTGAACCAGGATTGGCGGCATGTCGAAAATGGGTCACAGGTCACTGGGGCCGTCATGCTGTTCTGTCTGCTTTCATCTATCCTTGAAGATTTTCATTAAAAGTTCTAAAATGTGAATATTTTCTTCTAGTGCGTAATATGCCTACATTTGTCTAATAAATAATAAAGTATAGGGTAATGGTTAACAGCATGGATATTCGGGTCAAGAATTCTGTATTTAAATCTCAGTTTTGCCATTTAATAGTTGGTGACTTGGGGGAGACCTGGTTGGCTCAGTTGGTTAAGCGACTGCCTTCAGGTCACGATCCAGGGTCCCGGGATGGAGTCCCGTATCAGACTCCCTGCTCAGCTCGGAGTCTGCTATTCCCTCTGCCTGCTCCTACCCCATCTCGTGCTCTCTCTGTCTCTCTCAAATAAATAAAATCTTTTTAAAAAAAAAATAATAGTGGGTGACTTGGGGCAAATTCCTAAACTTTTCTAAATCATGGTTCGTGTGGAAATGTAGATAATATTATGACAAGCACTGAACAATTCGGAGGTTTCCTCACCAGCATATAAACTTACCTCCTTCAGTTCTAATTAATTGAAATATATTTCAGTTAGATTAAGCAAAAAGAAGGAGGAGGAGAAGAAGAATGAATTTACTATGAGGTGTGTCTGATATAAAACAAAACAAAACAAAACAAGAATAGCATGTAGCTGATCCTCATGTATGAGCTAAAACCAAAGATCTTCTGGCCCCTCTATAAGCATTCCTTCCTTCTTCCAGTGAGGATTAATTTTCTCTGCTTCTCAAGCTTAAATTCAAGAGGGAACCCTGGTGGCCCACAGATAGGTTCGTATCTGTCCATTCAAGATTCCTGCCAGACCGATGCTAAGCTCCCTTGCTCCCAGTGCCTAATTTCGTAGGAAGGACTCACTGCTCCCATCCAACTGTGGCCAGAATTGTACAGGTTCATAAGAAATAACCCCGTGGATGGATATGGACAGCCCAGAGAGGAGGTGTGCACCAGAACCAGCTAATTGACAATCATGGGCTTTGCAAAGTACAATATCTTCACCAAATTCTCTATGTTGAAACATTAGACTACAATAAAATCCAATTAATACCCATGCTTTTTTCATTCATTCAACAAATGTTTATTGCACACCTGCTAAATGCCAGATACTGCATAACAAGCCCAGGACAAGGGCTCCTGGATGGCTCAGTCAGTTAAGCTTCTGCCTTTGGCTCAGGTCATGATCCCGGGGTCCTGGGATCCAGCCCCGCATCAGGCTCTCTGCTCAGCGGGGAGCCTGCTTCTCCCACTTTCCTTCCACCTGCTCTTGCTCTTTCTCTCAAATAAATAAATGTCTTTTTTAAAAAGCAGCTCAGGATATATTAACTGAGTCAGATTTACTCCTCATTTGGCAACATGGAGAGCAGAATTCAGTGATTTACTTGTATGTGCCTGAGACAAAAGTGCAAGCATTCAAAACTCTTGAGAAAAATTGGTGTTCTGAGACAGATGTGGGGGTGCTGTGTTCACCTGTGACATCCGTATCTTCTCTAACACCTTACAGTGTGCTTCCCAGGAGTGCACATACCCTAATTTCAGAGGCATCGAGTCCGGTTTTGTAGATAAAATGAAGGCCATCTTATTGCCAAGTCTCCCTGCGATGTTTCTTGGGAACATTCCCTGCTTTGTTCTAATCCTATCCTGAGCGGGCAACCCTCTGACCTAACGTTTGGCCACCAGGAGACAGTGGTCCGTGCATACAGTTGTGGTTGTTAGTGGTTCTCCTCTTGCTCAGCTTCATTCTAGAACCAGAGACGACCTGCTTGATCATCGCAGGTACATAAGGGAGAAGCATAATCTTAAGGTTTGAAGATGTCTCTGTCTGTAAATAAATATATAAATTTCTAAATTTCTGGAGAAAATAGCACAGCCTCAAGTTCTTGTTTAAGGACTTTATATTTGAGAGCGAGCGCAGGGGGAGGGCTGGGGGGAGGAGGAGGAGGGACAAGCAGAGTCCCCTGCGCGCTCCATCTCACAGCCCTGATTTTTGTTTTCTAAAATCCCAGATGAGGGCCAATAAGGTATTTAATAAAGCTCATAAGAAAAATAGAAGTTTATACTGTTTGGTGACTCTAACCCACCGTCTTCTTTACTCACATGACATTTATATTTAGGAAGAAAAAAGGCAATTTGACACAGTAGCTCTTCAAGGTCTGTGTGTGTGTGTGTGTGTGTGTGTGTTAATATTCATTCTAATGTCAGATCTTGAGAGCCACATATGGCCAGGTGGCAAAACCGTATCTATACGGTTCCAAATTCCAAATTTGGAACCATATAGGGCTTCCAAATTACAAATGCACAAGGAGCCAGTTGAGGTCATTTTAAAATAGTTACACCTCAGAGAAAGAAAGTGCCTGGTCTTTTCCTCTTACAGACGCCAGACAAGCAAAACCCATCAGAACCCTGGGCACTCCCAAAGCCTCCAGACTCCACAAGCTCAAGCTGATTAACAGAATTCCCTCTCTCCCTCTCCCCCTGCTCCTTCTCTCCCTGTGAGGCTGGAGCCTCAGAATAACCACATCAGTGGCCTCTTCTTCCCCAGAAAGCCAAATTTCAGCAGCGGCTAAGCTTCTAGGATGCCCTGACGAGTCCCCAACCTGCTCTGGAAGGATCCGCTCTGGGTCCAGGGAGAGGACTTGAAAACTGACTTGGGGAGCCACAGGAAGAGCAGATCGGGGGGTCAGCGAGGGTCTTCCCAGCACTCGTCTTGTGCCGGTTGATCAACCTTGGGCCTTTCATGCATGTGACCTGAAACTCTACCTCCTGCCACCCTCCCAGTCTGGGGAGAAACGTAGGGATTAAAGACACGCGATATGGAGGTGGTGTTTGCGAGGAAGATTTATAATGTGACCCAGTCCACAGAGGAGCAAATACACTTTTACCAGCACAAAGCCAGGCTCATTACATCACAAGAAATAGAGCCAAAGTTATGTTAGTAAAAGAAATACAAATGGAAATCTGAGATGCCTCACTTCACAGATGGGAGGGACAGAGCTGCCCTGTCCGGTGCTTTGTGCAAGTTGGCAAGAGGTGGCCGGTGCCTGGCTTTGCTACTGGTCAGTGCCTTTGGATGAAGAGAAAGGGTGCCCTTTCTTCCCTGAGTCTTCACAACTCTAAGTAGGGACCTGGAAACCCTCAGTGCAGAAGAGAAATGACAACATATGACAGGACAGTGAGGCGGCTGACTTTGCCTACCAGCTCACTCAAGTTTCCTTCAGCCATGGCTGACAAGTAAGCCGCTTCATTGGTCAAATCATACACAAATTCTATGACAGAATTTGCCATTATTGCATCGAGAGTCATTAGATGTCTGCTTCTTATTTTTAGATGTTAATTTCCCCCTTTCAAAGGCAATATGTCATGGGGTGCCTAGGTGGCTCAGTCTGTTGAGCATCTGACCTTGGCTCAGGTCCTGACCTCAGGGTCCTGGGATGGAGCCCCAGGTTGGGCTCCAGGCTAAGCCGGGAATCTGTTTGCCCCTTTCTCTCTCCCTCTGCCCGTCCCACTCCCACTCCCTCTGCTCGCGCTTGCTCTCTCTCAGATAAATAAAAGCTTTTTTAAAAAATTTATTTTAAAAAATAATATATCGGGGTGCCTGGGTGGCTCAGTTGGTTGGGCAGCTGCCTTTGGCTTGGGTCATGATTCCGGGGTCCTGGGATTGAGCCCCTGATGCGGGCTCCCTGCTTAGCAGGGAGTCTGCTTCTCTCTCCCTCTGCCTGCCGCTGTGCTTACTTGTGCTCTCTATCTCTCTGTCAAATAAATAAATGAATAAAAATCTTTTTTTTAATTCTTTTTTTTAAATTTCTTGTCAGCATAACAGTATTCATTGTTTTTGCACCACACCCAGTGCTCCATGCAATCCGTGCCCTCTATAATACCCACCACCTGGTTCCCCCAACCTCCCACCCCCCGCTGCCCCTTCAAACCCCTCAGATTATTTTTCAGAGTCCATAGTCTCTCATGGTTCACCTCCCCTTCCAATTTCCCTCAACTCCCTTCTCCTCTCCATCTCCCCTTGTCCTCCAGGCTATTTTTTAAGCTCCACAAATAAGTGAAACCATATGATAATTGACTCTCTCTGCTTGACTTATTTCACTCAGCATCATCTCTTCCAGTCCTGTCCATGTTGCTACAAAAGTTGGATATTCATCCTTTCTGATGGAGGCATCATACTCCATAGTGTATATGGACCACATCTTCCTTATCCATTCATCCATTGAAGGGCATCTTGGTTCTTTCCACAGTTTGGCGACCGTGACCATTGCTGCTATAAACATTGGGGTACAGATGGCCCTTCTTTTCATGATATCTGTATCTTTGGGGTAAATACCCAGTAGTGCAATGGCAGGGTCATAGGGAAAAAATAAAAATCTTTAAAAATAAATAAATAAATAAATAACAATATATCATATAACATGAAAATAAAAAATATCTGCCACAACCTCACCACCTGAATCCAGCCAAAACTAGCACTTTAATGTATTTCCTGCAAATCTTCTCCAGTGTGCTCTACAGCTCTGTGGACATCCCCTGGCCCAGGGAAACATCCCAGGCCATGCATTTGGGGAAGATGGACCACATTCTAGAAACCAGTGTCTCTCTGCCTACTTGTGATCTCTGTCTGTCAAATAAATAAATAAAAAATATATATATTTTTAAATGGGGTGCCTAGGTGGATCACTGGTTTAAAGCCTCTGCCTTAAGCTCAGGTCATGATCCCAGGTCCTGGGATCAAGCTCCACATTGGGCTCTCTGCTCAGCGAGGAGCCTGCTTCCTCCTTTCTCTCTACCTGCCTCTCTGCCTACTTGTGATCTCTGTCTATCAAATAAATAAATAAAATATTTAAAAAATAATAATAATTGTAAACTTCTAGTCCCATTTAGTAAAAGTTGCAAGACAACATCATTCTTGCCCTAATAATGAGAAATAAACTAGGTATAGTACCAAATCATTTGTTTCATAAACTCATCAGCAATCTGAGGCCACAAAGAAACCTGACTGAACTAAATTCCAGAAAGTGATGAGACCTTTCCAAACAGAAGATTCCTCAAGGAGGAATCTGCCATAGATGGAAGTATGGGAAAATGAGCCTAGCTTTCAACAAATTTTAATGGCTTTATGTGGGACAGCATGATGGATTGAACTCCAGTCATGTGGACAGTCTGCAACCCCCTAGCAACTCTTCCACTGGTTTTTGCCAATGTGCACAAGGGGAGTACGGGCCAGAGACCTGAGAAAAATCCCACTAGAGCTGTCTGGGCCTTTACCTAGTGGTGTGCCTGTCCAAAGGCTGGGGACAGAGCAGGGGAGCAGGAAGCAATGCCTCTAGTAGATTTCAGGCCTTACCAAGCACACTAGAGTAGCCTTCTGAAAATTGAGGCTAGGGCAGCAGGGTGAACAGAGACCTCCCAAGCACAGACATACCAGAACAGGACTGGAGAAAATAGAGAACCTTGTAGCAGCACCCCAAAGCTGGTAGCCAGGCTATTAATTAACCATAAATCACACAGAACTATTGTTCACCGAGCTGGTGATTGGGTTGCAAAATATCAAGAGATCTCTAGAGTCCCACTGGTGCTCAGATTCCAACCCATATCAAAAGGAAAGTCTGAATTTGAATCTCAATACATTAGGATAGGTGAAAATCTAAAGCTGTCACAAAGCCCAGACCCAGCTTATCTATATATTATTTTCAGTCTCCCCCTCCTTCATTAATGGCATGACAGGAGAAGCAGCATGGTCTTTTCTGAGATTAAATGACTTTTCCATATCTACTATTCTTTTGCTCATACTGTCATTCATACAGTAAAAAATGCAAAAAAGCAAAATGTGACTTATGGTCAAAAAAAGAAATGATTAATAGAAATGGACATAGAGATGCCAGACTATTAGACTTAGCAGGTACAGAACTTAAACATACTGTGATAAATGTGGTAAAAGATCAAGTCGAAAAGGTGGGCAATACGCATGAACAAATGGGGATATTCAAGCAAGAGATAGAAACTAAAAAAGACCAAATGGAAAGGCTAAAAATAATTTTTAAAAGTACATCAGAAATTAAAATTCAATGGCCTTGACAGAAAAAACTATATACAACAGAAGGAAAGATCAATGAACTTGAAAATATGTTATGGAATATATTTAGGCTGAGATAGTAAGAGAAAAAGAATTTTAAAAGAAAAAAAGGAAAGAACTCCCAAGATCTGTGAAACACAATTATATGATTTAACATATGTTAAGGGGAAGAGAGACGTGATTGGGCAGAAGAAATATTTGAAGGGAGAATGACTGAATTTTTCAAAAATTGATGAAGGATATCAATCTACAGATCTATCTTCTTAGACATAGACGCAGATCTATCTTCTTACATCTGTGGATTGATATCTACCTCTGTCCCGCCTCTCTGCCCTCTCCTAAAAAACAAAAACAAACAAATAAACAAATAAAAACCTGAGGTCAAAATAAAGACATTTTCAGACAGACAAAAGCAAAGAGACCTGTCATCAGCAGACCTGTATTTCAAGATATCCTAAGATATGCTCTTCAGGCTGATGGGAAATGATGCTTGAAGAAAGCCCAGATCTGCTGGTAAGAATGGACACCAGAGAGAGTTGATACATGGACAAATATAAAAGATCTTAAAATTCTCTTTCTTCTCTTGTTTCCCTTCCCATCCTCTTTTTCCCATCCCTCCTGGCACAGAAACTGGCCTCGGAGGAAGTAAGGCAATGAGGGAGAGGGAGTGCTGCATGGAGCCTACAGCACCGAATGCCCCAGAGTTCCGGAAGAAGGGTCATGGAGGGATAGGGTGTCATACAGAGGTAGTAACTGATGCCCTGGTGGTGGGGGACATGGAGGCTCGAGGGAGGGATGTCATGAAGAGGAAGAACAAAGTGAGCAGTGGAGGGAGGGTGTAGAGGTAGTTAGCGGGAGGCACTGGAGACAGTGGTTGGGAGATTGGCTACGTTGAGCCCAAAAATCAATTGGTTGAGCAAAGAAGTAAATATACTGGGGATACTAGGGGCCAGGTTTCTCATTATCTGAGAAGATACTTACAAACATAGAAAGGGGGAAGGCTAGAAAGAACATAGGAATGTTGAACTGGAATTAGAAATGATATAAACTCAGAGCACCTGGGTGGCTTAGTCAGTTAGGCGTCAGATTCTTGGTTTCGGCTCAGGCCCTGATCTCAGGGTCATGGGATGAAACCATGAGTGGGGCTCTGAGCTCAGCTGGAAGTCTCCTTGAGATTCTCTCTCCCTCTCCTTCTGCTCTTGCCCCCCAAGCCCCACATCAAATAAATGAATAAAAAAAGAAATGATATACATTCACTAATATATATACAAACCTACATACATATATTTATTTTATTTATAAATTTCATAATATAAATTTTATACCCAGATACTTCTAAAAATAGTTGTAGATGTGTTTACAAAATTTCCTGTCTCTGTCTCCAGAAAGGGCCTAGGAAGCAATGACAGCCTCATTGCAAAAGCACCCAATATTGGGTTCAAATGCTATCCTCTACTAAAAAGAAGAAGTTCTTTGGAGAAATGGCCAATTCAAATCAGAGCACAGAAAGTATAAGATGAGTAAAGATATAGAACATTTGGACAACACTCTTCACCTATTTGGTATTTACAGAATAGTTCACCTCACAAATGCAGAATACAAGTTATAACTTAGAGATATGGTAAATTCGGTTCCAGATCACCACAATAAAGCCGATATTGCAATACAGTGGGTCAAGTGAACTTTTTGTTTTCACAATGCATCCAAAAGTTACATTTGCCTTATAATGTTGTCTATTAAGAGTGCAATAACATTATGTCTAAAAAACAATGTCATTAATTTAAAATTACTTTTTAAAGACTTTATTTATTTGTTTACTTTAAATTTTATTTTGAATTATCCTTTTAAAAATTATTATTAACATCTAATATATTATTTGTTTCAGGGGCACAGGTCTGTGATTCATCTATCTTACACAACTCACAGAGTTCACCATAGCACATATGCTCTCCAGTGTCCACCACCCCACCACCCCATCCCTGCCACCCACCCCCAACTCTGGCAACCTTTAGTTTGTTTCCTGAGATTAAGAGTCTCTTATGGTTTATCTCCCTCTCCGGTTTCTTCCTGTTTCATTTTTTTCCCTCCCTTACCCTATGATCCTCTGCCTTGTTTCTCAAATTCCACATATCAGTGAGATCATATGATAATTATCTTTCTCTGATTGATTTATTTCACTTAGAATAATACCCTGTAATTCCATCCACATCATTGCAAATGGCAAGATTTCATTTTTGATGGCTGCATAATATTCCATATGTGTGTGTGTTTGTGTGTGTGTGTGTGTGCACGCATGCACGTGTGTGTATAATACACACACACACACACACATATAGACATCTTTATCTGTCATCTGTCAAAACACATTTGGGCTCTTCCTGTAGTCTGGCTATTGAGGACATTGCTGCTATAAATATTCAGGTGCACATGCCCTTTCGGGTCACTACACTTGTATCTTTGGGGTAAATACCCAATAGCATAATAGCTGGGTCTTAGGGTAGCTCTATTTTTAACTTTTTGAGAAACCTCCATGCTGTTTCCCGTAGTGGCTGCACCAGCTTGCATTCTCACCAACAGTGTAGGAGGGTTCCCCTTTCTCTGCATCCTCGCCAACATCTGTTGTTTCCTGACTTGTTAATTTTAGCCTTTTTGACCAGTGTGAGATGGTATCTCACTGTGGTTTTGATTTGTATTTCTCTCATCCCAAGGGATGATGAGCACATTTTCATGTGTCTGTTGGCCATGTGGATGTCTTTGCAGAAATGTCTGTTTATGTCTTCTGCCCATTTCTTGATTGGATTATTTGTTCCTTGGGTGCTGAGTTTGGTAAGTTCTTTATAGACTTTGGATACTAGCCCTTTATCTGATATGTCATTTGTGAATATTTTCTCCCATTCTGTCCATTGTCTTTTTGGTTTTGTTGACTGTTTCCTTTGCTGTGCAAAAGCTTTTGATCTTGATGAAATCCCAATAGTTCGTTCTTGCCTTTGCTTCCCCTGCCTTTGGCAATGTTTCTAGGAAGAAGTTGCTGCTGCTGAGGTCAAAGAGGTTGCTGCCTGTGTTCTCCTCAAGGAGTTTGATGGATTCCTTTCTCACACTGAGGTTTTTCATCCATTTTGAGTCTATTTTTGTGTGTGGTGTAGTTTCATTCTTGTGCATGTGGCTGCCATCAATTTAAAAATACTTTATTTCTAAAACATGTTAACCATCATCTGAGCTTTTGTGAGTCAGAATTCTTTTGTTGGTGGAGGGTCTTTTCTCCACGGTGGTGGTTGTTGACTGATATGGGTGCTGGTTGCTGAAGGGTGGGGTGGCTGTGGCAGTTTCTTAAAATAACACAGCAATGAATTTTGCTGCATCAGTTGACTCTTCCTTTCGCAATTTCTCTGTAGTGTGTGATGCTAGTTAATAGCATTTTACCCACAGTAGGCCATTTAAAAAAAAATCTAACCCTGCCATTCCTTTATTAACTAAGTTTATATCATACTCTAAGTCCTTTGTTGTCATTTCAATAATCTTCATAACATCTTCACCAGGTAGATTCCATCTCAAGAAACCACTTTCTCTGCTCACCTCTCAGAAGCAACCTCTCATCCATCCAAGTTTCATCAGAGGCAGCAAGTCAGTCTCATCCTCAGGCTCCACTTCTACTACTAGTTCTCTTGCTATTTTCACCACAACTGCAGTAAAGTTGTGAATCCTTCCAAGTCATTTGTGAGGATTAGAATCAACTTCTTCCAAACTCCTGTTAATGTTGGTATTTTGAACTTCTTTAGATGCTACTCAAAACATTGGTGTTTCCATGAAAGGTGAACCCTTTCTAGGAGGTTTTCAATTTGCTTTGCCCAGATCCATCAGAAATTACTATCTGCAGCAGCTATAGATTTAGGAAATGTATTTCTTCAATAATAAAACTTGAAAGTCAAAATTACTCCTTGATCCATGGGTTACAGAGTGAATATTGTGTTAGCAAGCATAGAAACAACAGTAATTTCATTGTATGTCTCCATCAAACCTTGTGGGTGACTAGGTGCATTGTCAATGAACAACAGTATTTTGAAGGGAATCTTTTTTTTTTTTCCCCCTGAGCAGAAGGTCCAACAGTGGGCTTAAAATATTCAGTAAACCATGTTGTGAACAGATGTGATATCATCCAGGCTTTGTTTTTCCATTTATAGAGCACAGGCAAAGTAGATTTAACATAATTCTTAAGGGCTCTAGAACTTTCAGAAGAGTAGGTGAGCATTGGCTTCAACTTGAAGTCAACACCTGCATCAGCCCCTAGGAAGAGAATCAGCCTGTTCTCTGAAGCTTTGAAGCCAGGCATTGACTTCTCCTCTCCAGCTATGAAAGTCCTGGATGGACTCTTCTTCCAAGAGAAGGCTGTTTTGTCTACATTGAAAATGAACTGTTGAGTGTAGCCACATTGATGAACTATGTTAGCTCGATCTTCTGAGTAACTTGAGCTTCACCCTGCACTTGTACATCATGGAGATGGCTTCCTTCCTTAAACCATGTGAACCCACCTGTGCCAGCTTCAGCCTTTCCCCCCCAGCTTCCTCACTCCTCTCAGCCTTCACAGGAGCAATGAGAGGCCCTTGCTCTGGGTCAGCCTTTGGCTCAAAGGAATATTGTGGCTGGTTTGATCTTGTACCCAGACCACTAAACCTTTCCCGATATCAGCAATGAGGTTGTTTCACTTCATCTTCCTGTGTTCACTGGAGTAGGCTTTTTTCCTTAAAGAACTTTTCCTTTGCATTCACTACTTGGTTAAGAGTTTTTCACAAGAGGCCTAGCATTTTGGCCTATCTCTGCTCTCAACATGATTCATCCGTAGATGTATTTTTTTTTCTTTTTTAGATTTATTTATTTATTTATTTATTTGAGAGAAAGAGAGGGAGAGAGAGACAGAGAGCACGAGTGGAGGGGAGGGGCAGGGGCAAAAGCTGACTTCCCTCTAAGCAGGGAGCCAGATGCAGGACTCGATCCCAGAATGATCACGACCTGAGCCAAAGGCAAGCGCTTAACCAACCGAGCCACCCAGGCGCCCCCAATCACTAGCTTTTTATTTGAAGTGAGTGCAACTCTTCCTGTCACTTGAACACTTAAAGGCTATTGCATGATCAATAACTGATCTAAATTTGATATTACTCTGTCCCAGGAGATAGGGAGGCCCGAGGAGAGGAAGAGAGATGGCGGAATGTCCTGTTGGTGGTGTGGTCAGAACACACACAACGCTTACGAGTTAAGTTTGCCATCTTATACAGGCACGATTTGTAGTACTCCAAAACAGTCACGATAACAACATCAAAGATCACTGATTTCAGATCACCGTAACAGATAAAATGATAATGGAAAGTCTGAAATATTACAAGAGTTAGCAAAACGTCTGAGCAAATGCTGTTCAAAAAATGGCACTGATGCTGGTTTGCCATAATCCTTCAGTTTGTAAAATAAAATAAAATAAAATGCAACATCTGCAAAGCAATAAATAAATAGAGCAAAGCACACTACAATGAAGTGTGCACGTACATTCTTTTCAAGGGCATGTGCAACAGTCACCAAAATAGAGGATACACATTCACCTAAAACAAGTTTTGATAAGTTTGAAAGGGTAGAAAGAAAACACAAATTAGAAATATCAGGGATGGAAGAGCAAATATCATTATAGAGTTTACCAACATTAATAGGTTAATGAAGAAAATTACAAAGAACTTTGTGCCAATCAATTTGAAAACTTAGAGGTCATGCACAGATTCCTTGAAAAAATATAATTTATCCAAAACGGACGCAAGATAAGATAGGAAAGCTGAGTGCCCTTTTACTATTAAAGAAATTATTTAATCAAAGATATTCCCACAAATAAAAGTCCAGGCCCAATTGAAATTCCATCACACATTTAAAGAAGAAATAATACCTTTCTTAAACTCTTTAAGAAAATAGTAGAAGAGAAAACACCTCCCAGCTCATTTTATGAGGTCAACCTGACAGCAAATCTGAGCTAATATTATAAGAAAGATGATCAAGTAAGGTCTCTCATGACGATAGATACAAATATACTTACAAAATATTATTCAGTGGAATCTAGTGACATATAATAAGGGGACATAGACACAGATATAGACAGATATAAAATCTGAATTATAGGGCGCCTGGGTGGCTCAGTGGGTTAAGCCGCTGCCTTCGGCTCAGGTCATGATCTCAGGGTCCTGGGATCGAGTCCCGCATCGGGCTCTCTGCTCAGCAGGGAGCCTGCTTCCCTCTCTCTCTCTCTCTCTGCCTGCCTCTCCATCTACTTGTGATTTCTCTCTGTCAAATAAATAAATAAAATCTTAAAAAAAATAATAAAAATAAAATAAAATCTGAATTATACAATAAGGATAATATATGACCAATTGAACAAGGTTTGTTCAATAATCAAAAATCAATCAGTGTAACTCATAACTCGCTACATTAAGAGAATAGAGGAGAAAAACGATATGATCATCAAATATGGACTGAAAAAGTGTTTGACAAGATTTAACATTCATGATTAAAAAAAAAAATCTCCACAAATTAGGAAAACATGGGACCTTCCTCAATCTGATAATTGCATCTATTGGAATAATAACAATTAATATACAATGATAAAAGACTCTGTGTTTCTGCCTAAAAATTAGAAACAAGGCAAGAATATGTGCTTTGGGGCACCTGGGTGGCTCAGTCAGTTAAGTGTCTGCCTTCAGCTCAGGTCATGATCCCAGGGTCCTGGGATCGAGCTCCACATCAAGGAGCCTGCTTCTACCTCTCTCTCTGCCCCTACCTACCCCCCACCAGTGTGCACTCTCTCTCTCTCTCAAATAAATAAATAAAATCTTTTAAAAAATAATATCTGCTTTTACTGTTTCTATTCAACATTGTGCTGGAAGTCCTAGCCAGTGCTCTAAGTCAAGAACAAGAAATGACGCGTATGCAGATTGCAAAGGAGGATGTAAAACTGTGGTATTTGCAGACTGCATAATTGTGTGTGTTGGAAGCCTCATGAAATCTTAAAAAGAAAGACAACTGATCATTGAATTTAGAAAAGTCCTAGGATACTACATCAATAAACAAAAATCAATTATATATATAAATTAGCATTTTATCTCATATAGAAAAATAAAAATTAAAAAATGAAATTTTAGAAATGCCATTTATATTAGCATTAAAAATGCTATTATATCATTAAATAAATATTTATATCATTAAATATATTATATCATAAATAAACAATAATATAATATATTATATTATATTTATATATAAATATAAATTATATTATTAAATATAAAAATAGATCTATACAGGTATCTCTGTTTCCTCATCCATGAAATCAAGATGATGGCGATCCTTCTCTCATATAGTGGTTGTGAAGGTTAAATGAATGAATACTTAAGAGTTCTGCCAGGCAGGTCGTAAGTTCTTTGTAGATAGTAATCAAAACCTCAATGTACATATCAGTTGTAAGGTAAATGGAAGTTGTGACATGTTGTCATGTGACATGTGACAAGTTGTCTTCTCACAATGAGAAGTCTTTCCCGTTCCACAAATAAGGAATATGTGATTTATTGATTATGCAACTCTGTGTTAAATCTGTGCAAAGTGTGGATCTTGACCAGGAGTATGATGGTACTGAATAAGTTTTTCCAGTAGGGGGAGCTCTGACCAAGCATTTTAAAAGCACAGACACAAGCTTCTGTCTCCACTTTGGGGATCCAGACTGTCCGTGCCCTAGAATTTGTCCTCCCTTTGCTTCCTTGTGTCATGTGAGTGAAATAAAGTATTGCTACAAAATATATTTTTTTCTCCTTAAGCGCAGTCTATTGTAATAAATGAACTTGATTTGGATTTCAGATTTAATTTCTACCAGAGAAAGAATGTATTTATCTTTCATTGGCAAAAAAGTATAGTTTCCTACTTTATAAATATCTACATTTGGGGATTACAATGGCATCTTTGCTATTTTTTCCTTCTTTGGAGACCACTGTACAGAAGGTTTTACAAAGACTTTCTTGGCCCGAGACTTCAAATTTACCCTTTCGCTTCCATACTCCCTTTATAATTTAAAAAAAAAAAAGAAGAAGGGGCGCCTGGGTGGCTCAGTGGGTTAAGCTCCTGCCTTTGGCTCAGGTCATGACCTCAGGGTCCTGGGATCGAGCCCCACATTGGGCTCTCTGTTCAGTGGGGAGCCTGCTTCTCCCCCTCTCTCTGCCTGCCTCTTTGCTTACTTGTGATCTCTCTGTCAAATAAATAAATAAAATCTTAAAAAAAAAAAAAAGAAGGAAGAAGAAGAACCCCTGCCTCCCCCTACCACAGAGACTTTGGAGAAACATGTCTTCATCACCAAGAGCCATTCTTTGTTGTCATGTTTTAATTTTATTAAATTCAAAACATTTTACCAATTTTCTTTTGACTTGCTTTTTACCTGTGTCATCCCTAGAAATGCAGGGCTTTTGTTTTTATTGAGGTATATTTGACAATTAAGAATTATGTATCTTTAAGATGTACAATTTGATGTCTATATATACAGTAATCACATTAGAGCTAAGTCACCTATCCATCTCTTCAAATATTTGCCACTTTGTAGTCCTACATTTATTACTTATTTATTAATTTTTAAAAGTTTATTATTTTTTTTAGTAATCTCTATACCCATCGGGGCTCCGACTTATGACCCTGAGATCAAGAATCACGTGCTTTTCTAACGGAGCCTGCCAAGCACCCTGGTAGGAGCCATTTTAAGTAAGTTTAATCGATACAGGGAAAAGATAGAATATTCCAACTAAAATTACTATTTCCCAAACCAATCTCAATATCCTAGCATGTGGACTACATATACAGCCTTGTTCCTAAGGCTCACTGCATGGCACTAGCATTATGAATTTTATATTTTTGTCGTTCATCTCATAGCTGCCCTTGAAGAGCTTGATTTAAAATCAAGTCCATGAAAAGGGACATGTCTTGCTAATTTCAGGTTGCTAGGCAACTAGTCTACTGGGTAGTGTCTGTTCTGTTCCCCAGGAGATTGGGGAGAGTTAGCAGAAAACCTGTACCATTTAAGAACAATACATACATATATGTTCATTTACATATCACAAATGTGTACTTGTGTTTGTATATTTTAACTTTTGGGATTTTTGTTTTGTTTTGTTTTTGTTGTCTTGTTTTTTTGGAGAGAGAGAGAGCATGCGTGGGGAGGGCCAGAGGGAGAAGGAGAGAGAGAATCTCAGGCAGGCTCCAGGCTCAGCACGAGATGGGGAGCTCCATCCCACCACCCTGAGATCACAACCTGAGCCAAAACCAAGAGTCACATTCTTGTCCTACTGAGCCACCCAGGTGGCCCATATTTGTATGTTTTAAAAAGAACTATTTCTAGGAAAACTGTTTAAACTGCAGAATTTGTGTTGTCTTATTTTTCCAAGGAAACTCCCTACTCCATCTTTTAGTCTTATTAAGACAAGTAAAATTAATATTTAGAATTCTAGTTTAGGGAAATGAACGAATGTCAACCGTATATTTTCTCTCTCATTCCCTGAAGTTTTTTGTATAGGATCTAAGTTTTTCTTAAAATTAATATCAAAACCAAATATTTTTCTTACTGTCTTACCAACTGATAATCATTATTATCACTGTATGCATTTAGGGTTGCAAGGTCAGAATTCTCGAAGTTGATAAGGTCCTGTAGGGTACCTTGCCTCTAATTATATGTACTTAATTTAGAATGATTACTTTGGTGTGTAATCTGAAAACCATTTAGAGTTATGGGTTTCTTATGTCATCTATTTTTACTTCTTAAAATAAGAATTTAAAAATCTAAAAATGTACCCATTATTAAAATAGCTGAATATAGAATACTTAATTAGTATATCTAATCACTTTATTTAATAGATCAGAGAATATCAAGACAAAATTAGTCCAATTATCTTTCCAAGCTAAATTTTCTCAATCATATGTCATACTCTCACCAAGTAATTGCCAGAAATAAAAACTAGATAACATACGAACTTTTCCCACAAATATTTGGGACAAATATTTTCCATAAAAATTCAGTATTATTTTATTTTAAAGTATTATAGCTTTCATATGAATCCCTAATTCATTTATATTATCTATTAGTTGATTTATTCATTCATTCATTTAGTCATCGCAAATTAACCACTACCTGCCACTGTTCTAGACTCTAGAGATGGAGATACAATAGTAAACATGAGGTTGTTCTTTTTTTTCTCCTAAGGTCAAAAACTTTTCTGATGCCTCCTTAGAGCTTCAACGCTTTAAAATAGCTTAGAATCTAAGTTCACATGAGCTGCATTTTTCGGAGGTTTACCAGGATGAAACTCGTTTTGTAGCCTTTAGCAGCCTCACGGAGGCATTTCTGTCTGGCAGTCAGCTCCCCATCAGGACTGATTCAGAAATCCAGGCCCTTTAAGTCTGGTGGCTTTGTTTCCTGCGGCCCCGGGCTCTTTGCCTCTAGCCCACAGAGGATGGCAAAGCACATTCATTTAAATGCCTTGACCAGAAGCAGCCCTTGTGACTTCTCTTGTGCTGCTGGTGAGCATTGGAGCATGGAGGGGAGGAGGCTAGGAAACATTGTCCCAGCCGAAGCCACCCTATAGCCACCCTTCACCCTACAGCCGAAGACACCCCTGTAGTCCTATTCTTAAATAGTGCTTAATACTTAAGTCTTCCAGAGATGGTCTCCCTCTACCTGTTGGTTTTTTTTTTTTTTTAATATATGTAACAAAAGTTACTAAGTTTCTAAAAAGTGATTCTCTTTGGAGCAATGCTGGTCCTACTGTCCCGGTTGGTCCTACTGGTAAACATCACTTTCATCAGGCTGTGATTCTCAGAACTTGCAGCTAAAAAAATCTAAGCTTTTTACTGAGTTAAACTAAAAATGGCTAGCATTAACATTACATAGCAATTAGCATAAAATTAACTTGTGCGCAAAATTGGAATTATAGGGGTCCATGGGTGGCTCTGTCAGTTAAGCTTTCTACTCTTGATTTTGGCTCAGGTCATGATCTCAGGGTTGTGAGATCAAGCCCTGCGTTGGGCTTTGTGCTCCGGGTGGAGTCTGCTTGAGATTCTCTCTTTCTCCCTCTAACCTCCCCCAACACGTGCTCTCTCTCTCAATAAAATCTTAAAGGAAATAGGAATTCCAAAATTTAAGCACACAGTCTTTTTTTTTTTTTTTTTTAAGATTTATTTATTTATTTGATAGACAGAGATCACAAGTAGGCAGAGAGGCAGGCAGAGAGAGAGAGGGGGATGCAGACTCCCTCCTGAGCAGAGAGCCTGATGCAGGGCTCAATCCCAGGACCCCAAGATCATGACCTGAGCCAAAGGCAGAGGCTTTAATTCACTGAGCCACCCAGGTGACCCTAAGCACAGTCTTAATCAAAGGTTTACTTTCCTAAATGTTTGTTGGTTCCAATATATTTTCATTATGTTTTTCCTGGGTTTTGGTCTCTGTTTTTAGAGAGCTGATGATTTCTGTTAACTTCCTTTACCTGAATCTCAAATCTTTTTTATGGAAACAAACCAAACAAATGTAAAAAGTCGCTGAGGTGCTCAGAGCTAAATGTAAATTACAATGGTTGGGAAGATTTTTCAGCTTCTAAGAAGAAACTCGACTTGACACTGCTGAAGCGGAAAGAGGACTTCTCATCTCAGAGAATACGAAGCTTCCAAACAGTGAAGGTGCGTAGGATTCACGCCAAGGTTGGGTCTTCAGAGGGTCAGAGGGACCTCAGAAACTGGTTCTCTGGGCCCCACCCTCCTGGCTGTGTGGGTGGTACCTCCCATGGTCACAAGATGGCAGCAACAAGCCCCAGCTGCCACCGTGTCCTGGGGAGAAGCCCCGCTCAGACTTCCTTAGGACTTCTTCCCTTAACACTCTTAAAACTTAAAGGACCTCAGAAAGTTTGTCTTTTTTTTTTTTTTTTTAATGTGGGTTGTATTGATGTTTACCAATTTTATAAATTAGAACTGAGAAAATGGAAGCATATTTATCAATTTATTTATAATACAAATAAACCTTTATGTGTTAACATAAATCACATAAATCACCATTTTTATGAAAAAAAAAAAAAACAAGAACACTGTTATCTAAAACAAATGTAGTGAGAAGAGTGGAATTGTTTTACATATGTTATAAGGCTCTGTAATGTCTGGCTCAACAGAGAGCAGGTGGGTTCTCATATCTGCTTCTGCACGCCATCGGTGGGGATACCCCACGATGTGCAACCTCTGGAAAAGACCAGAGTAATGTGGGTGCACATGCAAATGACATCTTGGTATTATTATGAAAACAGATCCCACAGGTTCCCTGAAAATGGGGGGTCCTTATATTTTTTTTAAGAGCTAAGAAGCTGTTCCCCAAAGGCCCCCCCCCCCCCAACTTCCCCCTTGTGATGAATTAACCAGCGCGGGATCACTTGCCTATTTCTAAGGGAAGAGAATCAAATGGGCAGGACTGGCTTATGCCAAGGATTCTTTCGTGTGCATCAGAATCTGTTAAAACAGATCGCTAAGCTCCCAACACCAGGGTTTGTGATTCGAGAATTTGGGGGTGGAACCTAAGAATGTGCATTTCTAGCAATTCCCTTGTAGGGGTGCTGCTGCTTGTCACTGTAGGGCTCCTGTTGTGAGACCCGGACTTGGACCAGTCAGGGAGGTAAGGGGGGGATGCCCAGGCTTCCCGGAACACGCTGGGATGTGGAGGGCAGGGATAGCTTAACAAATTGGGGTTCGGTAACACACAAAAGGGGAGAAGGCTGTTGGTACAACCAACGGCGTTGGCTGTCCTTACATTCTCAGAAAATTCATGGTAGATTCCTCCAAAATAGAGAAACACCTCAACACTGGTCCTGTTAGGTGACTTATCGAGGTCGCTACAAATATTCCAAACTATAGAGAAGCGCAGGGAAAGGGCCCTTTCTATTCCTAGCAGTGGATTTCACTCAAAGAACTAAGAGAATTTGGGAGGTGAAAAGGACCATCAGTGACAACACCCGCTCTGCGCTGTAGAGTGGGAGGAAAGGAGGCGGGAGATGGAGGGGGGCCCCACGCCCCCCCAGGCACCAAGAGGTGCTCCGAACCATACACCCAGCCCCAGGGAGCTCGTGTGATCTTTGGAAGTTCTTACTCTGGTCTTCCACGCGGTGGTTGAAGCAAAGAAACCAAAACCAAAACCAAGATAGGAGGAGAGGAGCAGGTTTCCCTTTATTCTTTTGCAGAGTGAGTAGAGAAATACTTTTGGTCCTAGACAGTGGCCCTGGGGTTACCTTTGCCCAGGAGGCACGTGGCCTGAGGGGGGCTAGGACAGCAGTAGCTGAGGAGAGGTTCTTCTCCGCAGGGAGGCGGCCCGGCGCAGTCACTTCCTTGTGTCCAGCGAGGCTCACCAGATGAACAGAGAGGCCCGGGGCGCTCAAAGCCACTTTACAAGGCTACCACTCCCCTGAAGGACCACCCTAGGACAAGGCCCTCCCTTATCCAAACCAAATCCCCCTCCTGTAAACCCACACACGCTAGTTCTTGATTTGGAATGTGTTTGGTCCAAAGTAAGGAGCTTAATAAAAATTTTAAAAGGAATTTAAAAACATACAAAGTTCACCAGCATCGTCTTCTGGGGTTTTTGTTTTGCTTTGTTTTGTTTTCTTCAGGTTAAACTTTCTTATTTTCTTCAACAGCTATTTATAAAACTGGGTAACATCATAATAGAGCTTCTAGGGTCCCCTCGCCCCCCATGGTTGTCACCCTTCACAGGTTAGCTGCAACTTATCAATGTCCTTCTTAAAACGTGACAGTGGTAGTCACCAGACCTGAGGGAAACGGTCTGGATGCGGTTAGCTATCCTAACTAGAGTGGGCACCACGGGCACTTCCTTCCTTATTCTGACCGCTGTGTTTCCATAATGAAGCCTAACTGCCTCTGGCATTTTTGGTTCTCAGGATATATTAGAAGACAAAAGGCTTGATCTTATTCTCTGAAGGTTCTAGCTCCTTTGCCATGGACACTTCCTGGCTCTCTGTATCCAGGATCCACTTTCCTAATCCCTGTGCCGAGTGTCTTGGTGGTTGAAGGGCTTGAGCCAGTAGAAACTTTGGGCTCAGAATTATGTTGTGGCCTGGAGGGAGGGAGGGAAAATATGACCAGATTCTGGGGGATAGGGAGGCAGGAAAGAGGGCAGGAAAGAGGTCTCTAAGGAGAAGAGTTTGGGATTGTCAGTATCTGAATGTCTTTGCAGGAGGCGTGCAGAGAAGGGCAGAGACCAACCCAGGCCCCCAGTTGTGACTTTCGGGCTCTGCTTACAGTAGCCCAGTGGGTCTCAGAGGCTGTGCTAGCCCCACTCTCCTTCACAGGTGCACAGCTGAATCTTGAGTGTAAAATATTTATGTCACAACGAGGTTGTCATAATGTTAGAGAGATGCTTCTCAGATAGCATTGGAGCTTATCGCGTGACCCAAGGCAGATGTAAGGATCGCAGAACTTTTAAAGAAAGGTCATGTATTTCTCAGAACTTTTGGAAGCTTGAGCAGGGTAGTAAGAAGTTTTTCTCAAGCTCGAACCTAGAGGTAGAGGACAGCAGTTAACAGAGTCAAATCATGAATACCTTCTACTATTTAAACACAACAAATACAAACACAATGAAACACACAAGAAACACAACAAAATGGGAATTGTTGACCCAGCAGGATCTCAAGGACTAGTGGAAGGGTTCTTCTTTTTTTTTTTTTTTCTAATGGTTTTATTTATTTATTTGACAGAGACACAGCAAGAGAGGGAACACAAGCAGGGAGAGTGGTAGAGGGAGAAGCAAGTTTCCCCCTGACAAGGAGCCCAATGCAGGGCTCGATCCCGGGACCCTGGGACTGTGGCCTGAGCCAAAGGTAGAGGCTTAACCAAGTGAGCCACCCAGGCATCCCAGGTGGGAGGGTTCTTATCACCAATCTCCTTTCAAATGGTTCCCAGTTGCCTCAGGTTTCTAAACAAGAAGCAATCACTTTCATTTCATAATTTAAAACTTTTTTTAAAAAGCTCAAAATGCAGGGATGCTTGGGTGGCTCAGTTGATTAAGTGTCTGCCTTTGGCTCAGGTCACGATAGCATGTCCTGGGATCAAGCCCTGCATCAGGACTCACATGGAGCTCCTGAATCAGGCTCCCCACTCAGCGGGGAGCCTGCTTCTCCCTCTCCCTCTGCCACTCCTCGCCTGCGCAAGTGCCCAGCGTTTGTCCTGTGGTAAGCATTTAATAAACCTGATCTATTTTTGATTGGGTACCTCTTATGCATACAGCACTATGCTAAGTACTTTACATAAATTGTTCCATTTAGGGACGCCTGGGTGGCTCAGTTGGTTAAGCAGCTGCCTTCGGCTCAGGTCATGATCCCAGCGTCCTGGGATCGAGTCCCACATCGGGCTCCTTGCTCAGCAGGGAGCCTGCTTCTCCCTCTGCCTCCAGCCTGCCACTCTGTCTGTCTGTGCTTGCGCTCTGTATCTCTCTCTCTCTCTCTCTAACAAATAAATAAAAATCTTAAAAAAAAAAAAAAATTGTTCCATTTAATTCTTCCAACAGCCCTGTGAGGTAGATATTCTTGTTTGGACGTATGGTTAAGGAAATAGCGTCAGACATGTTGTTCTGGTTGTCACTTGTTCATAAGCAGTAGAAGCAAGACTTCAATGAAGACCCTTGCTCCCAAGACCATTCATGTAGCCCCGGACACTGTGGGAAGCCACAGTGTCAGAAAATAAACTTGAGGGCTTTTACAGTTTTGCAGAGAGTTGGCTGTACACATGCCCAACAGAGCTTGGATAAAAGAGTTTATACATGTGGGCCCTAGGGAAAGCCATGGTTTTGGGAGAGTGGATTCAAGGTTAATGCTTTTTCATTTTGCTGAAGAAAGTACTGCTGCCTCCTGACGGTACCCATTACATCATATTTATACTGTTTTGTAGATGGCGTTCGTTAGGTCAAGGAAGTTCTTCAACTGCATATTTTCATCTTTAATTCCTTCTGCTGCTAACTTTTACAAGTCTGACAGTAAGGATCAGATTTTTCATGATTTGTTCCAGGCCCTGCTTGCTGATCCCATTAGTGTGTGTGTGTGAGAGAGAAAAAGAGACTTTAAAAAACACGTTATGTATATGTTTTAAAGTAATTCTATTTAGAAGTTGATTATTTTGTGGGAAGGACCATCCTGGATAATTCCTTTAGTTTCTCCACAATGTTAGGTGTAATATTGAATTGTCATTTGAAGCATAATGGTCATTACCTTGAGTGAAGGCTCTCTTTTATGTTTAAGGTACTCTAAGACCTAAATAAGACTGCTTATAAAATATTACCCAATAATGCTGATACTTCTATTAAATGTTTTATATTATGCACATACATGGAGGCAAATATTATCATTTAAAAATTAACTTTTATAAAATTAGAAGTAGTCTAGGTAGCACTTTCCAACATTTGCAAAATCATAGGCATGGAATTTCAGGACGCCTTGTCCGACTCCCCCCTCCCCTTTTTTTCTGAATCAGAAATTCACAGAAGCAGGAATTCTTAAAACTGAAGCTGACTCAAAGATTTGGCAAATAGGCAAAATAGAAGAAAGTGCAGAACCCATGCAAAGAGTGGCTGCTGTACTTAACTACATAGGACATTTATGCCTTCAGCTAGAAAGGATGCCGATCATATTTTTAAAATTAATAATAATAATAATAATTATTATTATTATTTTGAGCAGGCTCCAAGCCCAGCCCAGCCTGGAGCCCAACAGGGGGACTGAACTCACGATGCTGAGATGGAGACGTGAACCGAGATCAAGACGTGAACCGAGATCAAGTGTGGCAGGCTTCACCAACTGAGCCACCCAGCCGCCCCTGATCTTGTCTATTCTTTTTTTAAAGTGCAGTTATGTGAATAATCACAATCAGCGTTGTTATTTCTTCGTATATACGGAAAAGGAAGGATGGATGCATAAAGTTTCCGTTCCTAGCAGGACATCAATTTAATAGGGGAGGAAAACTGTGAATTCTTTTTCTCTGATGGTAAAACGACGGACCCCAGGCTTTTCTCTATGAGACCAACAGAGAGAGAGACACTGAGGTCTGAGATCACCATCACAGACACTTGAATGACTGTCTTCATGGGAAGCTCGCTGCCCTGATTCACAGCCCAAGCAAATCGGCGCTTTCTCGCGGCTTTCGGCTTACGACAAAATGTGATGTCCACTTCCGGCTCAAATGAAGTTGGGCCCGCGCGCACATCATGACAGGACCCGTGGGAAGGACTGCTCAAGTTCGGTGTTCCCAGGCTGGACTACTTCAACCATTTTCATGGTTGTCACAGGCTGGGAAGTAACCCTGCAAGGCGAGGGCTGCGAGTTGTGCGTGTGCACGCGCGTGAGTATGGTGTGTGCCCGTGAGTGCGCGCGCTTGTGAGAGCCGGTGTGTGCCCGTGTGCGTGTGTGCACGCGTGAGTGTGTGCTCGTGTGAGCGCGCCGGGCCGGCGGGTCTGTGGAGTTGGCGGTTTCGTGAGTGCGAGCAGGTGGCCGGCGGGGCGGCGGCTCGGGCTGGGGGGGCAGAGCGCCAGGTGAGGGCGGCAGGGTGGGGGTGGGGAGGGTGCCCAGCCCGGCCCGGGGGGCGGGGGGCGGGCGTCAACCGCTGGGGCGCGGGTCCCCAGCGCGAGAGGGCTCGAGGCCGGCTGGGGAGGCGCCTGCCAGCCGCGCCGGGTCACGTGGCGCGGTCACGTGGCGCGGAGCCGGGCCCAGCGGCGGCGACGGCCGAGGGAGGCGGAGACTCGGCCGAGACGCGGCGGGGGGGGGCGGGGGCCAGGCGGCGGCGGCGGCGGCGGCGGCGGCTGTGGCGGCGGCGCGGGGCTGCTGGAGGCGGAGGCGGAGAGGCGCGGAGGAGCGCGGGGCCGCCGCCACGGGCGCTAGGAGGTGAGGCGGGCGCGGAGCCGCTGTCACGGGCGTCCGGGGCCGGGCGCTGCCGCCCTCCCGGGCGGGGAGGCGGCGGGCCCCGGCGCCGCCGGGAGCGCCCTCCCGAGCCCCGGCCGGGCGCCGGTCCCTCGAGGTGGGCGCCGGGCCCCCGGCTCCGGCCAGGCCCCTGTGCACGCGCGGGCGGGGGGCGCGGCGGGCGGCGCCGGGCCGGGAGGGCGGCAGCGCCGGGGCTCGGCGGGAGGGCCGGTCCCCGGGCGGGGGGCGGGCGGGCCGTCTTGGGTGGGCTCTCCCGAGGGCGCGGTGGGCGAGGGTGGCGGAGCCCGGGCTCCGGGCGGCGCTGGCTGCTGTTCTGCTGTTTTAGCCTTTTGTTTCAGCGTACAAGAAAATGGGGCGAAATAGAGCTTGGTGTGCGTGTGTGTGTGTGTAAATCAGGAGGCGTTTGGCTTGGAGCCATTTTTTTTTTCTTAATTGTGGAGAGAGAAAATCCCTTAACACGGTTTCCCCGGGGAGACGGGGCTGTGCTCCTCCTCTTCCTCCCCAACGTCGGGATGGAGTGGATTTCCCTCCCTGCCTCTGCCCACCTTCTCGTCCTCCAGTCTGTCTCCCTCCCTCCTTCTCCTTCCCGCTCCACCTCGGTGAAACCCCCCGAGCGAGCGGGGTGTCTGCAAAGCGGCCCGGTCACCTGTCGTAGCAGCTGCATGGAAATGCTGGCGCTTCTGCTGTCTGGTCTGTGCTTTTTCCTCTGGCAAATCACGGAGATTCCGCTCAGAATACCAACCCTTCCTCTTTTCCCTGCGCTTAAAAACAAAGTGTATGATGCTGGTTCCAAAGTTTGACCCGCTTGGGCAATTGGCGGGGAGAGGTGTCTGCTTTCTCCTGTCACACCACTTCAAGGTTGGAAAGGTGAGGGCCATCTAGCTTTGTGGAAGGAAATGAGGGTGACACAGTCCCACCGGGGATGGATGTGACTTACCTGCTAAATTGCTGTGGTGATCAGAAAGTCTTCTAACACTTCTCTTCTTGGGGACAATCAGCTTCCCTTGCAGGGAGCTGTTTCCTAGATTTCTGGGTTTGGGGGCTCTCCTGTTTGTATTTTGCAGTTCGGCAGCGCCCTAAGGACGCCTACTAGGCAGGTTTTTGAAAAAGTGCAGAGAAAAATCATATCTAAGGTTTCGAAGAATGTAAAAATCTACCTTTGCGGGGGTTTCTTTCTTTCTGCCTCTGTCTTGGGTTTCCGTTTCTTGTTCGCTGGACTTGAGCTGTTGCCCTCAGGGCCACTGGGAACAGTGCTGTGGTCCTGGAGAGGGCTCCTCAGCAGGCCCGGCAGCATCAGATAGCTGGGGTTTGAGGTTGTGATGGATGCGTGGTGACAGGGCACCTTGCACAGAGCCACACTGCGATCCAGGGAGCAGCCGCCCAGCGTCCTAGCTGCCTGGTGGGGCATTTTGGAAGCTGATCTCAACATTGTGTAATGATAGCCACATTCAGACTGGGAGGACCTCAGGCGTCCCCCTTGCGTCTTGTTTACTGTCGTGGAAGTGAACCTGTGAATCAAATGTGAAAAGCCAAATCCAGTGTTTAGTTCCTCAATTTCAAGAACGATACTTAATTTGTAGGAAAGAGTTATTTGAAGATGGAAATTTTAAGAGTTTTAAGTGCTCTGTTTTAGTAAGGGCGGTGAAAGTAGCAGGATCTTCATGTGGTTGACCTCTAGAGTTAGAAGTATGTAGACCTAAAAAAAAAAAAAGTATGTAGACCTGAGTTAGATAGACTCATACAGGGAAAATTTCTAACACAGTGGAGCTCTCAGACAGGGGACAAGAGTGGAAAGCCAGCATGGCTTTCTGGGCCTGAGAAAGAATAATAATGTGTTTTCTCATTTAGAGAGGATGTGTGTGTCATATTGAACTTTCTGTTTTCATATGGAGCTGTAAGTATGGCAGTTTAGTTATTCACACACTTTTCCCACCAAAACTCTGAATTGAAAAACAGCAGCAACAACAGAAAAACTTTGACCTATGGAAAGATACATGGTACGTGAAACTTGGTTCAGCCTTAATGCCGAGATCCCAAGTAATGGAAGACTGGTAAAGAGACAGCAGCCTTCCTTCCCATGGAATGTTCGCCTTCTCACTAGCTAGCTTAAGGGGAAGCCCAGGTTTTCTTTTCGGTTTTACTGCAGATTCACTGAGTACCGGAAGTCAGGAATGTTGACTGAGTGCCTACCACGTGCGTGGCGAAGCTAGGACATTGTTTTTCATCTGTTCCACTGCATTTACAGTGTCAGTTGGAGGCTCCCTGTTCTTTTCTGCGTGTGGAGATAGATTGAAGAGAGATTGAGTGGGCCAGTGATGCATGTGATTCCTAAAAATTCATTAAAAATTGAGTAAAACTTCTGTTACGAAATACTTTGATTTAGTTATTGCATTGGCTTCTGTTTAGGACTCTGTGAAGCGGTTTCGGTATTATCTTCCTGAAGTTGTTCACTTGCACTTAGTAAGACTGCTGAGACAGCAGGGAATATGTAATTAGAATGTAAAATTGCTTTTAATTTGGCTGGGATAATGTTAATGCGGTTACTAAATTTTAACATACCAAATGTACTGTTTTTTTCTGTGGCAAAATATACATATGAAATTTATCCTTTTGGGACACCTGCGTGGCTCAGTGGATTAAGCGTCTGTCTTTGGCTCAGGCCATGATCTGGGGGTCTTGGGATCGAGCCCCGCTTGGGGCTCTGGAGAGACTGCTTCTTCCTCTGCCTTACACTCCCCCTGCTTGTGCGCTCCCTCTCTCTCTGTCAAATAAAGTCTTAAAAAAAATAATAAATTTATCATCTTAACAGTTTGGTGGCATTAGTACTTTCCCATTGCTGTGCCCCTGTCCCTGCCATCCACGGCCAGAACTTTTCGTCTTCCTGCACTGAAACTTCGTACCTGTTAAACAAATGAGGGTTCTCATTCCCTCCTGCCTCTGCCCTGGCAATCACTTTTCTTTTCAACTTTCTTTAGGAGTTCAGCTACTTTGGGCCCCTCAGATAAGTGCAGTCATACAGTATTCGTCCTTCCGTGACTGGCTTACCTCACTTAGCATGTCTTCAGGGTTCATTTATCCTGTAGCTTGTGTCAGAATTTCTGTCCCTTTTAAGGCTGATTAATAAATGTTCCATTAGTGTATGTATGTGCCACATACACATGTGTACACCACATTTTGTTTATAAACATTTTAAATCTTATACTGAATGTTAATAATCATGGTAACCTCATGATTATCGGGATCTTGTCACTGGCACTGTAGATACCTGTGTCAAAACAGAAAAGTTGGTTATTTAGTGCGCAGTACCTTTAAAAAATAAAAGATTATGAAGGGGAAAGCTAATATGTATGTTATGACCTTGCGGGGTCCTGTGGTTCCCCTTGCATGTGGATTGTGACATAGGGCACGCCTTTTTCAAATCTGCGGTTGACGCAGATGATGTTTCTATTTCCCAGTTGATGTTGTAATGTGGCATATTTTGCTGCATGGAAGGATGTATAGGGCGCACCCTGAGGTATAGATTGTATAGGAGGGGTGGGGAAAGTGTCTGTTTCCCTTTATTTACCACTTAACAGAATCATGTGTTACTTCCCTAGCATCCTCCAGTGGTGACAGATGAGGGTTTCTCTCTCTCTCTCTTTTTTTGGAGTTATCTTTAGGAACACCTCTGTTTTAGCATTTATGATACATTTCAGTCCATTTCAGTTAGCTTCCTTTTGATGCTCAAATTGCCCTATCTGTGACTAAGGCTTAGTCAGGTTGGCTCCAAATCCTTATGACAGACATGCCTCTAATAATGTATAGTAGCGCCTTTGCTTTCTGCTGTCACGAGATGTTCCAGGCTCATCTTGTACCCTTCGTATTCCAGCTTTGGAATCAGAACAGACCATTTTCAAAGGGGAAAAAGGAAAAATAAATGACCAATAAACATATTAAAATATGCAGTTTCACTAGTAATTAAAAAAATGAAATTCAAAGCAGTGATAAGATGCCATTTGTTATGAACTGAATGTGCCCTCCCCAGATTCCTGTGTTGAAGCCCTGACCTGCAGTGTAATGGTATTTGGAGATGCTGCCTTTGAGAAGTAGGCTAGTTAGGTGAGGTCACGAGGGTGGAGCTCTCATGATAGGATTAATGCGTAGGAAGAGACAGCAACAGCCTATTGCCCCCTGTCCCAGTCAGGCCCAAAGTTGAGGTCATGTGAGACATGGCCAGATGGCAGCTACCTCCAAACTGAAGGAGAGGCCTCAAGAATGAAGCCTACTTGCTGGCATTTAAATCTTGGCCTTCAAGTTTTCAGAACTGTGTGAAATAAATTTCTGTTGTTTAAGCCAATCAGTCTGTAGTATTTTGTTATGACAGCCTGAGCGAACTAAGACACCATTTTTAATGTATTGGGAATACCTTTTTTTTTTTTAAAGATTTTATTTATTTATTAGAGAGAGACAGAGAGTGAGTGTGAGTTGGAAGGGCAGAGGGAGAGGGAGAAGTAGGCCCCTTGCTGAGCAGACTGGATCCCAGGACTCTGGGATTGTGACCTGAGCCGAAGGCAGATGCTTCAGGGACTGAGCCACCCAGGCGCCCCTGTATTGGCAGTGTTATTCGTGTTATCACTAAATGTGATATGATTTGGTAAAGCGTAATATATGTAAAGTATTATATTAATAAGATTCTTTTGTAACCTCTCTTGGTAGTCTCAATATTTGGGCGTCTTAGTCTGGAAGGGGAATAAGGCAGATAGGAATTTCCAGTGAAGGGAAACGTGTGCTCTGTTTTAGTGGAGATGTAAACTGATGCTCTCATTCTGAATAGCTAGCTGGTATGTATCGAAATGGAAACCTTGCATAGCTTTTAGTCCAGCAAGTCCATATTAGGAATTCATCCTAAAGAACTATATAGTAGAAAAAGTTAGCACAGGATATATATACATAATAAAGAACTACTTACTGTATGCAGTTACATAGTAAATGACTTTGAGTAAAGAATTGATTGAACAGATTGTGGTACTTTTGTTCCATGGAGCCATTGAGAACAATGATATGGATCTGTACTGTTTTCAGTCTGGAAAGCTGTGTGTGACATATTATTGATTTAAAAAGGCAGGTTACAGGACTGTAAGCATAGCACTTCCGTAAAATATAGGCATAAAAAGTGCTGAACAACTAGGCTTTGGATGCTGAGAACCAGGCCTGTGAGGACCTACACTTAGGGAACCACCTATTGGATGGTCTGGTTGGTCGCCATGTCTTAAGGCTCTCCCAACTGGTTTCATTCTTGTATAATAAGATTCAGTTTTCCTGGAGAGAGGGCATATGATTGGCCTAGTTGGGGTAATTTGTTTTGTGTGTGTGTGTGTGTGTGTATGAATGGTTGTTCTCAGTTGTTTCACAAAGACCTTATGGCATGCAGGAGGAGTCACAAGGAGAGTTGGGGTGCTTTTAGCTAAAGAAAGGAAAAGACATTCTAGGAAGACAGGAGATAAATGCCAGTACATATTTAGTTAACATTAAATAAAGTCTTTGCTGAAAAATGTTGAATTCATTACCACATTTCCATAAATTACTGCAAACTCTGATAAACTTGGTCTTTCTTTTCCCTTTACCATCCCATTTTGGCATGATAGAACCTATACCAGTGGGTCAGTTCTGTTTGGTTTCTTGCTTTCATGGAGAACATTGGGTTGAAATTAAAATTTTTGGTTATTTATGGGTTTTAAAAGTTATGCTGTTGGGAATACCTGGGACAGGGGGCAACAGGCTGTTGCTGTTTTTCCCTTTAAATGTGATTAAATCAAGATCACATATATTTCTCCAATGTCAGTGAGTAGGAATAGAAGTCTTGCATGTGTGTGGTGTCAGTGATACCCACCCTTAAAAGAGAATTTTAAGAATAGAATTGAAAAGTCGTGTTTCTCTTGAAGCACTGAGAAAATAAAATAAAATAAAATAAAATAAAATAAAAAGAAAAGAAAAGTAATATTTATGGACAGCCTCCAATAGTAATGGTGTGGTAGGTTGTAGTGAGTAATGAATTATTCTTTAGGTGTGCAGAGGTGCTGTGCAGATAATATAGACTTATTTGAACAACTTTCTCACTTATTTTCAATCAAAAGCACAATTAGAGTCAGTATGGGTGTGAAAGCTCTGAGAAAGCACACACTATGATTTAAGATACTAATTTCTTGGGGCGCCTGGGTGGCTCAGTGGGTTAAAGCCTCTGCCTTCGGCTCAGGTCATGATCTCAGGGTCCTGGGATCGAGCCCGGAATCCGAATCCAGCTCTCTGCTCAGCAGGGAGCCTGTCTCCACCTCTCTCTGCCTGCCTCTCTGCCTACTTGTGAGCTCTGTCAAATAAATAAATAAAATCTTTAAAAAAAGATACTAATTTCTTACTTTTGCAAAATGAAGATTAGTGGGTGTGATGGGTTTGGAAATGCATAGTATAAGGTGGTCTGTCGTTAGGGTTATTTCTGCTCTCTTTTTGGTAGTCTTGACACGTAGGTATCTCCTCCCAGCTTGGAATGGGCTTGAGCCACAGGTTCAGAGTTTTTGTTGTACTGGCTTTTTCATGTCTAGTTAAGGCTAAGTAGTTGGCCTTTTTTGTTTTGTTTTTAGATTTTATTTATTTATCTGGGAGAGAGAGAGAAAGTGAGAGGAGCAGGGGGAGGGGTGAAGGGAGAGGGAGAAGTGGGCTCCCCGCTGAGCAAGGAGCCTGACATGGGGCTGGACTCTGGGATCATGACTACTGGCCACCCGGGAGTCCCAGAAGTTGGCCATTGGCCTTTTTTTTTTTTTTTTTTTTTTTTTTTTTTTAAGATTTTAAGTGCTCTCTATACCCAGTGTGGGACTCAAACTCATAACTCAGATCAAGAGTCGCATGCTCTACGGACTAAGGCACCCAGGTGCCCTGAAGTTGGCTTTTTTATTGAATAATTTTTATGACAAAAGTCTCCACCTTTACTTTTAAGTCTCAGCTGTGGATCCAGCTAGTTAATGGTTGGAACATTGGGTTCTAAACGCTCTTTTGTATCTACTTTCAAAAACGTTCCCTCGGTGTTTTCAGATTCCACTTAAGTGTTACAGACGGATGTCACTGCGCTCTTTCATCCTGCTGGATGTTTCCGTTACCAGTTTCTGGCAAGTGCCAAAGGGAAGGTTCGTTTAAACTCCTGATTCGTGTGTGTGTGTAATTTTCCGTCTCTCGCCAGGGACGTCAGGAGTCTTGTGCAGAAGACCCTTGCGTTCCTCATTTGTCGTTCCCTGTCTTCTCTTCCTTCCTGTGCAGCTACTAAGCGCACATGGTACCTCCCCTGGGGGAACGCATGACTTGAGGACTGAGCATCGTGACTGAACAGTGACAGAGGTGCTCTGTGAGCAGCAGGCCGAGCTTAGTCCTGCGACTGTTCTCTTATTCCTAGAAAGTTGGTCAGTGGCGATGTTAGCATATGCTGAGAATATTCAGGATTATCTTTGCACATAATCTGCTTCTTAGGCTTCAGACAACCCGCTTAGCCATAAAGCCAGATGGACAGATTGAGCTCCAACGGTTAGATATCAAAACATGCATCATGAGAAGTTAGGCTTATGCTGTGAATGAAAACCCTGGTCAACCAAAGCTGACATTTTTAGGCAGCCAGACTTATTACTGTTGGGAATTGTTAAATAATCGGAAAATTTAACTGTGTGTCAAAGTTTGTCAAATTAGAGAGGAATGTCTTCAAAAAAACGATACCCATGTTTAATTTAGAGGAATGAGTTGAAAGAGGTTGAATTATGGGCATAACCAGGTAGATGAATGTGGTTTGAGCTCCAGTCACTGAGTTTTTCCAGCCTTTACAAATAATTTGAATCTTTTTCATTTTTCCGGTGTTCTTCTCCTGTGAAATGAGAAACCCTGTCTTGTGTTTCCTGTCTAGGAAGTTAACTTTTCTGGACTCATTTTCTGATATCTGTAATTTGAAATGCTTGGATAAAAACACAATTCTTAGCAGAAGATACCTCCCAGTTTGCGCATCTTATTCCATTAGTAATAATTTTGAATACTGGGACAAGTGAGAAGGAAAGTGGCATGCATATTGTTTTGTCTCCTTCCCCAGCTTTGATTCTAAGGGACTTGGGAATAAATTAAATAGTATGGGATTGGGGTGCTGCCCAGAATCTATCTGTTCTAGCTTACTAGAGCATCAGTTCCCAGCCTTTTTGGATTTATGGCGTCCTGTTTGTGTTTGATTTTTGCACCTCCCTCCACCTCACCATTGTAATGGCTGTGACAGCGAGGACTGTGTTGTCAGGGGAGAGCCAAGTGCTGATATATGCAGTCCACACATTATCACCATAATTCAGTTTTATCTAATTATGTCAACCTTTAATTTTAAGTAATTACTGCCATTAACAAGCCTCACAATTTCATTGCTCTGTGAAATAGATTTAAGTTTTTCATCAATTAAAATTAATGTTGTTTTGAAAAATTTTATGAAAATACAGTGAATAATATTTGTGTCTTATGTATATTTATGTGCAAGGAATGTGCTAGAGAAGCATTAAGTACCATCGGGGGTCCTTCCTAGCCTAAAAATGCTTTCCCGTGCAGAGGCATATACAGAAGCAATAGTGTTTGGAAGGTGCTTTGAAATCAGCTTTCTATGAATTTAATGTAATAAGTTTACTGTAAGTAAATAGAGGGATCGTGGGGTTGATTGTATGGTTCAGGAATGGTGTATCTTTTTTTAATTCTGAGAGCCCAGGGATGTCACAGTGCCTTCCCTTTCTTAGCTTTCTGTGTGTTGCACGTAACTGGTCCGCTCGGCAGACTTATGGTCATAGTGGTGCCATCTCTCGGGCTGTCCTTCACCCATGTTCAGATGGTGGAGTTCTCTGTCTTTCACGTGACACAGAAAGATGGCATGTGCTTGGTTTGGGGGAATCCGTTTGTTTCTCTGGTGCAATGAGACAGCCAGAACTTTTTGTGGGAGTAGGATAAGTGCTGTCCTGTGAGAGAAGCTGCTAATGTGTGGAGGTCAATTGAAATCAATTCCTTCAACTTTTAAATTTTATTCTGTTATTATCAAACCTTTTACTGGATTGCTAATGACTAGCAAAATTGGTTTGAATTGGACCTCTCTGATGCTGATGAGTGGTAAAGTTGGACCTAAGGTGAAATGTCTGGAGAAGGAGGCATGCTGGGGAGACTGGACTTACTCACAAATTAGATCATGGATAAGCTTCCAGAAGTTAGGATTTGGTGTGACCCCTTCCTCTTCATTTTGTGTCTACCTGTTGTTACCACATACTATGATTTTGAGAAGTGAACTGTCTCGTCGAGTGGGAAACTCCATGCAAGAAGTGTAACAGAGATCGAGATCTGCCTGCGGGTATTGGGTGAAGATAGTCCGCTGGGATGCGGACTTTTAACCACTGAATGTTTAATCCAGTGGTTTTAATCACAGTCACACTTTTCTGTGTGAAAAATATTTTGTTTCTTGGCCTCTATATTGTTTTATATGTGGAACTTCAGCATTGCTTGAGATTTATCTGCTTACTTAATTTTCAGTATAATAACATGGCTAATATTGTTAGTAGTCTCACTCTGACTTAACATACATGACATATGTATTGGGACATCTAGAAAGAAGCACAGTAGTCCTCTTTTGTGCATGGGTTTGCTTTCTGTGGTTCCTCTTACCCCCATTAGCTGCAGTCTGGAGATAGATGGTCCTCCTCCTGACATAGTCCCAGAAGGTCACTGTGGCCAAGAGCTCTGCGCAGGGCCGGCATCATTCGCGCCCTCACGTAGGCACTGGATCCTCTCACATCATCGCAACAGGCAGCAGGAGAGTAGCAGCGGGTATTTCCAGAGAGAGGGAGAGAGATCATATTCATATAACTTTGTTAGAGTACATTGTTACAATTGTTCTATTTTACCATTAATGTTGATTTCTTATTGTGCCTGATTTATAAATTAAACTTTATCACAGGTAAGTATACAGGAAAAACAAAACATAGATAGGGTTCAGAACTATGTGTGGTTTCAGGCATCCACTGAGGGGATTGGGTATGTATCCTTGAGAATGTATATATTCTGTCTATTCTCTCTTCGAATTCTCAGTCCCCTGATAAATTTAAAAACAAAAGAACAACCTGTAAATTACTAAGATAGTTTGGTTTGAATATAAACTTCTGAGTTACTTGTAAATGGATTTTTTTTTTTTTTTTCAAAGAGAGAAATGGGAGAGTGCAGGGAAGGGCAGAGGAGATGGGGAAAGAATCCTAAACAGGCCCCATGGCCAGCACGGAGCCTGATGTGGGCTTGGTCCCGCAACCCTGAGATCATGACCTGAGCTGGAATCAAGAGTCAGACATTCCACGGACTGAGCCATCCAGGTGGCCCTCGATGTAACTGTGTTATTTAGAATTATAACTGTATGTTATTTAGAATAGTTATTTGTGCTTTTTCTTTGACCGAATCTCTCTAGAAATTCAAGTACATGAGGATCTAAGTGGGAGTGACTGCTCGCGCCTGTGGTAAAGGCTTTCCTGCTTCCCTTTTTCTGTCTACCTGATTGGCTGGGATAGAAGTTTTGAGTCTGGTTTGCCTTGTAGGGTCTTTGTATTCCTTTGTGTTGGTTCAGGGCTCCCACTTCTGGTTGTGGTTTAACCTGTTTTCATGACTGTGGGCACCAAGTAGCTAAGTTTAACATGACTCCGCACATAAAGAGGAAAAGAGTTTTGGATTCTAGAAGGAGACTTTGGTTAGGACTGGTTGAATGAATTAACCAGAAGGTAGCTGCCTCTGGGGAACGCTGCTCGGAAGCTCTGCTTTCTCTAGTGGAACTCCCAGGCCAGGGCAATCGGAGCCGGTGGGCAGAGTGGGAAGAGATATGGTTTATGGTTTATGGAGGCCCTGAGTTTGAGTTTGGATATGTCATAGACCTGAAGTGTGTGTGCAGATAATAGTGGCAGATAGAGGACCTACGCATGTAGATTTTTTTTTTCCTTTAAATAAAAAATTTACTGGGGTGTGTTGGTGGCTCAGTTGGTTAAGCTTCCCACTCTTGATCTTAGCTCAGGTCATGGTCTTTGTGTAGGATCGAACCTGGGTCTCTGCGCTCCTCAGCCGGAGTCAGCTTGAGATTCTCTCCTTCCCTCTGCCTCTGCTCCTCCCCTCCTTGCACAGCAAGCCCTCTCTAAAATAAATAAATCTTTTTATTTTTTATTTTTTAAAAGATTTTATTTGACAGAGAGAGAGTGAGAGAGAGAGAGAAAAAGTGCACACGCACGCACACATACACGCAGGGGTTGCAGCGGGCAGAGGGAGAAGCAGAGAGCCTGATGTACTCGAGCTCAATCTTAGAACTCTGGGATCATGACCTGAGCCAAAGGCAGATACTTAACCAACTGAGCCACCCAGGAGGCCCTAAAAAAATCTTTTTAAAAAAGTTTACTATGTTATGGATACTGAACCCCCTTTCCTTTGTGTGTGTTATCTTTTCCCAGTTGGTTGGTTGCCGTTCAACTCTTTCCCTGTTCATGACGTATTTTGATGTATAGAAGTGTAAGTTCGCCATGTATTCAGGTCTACCGGTCTTTTTTCCATGCTTTGACTTTGATGGTTTGCTTAGGAAGTTTTCCATAGATTATTTTTTCTCTCTTTTTTTAAGCAGACAAGTATTTATAACTTTTAAAAATAAGCTTTTTATTTTGGGATGATTTTGGATATACAGAAAAGGTACAAAGGTAGTACAAAGAGTTCCTGTATGCCTTTCCCCTAGCTTCCTCCAATGTTAATATCCTGTGTAACTACAGAACGTTTGTCAAAACTAAGGTACTGGTGCATCATTTACTAAACTTTCAACTTCTTTTAGAGTTCATCAGTTTTTTTGCAAGTGTCCTCTCCTAGGGCACCGTGCTGATGTAGCAGGGTGGGTTTTAAAGAGGCGGCTCTGAATGGTGGGGTGCTGCACGCAGTAGCTGTGCCCACAGCACGTTTGTGCAGAATGTTTCCAGTCCTTTCACACAGACGGGATTTAGATGGAGAATATCTTTGATTGCTGGCCTTGTGAGACATCTGTGCCCTGGGGAGCAGACGTCCTGGCCACGGCACTGTTGAGTGTGTGGGACCGGACGGAACTGGGGCCTGGAGATGCCTCTCCGGTTATCCACACTGACTGTGCTGCTTCCCTTTCTCCTTCCTGGTGACTCCCTCAGGTGTCTTTGCTCCCACCCTGTCACCTCATTCTTCTTTTGCCTGGACCAGAGTGTGAACATCATGATACGTTACTGATTTGTGACTCTAGGAGAGGAAGGCACCTCTACTGTGAAGAGGTTTTTTTATATTGTAGACATCAAGGTAAACCCAGAATTTCACTGCTTTCACCCTTCAGAATCTTGGTGCTAGGTACGGCCGGTCTTCTGATGTACTGCCTGGAGGAAGTGTGTTGTACCTAATGGGAACAGTGTGGTTGACACAGATAAATGCATGTCTAACTCCTTTGAAAGCTCTGACAATCTCTGTGGCTTCTTTGCCCATCTCTTCCCTGGCCTTAAGTGGAGACAGATGAACAGAAGTAAGGGGAGGATGGGGCGCCTGGTGGCTCAGTCGTTAAGCCTCTGCCTTCAGCTCGGGCTAGATCTCAGAGTTCTGGGATCGAGCCTCACATTGGGCTCTCTGCTCAACGGGGAGCCTGCCCCCCCGCCACCGTCTGACTCTCTGCCTACTTGTGATCTCTCTCTGTCAAATATATAAATAAAATCTTAAAAAAAAAAAAAAAAAGAAGTAAGGGGTGGAGAGGGCAGGCCTGGGATTAGGTGGAGGAAGCCGTGCTGGGTGGCTTCGTGCCTGCTCTGCTTGATAGAAGTAGCTTCAGCTGGGGAGGCCTTAGATGCCTTCGCACGTACTGTCTGTAGGCTTCACAGCTCTAGCGGGTTCCTGTGAGTTGGGCTGAGCTTTCTCATGGGTAATGAGTAGCTTCTGCTTGTGCGTTCAAGTCAGTCTCCCTTCTTCTAGCTGAAAACACTTACATTTTCTTAACTTTTCCTGACTTGGAAGACACTTCTGCCCTGCCCTGCTCTGCTCGTCCATCTAGGAAACGGTGAGAACATGACGGCCGTGCGTGCTTTAGGAGGAGAGATCAGTGAAGGAGCAAAGAAGGCATTGGCTTTGGTTTTCTATAAACCTTGGATTTCTGTAGCCAGTTTCTGTGGTGTTGCTCTACTCCATCCCAACTGGTAGAATCAGTTGATGATACTGGAAAGCCTCCAGCCAAGCCACAGGTAACCAATAGGAATATAATTTTTTTTTTTAAAGATTTTATTTATTTATTTGACAGAGAGAAATTATAAGTACACTGAGAGGCAGGCAGAGAGAGAGAGAGAGAGAAGGAAGCAGGCTCCCTGCTGAGCAGAGAGCCCGATGCGGAACTCGATCCCAGGACCCTGAGATCATGACCTGAGCCGAAGGCAGCGGCTTAACCCACTGAGCCACCCAGGCGCCCAGGAATATAATTTTTAAAGCAGAATGTCCTTTGGTGGATGTACTGGCTTCTGTTTGGCCAAGTAGGAGTCAGCCTTTTTTTTTTTTCCCTGGAGATTTTCTCAGTGTTTTGTGAAACAAACATTGCAAGTAGTAATAATCGTTCACATATGCTTAGCACGTAGTTCACAAAGCACTTGTCCCCCTGTGCCATTTTATTTGGTCTTCACAGCAACCTTGTACATTATGTCAAGCACATATTTTCTTATTTTATGAGGAAACTGAGGCCAAGGGCTTTGCCTGTCATCATATAGCTGTTAAGCAGAAGTCTTGGGGCTTGAACCAGACCAGCTGATTGAAAGTCCTGTACCCCTCCCTTCCTGTACCCCCTTCCTCGCCCTGTGGCCTCCCCTCCGAGCTGGTCCTGTCAGCTTGAAGGTGCGCCGCAGGCCAGGCTGGTGGGGGTTTGCTGTTGGCCAGTCTTACATACTATTGGGGACAGAGCATATATGCCAGATGGAAAATCAGCAGACCTGTTGAGTGCATGTCTACCACTTTTCTTCCCTTTTTCCTTCATAATGGGATTGGGTTTTGTTTAGACCTCCACCCTCTCCCCAGGTGACTGCTGAGAAAGTGATCTATCAGGATAAATCCTGATGTATTTCAGCCCCTCCTGCTGGTCCCATTCGCTGCCAGGTGATTGCTGGAGGGGTGAGCAAGAGATCTGCTGGGTCCTGGCCAATGAGATGTGAGAGAAGTCTGCCAGGAGGTTCTGGAAAATTTTCAACCATAAAATGGCAACACCAGCTAGTCCCTTTCCTCTAAAAACTGTGTAGATGTGATGCCTACAACTGTTACAGTCATTTTGCTGCAATTTGAACATGAAGCCAGTGTACTGGAGAGGACAGAGCCAATAAAACAGCATAGAAAACTCCTCAGAGCCTATCACCATCCTGCTTTTGACTTGTTATGCAAACTAAGTTTCCTTGTTGATTAAGGCAATTTGAATTGGGATTATTGGTTACTTGAACCTAACGACATGCTAATTTATGCAATAGCTACCAGGTTGATGGGTTGCTTGCTTGCTTGATTCATTTATGCATGAAGGAGAAGTACAGGATATGAAGGTAGAATTTGATCTAGTCAGAGGGTCAGAGATGGCTTCCCTGAGGAAATGGCAGAGGCCTTGGTGAGGGAGATTTCCTTTTCATGCTGGGCCTTGTATCCCATGTTTAAGGATTTTGAATTTTATTGCAAAAGCAGAGCCATTGAAGGGTTTAAATACATTGAAGGATATGGCAGGAGGGCAGTGAGCTATAGTTAAGTTAGGCCGCTCCTGCTGAAGAAAATCTTTGCTTAACATTCCAAAGGGTCAAGTTTGATTAGAGGAGGCACGGAGTGGTCAGTGGTTAAGGCCCTGGTGATTAGCAGGTGCATCCAGAAAGCACAGAAGAGCGTCTCAGCTTGGAATCTCCTAGAAATAAATAATCCAGATTCTTTTCTTCCTCTTTCCCAGTATACACACACACACACACACACACACACACACACACACACACACACACACAGAGGCAGCTTTCATGTGTTTTAATTTAAGCATAATTTGTGAATGAATGTCATTCTCTTAGGGTTTGAATCATTAAAGTTAAAAAATTGCAGCCAAGAAATCTGTGTTGGGCTTACGGAAACAGTATAGATGGTTTCATTGTAAATAAAATTTTAAGGATGCATTAATGTATCTGAAATTGAACTTTTAGCATCTCTGAAGGTTTTTCTCCAGGTTCGATATAATAGGATCTGCTCTGTATCTCATACATATGGATATATTAGCAAAACTGGATTCCATCCCAGGGTAAGCAGGCGGGGAAGCAGCCTGAACCGGAGAGTGGAAGTGCAGGGAAAGCTGCAGTGTGCCTGTAATGATGTTAGGATGTGATGTCGTCCCTCCCATGTTTATTAATTAGAGGAGTTGTAATGAGACTTCCCCCCACCCCGTGCTTTTAAAGATGCTGATCAGTGGGCATCCGGGCAGGATTTTAGTCGTGTTTGGGAGCCTTCTGTGTACAAGTGGGAGGGATCCGTGTTTCAGGTAGTGGCAGGTGAGCCTCCCGCCAAGTTGGCATAATGGGGACAGGACTCTTCTGAGTTGCCATCTGTTTGTGGCTGATGGAAAACAGCAGTGGCTTCCGAGGAGTTTATGTTGAAATACTTAGGAATTAGTAATGTTAAGACCATACTGATCAGGTATTAAGAGGTGGGGGAAAATAAGACTGTATGTAGCAATTTTTCATTATTACTTGGGTCGAATAGTCTCCACCCCCAGCCCCTGAAGACCCACAGCTCTTTTCTGCCCACCCAGGCTGACCAGTCCAGTCGGGCTCAGTTCGGCACTGAATTTCCCATGGTAAGGCAACACCCTGCTCACACCGCTCACGTGTAATATTGTGCGTGCTCTTTGCCGCCAAGGGGTTCAGTTTGTCTCCGTACCTCTTTAAATGTGTCATGTTATTTTGTTGTTTAAATTCTAGTGAGATACAGTTAACATAATTTATGATTTTAATCATTTATAACGTGTACCGTTCAGTGGCATTAAGTACCTTCTTACTGTTGTGCGACCATCGTGATAATTTTAGCAAATACTTTGACATACTTAAAAAATTGTGAATTCTTCTTTTCCGTGTATCAAATGTATATAAAAAATAATGAGCACGCTCTGTCTAATGTGATGTCCCTTTGGATTTTAAGCTGGAATATGCTTCCTTTCCATATGGAAGCTGGCTTGGTAGGATAGAGGTGCTGTGCCCACGTCTCTGGGTTTGGTTTGCTACCTTGCCCTGGGAGACCCTACCGGCCAGGCACAGTGGTTTTCAGTGGTGTCGGAAAAGCCGCTGTGTCTCCTGATGGATACTTTAAAGCAAGGATATGGAATAGAGAACAACTCACTTCTCCTTGAACCCAGCATCACTTGCTGTGTTAGCTACAGGAACTAAACTGTGGGGGCCTGGTGAGATTGTGGGCAGTTGGAGTTAACCCTGTTTTTAACCCCTGCCGGAGAAGCAGGGTCTGGGATAGTGCCTGTCACCTCCTGGCTCGGAGCCTTCTGGGTCCCACCTGGAGGTTTCTATCTTGCCTTTTTTGAAACAGTCAACAGAAAGGACGATAGAGCCCTCTATCAGGGGTTTCTTGGTTACAAGTCGAAGAGACCTAAGTGAACTTATGCAAAAAAGGGAACTTAGTGAAAGTGTTCTGCGCTGTGTACTGCAGTCTTAGCAGGGATGCAGGGGGGTCTCAGATCAGGACCCAGAGACTGGGATGTTCCACATATGGTCCTATTGGCTCATTCCTTCTCTCTCTCCCCCTCTTAGCTTCCCTCACTGCCTTTGACTTATTCTTTTTTTGTCACAGACCAGCATTCTCTATTCCTTATTTCCTATGGCAGACATGGCCACCATCACTCAGGTTTTCCATATTATGAACCAAGTGTCTAGAGAGAGACTGGTTTTTCTGTGTTCCATAATTTCTGGGAAGAACTGAGAGTGGTCCTGGAAAATGGGGCAGTTGACGAGGTCACTGAGGTTTAGAGAAAGGAATTCTCTGCTACAGTTTGCAAAATGTGTTAACAGTTATGAAAGGACCCAGAGTATAAAAGCACCTCAGCTTTGCATTAAAATTTAAATCAAAACGAAACAGTAAAGCTAAAAACTAAATCAAGACGCTACCATCAGAAAGATGCTACCATTACTAAAAAATCCTGTAAGTTCAGGAGATGAACCTACTAAATATATTCTGGAATTACGTTTTCTAAAATTAAGTGTCTTTTTTAGTAGAATGAATTATAGCTTATTTTCTTATCCGTGTTGAGTTCAGAGAAATTGTGATCAAAGTTTAATCAAGCAGGATAGCTTGATGTGGGAGACATATTCTTAAAAACTTGAGTGTGAATAAAATATTTTAAATGCATAGGGAGAGCTTGCTAGCAGAAGTCCATCTGTAATTTTTTTTTTCTAAAATTGGCTAGTTTGTAAATTTGAATCTTTCTGCATCACGGTCACTTAATTCAAGATGTATGAGGGTAACGTATGGAAGTATTGAATCATGTTGAATCACTATATTGTACACCTGAAACTAATATAACACTGTATGGTAACTACACTGGAATTAAAAGAAATTAAAAAAACAAAAAACCAAAAAAACGGTGTATCTGTGGATTGGCCATCCTTGCAGTCATTATATCGTTCGGGTCTCCAGGTCGTTCATTGGCAGGTCATGGACTCCACTGATTTCCGAGGTTATGAGGAAGAGCTGTTCCTATTTTTAGTGGTTTGGGTGCACACATAGATGCTCTGTGTGAATTTGAGAACCCTCTGTGAGCTGGAATTAAATTGGGATTCAGTACTCTGTGTGAGTTGTGAACCTGTATGCAATTACCCAAGGACATTTGACAGCATCACTCAGTGACCACAAGCTGAAGAAGAGTGGCCTGATAATTTTGGAAATTAGTGCCCCTTGAGAATTTAGGAATTTATAAACGTGTTGGTTTGTCATCTTCCCAAATCATGATCTACTTTGTTTGCACGTCAGTTGTAAAAGTGTTTTTTTGTTGTTGTTGTTTTGTTTTTTTTTACCCATTTGAGTTTTAGTATATTTCAAGTTAAAACTCAACCAGTTGTCCCTCCTTTGACCATGTGGGTTGTGTGAAGTATGCCAGGTTACCAGAGCTGAGGGGAAGGGCGTGGTCCGCACCTGAATAAGTGTGGCTGCAGTGGAGGACACCCTCTGGATGGCTGCTGGAAAATGCCCCTTACTCTGCTAGCTTTCCTGCCTTCAGAAGGGTAGGGAACATTTCTTACTGCTTTAAAGGATTTAAAAACCAAGTGGTATTCTAAATTAGTGCTGGAAGATCCCTGCTGTTGAATAAAAATTGGGAGTGTTGCATGTAGGTCATGAAAAGCCCTTTATCCCACCTGACCTTTCTCTTCTGTGGGCTTCTTTCCCCAGACCCTGGGGGATGCCCCTGAAATGTCAGGTCTTAAATAGAAAGCCTTGAGCCCTGCTTCTCTCATCAAAAATGCAGAGGCCGGGGAGTTCTGAGGACTGGGGAGACTCAGTGTCTTCAAAGTGACAAGTTAGAAGTAATAATGTAAAAACAGAAAAGCATATAGGAAAAGACTAATTTCATGTGCTACCTCATGGCAGCATAGAAAACGATCAAGCTAGTATTGTGAATTTGACAAGGCATCACCTTTTAGTTTAAACATATGTTACATTCTTCAGAGCATTTTTTATGAATGTCACTTTTGATTCTTATTTGTTGATAAAGTGTGGAGTATATAGTCTGTACACTTACGGATGGGAAACTGAGTTTGGAGAAGCTGCGTGACGCTCAAGGCTCCCAGCCACTAGCCAGTGGAGCTGCCCAGATCCTTTCTTCTGCTTCCTGGTCTGTTCTTTCCCTGCTCACTTCCTTGCCTGTCCAGCTTAAGAGAATTTGTATTTGGGGGTGCCTTGGGGGGTCCCAGTTGGTTAAGTGTCTGCCTTCGGCTTGGGTCATGATCCCAAGTCCTTGGATTGAGTCCCACGTTGGGCTCCCTGCTCAGTGGGGAGCCTGCTTCTCTCTCTGCCTCTTCCTCCCTCTCTTTGTCTATCATGAATAAATAAATAAATAAATAAATAAAATCTTAAAAAAAAAAAGGCAAGAGGATTTATATTTGATGAAAACTTAATTTATTTATTTAGACCCTGGGTTTCTCCCACAAGAGAGTTGAGGTAGCTTAAAAGTAATGACTGAAAAGAAAGTTGTGTTGATAGAAAATTTTGGCTTAAGAAAGGAAGATACGGGCTTTCTTCTTACACTTTAAAATGGGGATCAGAGGGAAACTGTTCATTTGATGAAAATTAAATCTTCGCTGTACACCCAGAGCTACCAACCAGATCTTAGGTCATTGCCCAGCCTGCAAATATTAGGCATTATATAAAAACTTTTTGTTTTGTCCCGAATTTAGGATTGGATGAATGGGGAAAGGAGTAAACAGATGAGGGAACTCTGTGTTTGCAGATACCGTGGCTTTGCTGTCTTGATATTACATCTGGCTTGCTAATTTTTGATGTTTTTATAAGTTGAAGCATAAAAAGCAGCAAAATATTATAGTACATTTATAAAATGGAGCAAGATCATCTGGTCTCCACCAATATTACAACCCTTCACCAGACCTTTATTTTTAATCCTTTTCTCATACACATTTTTTCATAGTTTTAATCAAGACCCAGAAATACCTTAGGGATGCCTTGGTGGCACATTTGATTGAGCGACCGGCTCTTGGTTTCAGCTCAGGTTGTGATCTCAGGATCATGAGATCAAGCCCCATGTCGGGCTCTGTGCTCGGCTGGGGTTGGGGGGGACCTGCATGAGATTCTCTCTCCCTCTCCCTCCGCCCTTCCTGCTTGTATATGTGTACTCTCTCCATTTAAAAAAAAAAAAAAGCCTACAAACACCTTTGAGTGCTTTTAAATATTTAACATGGCATAAATATTTTTCATGTTTCTATATGTTCTTCATAATTATACGGTTATTATGATAAAATATATATAAAATGAAATGTATTATTTTAACTGTTTTAAAGTGTACAGTTTAGTGGCTTAAGGACATGTGCATTGTTTGTAGCCACCATCACCCCCATCCATCTCCCAGAACTTTCTTTGTCTTCCAGAGCTGGAGCTCCGTGTCCATTAAACAGTAATCCCCACCCCCCCCCCCCCACTCCCGGTCCAGCCCCTGGCAGCCACTCTTTTGCTTTCTGTCCCTCTGAGTCTGACTACTGTAGATTCCTCACATAAGTGAGGTCGCCCGCCGATGTCTTACAGGGTGCTTGTGACAGGCTTCCTTCACTCAACGGGTCTTCAGGGTTCATGCATGTTGGAGCATGTGCCGGCGCTTCCTTCCTTTTTTTAAGGTTGACTGATAGTTCGTGGGATATATATGCCACACTTTGTTTATTTGTTCATCTGTCGATGGACATTTGGGTAATTATACTTTTTTGAAGACTGTAGTTTTCCATCAAGCACAGAAATTAAACTTCAGTATTTGGCTGTTATGGGGTATTTGGATTGCTTCTAATTTGGGACTGTTTTTTTTAAAAAAGGTGTGATAAATATCGTCCTACTTTTTGATCCTCCTGGGTTGTTTCTTTTGACTGGGTTATGCTAGCACTCATGCTCGGTGTTGTTTGCTCTCTACTCAGTTCAAGTTCAGGCTAAACTTTGAGCTGAAGAGAATTTCGGTGTATGCTAAACAGAATGCTTTACTCTGCAGTTTACGTGAACACACCTTAGTTGAGGGAGGAAGGACCATCCGGAGAATTCCTCCCTCCCTCGGGGTGTCACCTCAGCCAGAGCAGAGTGCAGTGGCCGCAGATGTCAGAAGTGACCGCCGTTTCCCAAGCTGAACCCATGTCAGGATGGTTCACAGGCGTCTGTGGGCTGGCGAGGCGATCTCACCAGTCTTCAGGAGTGATGCATGTGCAACGCCGAGACCGTCATAGTCGCAGGACCCGGCGGTCGTGCTGGGGAAGAATCGCTCTGGCTTCCTGGTCTCGCGGTTGCCGGTCACCGGCCCGTCTGGGAGCGCAGAGCTACAATGACAGATGCGTCTGGCCCTCAAAGGTCGCGCTTCCTGGTTGGCATGCCAGCATGTCACACAGAAGAGCAAAGCCACAGTGAGCCGAGGATCCAGCCTGGCTTTACCCAGAGGGAAGGCAGCCTTCGCTGCTTTTTATTTGGCCCGTCGTTAGACGGAGGGGCGCGTAGGCCCCGAGAGGCCGGAGGAGAGTTCAGTTCGGGCTCCGGCGCCGGCTCCTGCCGTAGCCCTCTGTGCGTGGGTCGTGGCCATCCGCTCGGGAGTCTTCCAGATCACTGGGGAATCTCGCTCCTCTGCCGATCACCTGTTGCTGTGGCGCTCCAGTGGCACCCCAGTGGCACCCCAGTGGCTTTCCGGCCCGCGGAGGCCATGCAGGCAGGCCCACCGGGGCCAACGCCCACTCCCCCCGCGGGCCCGGTGCCGACAGCCGTTGCCTTGGTCTCTGCAGCGGGGATGCCGTGTTTGCCTTGGCCTGGCGGGATGAAGGCTCTCTGGTACTTTGCTGTCAGTCCCGTCCCGTCTGCTCCGTGTCTGTCAGAAATTCCTCAGTAGCCTGTCAGTGTACCTGTCTCTGTTTTCTGCACATTGTTTTTGTGTAACTTATTCTTGTGTATTATTTTTTCCCATTGTACTGGATTCTCTTAATAGTCCTAATTTCATTCAATTCTTTTGGGTTTTCCAGATGAAAAAATATTTACAAATAAGGGTGATTTTGGTTCTTTCCATTTTTATGTGAGTTCTTCCTTTTTTTCCTGTCCTAATGCACTTGTTGGTGAACATCTCGGGCTCAATCCTCCCCTTAGCCAGACCGCGTTTAGCCCTGTCGGCTTTACTTCCTTTCTGCCCGTTGCCAGACTGCTTTCTGGGAAGCTGGGCTGGAGCTGGACTGTGTGCGTTATCCACTTCCTCCAGTGCTCAGTGACCTGGGCATTGGGAAGGCTCTGCCTGATCCGTGGTTCTTACATTTTTACATCAAATTTGGGTTTGGTCATTTGTTATTTCCTCTAGAAATTCTGGAGTCCATGAGAACGGTTAGAGTTGGCCTAGTTTCATACATTGTTTGGTTCTCATCAAATAATTATACGTAACTTTCCCTCCCTGTTCCAAAGCAACACGGGCGTAGAATGGAAATTACTGTTAATCCTAGCAACACAGTTTGGTGGAAAAAGTATGGGCTTGGAGTCAGATATCAAATCTTAGCTCTGTTACTAACAGCCTGGGGAATTTTGATAAGCTTAACTTAAACTCTTTGAGCCTTGGTTTAATCGTTTGTAAAATGGGGATTTTAGTATCTCACAGGGAGGCCGTGAAAGTGGAGAGAGATGTAAAGTGGGTCCTTAGTAGCGCAGAAGTCCTCAGTTTTTGCCCCATGCTTCTTCCTCTCCCCAGTGGTTCATCAACACAGTTGGGCCGTTCTGCAGCAATTGTCAAAGGTTTGGTAGACTTTAATTTTAATTACAGATAAGTTTACCTCCCCAATAATTCTTTGTCTTTTAATTTTTAAGTTGAATTAGGGTGATTTTTTTTACGTATTCTTTTAATAGTTTATGTTAGATTTTAAATGTTGTTTAATGGGCAGAATATAAATAAAATTATAACAAGAGTGTCTAATGTTTATTGAGCAGTTATAATATGTGGCAGGCAGCTGTTTAAGGTACTTTTCATATATTTATTTAATCCTGCCAACAATTCTGCTCCATAGGAAACTTGCATGAAAAGTCACCTGGCTCAGGAGTGTGACCCAGCCTGCACACCTAAGGGCCTGACTTTGGCCACGGCATGGTCATCGGGGCTTGAAGGGCTTGTCGTCTTTATTGTGGCTTCCTAAGCCCATTCTCTTGTTTATATGTGGAGAGACATAGGTAGAAAAAATAAATCTGGGCTTTTGGAAAAGCTAATAAATTATGAAGTTAGATAGCAAGTCTTAAATATAGAGCATTCGTATTTATTGAATACTTTAATTCTAATCTGTATCATTACAACTTTTTCCTTATCTTGGCAGTATAATTTCATTTATTCCCTCTTGAAACTGCCACCCAGATCTGAACCTTCTACTATATCTGTAGAACCCTGGTTTAACTTTGTCCTAGATTGTTATAAAATCTTCATTGTTGGGATGTTAAAAAACTTTTTTATTGTAAAATGTATATAACATGGAATTTACCATCTTGATCATCTTTTAAAAAATATTTTATTTATTTATTTGACAGAGATCACAAGTAGGCAGAGAGGCAGGCAGAGAGAGAGGGGGAAGCAGGCTCCCTGCTGAGCAGAGAGCCCGATGCGGGACTCCATCCCAGGACCCTGGGATCATGACCTGAGCCAAAGGCAGAGGCTTTAACCCACTGAGCCACCCAGGCACCCCCATCTTAATCATTTGTTTAAAGAATAGTTATTTTTTAATGCTTGAGTTCTTTATTATAATTGTTTTTTAAAGATTTATTTGAGAGAGAGCAGAGTGAGAGAGAACACAGGTAAGGGGAGGGACAGAAGGAGAGGGAGAAGCAAACCCCCCACTGAGCAGGGAGCCCAGTGTGGGGCTCAGTCCCTGGACTCTGATATCCTGACCTGAGCTGAAGGCAGAGGCTTAACTGACTGAGTCACCCAGGTGCCCCAGTATTTGTCTTTTTGTGACTGGCTTATTTCATTTAACACAATGCCCTCCAGGGTTTATCTGTATTGTTGCATGGGTCAGAGTTTCATTCCTTAAGGCTGAATAATATTCCTCTGTGTATGTGTGTGTGTTGTGTGCACGCGTGTATGCACACACATTGTGCTTGTTTGATAAGACATTTGGGTGCTTCCGTGTCATTATTAGATATTATTGTCAATATAGTTTTTGTCAATAAATTCTTCTTGTTTATGTCCCAAGTTTGAACTCTTGTTTTTTGCTTTGCTGTTGGATAGTCGTGTAGATCCTTCACTGCCTTTATGTTGCCAAGGACTAGTCATTCAGTCGGGATTCTCTTAGCTCTGCCTGAGAGCACCTTGTTGGCCACTGGTTAGAGAATTTATCTGGTGGTATTGAAGTTTATCTCTTTCCTCCATCTTCTCCCACTCGGCAGGGAGCTCCAAAGCACTAGTCCCCAGCCCTGTGCCTGGGACTGTGCGGGGCACTTGGTGGACAGCTCTTGCATGAGTGTTTCTTGGCTGCTTCCCTTATCTCGCAGTTCACTTCTGACTCCTGCAGCTAAAATGAACATACATCATCTTTGGATTTGGTGCTTGCCTTTTTTTTTTTAAAGTCTTCCCAAGCTTTAAAAATTTCTTCCTGAAATTCTGGATCCTTCACTGATGAAGTCTCATGAATTAGAGTTAATTTACCCCTGCCTTCATGGTGCTTACGTGTGGCAGCTTTTAGGGCTGCCTTCACTTTTGTACTTTTCTCTCAGAGTTTATATACCAGCTTCTTGTAAACACAGACTATAATTGGTTTATTTAAAGATTTTATTTATTATTTGAGAGAGAGAAGGGCAGAGCACAAGCAGGGAGGGGTGACAGAAGAAGAGGGAGAAGCAGACTCCCCGCTGAGCAAGGAGCCTGACATAGGGCTCCATCCCAAGACCCCGAGATCATGACCTGAGCCGAAGGCACCTGTTTAACCAACTGAGCCACCCGGGTGCCCCAGTGATTGGTTTGTTTAGTATAAGCAGTTTTTCAGTCTCTGCTCTGTCCTATTTTGTTCTGTTATCAATTGTTGGTTATCACGTGGTAATCAGGAAAACACTGGAATTTTAGTTAGGTGGGTAGCTATTTCGGTCCAGTTTCCTAAGGGTTGTGTGCCGAGTCCTTTAAGAGGAGGAAGGGCATTGAAATGTCTCAAATATGCTTTGTCTCTTGTAGTTCAGAGTTTGTGGGGTTTTTATTGTTTGTTTGGTTTTTTGCCCTTTAGAAATTTTGAAAGTGTTGCTTTGATTCAGGTGTAACTATCCTCCCAAAGTAAAATAAAATGTTCTGAAAACTTGGGTTTTAAAGTTTGAAAGCACTGAGAATGAATCTGCTGGGGAAACTTTGCGGAAGGTTACATGTGCAAATCTGTAGAATTTTGCTTGAGGGAAGACATGGGGTGTGGGGGGGCAGGTGATGGAGGGCCTTGGAAACCTTCATAGGGCACTCATGCAGGGAGACCTTTAAAAGTATTTGCAGATAAAATTTTAGAATCTTTAATTTCTAAATGAGAAATTTGGGAGTGGAATTTAGAAATTTAGGAGGGTGAGTGCTAAAGGATTTATTTACTACCCCTGACTATAGGCTGTCTGTGTGCTGCCCTCAGGAAAGTTATATCCTCTAGTAGGGAACAAAGCCTTATCGTCTATATTAAGGTGCTGAGTTTCATGCAGTCGAGTGGCAGATGTGTTTCAGGCATCTAGAAAAAGAATTTTTTGAGTTCGGAATTACCAGTGATCCCCCGCATTTTCACCATTCTATTCTTCTTATTATTTTCTATATAGATCCTCTTCTCTCATTGCCCCCAGAAGAGTGATCTTACTAATAGTGAAGGTCTTTGGTTTAGTATAAGATCATGGCTTTAATAGCTCCTGTTTGTTCAGTACATAATTATATGCTTTGTGATGAGCCTAGTAAGGGAGAGGATGGGGATGGAGAAGAGGGTCTGGTGGTGAGCCCTGGGGAGCCCCTGCAGCCCTGTCCAGTGGGGTGGAGGAGCCAGGAGAGGAGATTAACAAAGAACAGTTGGGAGGGAGGAGGAAGCCCAACGGAGAGTTCCTGCTGAGATCTTTCAAAGACCAATGTATTTAAAACCTTCCTCTACTCTGTGAGATACAGGTACTCTCATAATCTCCATTTCACAGATGCAGAAACTGAGACTTTGTGTGGTTGAACGGCATAGCTGTGCTCTGGCAGTGGTGTGGTAGGTGATAGAACCAGGGTTTGAAATCAGGCATTTAGACTCCAGAGGCTCTGTTCTTAACTGTGGCTGCTTATCAATTTTTTTAAAAATTTATTTTTATTTGACAGAGACATAGCACAAGTAGGCAGAGCAGGAGGCAGAGGGAGAAGCAGGCTCTCTGCTGAGCAGGAGCCTGATGTGGGGCTCAATCATGGGATTCCAGGATCATGACCTGAGCTGAAGGCAGTCGCTTAACCAACTGACTCACCCAGGCGCCCCTCACTGCTTCCCATCTTTACAGGTGTTACCACACTCAGTTACAATTTCAACCAGAAACAAATGTCACAGTTTTGTTTGTGTAACTTCCCCTGAGGCAGGTGTGTAGTCGTGGCACATTTTACACTTGATTTTAGCCAAAAGGTTCAGGAGTGATCAGTACATGTCTTAAATATTGAAAAATAGTTGTGGACTTTGATTAGTGGTTTTAGAGACATAGGGAGCCCCTGACCTGTGTTTGGGAATCTGGTCCAGCCTTGTCGTTTTACCTGTGGAGGAATGGATGCCCTTTTTGTTGAGGATCTTACCTAAGACCTCACTGGAACTGGACTTTGGTTTCTTGACTCAGAGGTCAGAGTTTCCCCCACTGCACATTGCTCTCGGAAATGCATGCTCTTTCACGGTGTTGTAAATGGAAGTTAAAAACACTCCCGTCAAGATTACGGATGACCTCCATGTGGCTACTTCCGGCGTGTACATCCAACTTGACCTTTCAGAAGTTAGGACTGTTAGGACCCCACTCCCTGTTGACTTTTCTTCTCTTCTGCAATGTTCTTTGTCAGTTTCCTCTGCTGCCTCTTCCACCTTGGCCTGACCTGGGGTATTGGGGTTCCATAGGGCTCACCACTAGACCATCTCTCCTCCACCTTAATCTTCTATCTCGTCGAGCTAACCATTTTCTGTAGTTAACTCATCTTTGTGTGGATGACTCTTAAGTTAATATCTCTAGTCCAGACTTTTCCTCTGAGGTTCAGATTCATATGTCCAGCTTTCTTGACCTTGGCACTTGGATGCCTCGTGGATACTGCAGACTTAACACACCAACTGCATCCCCTTCCATAGGCCCTCTGGACCTTTCCACAGTAGCCCCCTCCCCATTCTGTTCTTCACCTCAGTTGTTGCCACCACCTGGGAATCATTCATGATGGTAGCAGTAAGGGCTGACATTTACTGCGTGTTATGTGCCAGGCATTTCCTTAAAGGCATTATGTGAATTCACTCAGTCTCTTTAGTCCTAATACCAGCACCAGGTAATAGTAAAAGAGTAGATCACGCAGCTCCCACGAACCAGGCACCATTGCAAGTGTAAGTGCCACGTCACTGAAGTCTCACAGCCCGTCCGGGAGGTAGATCTGTGACACTCTCTGATTGGTGTCAGATACTGAAGCACGGAGGGACGAAGTTCCTGCCCACAGCACTCAGGGTCCCTCAGGCAGTAGGTGGTGTGGCTGGGAGTAGGGCCTCGGCAGAGACTGAGCGTGTGCCACGCCAGCCCTGCGTTTTAGTGTGAGTCTCCCCTGTGCACACACAAGGTGGCCACTCCTCTGTTTCCTCGCCTGGATCTGGCTCCGCAGAACAGGGTCTAGGTTGCTCTCTTCTCCCTCTGACCAGTGAGTAGCTTCAAGTCGGCCCCATCACTTCGCCTCTGGATCACGGCAGCCTCCTGCATCCTTCCACTTCGACTCCGGGCCCGGCCCGCGGTGCTGGTCCCCACGTGAGAGCCGGAACATTTCAGTCTGCTGCTCAGCACCAGGCAGAGGCTTCCTGCTGCTGTCAGAATTAGAGTGAGCTCCCTTCTGCAGTCGACGAGGCCCCTCCTAACCCTTATCCTGTCCCCTGGTTTTCTGCTCAGGGCCTCCCCACCCTCGGTCTTTTTTCACATCCTTGTGTGTGCCAGTCTTCCCTGCCTCTCCACCCCACGGTACCCTGGCTGCATCGCTTCTCTGGTCTGTGTTGCGGTCCCTTCTCAGAGGACCTTCCCTCCCCGCCCCGCGGAGGGCCCTGCTTTCTCCTTTGTGCGCCCTCACTGCCAAGGGCAAGAACCTTCTGTGTTTGTCTCTTCCCTTTGGCTGTTCATCCCTCATTAGAATGTAAGTTCCTGGGGGCACCTGGGTGGCTCGGTGGGTTGAAGCCTCTGCCTTCGGCTCAGGTCATGATCTCGGGGTCCTGGGATCGAGTCCTACGTTGGGCTCTCTGCTCAGCGGGGAGCCTGCTTCTCTTCCTCTCTCTCTGCCTGCCTTTCTGCCTACTTGTGATCTCTGTCTGTCAAATAAATAAATGAAATCTTAAAAAAAAAAAAAAAATGTAAGTTCCTGGATGGCTAGAGCTCAATAAATATTTGTTGAAAGAGTAAATATAGGTTAAATTTTAGGCTGCACTAGAAACCTAAATTTTTCCTTCTTTCAGAAAATGTGTTCTAAGTTCCAAAAGGGCTGAATCTTCTATAGACAGGAACACAACGCTTCGCTCTGTTGTAAGTGCTTGTCCAGTCCTGCCGCTTCTGGGGAACCGCTTCTGGTCTATAAGAGTCCCAGGACGTTTACACCTGCGTTTTCCATTACTTCACTTTCAGCCCTATCCATTTGCCTCACGCACCACAGAACTTGACCCTAGGGAGACCACTGCTGCCCGGCATGATCCTGCTGGCGCTTTTGTAGGCAGCGGAAGGAAGCCGGGCAGGGGTGCTCTCCCCGACGGTGAGAGGCTGAGCATCCGAGTGTTTGGCTCTGTCCCTACCAGGGAATAACCATCGGATTAGGTGACCTTTAAGGTCCCAGTGCAACTGCGATCAGCTCTGTTTCTTCTGGCATTGGTCTACAGATCGAAGGCCAAGTTGAGACATTTGGATGGCCACAGGCACAACTTGTTTTAGCTCTCGCTTGGTGCTCGCCCTGTTCCTCTGCAGCTCTGTGCCGCTGTCTCTAGAGCTCTTCTGGAACCACCTTAGCTATACAAGTACTTTAATGGCAAGTTTACTTTGCTCAGTACTAATTCTCTCAGGATGGGGTCCAAGAAAATGTGTCTTATGCACATCCCTGGGGTAAGCAAAAAGGAATTTAGGCTTAGTAAAAAGGCAGTAACTGTTAGCAAATTAATTAAGATCTTGTTTGTAGTTCTGTTGTGGAGGACAGTAAATTATCAGCTTATTTAAGACCCTGTGACTTCCAGAGAATTGTCATTCTGTGTCTGTGGAAGTACTTAGTGCGGATGAGCCCCTATTAGGAGGCGTAGGAGTGAGCCGTGCACACCTCCTTGCAGCGTTGGAGCGCGTTATCTCTTACTGACCGCAAGTAATGACTGTAATGAACCAGGGAGACCTTTCTTCTAAAGCAACAAAAACAATATGTTCTTAGTTGACAATGGAAGGGTAAACGTGACCTTGGTTACTGACTACTTCAGCTGTCTCTGGTCCAAACCTCATGGTGTAGACAGGTAATAGCCAGCTAGCACAATGGTCCCAGCCTGGTGGCAATCACGTCCCATGATACCCTTTCCCAGCGTTTGCTCTTCTTAAATTTGGACTGACTGGGAAGTGATGGGGGTAAAGCAGCGTTTTCTCCTCTGCAAACGTACAGAGGTGTTTGTGTTATGCCAATAGGCAAGGCCCAAGTTACCAGAATCTTCACTTGTTGGTTCGCCTGTCTTTCCCTGGTGCCGAATGTCACCTTTAACAGCCCCTCAGTTTGGGAGGTCAGGGAAATGAGAGTCCTCACAGACAGCGAAGAGTATGACTGGGGAAAGTACTGCTGGTGTGACAGCCCAGTACGTTGTGGGTTATAGTGACTCTCGTGGACGAACCTGCCTAGCAGCGATGGTGCTTAAGACATTACTTCTTTAAAAAAAAAAAAAAAAAAAAAAAGACATTACTTCTTTAGAATTACCTAGAGTTCTGAGGAATCCATTGACAAACAGACTTTAACCTGCTAGCGTGTGGGGTAGCTGGGGAAGTTTGTGCTGGGACCCCCAGAAGCAAGGATAGGCCTTGGCTGCTGTGGCAAGAGCAACAGCTAGCCTCCAGCTGTCCTCTGTGGGAGGGCTCAGTGTGGGCTGCGTAGGATCTGTTTCCAGTGTCACACTAAGCCTGCCCACTCTGACTTCCTGGTGCCTTTTATGTGGAAGCTGTCACTCTGCACCTGAATATCAGACCTTCTGCCAAGACACCTTAGGATGATTCGCAGGCCGTGCAGAGGACACTTCTGCAATGCGGAGAGCCTGAATGTGCTTGCTCCTTCCTGCAAGAGTCTCAGGTGTGGGGGCACCGGGAATATTCTTTTTTCTTTTCTTTTTCTGAAAGCAGTCGTCTTTGTGGGCTTTCTGGGCCATCTCAAGCTTGAATTCTGCTTTCTTCACTCACAGACTGTCCTGTTACCTCTGTCACCTGATTCCTGACTCTCTTCCCCACTTGATACTGGAGCCCGACTTCATGTTGGGCCTTTTGGGCAAGGGGTGGAGGCAGGTGTGGGCTCCCTTCCTTTAGTGCTAAATTTAACATCCCCAGCGGGAGTGACAGAGCTTTTAAGGGATCTTCAATCTGTTGGTTGTCAGTCAAGTGGGCTGCACTGTATTCACTTGAGATGCGGCGCTGGGGGAATGTTTTCACAGCTCCTTGGAGACCCAGAGGTGTCCTGTCTCGGCGTATGATACGGTGAGCGGTATTGACAGTCCTACAGCTCTGTGAGGCAGGAACCAAGGTCAGCACCGCACCTTTCCCTTTAGTTGTTTTGGTACAGTATATTTTGCAGTGTTTAGAGGGGAATTGAAGAATAAAATAGATTTTTTTGACTCTTTATTTTGAATATAAATGATCCAGTACTTTCCAAAAATGTTTTTGTTATTAGAACTCAAGATGGTCTTCTTGCTTGTGTTGATTTGAAGTGCTTAATTTGAAAGACCTATGCTTTGATCTTTCCTAGGAAAAAGTGAGATGTTACTTTGATAATACCTTTTGCCTGGCTTAATATGAGGAAATTTTTATGTTACGGGTTTAGAAGAACAGTTGCTCTGCCAGTGAGAGGTTTTTCTTCTTGATCATTTTACCTATTTTATTACTCTATTTTGTTTGTAATAGATGTCAATGAGTATTTGTTTGATCCTGATTTTTTTCCTCCTTTTAAACATCTAATTGAACAAATACTTCTGGAGGCCCCACTCTCTGCGAGGCACTGTGTTAGGAGATTCAGACATAAATCACAGTTTCTGTGTTATGGAGTTGTGTGAATGAGGTCATCCTTCCTTTACACGGGAGTCTGGAGGGTTGGTGTTCAGAGGACTGGACATGGTTTTTGATAATGTAGAACAATTAGTGATTGTGAAGAATTTAAATCTTGGATATGTTTTCTTTTTTTTTTTTCTTAAGTTATTTTTATTAACATATAATGTATTATTTGCCCCAGGGCTACAGGTCTGTGAATCATCAGGCTTACACATTTCATTTCACAGCACTCACCATCGCACTTACCCTCTGCGGTGTCCATAACCCCACCCCCTCTCCTTACCCTCCCACCCCCCAGCAACCTTTAGTTTGTTTGTGAGATTAAGAGTCTCTTATGGTTTGTCTCCTTCCTGATCCCGAGAGGGAGACAAAATATAAAGGAAAAATATATTTATTTATCTTGTTTGGATATGTTTTCTACCATCTAGTTGAAACCTTTAGAAGATGCCATTAAATTTAACATATAAACTGCCTTAAGATTTTTCCAATGATTTAGCTCAGGCCTGATAGAAAGATGTGATCTTTCCTTTCTCTGTTATATTATGACCTTAATGTCGGGGGAAGATTATAATATACAGCTTGATAGTAATGTATCTATATTATATACTATACACTCTCTGTGTGCATGAGGAGTCCTCAACATGTGGCGTATTTAAACTGTGCAAAAAAGTAGTTTCAAATGACTTCACCGGTGTTTAACTTCGGATAATTACAACAAAAAAGAGAAGAAAATGGCTTGTCTCCCTCTCCCAGCCCAGTCATTTGATACTGGTTTAACTGGGACAGCATCCTTGGCCTGTCTCCTTCCCCTGCCCTCCCTTTTGTTCTTACTGAGACATACAGCAGACCTGGTGCTTCTCTTCCTAGAGCTTTCAGGCACAGTCGGTACTTGGCTTGGCTTGGAATTTAGCATGTGAGCTTCTTGACCTCTGCCTAGAAGGTCATTCTCTAGATCATATGGCTGTTATTTCAGAATGCTGTTGTCAGGTGGTGCCTCTTTAGGACCAAGCCAAAGTGTGGCATTAACTAGGATGGGCAGGAGATGCATCGTGGTGGAGGGAAGACTCATTTTCTCAGTAACTGAGGAGACAAAATTGACAATTCAGTAAGTAGGGGAATGGCATATTTTTCTTTATATATTCTTTTTTCTTTTTCTTATTTATCAGCTTGAATGTTGTTGAAAGGTAAGCCTCGGTGTTAATTTTAATTAGAACTGGAGTATGACATTCGTCTTGTGGCAAGACTAATATGAATACATTTAATGAAAGGAAACCTGAGATATTATAAAATGATTGAATGAATATGCTTTTTATGCCATTGTATTTTGGGGGGAGGATTTTTTTTTTTTGGAAGATCTATTTATTTTATGGGGGAGAGAAAGAGTATGCAAACGTGGGGGGGAGGGAGAGAGAGAATCCCAAGTAGACTCCCCACTGGGCACCAAGCCTGATGCAACCTGGGGCTCAATCTCACGACCTGAGATCATGACCTGAGCTGAAACCAAGAGGTAGATGTTCAACTGACTGAGCCACCCTGGTGCTGGGTGTTTTTATTTTTGATATTTTTAACACTGGTTATTTATTACCTTATCCTCCCTTGTTTTTGTTTTGTTTTTTTAAAGATTTTATTTATTTATTTATCAGAGGGAGAGGAGCGAGAGCGAGCACAGGCAGACAGAATGGCAGGCAGAGGCAGAGGGAGAAGCAGGCTCCCTGCCAAGCAAGGAGCCCGATGTGGGCCTCGATTCCAGAAGGCCGGGATCATGACCCGAGCCAAAGGCAGCCGCCCAACCAACTGAGCCACCCAGGCGTCCCTCCTCCCTTGTTTTTTAAAGTCATCTTTTCTTTGTTTTCTTCATCAGGAGTACCGTTTTCTTGACATTTTGGAATAAGTGGCAGCCTAACTGTAGATTTTATTTTTATTACGAGGACTGAGTTCTTAAAGAAATTCTTCACTGAAATTAAAAACCACTTCGCACCAAAGGAGAAAACCATGGTTAAAAGAACCCACTGCACAGTTTGATTTCACACTTAAATGGTGGCCCTCGGTGCCTCTGTAGCTGTGAAAACTGTTGGCTCAGTCCCTGGGAACAGAGCTCAAAGCCCTGCTCTCCTTAGGAGGGTGGCTAAAGTCAGGTGATTAATAGAAGATGTGATTTTGTATTTGAAGCCTTGAGCCATCTTCAGGTTGGCAGGAGACAGTCTTACATTCTAATGGTATTTAAAGGTGCATTCTTATCGTGCAGTACACATTTTAGTTGTTCAAATTGGGAGAAACACTGTCATTTGTCACCTAAATTAGAAGGTCAAGGCTGTGTTTTATTCATAGTTTCTGCACTACTTAGCACAGAAGCTGGGATGTAGGGCGGTCAAGTGTTCAGTGAATGAATAGATGGACAGATGGAAGGGTAGATGAGTTTACTTAGTTTTAATTTAAAAATATTTTATTTAAAAATAAACAGCAACAGATATCTTATGTAAAATCTGAGAAAAAGCCACTTTGAGTCCCTCCAGCTCCCAGTTCGTTGGGCACATACCTGGGAGGGAAGTGGACCATCACATGGGGCCAGGTGGAGCTGCCGCAGCTTGGGAATGTTCTGGGAAGGATATTCAGAAAGGCAGAAGGAGAAAGAAATAGTATCTCCTTTGTTTCCATTCATTTTACTAGTATCTGAGAGAGTTGATTCAGATTTTGGGCTCCCAGACTGAAGTCCCTGCCTTAACTTCCTGATTTATAGAACCAGCTTAAACCCTGAAGTCTTTCTTTCCCCGTCCTGATTTTTATTCTTTCATCAGTCCAAAGAGATGACGGGGACAGGTGGCAACATTTCATGGGTAAACAGGGAGGCAGGGAGTTGGAGTACATACCTTAGAGCCATTAATCTTGTTCATTAACTAGGTTGATTGAGAGTCTTCCTTTTTAGGAACGATGGGAAGGGCGTGTTCTGTGTCTGTTCGATCTATAGTCCATTTTGTACCATATTATCCTAGCCCTCAAACAGTTGCTTTTTCAGAATTACCATTGGTGTCGAACCTTTATTCATACCTGCTGTGGGAAATAATTACAAATCCCGTCGTGCTTTTGTGTGGGGTTGTTTAGACATCATCCTTTTCATCCTCCGGTGGCTCTTCTGTGCTGCTTTAACGGTGGCTTACTTTTCCTTCAGCTTTCAGTACTAAAGAAAAGCTGTCTTTCCTGTTTCTTCATTTCTGATAATAACGTTTTGTTTTTTTTTTTAAGATTTTATTTATTTGACAGAGATCACAAGTAGGCAAAGAGGCAGGCAGAGAGAGAGGGAGGCAGGCTCCCCGCCAAGCAGAGAGCCTGATGTGGGGCTCGATCCCAGGACCCTGAGATTATGACATGAGCCGAAGGTAGAGGCTTAACCCACTGAGCCACCCAGGCACCCTGTTAATAAGATTTTTGTCAGCCATCCTGAGTCTCCTTTTGCTTTGATGGCAGGCATACCAAAGGCCAAGTTTTTTGTGCATAGCATTAACAGTTTTACTGTCTCCATTTTCTTAACTGTTTCTCCTTTTAAAATTCTGTTTTATAAGATGACAATCTTATTTTGTATGTGCTTTTTATAAAGTGCTTTTTTTTTTTTTCTGGAGTCATGTTTTTTATAGATTCATTAAAACAAACTACATATTCATTAGTCATTAAATACTCATTTTGAGTTTATGCTTGTTGGTACTACAAGGTTTTTCCCTGCTAATTCTGGTCAGTTTTTCTTTTCTTTTCTTTTTTTTTTTTTTAACGTAGGCTCCCACAGGGCTTGAGCTCACAACCCCTAGATCAAGATACGAGCCGAGATCAAGAGTCAGGTGCTCAACCAACTGAGCCACCCAGCCACCCCAGTTTTTCTTTCTTATTTCTTCTTGGCCTTGTTCAGTATCTCCAAATGTATGTGTTCACGTACTATTATATTTAAGATCTTAAGATTGTGGTGAAAGAACTTGAAGGAAATAGAGCTGATCTCTTTCTTCCGAAAGCTAAGCTTTTGATAAATGATTATGAATCCCTCTGAGAACTTGGGTGATATAAATCATTGCCTGAACACAAAACTCATGTTCATTATCTCCAGCTATGATTATAGCCCTTAATTGAAATGTGGTTTAAGGGAAGATTTGGATCATTATCCTGTTCCCTGCTACTCAGTGTCTGCTCTTTTAGTTGAAGTAACACTGTTTCCTGGGGAAGAGTGTTACTCTACTGATCAGGTGGAAGCACAGTGGAGATTTAAATTCCTTGTACATTTTCTTATGTTTTATTTGCATCCCTACTCAACAGTACAAATGTACTGAATTTTCCCTTCCACTTTTCTTTCTTGTTGGTGTTATTGTAACCATACCTGTGGGCTGCAGGCAGCTGGAACCTGCAGGGACGCAGACATCTTTCTTGATGAACCCATTTCATAGCAACCATTTCTGTTTTGAAATCTTATAACTGTTTCATATGCAGAATGTTGTATTACTTGCACATCTATGGAGATATGCGTCTGTAAGTGCGAAGATGTAGCAGTGTGACTATGGGTCCTTATTCACCTTCCTTGAACTTTATTTTGCCAACTGGTAACTCTTTAGTTACTGTTACAATAAAAGGAAATACTAATTAAAAATCTTGAAGCATTATGCCTTTAATGAGGCCAAGCCTTTGGTGATGATCCACTTCTTCTCCAATGTGAATAACCAAATTTCTGTGTGAAGCAGCTCCGTGATGCTGTATGGGACATGATCTGGCCTGTGCTCGGAGTCTCCTGGTAGCATCGCACAACTAGTAACTTGTTTCCGATAATGGAACATCTACTTCATCTCATTTTATGTACATTGTTTCCACTGCTTTATCTCCTACTTTTCTCCTGTTCTCTGCCACACCTCCTACCTGAATTTGATCTAACTCTGGATCTGTGTGCTTGTCTTTTTTTTTTTTTTTTTTTGGTAAGTTCTGCATACAGAGATAGTACTGTATTCCTGAATTATCCTCTTTAATTGGTGGACGGTGCAGTAAATATAAGCACTGTGTTGTTTGCTGTCCAATCATCCTTCAGAACTTCTTTCCTAAGTTGAGGGTAGTCTCCTCTCATTCGGACGTCAGCTGCCTTTTGTCTTCTGCCCCTGCCGCTCTTGTCTTGCCACGCCAGGGCTGGCCTCCTTTCTAGCCAATCCTAGCCTCGCTCTCCTGTTGACTTCTTGTGTTTCCCTCACCTACGCTAGGCGTCTCCTACTTTGATTGCTTACCTGGTCTCAGCTCTTGCTCACGTTGGGGACGATTCCTAAACCTAGACGTGAAGGTGAAAGATCGTAGAATACGGCCTCCGCTCCTGGAAATGCGGCTGACTGCGTATTGTGGAAAGAAGGAAAGCTTCTTGCTGTAAACCCTTCCGGTAGAAATACTGGAGAAGATAAACACCCTTTTATAATCTTTATTACAAGAAAGCAAGAAACTCGCAAGTGGGGAAAAAGAGAATGAGGAGTGAGCATTCTGCTCTGCTGATAGTGGGCTCCTGGTGTCCAGGGATATGGAGTTTAATGAGAAACTCTCTGAAGGGTGAGGCTGGGCTGAGGGTCTGGAGAGAACACCCATTAGCAAAGGGAGGAGGCTTTTTTATTCTATTCTATTTTATTTATTTATTTTTTAAAGATTTTATTTATTTATTTGTCAGAGAGAGAGAGAGAGAGCAAGAGCGAGCACAGGCAGAGTGGCAGGCAGAGTCAGAGGCAGAAGCAGGCTCTCTGCAGAGCAAGGAGCCCGATGTGGGACTCGATCCCAGGACGCTGGGATCATGACCCGAGCCGAAGGCAGCTGCTTAACCAACTGAGCCACCCAGGCGTCCCGGCAGGAGGCTTTTTTAAAAAGAAAAAACAACAACAACAAAAAACCCAAACTTTTTTTTTTTTTTTTTAATTTGTTGGGTTTTTAAATTTATGTTATCTATCTATGTTACCTATGTGGTCTAGAAAACCCCAGGCTGAGAAACTCATCTGAGTACTTCTGGGTTGGAAGCATCTGAGGGCTTGGCAGAAGTAAACACAGATTCGCTCTGGAAGAACGATGCTCTCAACCCACTGATGAAGAGCTCTGGAGTACGAGCAAACGAAACATTACTAACCATAGAAGGAAATGAGCCTCCACGAATGAGGGTCACCTTAAAGTTGATCGTCGTTTGCCATTTGTTCCATCCATTAATTCTTCAAGTTTTTATGCATCATTCGTTATATACTGGGTACTGTTCTCACCAAAGTTTTTCCCCTGGGGAATGGGAGTTGGGTCTTGACCTGAGGATTCACTACATTTGGCTCAGGGCCCTGCCCTCTTGAGGGCTCTGAGTCACTGCCAGAAAACTCTGGTGTTTGGCTGGTCCCAGGTTGAAAACTATTGATTTATGTTAATACCTTTATTTTACAAATGAAAAGACCGAGACCACAGTGGTCTGGTAATCTGCCCAAAAGGAACCTCAGTTCCTTTGTCTGTAGAATGGGGGTAGTATCTACCCCAAAATGGAGCTATGACCGGGAGAGTATAACTAGCATATCATCTACCACAAGTAGGCCTAGTCTTCCTTCTCCATCCCTCAGATAGTCTCAAATAGCACAGAGACTCAGTCCTCCTGATATTCAGCCCAGATGCTTTCCTTTTGCTGCTTGACTCCACGAGATCTTTATTTGTCCAAGCCCATACAGAGTCCCACATTTTCACTATTAATTGTTCTATGATCATTTCATGTTTATTAATTTTGCTGCCATGGGTAGGTTGTGAACTACAACTTTAAAAACTTTAAACTTTAAACTTTGAACCTTAAAAAGTCCAGGGACCAGATTTTGTGTTATATATATATATATATTGTGTATTTATATGTATATAATTTAGTCTTGGTTTGGTTACTTGGTAGGTGTTTTATGGTACTCATTTATTGTGACTTGATTAAGCACGTAATGCCATTGTTATGAGGAAATAAAAATACTTCTGTCCAGAGAAGTCACTGTGGTCCTTATGTGAGAGTTTTGGCAAAACAAAAAAATGCTTTTGCTGGCCACCTATGAAGTAGACATCTGTATTCTGCTCTCTCTGTCCCTGATTGCGGAGATCATGCCCACATGGTATTCTGCTGTAGTTTTCATTACGATGCAGGACTGCCCATTCATTCGGCGCCAGGGATGGTCATCAGTGCTGCTCATTGGGCTGGGGCTCTTTCTGGGTGCTAATGATGAGGGAGCAGGAGGCTGGCTGAGGACACAGCAAAAGCTGGCGCCTTGCACCCCCTCTTCTCCCGCTCCCCTCCATATGTGTAGCATTCCTCAGGCACCCCTGACTGCCATAAAATGATAAATAGTTAACTTGCAGGGATCGTAATCCTGTAGAACAGGAATCTCCCTTGCTCTACAAGATGTCCTAGAGACCTGAACAGGGAGGTTACCTTATCAATAGCACAGATTTCCAGAGGCAAATAACTCTTGGTTCCTGAAGCCCTAATGTCCCCCTCCCACCATAAACTGGAGGAGACTGGGGTAGAAAGGAATGTAAATGATAGCCGGATCATAATGCCCCACCAAGAATCCCCCATTATCTTGATGTTAGTGCCTGACCTAAAGACGACATTGATCAAGCCATAAGAGCAAAGACTTCCCCCCGGCACCTTGTAGGCCCTCCCTAACATGTGAGAACTCTGTTGAAACCTCCCATTCCTTCACCACCTCCCCCAACCGTGGGGTATATAACATGCCCACCCTCACAACCCGGGGCAGCAGCTCTTCCTGCCCACGGGTCCTGTCCCCGTGCTTTAATAAACCACCATTTTGCACCAATGACGTCTTAAGAATTCTTTCTTTAGTCGTCGGCTCCGAACCTCCTCACCCCACCGAACCTGACTTAGGTTCTGGGACTTCATCACTAACACTTACAGATACCCCACAACTGCTTCTGTAGCCCCAAGCACATGTTTGCAACTGCAGATGTGTCCATTTATATGGGCATAGGGTCATCACTTAGCTCTGGTCCCTTGCCTCCTTGCTGTCCGCCCCGCCCTCTGCCCCAGTGCCAGGCCTCGAAGAACGGTCGGGCCTGCTTTCTGTGTCTGCGCTATCCATCTGTTGGCTGAGGGTCAGGCACTCCTGCTTACCATTGGAAGCAGGGAGGAATCACTTGGACGTGATCCCTCCCGTAGAACCCATCTGAGGCTGGGCCAGAGCCAGGACTCTGTTCTCTGTGCAGTGGCTGGCTGCGTTTCAGCCATCCATTTGAGCCCTTTCTATATGAAAAACATGAAAGTGCCAGGGGATTATTTTTGCAAGCTAAAAAGATGGCAGCAGATGTGAAAACAGATTTACTCATCATGATGTAAATTGGTGCTTTGTTTTTATTTTTGTTTAACAATAAATAGGTATTCATGAAAATATTTGGCTGTAAAAATTAAGAAAAATAACAAATTGCGATTATCTATTATAATCCAATTCAATTTCTTTGGAAAGAACTTCAAGTTGTAAGTTAAAGATTTTACTGAAGTTTATGTTAGTATTGCAATATGCTGAAAAAATTTTGAGAATCCATGAGACATATTAATATTCAGGTCTGTTATAATCATTTGTACCTGTTTTGTGTAGATACAGTAGTTTCCAGGAACTAGAATGTGGTAGGGGAACTAATGTACAGTTGTATGGCCACATCCTTTATTTTTCTCTGGCATTTATTTTTATGTTTCTTCTTTTTTACAAAGGGAGTTGTTTGTATTTTGTGTTTGCTCTGTGACCGGGAGTGTGGTTTCTTCACTACACCTGAACTTGTTTGCTCTGGATAACGCGCTCGGCCATAACTGGCTTGACTGGCCTGCGTTGCCTTGCAGCTGGGGGAAAGGTCCTGTGTGGCTGGTGTTCCCGGTCAACGTCATTGTGGTGGTATGGCCTGAACACTGCCCAAGGGTCACTGGCAGGAGCTGGGGACATTTTTATCTACACTGAAGTTTGTATTATGATAGTATTTATGAGGGCGCCTGGGTGGCACAGTCAGAGGAGCATCCGACTCTTGATTTTGTCTCGGGTCATGATCTCAGGGTCCCGAGATGGAGCTTAGAGCTGGGCTCCCCACTCAGCAGGGGTTCTGCTTGAGATTCTTTCCCTCTGCCCTCCCCCCTACCCCCATGCACCCGCACACCCTCTCACTAACAATAATAATGGTTGGTATTTCAAGACCAGTTTTACTTGTTATATAATTATATTTGACGTATTTACGTCATCCAAGACTATAGTGTTGAGATGATTGGAACTTAGCCTTTTAAGATCCCCCAGATTTTTAGCTTTTTTAATGGAAACATTTCTAAAATAAGTAATTCCCTTTTTAATCAGAGGATAATGAATATAATAGAACCTGTGATTTATCATTTAGGGCTTTCAGTTGATTATTTTGTGAGGACACAGACTGTTGTTCTTGGAAGGGTTTGCATGTTGGGCTCTTCCTACATTTAACCGTCATTCCCTTAGCAATACTGAGTTCTTGTGTTGGTCTGGAGATTGGAGAGAAGACGTATTTCCCTCTCTCAGAAGACTGACCAGGACAAAAGTCTTAGGAAGGCAGGCTGGGGGTATATATGTTTGGGATCCAGACAGATCTGGATTCAAATTACAGGGTGAATGAAATGTATTAAACTCTGTGAAGCATTTGCGTCACCGGAGTAGTGCGTGCATGAGTCTGTTTATCTCTGCATGTGGCAGTGGGAAAGATTTCGCAAAGTTTACTGGCCTATGAAAAAATATAATTTATAATAACATCCTTGAGAAAACATTTTTATTGCTTTATAGGATCATTTGTTCCTAGGGGAAAACCTTTTTTTAACACCACATATAAATAAAAGCACTTTTATTCAATTGAATGCACATTTGTTGATTACTTACTGTATACAGTAAAAGATGTCTTGACCAACAGGCATCCAGAAGTCCTTACCCTTAAGTAATGCCCAGGCCAGTGGGGAATACAGGGGCCCAGATTCCTGCAGTGTGGTGGAGAACTAAATGAACAACTCAAGAAAGATAAAAAAGTATACTGTGAAGATTAAAGAGGAGAAGTCCATGCCCTGTAGGGAGATGCTGGCAAGGATGTGTGGAGTGGATATTTTTGAAGATACATCTGGAAAGATGGCTAAAATTGGGGGATTTGGAATGAGCTTTGCAATCAACAGGGTAAGTTCAGGGCTTGGTGAATAAGCAGAAAGTATACTTTGAAAGGAGCATAATTTTTAGAGGTCAGGATGGAAGATAGGCTGAAAAGATAGGTGTGGGTCTCTTCTGTGAAGAGCCCTGAATGACAGACTGAGGAGGGTGTCCTTAGGTAGAAATGAGATCCAGTGCTATGATGAATGCTGTTCCTGTGATGAACCCAGTTTGATCACAGTTTTGTTTATATGCCATTTGATTTACTAACGCTTAGTTTAGGTCTTACTCATGAGTGATATTGTCTTTAATTGTCCATTCTTGCACTCCCCATATCTGATTTGGTATCAAGGTACAGTAGCCTCCTATGATTAGTTGTGGGTGTTACAACTTCTGTTCTCTGGAGGGATTTCTGTAGTACTGTTGTGGTCTGTTCTTTGAGTGGTGGTGGAACTTACCTATAGAATATCTGGAACTGGTGTTTTCTTTATGGGCTGATTTTAAACTACTGAGTTCCTGTTGTAATGGTATGGAGTGGTTTAGACTTCATCTCTCCTTCTTGAGGTAGTTTTGTTAAATTATGTTGCCTAGGAATTTGTCTGTTTCATGTGTTATCAGATTTTTTTAGCATTAAATTGTTCATGAAAGGGGCGCCTGGGTGGCTCAGTGGGTTAAGCCGCTGCCTTCGGCTCAGGTCATGATCTCAGGGTCCTGGGATCGAGTCCCGCATCGGGCTCTCTGCTCAGCAGGGAGCCTGCTCCCCCCCCCCCTCTCTGCCTGCTTCTATGCCTACTTGTGATCTCTCTGTCAAATAAATAAATAAAATCTTTAAAAAAAAAAATTGTTCATGATATTCTTTGATCTCCTTAATCTTCACTGTAGCTACAATTATACCCCTTTTCTTTTGACAGCATTGCTGATTTGTGCTGCTTCTCCTTTATCTTGTCGGAGGTTTGTGTCTCTGATTACTTTTTTTGAAGAGTCAACATTTGGCTTGGGTTAGCCTCTCTAATGTTACCTTTTCTATTTTATGAGTTTCTGTTTTTATCATCTCTTTCACTTACCGTCTTGGTTTATGCTGTAGTTTTTAATTGAACATTTAGCTCCTCAATTTGCAACAGTTCTTTTTTTTTTTTTAAATGTTATAAGCATTTAAAGAAATACATTTTCCACAAAGTATGCTTTTTCTGTAGCAGACATGTTTTGGCATATATTAATTAATATTCAGTATTTTAAACCTTCCATTATGATTTTCCTGTGTCATAATATTTAGAAATGTGTTTCTTTAAAAAAATTTTTTTTAAGATTTTATTTATTTATTAGAGAGAGAGCGCACAGCAAGGGGAGCAGCAGGCAGAGGAAGAGGGAGAAGCAGGCTTTCCCCTGAGCGGGGAGCCCAACATGGGGATCGATCCCAGGACCCTGGGATCATGACCCAAGCTGAAGGCAGACGCTTAACTGACTAAGCCACCCAGGCACCCCTAGAAATGTCTTTCTTAAGTTTAAGAATTTCCAACATATGGTTTTATAATTTATATTTTTATAATCGCCTTTAACTTAATTGTTTTGGGGGGCACTTAATAGTTTTAAGTCACATAAGAAGTCTCTGTGACACTTATTCTTAGAAATATGTTGCGACTGACTTTATGTGGTAAGTTCTTGTTAATGTTGATGTGCTTGAAAAGAATGTGCATCCTCTCAATTGGATGCAGGGTTCTATATGTGTTCATTTTGACCAAGTTTGTTTGTTTAAAGATTTTATTTATTTTTTTAGAGAGAGAGTGTGCATGAGCCGGGGTGGGGAGGGGGGGGCGTGGTTCAGAGGGAGAGGAAGAGAGAGGCAGACTCCCAACTGAGTGCAGAGTGCAGTGGATGTGGGGCTTGATCTCAGGACTCCTGAGATCATGACCTGAGCCAAAAGCTAGAGTCTGATGCCCAGCCACGACTGAGCCAAGCAGATGCCCCTTGACCAAGTTTGTTAATTATGATGTTCGCATCTTCTAAATGTTTACTTTTTTTTTTTTTTTAGCTTGTAATTGAGGGAGCAGATGATAATGTGGATTTTTTTTTTGATAAATACAGTACAGTGCTATAAATGTATTTTCTTTTCCTTAATAACATTTTCCTTACTCTAGCTTATTTTATTATAAGAATATAGTATATAATAAGTATAACAAAATATGTGTTAATTGTTTATGTTATCAGTAAATCTTCCAATTAATGGTAGGCTATTAATAGTTAAGTTTTTGGGGAGTCAAAAGTTTTATGTGGATTTTTGACTGCATTGGGGGGTTTACTGTAATTTTTTCTTGTGTAATCTGATACTTTAACTGTCAAAAATAGATTTTTAAATCATTGACCTGTTGTGATTGCTGATATATTTGCATTTCTACCATCTCTTTTATTTTATTTCACCTTTTCTTTTTTCTTTTATTGGGGGACTGATTTGAGGTATAGTGTCTTGCCTTGACCTCTTCCTACCTTTGTTTCTCGTCTTTTAGTGATTGCTCTTGAAATTTCACCATGCTTACCTGAACTAATCAAGTATAAAGTTTTATCAGCATTTTACAGTACTTCAGCTCTGGTCATCCTTCCGATAAAACATTTTTTTTTTCCTTCCCTAAATTTTTTCTTTCCTCCCCCCAAAAGACAGACACAGCTTGTGGTTTAAACCATGGGCTGGAATCTGGCAGTCTGGTTTGAATCCCAGCTCTGCTTCTAGCGGATGAGTAATGGTGGGCAAGGTGCTTCCTTTCCCATACCTCCATTTCCTCATCTGTAAGTGCAGACAGTAAAAGGACCTTGTCATAAGGCTAAGGCTTTTAAATGAGAAATGCAGTGCCTAAAAGCATTTAGAACTATACCTAGCAGTTAACAAGTACTGTAAAAGTGTTTGATGTCATTGCTGTTCTTTTTTTGAAAAGACATAATTTATTTTACTTGTATTTTTGTTTTTTTTTTCATTGTTTCTTCTGTCTTAGACCTTCCTTCTGAGTCATTTTCCACTTAATTTGATCAGTATCCTTTAGAAGTTGTTTTTTGATGTCAGTTAGTTTTAAAATTTAGGTTTTGTTCTTTTTAAAATGCCATATTTAACATTAATTCTTAAAAGATGGTTTTTCTGGATGTATAATTCTGTGTTGGATGTCTGGAATCTAATTCTGTATTTTTCTTCCAGTACTTTAAATATATTAGTTCATTGATATCTGACACCATGGTAGCTGTGAGACTCCTGCCATCAGTCTGATCGTTGTTCCTTTGGAAGTACCTGTCTTGTTTTTGGCTGCTGTTCAACTCCCTTCTCTGTTTTACTAAAATGTGCCCAGGTGTGGGTTTCTTTTTTTACTTATCCTGCTTGGAATATATTATGCTTCTTATATCTGTGGATCTTATATCAGTTCTGGCAAAATCTGTCAATATGTCTTCAGATCTTTTCCATTTTCTCTTATCTTTTTGGAATTCCAGTTAAACTGGTCCTCCTCAATCTATCCTCCATTTCTCTTAATTTCTCCTTTATATCTCCAGGTCTCTCTGTGCTACAAAAGATTTCACAGAGTTCTTGAGCTATTAGATCCAGTTCATTAACTCCTTTTTTTTGGCTGATGTTGTGCTCATATTACTGTATGCAGTTTTAATGATTAGGTCTTCCTTTTCTGAACGTTTTATTCGATCTCTCTGGTTATTTTAGATCATGTCTCATTGCTTCCTTTTTCATTCCTTTAAACATTTCAGCTACTTTATTTCTTCCTTCCCAATCTGTACACTGTTTATTTCCTTGTCTTACTACATTAGCAAGGACTTCCTGTACAATGTTGAAAAGCTGCAGTGAGAGGGGACAGCCTTGTGTTGTTCTCCACCTTATTGGGAAAGCTTTGAGTTTCTCACCATTAAGTAGCTGAATGTTTTTTGTAGATAGCCTTTATCAATGTGAGGAAGTTCCCCTCTGTTCCTAGTTTACTGAGAGTTTTTGTTGTGAATGGGTGTTGGATTTTCTCAAATGCTTTTTTCGTGTGTGTGCTTATTGATTGATATGACTGTGTGGTTTTTCTTTAGCCTGTTGATGTGATTGATTACATTAGTTGGTTTTTGAATGCTGAACGAACTTTGTGTACTTAGAATAAATCCCCCATAGTTGTGGTATTTAATTCTCTTTATACATTGTTTGATTCAGTTTGCTAGTACATTGTTGAAGATTATTGTATCAGTGTCCTTGAGAGATATTGGTCTGTAGTTTTCTTTTTTTTGTATTGTTTTTGCCTGCTTTTTGTATTAGGTTAATTCTGGCTTTTTAGAATGAGTTAGGAAGTATTCTCTTTGATTCTGCCTTCTGATGAAAGAGATCACAGAAAACTGGTATAATTTCTTATTTAAATGTTTGGTAGAATTCACCAGTGAACCCACCTAGGCCTGGTGCTTTTGGTTTTATAATGTTCTTAATTACTGATTCCATTTCTTCTTTTTTTTTTTTAAATTTTATTTATTTATTTGACAGACAGAGATCACAAGTAGGCAGAGAGAAGGGGGAAGCAGGCTCCCCGCTGAGTGGAGAGCCCAATGTGGGGCTCAGTCCCAGGACCCTGGGATCCTGACCTGAGCTGAAGGCAGAGGCTTTAACCCACTGAGCCACTCAGGTGTCCCCTGATTCCATTTCTTTAATAGATATAGGACTAGTCAGATTGTCTGTTTCTTCTTGTTTAAGTTTTCACAGATTATGCCTTTCAAGGAATTAGTAGTGTATTTCGTCTGGATTTTCTAATTTGTGGATGTGGAGTTCTTGATTGTATTCCTTGATTATTCTTTTAATGTCCGTGGGATCTGTAGTGATGTCCCCTTTTTTACTTCTAATATTAGCAATTTGTGTCCTCTCCCTTTTTTAATTAGCCTGGCTAATTAAGGGCAGTCAATTTTTTTAAGGCACTCAAATTTTTAAGGATTTTATTTATTTATTTATTTATTGAGAGAGAGAGAGAGAGAGACCACCACACAGGGAGCCTGATATTGGGCTCGATCATAGGACCCTGGGATCGTGATGTGAGCTGAAGACAGATGCTTAACCGACTGAACCACCCAGGCAAACCAAGAATAAGAAAAATTAAAGTTTTTATTTTACCTTTACTTGTTGCTTCTTTGATTTTCTTTGTATGGGTTTGAGTTGCTGACCTATATCATTTTCTTTCTCTCTGAAGAACTTCTTTTAATATTTCTTATAGGTGTCTCTACTGTTGACAGATTTCCTCAATTTTGTTTGCCTGAGAAAGTCTTTGTCTTTCATTTTTGGCGGGTAAGTTCACAGGACACAGAATTCTAGGCTGGTGGGTCTTTCTCAAGTTTTTAAATATTTAACTTTCTTCTTGCTTGTGTGGTTTCTGAGGAGAAATTGGGTATAGTTTTGTCTTTCTTTCTCTATAGATGAAGTGTTTTTGCTGCCTCTGGTTTCCTTCAGGATTTTTTTCCTTTATATTTGATTTTATGTAGTTGAAAGTGATTCCTAGGTATGGCTTTGGGGGCATTTTCCTTGTGTGGTATTCTCTGAGCTTCCCGAATCTGTGCTTTGGTATCTGACATCAATTTGGTGTATAAACCTGGCATTACTGTTTCAGATGTTCCTCTCTTCCCTGCTCTCAGTCTTCTCTTTCTAGCATTCCTGTTATGTCACAACTTTCGTAGCTTTTCCACTGTTCTTGGCTATGGTGGTCCCCCCCCCCCCCCCCACCAGTCTTTTTTCTGTTTGCTTTTGAGTTTTGATGGTTTCTATTGAGAAATCCTCATGTAAAGAGATTCTTTCCTCTGCTGTGTCTAGTCTTCTGATAAGCCCATCAAAGGCGTTCTTCATTTCTGTTACAGTGTTTGTTTCTCCGTGGCTTTTTTGATTGCAGCATTTCTTTTTTTGTTTTGTATTTCTTTTCTTTTCTTTCCTTTTTTTTTTTTTTTTAAAGAATTTCCATGTCTTTGCTTATATTGCTTATCTGTTCTTATATGCTGTCTACTTTATCCTTTAGAGCCCTTACATGTGAATCGTTGTTGTTTTTACTTTCTCGTCTGATCATTCCGGCATCTCTGCCATTTCTGAGTCTGGTTATGATGCTTGCTCTGCCTCTTCAAATTTGTTTTCTGTTGCTGGATATGTCTTGTAACTTTTCCTTGAAAAGGGGATATAATGTACTCGTTAAAAGGAACTGTTGTAAATAGGTGGTGAGGTGTGAGGGGAGGAGAAGCATTCTACAGTCATATGACTGCATCTCAGTCTGTGTGTGGGGGTGTGTGAAAAGGTGTTATTTTTTTTAATTGTAAAAAATGCATACCATAAAATATACCATGTCAACCATGTCTAGAGTGTGTAGTTCAGTAGTGTTAAGTATATTCACGTTGTTGAGCAAGCAGTTTCCAGACTCGTTTCATCTTGTAAAACTGAAACTGTACCCATTAGACAACAGCCTCCCTTTCCTCCCTCCCCCAGCTCCTGGCAATCAGCATCCTACTTTCTGTTTCTGTGAATTTGACTATTCTAGGTACTTTATATAAATGGAATAATTTACTTGTCTTTTTGTGAATAACTTATTTTACTTAGCATGATGTCCTCAGGGTTCATCCATATTGTAGCCTGTGTCAGAATTTCCTAACCTTTTTAAGGCCAAGTAATATGCCTTTATATGTGTATACCACATTTTATTTATCCGTTCATCTGATGGACCCCTGGGATTGCGTCTGCCTTGTGGCTATTGTACGTAATGTTTCTGTGGACATGGGGGGTACAGAGGTACACTCCTTTGGGAGTGTATCTGGGTATATATACAGCTGGATACTCGTGTACCTAGTATATCTAGAAGTGGAGTTGCTGCATCTTACAGGACCTTGCTGAGGAGCTTCCGTACTGTTTTCCATAGCGGTTCTACCATTTTGCAGTCCTGCCAGCAGCAGTTTCTTTAGATCCTTGCCAACACTTTTTTTGTGTGTGTACTAACCATTCTAATTAGTGTGACGTGATGCCTCGTCATAGGTATGTGTGTGAATAGATGTCCTACTGACGTTCTTCAGAGTTTCTTCAAAATGCCGTTTTCTCTTCTGCCATGGGCTTTGGACGTCTATCCCATTTGCACAGAGTATCTCCTCTTGCCTCCTCCACCTCTTCTTCCAGGGTCTAGCATCCACTCTTCCTTTCGATCGAAGCCTTCAGAACACCATAACTCTTCCTTGTGGCATTTGTCATAGTTACACGATTTGTCATAATTACACGATTAATGCCTAATCTTCATCAGTGGACTGTAAGCTCCTTCAAGGTAGGACCATATCTGTATTTACTTAAAATTGTCTTTTCAGCACCCAACTTAATGTCTGATATATAACAACAACATCATTAATAATCGTTTGTACTGTGTAGCATTTACTGTGTGGTGGATACTATTTTTAAAAATATGTAAAGTATCTGGGGTGCCTCGGTGGCTTAGTTGTTTGAGCATCAGACTCTTGATTTTTGGCTCAGTCTGATCTCAGGGTCCTGGGACTGAGCTGTGCATCGGGCTCACACTCAGCAGGGAGTCTGCTTAAGGATGTCCTCTCTCCCTCTGCTGCTCCCCCTGCTCACATGCTCTCTCTCTCAAATAAATAAATCTTAAAAAAAATATGTAAAGTACCCTTTATAATGTGTAGTGCTATGCACTTTTTTATGGTAGGCTCCACGCCCAACATGGGGCTTGAACTCCTGACCCCGAGATTAAGAGTCACATGCTCTACTGCCTGAAGCCGGCCAGGCACCGCCATAGTTCTGTGCATTTTTGACAAATAGACAGTTGTGTAACCACCACCGCATCAAAAATATGGAACCGGTCCCTCACTCCCCAAGATTTCTCTGTGTTGCTTCCTCCCCTTTCCTTCTGAGTATTTTTCCTCCCTGTGTTATTGAGATATAATTGACATATAACATTGTGGAAGTTTAAGGTGTATTCACAATGATATGATACACTCCTGTCTTACAAAAAATGACCACCGCAGTGGGTTAGTTAATGCCTGCACCGCCTCACGTAACTACCATTTCTTTTTCATGGTGAGGACATTTAAGATTTACTTTCAACAGCTGTCAAATATCTAACATAATGCCGTTAACTATACTTTTTTTTTTTTTTTTAAAGATTTTATTTATTTATTTGATAGAGAGAGATCACAAGTCGACAGAGAGGCAGGCAGAGAGAGAGAGAGAGGAAGGGAAGCAAGCTCCCTGCTGAGCAGAGAGCCCGATGCGGGACTCGATCCCAGGACCCTGAGATCATGACCTGAGCCGAAGGCAGCGGCTTAACCCGCTTAGCCACCCAGGCGCCCCGCCATTAACTATACTTACCATGCTGTGTATCCCCAGAACTCTGGGTCTCCACCTTTTTGTGGGCCTTTTCCTTGGACAGGCTTCATATATTTTTCTGTTTCCCCCATCCCTCTTAGGTGGGACAGGAAGGCCAGCATGGGCTGCAGTTGGGTATTTTTCCCCCCTCTGGTCGGTTAGGTTCTGATAAAATCCTGATTGGTTATACCTTGGTTAAATTGTTCTTCCTGAAGACAGACTTTTTAAAAAAGAACAGAATGCTCTGGTATCTTTCAAAATGATTCCTTTTCCCCATCCCCAGCTGGAAGCACAGGGGTATTTTCCTCTGATACTTACTGTGAGGATCTAATGAGCTCCTGAAAGTAAAACAAGAGTCTAGGGGCCCGATGGCTGGATCCCCTGACGTTTTTCTTTCTCAAACTCGGCCACACTGAACCTCCAGCAGTCCATCCATTACAATCTGGGTTTGCTTACCCCGGGGCTGGTGTGCACAGGGGTTTTAGCACACTGGTTTCTGCTCTCATCGGTGTAGTTCTTTGTAAGAGCCTTTTGGACTTCCCAGTTTTAGATGCAGTGGGTGACTTACTTTTCTTACAGATCTGAGAAGAGTTGATTTTTCTGTTTGTTTAGCTTTTTACTTCTTATTAGGACAGAGTGATGATTTCTGAGCTTCTTTTATGGAAGACTGGAACCCAGAAATCCAAACCTAAATTCTAAACTTAAATTATTTTAAATTCTGTTTATGTTCATTTCACTTTCTGAAATCCAGTGGATCTAAATTTGTTGTTTCTACTGACAGCTTGTGATGCCGCCTTTTCTTTGTATGTTTGGTAATTTTTGATTGGTAACTGATTTTTGGTTCAGCCTCATCTGTGGGAATCATTAGGTCCTAAATTGGGAATATTTTCACAAGGACAAGATTTGCATTTGCTCCAGTCCAGAACCATGGGGTGCTAGGAATCTGAGATAGTTTTCGCTACCTCTGTGGCCCCTGCAGGATATGTATGATTCAGTTTCTCCACTGTGAGGTTGGACCAAATTTTGGATATCTGATAGGGTGACCAACTGTCTGGTTGGGATTGCCTGGAATATGGGACTTCCAGGGTAAAACTGGGACAGTTCTGGGCAAACCGGGATGATGAGGCATTCTAATTCTGATTCCAGGGTTTATATCTGCATTTTTCCAGATAATTCTGGACATATATGCATCTTACATGTGCATTTGCCAGATAACCCTGGCTTTCTCTTATGTTTGTGTGTATGTGGCTTCCCTGGAGATTTCTCATACTTCCCTACAAGTCCAGCAAAAAATTATGTCTGTTATAATTTACCCAAGATCTAGTGATATAGTAGTGGGCAAGCTCTTCAGAGCATCCTGGAAGTATAACCTGTAATTTTACTTTTTACATAAGTTATTGAGAACGTGTTTCCATGTTACTCCATAGTCTTCTACAGTATAATTATTAGGGGTTGCATAGGATTGCGTTTTATGTCTGTACCAACACTTACTGAATCAATATTATGAAAAATGCTGTAGTGAAAATCCTTACAGCTAAATCTTTGCACAGTTCAACATTATTTCCTTATGATAAATTTCCAGAAGTAGAATTGCTGAATCGAAAGGTATGCAGCATTTTAAATCTTTTGAATCATATTGCCAAATTGGTTTCCCATTTCTTTACACCTTGTATGACACTGGGAATTATCATATCTTTTAGTCTTTATCACTTTGAGAAATAATAAAATGCTCTCCTTTGTTAAATAAGGGACATGATCTTAGATACTAGTGAGCCCAATGTACGGTACCACCGTATTTCGACAGCCAGGTTTCAGGTACACATTCGTTTTTAGAAATGTCTCACCCCCACTCTCACTGGAACTGTTAGTCAAGAGGTTTGTCTTACAGCCTTCTTATCCTTCTTTATCTATATATAGATAGATGTTCATATTCTTAGTACTAGCTGGTGAAATCAGGCATAGAAAATAAATAGGGAGTAGCTTTCACTGGAAATGTACCTCTTTGCTGTACTCTGAACACAGCAGTGGGCCCCCAGCTTCCTCCCTTACTCACATGTACTTTGGTGCCTGTCTGCCGTAGGCTTTCAGAAGACCCAGATTCCGAGTGGCTGGTGCAGAGAACCAGGGTCTGTACAGAGAACTTCATCAGTTAGCATTTACTTCCCTTTTTCTTAGAAAACTGAGGCTCTGTAGCATATGAAGTACCTTATTGAACATTTACTTGAATGCAGTGCTGGTGGGTACTGGATAAAAGTTGGAGTGTAGGAGTTTGTTTTTTAGTAGATCTGATGACTGACACAGAAAGATAGCTCTACCACAGGCAGAAAAGAGCCTTGCCATGCGAGTCTGCATAGCGCTTTGGTGTCTGCACTACATGTGCAGGAGATGGTGTCGTTCAGAGCGAGACTGAAGCCCTTTGAGGAATGCGTCTCTGAAATTGACGGCGCAAGTCAATGGGAAAATGATTGGATATGAACATGCTTGTAGTAAGCACGCATCTTTTGCATAAGCCTGGGCATAATCACGCACACACAGCTTCATTATCTCACTAGCACGCTTTAAGAATTCTGGGCTGGTGAATGAGAACACAGTAAATGCATTAGATCATGACTGAACTCCGCTATCCTTGCAGGGGTGTTGTGTTTTCACGTGTATGGTTGTTCGTCTGTAGGTAGCTGAAGGACAAGTCCCTACTCGGAGTACCCCTGCCTTAAAAGGCAGTCTTGCATGGCAAATTTGAGCTAGCCTCTAGGCAGCTATTGAAACTAATTAGGAACCAGTTAGAACTGCTTTGGGCTAGGTGGGTATTTGTGGGTTGTGGAAAATTCCCCAGGGAACAGAGTGACTGTAATTAGAGGCAGGTTGTTGTAGTTACTTTAGTTAAGAAGAAATGTAGAGTTCAGGGTCTGTTGCCAGCTGTGGAAGGGGGCAGTCAGGGGAGGCCTGGGCATGGGGAGAGCTGCCTGGCCGAAGAGCTGAGTCCCACACAGTAGATGAGGGACAGCAAAAAGGGGGAAATTGGGGTGGGTTTATTCCCATCACCAGGTCGGATAATACTCATTTTCCTTTCCTTTGCTTCACTCCACCTCCAGACAACTTGAGGGTGTTTGGAACATTTTTATTCAAAAGTTTCTATGGTGGTTTTTTTTTTCTCTCTCTGCTTTGTATTCATTTAACATCTGTATATTTTTTTCCTGAAATTGACTGTTTGCTTCTCATCTCAGTCTTCTGCTTAACCATTCTATTAAATTTTTATTCTTTAGAAAGAAAAGAGCTTTATTCTAAAATTCCATCTCCATTCATTACTCTTTACATGCATTTTCTTTGTGGATGCCTCCTTAGTTTTGTGTCTTTGGAACTTTATTGGGATTTTCTAGATTAGGAGAGTACTTGTTAAGGTTGGATATAATAATTTTTAAAATTCTTACTAGTTGATTTAAGTTTTCTAAAAATCCCAAAGGATTGGGGCATAATTTAGTTTCATAGTTTATTAAACCTGTTTATTTTGAGATATCATACATGTTGAATATGTTTGACATATAGGTAGTAAAGTATAGTCAGAGAGTTAGCACCCTGTAATCACCACCCAGATGAAAACATGGGGTATTGCCAGTACCCCGGCAACACCGCGTGTGTGTGCCCCTTCCCATTCATAGTCTGCAGCCCAAGGTCACCACTGTGCTGCTTTGTGTTATCTTTTCCTTGCCTTTAAAATTCTAGTTTTATTATCTTTGTCTGCAGTCTTTTTTTTTTTTTAATTTATTTTAAGTATAATTTTTTATTTTTTATAAACATATATTTTTATCCCCAGGGGTACAGGTCTGTGAATCACCAGGTTTACACACTTCACAGCACTCACCAAAGCACATACCCTCCCCAATGTCCATAACCCCACTCTCTTCTCCCAAATCCCCTCCCCCCAGCAACCCTCAATTTGTTTTGTGAGATTAAGAGTCACTTATGGTTTGTCTCCCTCCCAATCCCATCTTCTTTCATTTATTCTTCTCGTACCCACTTAAGCCCCCATGTTGCATCACCACTTCCTCATATCAGGGAGATCGTATGATAGTTGTCCTTCTCCGCTTGTCTTTGTCTGCAGTCTTAACTGGTAAAATTAGTTTGGCCTATTTTGAACTTTATGGATTCCTATTGTAGGTATTTTTTCATGGGATCCCTTTGCTCAACATTATTTTTGTGAAATTCTGTAAAATCTGTAAAATTCTGTAAAATCATATTCTGTATTGTGTTCATTACAGTGCTGTATACAATTCTGCTGTTTGAATCTGAGGCACTCGCTCCATTCAGGTTGGTGTCATTGTTTTGGCTCTTGCACAGGATGCCACACCTCCAGCAGGGAGTCCCAGGGAGCCCAGCCCTGTGTCTGGTGCACACATTCCAGAGTGGGCTACCTGGTCGCGGGGTACTCATATCTGTGGTGGTCCTAGCTACTATCCCAAAGTGGTTGCATTCTTACAACTTTCAGTGAATGTATTTCTATTAATCGTGGAAATGAAAAAAATCTTTCCTAATTTATTTTATCTCTGATCTCTAATATTAATTCAAGTGATTAAAAATAAACCAAAGATGTATTTTTCTCCCCACGTCTCCCACTAGTGAATTTTATGCATGTTGGTGGAAAGTAGGAATCAGAACAAAATATAGTGAAATAATTCTAATTAGAAAATAAAGTATCTAATTACAGACAAGGGAGGCAGAGAATGCAGCACAGGGGCCTTTTGCCTACTACTTAGTTAAGATTTGTTGGTTGGTTAATCTGGGAGTGTCTAGTTCTGCAAGGTTTCCTCTTCTGAACAGTGTACCATCCTGTCCCTACATTGTACTTTTCCGAATCTGGGGCTCCTGATTTGCCATCAAGAACTGGGTGGTATGGAGAGTCAGATTGGGAAACATCTTAAAAGTTTACTGACTCTTTCACCCCTGTCAGGTTATGAAGTCAGTCAGACCCACCTACTATGTAAGACCGTAATCTCCAAAAAGCAGGGCTTGCTTTTTCAGTGGTTTATAAGAATAGTCTGAAAATAAGCTCTAATTACCAAAAACAGGCCTGGGCCTGTATTATAGTGTTTAGGGTAAAAAATACCATAATGTCAGATTTATGAGTATTTACTTTCAGTCCATTATTGAAATACTTTTTTTAGGTATAATTGCTTTTCTTAATTTACTCGATTTTAAAATTAAGGTGAGGGACGCCTGGGTGGCTCAGTTGGTTGAGCAACTGCCTTCGGTACAGGTCATGATCCTGGAGTCCCGGGATTGAGTCCCACATCGGGCTCCCTGCTTAGCAGGGAGTCTGCTTCTTCTGCTGACCTCTCTACTCTCATGCTCTCTCTCTCTCAAATAAATAAATAAAATCTTAAAAAAAAAATTAAGGTGAAATATACATAACAAAACTTACCATTTTAATCACTTTTAGAATAGGCAACCCAATGGCCTTAAGAATATTCACATTATTTTGCAGCCATTGCCACTGCCCATCTCCAAAAATGTTTTCATCATCCCAGACTGGAATGCTGTCCCCATGAAATAACAGCTCCCTAGGCCGCTCACCCCCAGCCCCTGGCAGCTACCATTCTACTTTCAGTCTCTGAATTTAACTCTTCCAGGTGCTTCATAAAAGTGAGCTTACAAGATTTGTGATTATGTGACTGCCTTGTGATTTCATTGAGCAGAATGTCTTTACGGTTCATCCCTGTTGTAGCACGTGTCCAACAGAATGTTTTTTCTTCTTCTTGGGTTTTGTTTTGTTTGTTCATTTTGTTTTGTTTTTTAAGAGAGCATGTGCACATGTGAGGGGTGGGGAGGGGCAAAAGGAGAGAATCTTGTGAGGGCCTCAGTCCAGGACGCTGATCATGACCTGAGCTGAAACCGAGAGTCGGACGCTTAACCGACAGCGGCACCCAGGTGCCTGTAGGTTCTTTGTTCTGAAGGCTGAGTCAGAGTCCCCTGTATGTGTAGACCACATTTCACTTACACTTTCCATCTGGCTGTCGACACTGGGGTGGCCTCCACCTTTGGCCCGTTGTGAATAATGCTGCCATGAACGTGGGTATAAAATACTGTTGAAGTCCCTGCTTTCAGGTGTATAGTTGCTTTTTAACTTTTCTATACCAGAACCCTTTTACTTAGGAGTGTTGCGCTGATAGTGAACTGCTCTCCGAAGCCGATCAGTTATATCTTCAGTTTCTCATCCTCCTGAGTACACGGAGCTGAAGGAAGGGAAGTGTGCCGTGTCACTGATTGCTGTCCATGGTCACGCTAGAATAGGGGCCAGCCTTTCAGTGCCCGGGATACTGGTATTTTGTTGCTGACTTCTGTATCCATTATTCATCTGAGTCATCATAAAGTACTATGTCATTTTTTCTTTTTCTTTTTAAAATTTTTAAATTTTTTATTTAAAGATTTTTATTTATTTATTTAGCAGACAGAGATCACAAGTAGGCAGAGAGAGAGGAAGGGAAGCAGGCTCCCTGCTGAACAGAGAGCCCGATGTGGGGCTCGATCCCAGGACCCTGGGACCATGACGTGAGCCGATGGCAGAGGCCTTAACCCACTGAGCCACCCAGGCGCCCATATGTCATTTTTTCTTAATATACCTGCCTTACTTGTTTAGCCTATATAGTGCTTTATAATTTTAAAAGTTGGGTTATAAACCATAGCCACATATAAAAAATGAAACACTTTTGTCTATGCTTTTACTATAGGAATTTATCCTACATACTTTAGTATAATAGTTATTGAAGGCTTACATTTTGGAGAGTTAGCATATATCAGTGGTTTTCAAATTTTTTGGTCTCAGGGACCCTTCATAGTCCTAAAACTGTAGAAGACCCACAGGGCTTTGGCTGATGTGCATGTTAGCTGTTGATATTTACTGTACTAGGAATAAAACAGAAATTTTTAACAGTTATTGATTCAGTTAAAAATAATAAGCCCACTAAACCTTTTAAATATGTTTCCTATGGGGAAAAAAAACACATTTTCTCACTAAAAACATTAAAACCAAGAAGATTGGCATTATTTTACATCTTTACAAAATAACTTTAACATCTGACTTAGTAAAAGATAGCCGGCCCCTTGGATCTGCTTCCACAGGCTGTGGCAGCATGCTGTTTGTGCTAAAATATATGAAGAAAATCTGATCACACAGATATGTAGTTGGAAAAGGAAGAAGTATTCTAATAATCTTTTCAGATAATCATGGATTTTTTATACTATATTAAAACTTAACAAGTGACATTTTCTTAAAGGTTAGTAGCAATAGGGAATTTTAAATGTTATTGGTGAGTTTTTCATACTTGGTTAGATCAAAATTTTTTTGTCTTTCTTGCACCTCAGTGGCCCTTTTACTCAAGTGTAACTTGTAGCCTTATGGATTGGTCACTTGGAAAATATTGGTCCACCAAGTTATGTGTATCTTCCAGATACACACTATGAGATATGACATGTAATATAAAAAAATGCACATTTGTTAATGTTTACCTTCAGTTGCATGCAGAATATCTTTAAATCTTAGGGAGCTGTCAAGCTCATGGTGATAGACACTGGTTTTCCCAAAGTTCTGGTTTTAACTTGAGCACTCAACTTTTGTTAATAGGTAGCAAATCCTGTCAGTTTTTTCCTTAAAAGGACATGCTCCCTTTGTTCATGTTCGAGAAAATGTCTGCCGAAGACCCAAGCCTGGATTACCCTAATTTGTCATTCATTCTTCTCAGTAAACATGGAACAAACCTCAGCTCAGCTTGTAATTTGCACGACAGCACAGGTGCTTCTCCCGGGTCACCCTTGCACTTCACGAGTGAGCAGGGATGCGTCCTGTGTGCTGGGTGGTTTGAAACACAGACTATTAACCAACCATGTGCTAATGGTTGAGACTTAATAAAATTAATAATATGTACTGCATCAATAATATTCTTTTTTAAAAAAGATTTATTTTCTCTTTCTTTAAAAAAAAAAGGATTTATTTATTTATTTTAGAGAGAGAGAAAGCACAAGAGGGAGGGGTAGAGGGAGTGAGGGAGAGACTCTCAAGCAGACTCCCGGTTGAGCACAGAGCCCTGCTTGGGGCTTGATCGCAGGACCCTGAAATCGTGACCTGAGCCAAAATCAAGATTTGGTCACTTAACTGACTTAACCACCCAAGTGCTCCTGCATCAAGAATATTGTGAAGTGAAACTGACATTTTTACAAAACCCCGTGAGTACTGGTACCTTTTGGTACCAGTGCCTTCCCTGGCACTAACGAGCTGAGTCTGACCCACTGTTGCTTTCGCACCATTGATACAACTGTCAGTACAATGAAGAAGGCAAATAATGTCTTAGTGTTATTATGAAAATATTTTTGACATTATGGATCCCCTGGGAGGATTTCAGCGGAATGGACAGTTTACCCTGTCATACATAATGTGGATGCTTTAATAATCATGGATTCTCCTATTAAATAGTTTAAAACCTGTGTGTATATAGCTGGGTCTTGAGAAGTTGTGTCTGCTTTTCCCATGTGTGACTGCCCCAAGTCAGAATAGGGACTAAGGCTATGTTATACAGTGGTATCAGCATTTGAGAAAGAAGAACGTGGTGTGACTTTGAATTTTATAGCATTTGTTTTTACTCCCCCTCCCACAGGTACAAGTGCTTCCTTGAGAGAATTCCTGAGAGAATTTAGTGGTTTTGATTTATAGGCTCATACAAAACATATATACCATGACTCATCTGAGTTAGAGTATCTCAGGGAAACTACATGTAGCTGCTGCCTTGCTCCTGCCCGCCTCCTGTAAACTTGGACTTGAATACCTACTTTACACTGAATTCTACGCCAGCAATGAGAAAGACAGGTTCCCCGCCCCTAGGAGCCTAGAGAAGAGTGTTCGAATGCAGGGATTGAGTGCTATTATGGAAGGTAGTCCCAGGTGCTCTGCGAGGCTTTGCCGAGCAGTTGTTATTGCAGGCGGCTCTTAAAGGAAGTGTGTGGGGGCTTGGCAGGGAGTGGAGACATGAAAGAGAGGAACGACACAGTACTTTCCAGGGCAGGGAATGTCCAGATGCAACAGTGTGACACAGGCAGGGCTGGACCCAGAGGCTGTGGCCAGAGAAGAGGAGAAGGGTCTTGCTGGGGTTTGATCCCATAGACTGGAGGTTCTCAAAACCTGGTCCCCAGACCAGTAGCATCAACATCTCCATGGAACTGGTCAGAAATGCATAGACTTTCAGTGGCGGGTGTTTTTGGTGGAGCGAGACTGTTTAACTGTCCTCTAGGGGACTTCCTGGGCCAGGGGAGAACAGTGTAGGTTCTTCAAGTAGCCTTGAAACTTAAAAAGGTCACCCTGAGGGCCCTCTGGAAGGTGGGATAGTGTGGGATGGTGTGGCATTGTCCAGTGTTTTTGTGGGTGGGATGCAGGCCTGGACTGATGGCAGTAGGAAGGAAGAGAGAGCGAGGATTTGCTGGAGGTAGATTCTCCAGGACTTTATCACTAGTAGACAGCTTATAAGCTATGAAAATAGCTCTTCTTTGCTCTGATGTGCCAGCACTCAGGGATGGAGGCGTTCTTAAAGGCCCTTGCTTCTTGTGTCTTCAGGCAACAGCTTTTACCTATAATGAAAAAGCCAGTCAGGTAACTTGCCTGAGCCTCTTGAGTCTCCTTTTCGAGGTTGCCCACTTAATTAGGATGATGGCCTCCAGAGGGACAGAGTTGACACATGCGGGACGAGTCTTAGAAAGGATGGCACGGTCTGGGAGAGTGGGGGGGATGATTTTATTCAGATATGTCCCACTGCTGGCAGATTGAATAAGTGCTACATGGCATTCAGACTCCCTTTGTTGTCCATTGGCTCTGAGTGGGCTAGGTGCACCACTTTCCTATTTGAATTTGAGCAATCAGTAGCTCTGTTTGGTGAGTGTGTGTGTCTGAGTGTAAAGATGGGGTCCCCCAGTTTCAGTTACAGCAGTTATTCAGTTAGAACCTTTCTTCATCAGGGTGTTGAAGTTCTTTTTTTTATATCGTATTTTGTTTTACAGATTCGTGAGGCTCCAGGGCCTTCAAGCTGTGATTACTCAGATGGTTCCTGAAATGACTGGGAAGGCGGACGCTTTGGTGCCCATCGAAGAGCATATGTCTGTGTATATCTGAAACCTTCTTTGTACACACACACACTTACACCAGAAGACAGGCTCATTCTTGTGCACACTTGAAGAGTTTTACAACTGATGAAAATTAATTTAAGAATCAGATGGATCAACTTGACACTACTGGGCCCAGGAGCCCGGGGAGAAAAATATGTTACTGATGGTCAGTTTTCCACATGGTCTTCACGGGTAAAGAAAGTTTGCAAAAAGAAGAAAAAAAAACTTTCACGGTTCAAGCCTCAAAAATACCTCTGCAGCTTAAAGAAGGAACTAAGTGAGAAGGTGGCTGGGGGAGAAGTGTGGTGTCGAGCGGCGCAGGCAGCGTCATGCAGTGGGCTTTGCACTTTATTTTCCAGTGTTTTTGGTAATTTGGACAGACTTCAAAACTCTGGACTGAGAAGTAATTCTGGCTGTGTGTGACTTCAGGAAAGCAAGGTCAGGTATGATGGGACAAATCTGAACGATGAACTGGTTCCTTTGCCTTTTTCAGTTAACTGTGTTCTCGAAGTTTTAATTTATTATTTTCCTTTTCCATTCCCGTATCTATAGGATAATATTTTAAAGTAGCAACTGAAACCAGTATTTACAAAGTAAGTATCCAGGAACATCCAAGCAAAGCTTCTTTTCCTTGGACTGCACCCGTGGCATTTGCACGCATCTCTGAATGTGAGCCAGAGAGCGCCCGTCAGCGGGACAGGCTGACTCTCTAGGGATCGAGTGCGGGAGACCTTGACTCTTGTCTGCGCTTTCTCTACTTGATGGACTTAATTCTGAGATGAGTCTTTTTTTTCAAGCTGGAGAAATAGATGATCTTTAGGAGCGGAAAGGGGAGAAGCCAGAAGGGGAGGGAGGAAGGAGACGGGGTAAAGAGACAGAATCCTGTAGTGACTCTCGGTTTTGTCAACCAGAAGATTTAGGATTCACCCAAAGCGAACACTCAAGAGCTTTAGAACCTTCTGGCTCCGAGTGAAGTGGTTTTCTCTCTCCACCTTTATGGCACCGAGGAGCGCATCGGTCTGTGGCGGGCCGGTCAGATGGAGCCCAGCTCTCTGCGAGGACACAGCAACCTGCCTGCCGGGAAGCCAGGCTGGGCCCTGAGGGGGGACGTTTCTGGTTCAGGACAGTGGGGAGAGTCTTTTTTCCTTCCTGAACTTGGACTGCTGTCTGCACAAACTCTGATCTGTTTTGCACGGTTTGTGTGCCTTTTTTCCCCTTTATGCAATCTTTTTCAGCTTCAGCAACAGAAATTGGTCTAGTCGAGAAAACGTGCTAGAGGGTGGCTTCAGAAGGAAGATGATCCCATGTGTTCTGTCTCTGCATCTGAACTTTTGAAGAGAAAATTCCAGCTCGAGGGATTCTTTAAAGCCTTAAGTTACTTGAAATCTATGTATTTGCAACCCTTTGTCTCTGGAATCATATTACACTAAACTGGAATCTCAGGCTGAATGAGAATAACCAAGTTGAGTGAAAAGAAGAAAACCCCGTTTCTTGATCAGCACGTGGTAATGTGGCTCTTCCTCTAAGGACTTGAAAATAAAAATGGACACGTGTTGTTTTTAAGCATTACCTTTTCCTAGCAGACTGCCATCATCTTTTCTAGAGGGATTTTTTCACTATGCATTTGGGTGGATCTTTATAAAATACCTTGTAATTAGATCCAGGTCGGTCTTCATTAAAAGGGGTCGGGGAAAACAGCGCAAGCCAACCACAAAATCACATCAGTCAGTTGATCCATGAAAAGAATTAGTTTGAGTTTTTTGGCATTCAGCATTACTTTTTAAATAAAACGGTTCACTGAGAAAAAGTATGTATGCAGCAGTGGAACATGGGCCTGTCCTTTGCAGTGACTCCAACATCCTCTGCCTATCCTGGAAGGGGCGTGTTCCCAAGAGTGAGAAGGAGAAGCCGGTGTGCCGGAGGCGCTACTATGAGGAGGGCTGGCTGGCCACAGGTAACGGCCGTGGCGTCGTCGGGGTGACCTTCACCTCGAGCCATTGCCGCCGGGACAGAAACACGCCGCAGAGAATAAACTTCAACCTGCGGGGCCACAACAGCGAGGTGAGCTGGGGCTCGTTGCACTTTCTGTCTCATTGTCTGTGGTCTTGAGCCTGCTCCCCGTGGGTTCAGAGCTCGCTTTGTCATTTTCTCCGCTTGCTGCCAAGGGACACTATTCAAACTGTGAATTCTGTCTCCCGTGTCCCAGTGGGAATGCGTTAAGGTGGACACGGTTCCCAGTAGCCTGTGTCCCTCCCCGAGCGTGTCTGTTCTCTTGGGCGCCCTCACTCTCCTCTCCTGGCAGCGTGCTACACGCCGGCACGGGCACGGGCACGGGCACCAGGGCGGCTCTGCCCAGGCTGGGAGGTTTGGTTAGATGCTCTAACCAGCGTGTCGTGCTCTCGGCCTTTTTAGTCACTCTTTCTGCGTAACAGAGTTAACTGCCCCTGTGTGAGGCTGGTGCTGTCAACAGGAGGGTGGTGGTGTCCTTTTCACCTTCAACGGTTAACAGCCGCCTTGCTCTGGGTGATGGTTTAACACCTGCCATGTATTTCTTGTACTTGGAGGTGCAAGAACGAAGGAGTTAATTGGGCAGAGGTGACACTAATCCACTGGACAAGAGCCATTGATTTTCCTATCTGTTGGGTGTATGACATTGAGATTGTGTTCTATCTGCATACTTAACACAGTTAAGGATCTGTGCACTAACACTAGTGAGAAAATATGACTAATTTGGGGTGAAAGCCAATGAAAAATCATTGCAAATCTTTTTTCTCTTCCTTATGAATTCTTCACAAAAAGGTGAGTTGGTGGATTTGTGTTCACCCATTGTGGTATCCTAGTGATGGCTGCAGGAGAGGACTGGGCTGTATTTCCGGGGGTGTGGTCCTCTCCCATTTCTGTTCCTTTTGTCCCCATTTGCTTGTTATAAGAAGTTCTAGCTCCACCATTTAACTAGCTGGTGTGGTCCTGCGCGAGTCATTCAAGTCATTAGATCACTCATGGTTAAACTGAAATAATAATTCCTTTCTTTCAGAGTTGTTGTAAGGATCTGTGAGAATATGGTTTTGTGAGGGCTTTGAAAGCGGTGGGCGCTGGGCGTGTGGATGACGACATTGTGTGCCTCGTACGCTGACTTACTTAACTGTATTCTTACTGTCCAGCCCTTGCATGCTACTCAGTACCCTTCCATTTCCTTACTAGTCTGACTTGTGAGGCCAGGAACAGTGTTTTTTGATTTTTGGTTCACAGTTAAGAGTTGAAAACACATATGCAGTCGGTAGGTGTTCATGGCATCTCTGTCGAGTGCTGGGTGCTGTGTGGACTCGCCACCACGGGCCGAGATGAATTATGGATTGTGCCTGCTGGGAGTCCACCATCTGGCAGTAAAGGCAATGTGTGCACCTGGATATCTCTTTCGCTGTGTGTGTTTCAGCCAAGTATGGAAAGAAAGATCTAGGTCATTGAAAGAACTAAGGCTGAAGTTTACACAGATTTTGTTATGAAGAGGACCTTTCTGCGAGGTCTTGAGAAATAGAATTTGGATAGGTTCCCCCCGCTCCCCGGAGGATACAAGAAGATTAAGCTACATTCTGGCCTCAGAGAAGCAGTTTCTCTCTTCTGTGTGACATGAGGTGCTGGGTTTCCTTTGGCTCCAACCTAAGCACATGTCTGTATTCACCTTATCACACCAGGTGTACCCCCGGGAAGATGCATTTGGAGTCTGGCTGGACAAGGACGGGACCTGTATGTATATTTTGCCATCCCTGGGACAAATCCACCATAGTCGATAGGAGGTTGACATGCTTAGCTCTTCCCGCTGAACTATGAAATGTTTACTGTGTACAGGTATACCCTGGTTTGTAATGGGGATTTTACTCATATCAGGGCATTCTGTACGCCAGTTAATCCAGGGCAGAAGGTTTAAGCAAGGTGCTGCCTTAATAATCTATCTGATTTACACAGTGCTCAGATGTAGCTGTTTCTGGGCTTAATCTATCAGCATGCAGTTGCAGTCAAGTTTGAAAATTGACATGCTCGTCTTCACGACCTGAGTTAAATAAATATAATTTGTTAGTGACTCACTTTGGGTGGCTCTTCTGGTCAAGCAATGAGCTCTGTTTATTGGAGCATATTTGAGTATGCTAGGTGACCATGTCTGTCTTGTCTCCTTCCCGGTAGGCCTTCTAAGTGCTCACCATGTAGGTGAATCCCATTCAGAGAGCATGAACCAGAAGCCACTGTTCTTTGTTGTAATCGATGGGGGAGGCTCTCTGTAGGGTCACCCTGCTGGTGCAGTAGGGGCAGAAGGAGCTCACGGCTGCCAGGTGGAATTGGGGGCTTTGCTGGTGTGCATAGGAGATTTGAAAGTTTAATTATATGCAGATAATTAAAGATACGAATTGCAAAACCACAGTCCCTCAGCCTTTCTTAACAGTTTTTCAGGTAAACTTGTACATAATAACAATGAAACAAACAGTGGGAACTTACCTAATTGTATATGCTGGAAGGGAATTTAAAACTAAAGGGTACTACTAAGTTGATCCATTTTTATTTTCCAGCATTAGGATTAAAGCTTTTCTGAGTGGGGAAAATGGGATAAGAGGATCTTCATAGTGAGGCTGGAAGGGTGGAGCAATATATGAATGAAGTAAATGTATGTTTAAAAATTTTATTTTTGGAGTGCCTGGGTGGCTCAGTGGGTTAGGCTTCTGCCTTCGGCTCAGGTCACATCTTAGGGTCCTGGGATGGAACCTCCTCATCTGGCTCTCTGCTCAGCGGGAAGCCTGCTTCCCCAACTCTCTCTGCCTGCTGCTCTGCCTACTTGTGATCTCTGTCTCTCACTGTCAAAAAATAAATAAATAAAATCTTTAAAAATTTTTATTTTTAAATTTCCCAATTGTAGCCATAGTTAATTTAATTTTCCTGGTGAGGGATAGATCTTCTTTTTTATTTGATCCACCAATGTAGAAAGTTGAATTAATAGCATTGACTTAATTTATTATGGAATTTATTTGATTATTTTAATATTTATTATGTTCTTTAACTTATATTATTGTATTTATATATTTATAATTTTAAGATAGTTTATTATAAAAATAATAGTCTTCAAGAAGTAACGTCTAAACCTGTCATCCTGATGCTATGATAGTGTATGGATGGCTTCAGGAAGACTCTGGAGTCAGAGTTTAACCAGGTATTATAGGTGGAAGATGTATGTGAGAAACAGCTCTTTTAAATGTGTCTTACGAATCACTATTTTGTTTTGTTTGTTTTTTAAAGATTTTATTTATTTATTTGACAGACAGAGATCACAAGTAGGCAGAGAGGTAGGCAGGGAGAGAGAGAGAGAGAGAGAGAGAGAGAGAAAGGAAGACGCAGGCTCCCCTGCTGAGCAGAGAGCCCGATGTGGGGCTCGATCCCAGAACCTCGAGATCACGACCTGAGCCGAAGGCAGAGGCTTAACCCACTGAGCACCCAGGCACCCTGACGAATTGTTATTTTGAACAGGGAACTGTTTTAGCGAAGAAGCAGAAATAAGACTGTTTCTCTATATTGAGATCAGAGTTTTGTTTCACCTAACCTGGCTTACCTATTTTTATGCCAGAGCTCAGGAGTGTGAGTTCGTCTTTATCATAGGAACACGTACACACAGGTAAATGCTAACAATGAAAAATAGCGGTGTTCTCACTTCTGTTTCCTGCCCCTGCCTCCTGTTCAGGCTGTTCACTGAAAGCTTCTTTATTACCTGTTTGATTAATCAGTGTTGGGATTTTGTATGTTGGCTTCTTTCCTATCTTGGCAGGCGATGCAGCTCTCCCTTCCTTAGTCGCTCAGCCCAGCCTTGCCCTGCAAGCCAGTCATCCTGGTATTGCTCTGTCGTAATTGGGTAACTCATTATTCAGTGTTTATGTTATTTAAACCATGTCAGTATTGTGCCCAGGCAAGTCAAGTAGGATACTATGATTATATTTCCTTTACTGTTCAGGAATTTTTTCCTTTGCGAGGAAAGTAGTCTTACTTTGCAGGATGCCTGGGTGGCTCAGTTGGTTAAGTGGCTGCTGTTGGCTCAGGTGATGATCCCTGGGTCCTGGGATTGAGTCCCACATCGGGCTCCTTACTTAGTGGGGAGCCTGCTTCTCCCTCTGCTTGTTGCTCCCTGTGCTTGTGCTCATGTGCTTACTCACTCTCTCTGACAAATAAATAAATAAATAAATAAATAAATATTTTTTTCCTAAAAAAAAAAAAGGTTTTATTTTTCCTAGTGGTTTGGTTTCTTTATCTGTTGCAAATATTCCAGCATTTTCAGTATTTTTCTACATGTTCAGACCAGTAAGATGATTTATTTGTTCTTTCTGTTTTTGGTTTTTTCCCTGGGGACCTCCATCTGGGAGTCCTTTGTCCTCCCGCTACTCTTTGGAGGACTTGCTGTCCAGCTAGCTCACTTACTGAACTTCCCCTTTTCATCACCTTGATAATTTCCTTTGCCTCTTACTTTTGCTATATCTTTTGGTTCTTTGACTTTGTATCTTTCTCTTTCTTGGTTTACCTCATTTTTTCGCTGGAACATAATCACCAGTATTTTCCTAAGAAAAAATTTGTAAGTCATGAATTTCAAGACGTATGTCTGAAAATGTCTTAATTCTTCCTTTACTGTTGATTGATAGTTTGTCTGGGTATAGCTTTCTAGGTTGGTTTCTTCCACATTTTGACAGCATCCTTCCATAGTCTTCACACTTGGAGAGCTATTTTTGGGAAGCACAGTAGTTCAGACTCTGAAGCTAGACTCCAAATCCTAAATTTAAGTATATTATTTAATATCTCTTTACTGTTAATCTTCTCATTTGTGAAATGGTTTACAAATTATACTTTTCTCATGTAGATTTGTTGTAAGGATTAAGTGAGTAACTGTAGGTGAAGCATTTAGAACAGTGCCTGGTACATCATGGGGGCTTTATAAATTGACTGTTATTATTCTAAATCCTCTATATGTGATCTGTTAAAAAAAATCTGCAAGTTTTGGCAACTGCTCTTTAACGTAGATTTTCTGGAATTTCATGATGATGTTTAAAAGTAATATACCATAAAGCTCTTTGGCACCTCTGTGTATGTGTGCATGGGAGGGCGTTTCAGCTGGTGGATTTTACTGTGGAATAATCTGGGGGAGAACCGGCAGTTTCTTTGCTAACTGCCAAATTTCAGCATCCAGGCATATTTCTCTGGGGTTGTTCAGTTTCTCTAGATAAGGCCCTTCCAGTCACATGCCTGTGAATTTACTTCTGCTGCCAGCATTAGAGAGCTAAGGGGTGTGTGTGTGTGTGTGTGTGTGTGTGCGTGCTGGGGAAGAGGAGGCGATAGGAAGAGGTGAAGCAGCTGGTATTATGTTGTGAACTCTGTGTTAGACGCCATTCTAAGAGCTTTAACTCATTTAACTCATCAACTCCGATTTTGAACCCGTTTTTATCATATTTTATAGCGGAGGAAACTGAGGTACAGAGGGAGGGGCTAAACAGCTTGCCCAAGGTGACATATCTCTCTCATTGACAGAGTTGAGACTGAACCAGGAGCTCCATAGATTCATCCTCTTAACCTCTCAGAAAATCACCCAGGGTTCAGTCCCTCTACCATCTTCATGGTGCCAGGACCCAAGGCTGTTGTCTTTGGTTTGTGGTGCCGGGAGAATGAGCTGTCATCATCTGACACTGTGAGGGACAAGCCTGCCTGCTTCCATCAGGAGTGCTCTGAGGGAAGGAGCATCCGCTGCTGCCCTGTGCCGTGCTGACTCGTGTGTGGCTTTTCTCCTGGCACCTGGGCTCATGCCTAAATCTTTCCAGGCTTTCTGCTGCTGGCATCTCTCTGGAGGCACTCAGTTTAGCTTTGTACTATTCTGGGACTCCACTTGCCACTCCTTATCCATTTTCTGTCTTCATTTGCTGTGATCTGGGCGTTGTGGAATATGGCCTTTGTGTTTGTTTTCATCTCTTTCTTTCTTTCTCTCTTTCTCTTTCTTTATTTTTCACGAGCAACCGAGGGTAAGAGAGAAAGAGAAAGAAAGTGCACTATGGGGGCAGGGGCAGAGGGGAAGCAGACTCCCCACTGAGCTGGCCTGATCTCCCCATTAGGAGATCATGACCTGAGTGCAAACCAAGAGCTGGTCACTTAACCTACTGAGCCACCCAGGCGCTCCTCTGAAGTGATTTCTGGGAGAAGGATTAGGACCATCTTTAGTTTGAAACCTTAAATCCAAAATCTCCTGTTAAGATATTTTTGAAGGTTCTTAAAAGCATTAAATATAGATTTTTCCCCCTAAACCAAAGCCAGAATATAATAGAATTCTATTTTGTTAAAAAGCTAGAATTTGTTGAAATGATGGCATTAATTTTTTTTTCCCTTAGCAGTTTGTGTAAAATTTTTTTTCTCCTAACAGAAATAAATAATCATGTCTGCAAGTAACTTCAGTGTAGGAAAACACGGTCTTTTGGGTGTATTTCTGCTAGAGAGAATGAGAGAGGAATGTGGACACAAGGCAATAATTTTTTTGGTAATAGCCTCCTAGGGAAGCAGCTTCAAGCTACATCATGTCAAAATGAGAGTGAGTGAGATTATTACTGAAAGTTCTGGGCAAATAAGTATTTCTCCCAGTATAGAATCTGTGTTCATGATTTATTAATAGGTGAGCCCATGGGTTCTTGGACCTGACTGCCTCTGTGCTGTGGTTGTATTATCCGTAAAGGACGATGACACCTGCCTCCTGCAGTGCTGGTGACCGAAGTTGGAATCCACAGATGATATACACGAAAGAGCTCATAAGTCTTTGTTCTTTCTTGATTACTGTTAGACTCACTGTCATCCTTGGGTATTGTACCCATTTGCTTTTCCTTTCAAGGCTAAAACAGTGGAACCGTGGCCTCTCTGCTGAGGAGTAGCCTCATGTTTGCAAAATATGGGAGTGGAATGTGAGGTGGGAGGCAGGTGAGGTATTAGGAGCAGATTGGAGGTGTTCTTGCTAGGAGTGGGGCTGGGCTCGTGCCAGTAGTTTTATTATAGGTTTGGGATTCTGGAACATTGGTCACCTCATGAGTATTGCTTCCTTACCTATAAGGCATTCCTGACTTCGTTTTAAGCAGGGCTCATTCATCCTGCCTACTTCCATCTGAGCTCACCGCACCTGCCTCATGCCCTCAGGTGTGGGGGAGCCGTCTGTCTATCTCCCGGCAGGCACGATGCAGCAGTGGGTGTGTGGCACTCGGGGCAGTGGGTGTCGTGCTCTAGGGGCAGTGGGTGTCATGCTCTAACGGGAGGTTTGTGGCTGAAGTTGAGCAACGTTGTCTCTCTGGGATGTGGTCTGGGCCAGGCCTGGAGGGTGCGGGAAGGGAGCGAGAAGGGAGCATTTGTACTGTGCCACAGTTGGGTATTTCTAATTGGGTCCGCCCACATGCTGGACTCTGAACTTCCAAAACAAACATGCCTGTGCGTTTTGCCCATGATTACACCACTGGGTGTTTTTGTTGTACCTTCTGGCAGCCTACATTTGGTTTCTCTTCCTCATTGTTGCTGTTTTATGGAATCTTTACTGGCATTTGTTGTTTTTCCACTTGGCCTACTTAGATTTGGTCTACTAAATACAGAGGAGATTGTCTCCGTCCCAGGGGCCTTTCTTTGTCCTGGAGTGACCCTCCTGTTCAAGCTCACCTCTAACCTCTTCTGCTGCTTGTGACCCCCTAACGGTGCTCGAGACAGAAGCCAATTTTGTCTGTCTTACCGCTCTTCTCTTTCCTTGCTTCTTAGGTTGTAGAGTTTAAGGACATGGTCATTAATCAGAGCCTTAAGATAAATAAATAACATTGGAAATAACATGGTTGTAAGGTCTATTTTATTAACTCCTTTGTAGAAGAAATAAATGTTTAATGGCTTTGTTGATAAGATGCTGTAAGTTAATGTTGAGGGCTTGGGAAGTTGATCTTATTCATTTTACTCAGAGTTTGAAAACAAAAATGTGAAAAACCGGCTATTGTCTCTCCATTTACCTGATGTTTTCGTGATCTTGGATTTTATTTTTCCCCTCTTCAGGAAATTTGCTATAGATGGCATTTGTGACTAATTAGGGACTTACCTAAACAATACGACTGAAGAGCTCTTTCCTGTGTTCTGGGCCTTTGAAATTTTCTTTAACCTTAATTATGCCTTCAAAAAGCCCAATTATCTACCTTAGTTCCAAGATTGAAATTATTTTAAGGTAGTTAGGATCTGTAACGTCAATTGACATTTTCCCCTAGTAATGACATACTTGTTTAATTGATGAATACCTTTTTATTTATTTTTTAAAGAGATTTTATTTATTTATTTGAGAGAGCACATGTGCACATGAGCAGGAGGGAGGGGCAGAAGAGGAGGGAGAAGCAGACTCCCTGCTGAGCAGGGAGCAACAATGCAGGGCTTGACGCCGAGATCATGACCTGAGGCAAAGGCAGACACTTAGCTGACTGAGACACCCAGGAGCCCGAGATAAAATACCTTCTTAAAAAAAAAAAATTACTGTATTTTAGATCAGCATTGTGCAACAGAAACATGATATGAGCCTCATATATAATTTGAAAGTTTTTAGTAGCTACATTAAAATAAAAAGTAACAAATGAAATTAATATTAATGCTTATATAACTCAATATATCTAAATATTTCAACTTGTAATTGATATAAAAACTATTATGTTCTTTTTTTCATATTAAACCTTTGAAATCTGGTCTATATTGGGTCTATAGCATTTCAAATTAGCCATATCTCAGTTGCCACCTGTGGCTCGTTTGGACAATGTAGTTTTGGACAGCACTGTTTTGAGTATTGTGGCAGAGCTGCATGCCTACTCCAGAGAGATTTTTAATGTGTGTCTTAGAACCTTGGATGAAAGGCATTTTTAAAATGTTTTTATTGGGAAATAATTTCAAACTTACACCAAAGTTGCCAGGAAGTAAAAAGAACACTGAGTTTTTACTCAAAATCACCTCTTGTTAACCTACACTCATTTGTTTTATGTGCTCCCTCCTTCTCTTGAGCCCTCCCTTCCATGCCCTGTGTGTGTGTGTGTCCCTTCCAAATCATTTGAGAATATTTATCTTGATCTTTATCCTGAAGTATTTCAGTGTATATTTCCTAAGAATAAGGACATTCTGTCATATAACCAATATAGTACAGTTACCAACTTCAGCAAATACAGCATTAATTTAGTACTTTAATGTATATATATATTTAATTTTAAAAAATTTTTACTAGCACATAATGTATTATTAGCCCCAGGGGTACAGGTCTGTGAATCACCAGGTTTACACACTTCATAGCACTCTGCATAGCACATACCCTCCCCAGTGTCCATAACCTCCCTACCCTTTCCCTACCCTCCCACCCCCCAGCAACCCTCAGTTTGTTTTGTGAGATTAAGAGTCTCTTATGGTTTGTCTCCCTCCCGATCCCATCTTGTTTCATTAATTCTTTTCCTACCCCCCCAAACCTCCCACATTGCATCTCCACTTCCTCATATCAGGGAGATCATAAGATAATTGTCTTTCTCCATTCGACTTATTTTGCTAAGCATAATACCCTCTAGTTCCCTCCACATCATCGCAAATGGCGAGATTTCATTTCTTTTGATGGCTGCATAGTATTCCATTGTAGATATATACCACATCTCCTTTATCCATTCATCTGTTGATGGACATCTAGGTCCTTCCATAGTTTGGCTATTGTGGACATTGCTGCTATAAACATTCAGGTGCACGTGCCCCTTCGGATCACTACATTTGTATCCTCAGGGTAAATACTCAGTAGTGCGATTGCTGGGTTGTAGGGTAAGTACTCTAATATATTTTTGTCCATATTCCACTTTTGTGAACTTTTTTCTCTAGTACAGGATCTAGGTTAGGATCACATATTGCATTTAGTTACTATGTATCTTTAAGCCCCTTTACTTTGGGACAGTTCTTTAGGGTTTTGGTTTTGTTTTTCATCTTTTATGACATTGGCATTTTGAAAGAATACTCCTCCCCCTCTTTAATAGAATGTTCTGCATTTGGAGTGTGTCTGATTTTTATTATTATTAAATTCATGTGAATCATCCCCAGCTGAGTCCTCCATGAGTTATATTGGATGTTGGGTCTTAGGGTATCACATATGGAGGCACACGGCATCTGTCTGCTCCTCGTCGCTGATGTTAATTTTGATCCAGTGTTCTGGCTGTGTAGTTAATGTGTTTTCCCCTTGTATTTACAGGCAGGCAGTGGGAGGATACTTTAAAACAATGCACATTTCCTGTTCCTATGTGGATTGACCATCCATTGATTCTTGCTTGAACCAGTCTTTACTGTGATGGTTGCAAAACGCTGATTTTAAACATATGTATACATATGTGTGTATATATATATATATATATGCAGGGAGGACTGGAGTTTAAAATATACATATATATACACACATATATATACATATATATATATGTATATATATATGCCTCTTTGGGACATGGCAAGATGTCCCAGCCTCATCTCATATATAATTTCTCTGAAGAGAAATTCTGCTTTTGTCGGGGTATGGAGGGATATGGTGGTATTAGAAACCAAGATCTGGCCTCTAGATGTGACCATTGCTTCTGGGTGTTCCTTGCCATTGGGCTCTCAGTGGATGTATATCTGCAAATATACGTACCGTGGAGGTCTGGGTCAGTTAGGAGACAGAAACCCCATTGTAGGTTAAACAGGGAAAGTTTAACAGAGAAATTATTAACTGATAAAAGCGATAAAGTAAATACAAAGAAACTGTATGGGACCCTAGGACTGGGGGTGAGGACCTAAGGAAAAGACACGCTTGGAAGGAGGTTCAGATCTCTCTGGCAAAGGTGTGGTTCATCCCAGCAGATAGCAGAGGAGTTTGTTGGCTGAGCGAGACTGGAGCAGTCCGAAGGCGAGCAGTAAACAGCTCTTTGGAGAGTAGTCAGAGGAGCGAGTGATCACCAGCTGGTGGTGTGGGATGCAGGGGCGGTCTGTGGGTAGAAGGTTCTCAGAGTGAGTGGGCCACACTGGAGCTTGGAGGAAGGGGGCTCACAGAAGGAGTGACCACTCAGTGTGCAGCCTTCCAGGCCATGGACAGCTGGGAGAACAGGTGGCAGGGGCTCTGGTTTCTGTGGTGAGGGGACTGCAGAAATGTTACTTACTTGCCAAAGGCCAGGGGGTCACAAGAGAGACTGTTCTGAGCCAGTGGCTGCGGCAGTTTCTACTGGATTTCCTCACACCCACCCAGCATCCCCCCACCCCCATGGCCCTTGGGAATTCTCACTCCCCAATGGTGTCCCTCCAGTGCCCTGAACTGAAAAAGTTGAACATCATGCTCACATTAAAGGAGAAACGCTTAAGAGAATTCCATTGTCTTACCAGTGCAGACATGGAAAGGTGCATTTGGAGCTGAGAGGTGATAAACTGACACACACGTGTATAGCACATGTGTGTATTTAGGAGTCCTGAGTTTACGCCAATATTTCCAATTCCATACCACCCCCATGGCTTCCTTCATTTGATATTTGTATTTTTCCTTCCATAGTTTGCTCAATCTCATAATACATCTGAAATAGTCTCAGAGTCTCCCTTCCTAATACAGAAACACACCTACGTAATAAGATATTACAGACTGAATGTCTCCCCAAGATTCATATTTTGAAGCCCAGTCTGCCAATGGGATAGTATTTGGAGATGGAGCCTTAGGGAGGTGGTTTGGGTTAGAGGAGGCCATAGAGTGAGGCTCCTGTGATGGAATTCGCTCCCTTGTAAGACGAGACACTAGAGAGCTTGCTCGCTCGCCCGTTAGTGTGCAAAGAAGAGGTCAGGTGAACGCGCAGTGGGATGCTGGCCGTCTACAAGCCACAGAAGATGCCTTGTTATGAAACCTACTTTGTCGGTCACTTTGAACCTGGATTTTCAGCTTCTAGAATTGTGAGAGATAAAATTTTGGTTGTTTAAGCCATTCAGTCCCTGGTATTATATATTAGCCACTGAGCTAAGAGAGAAGATCTCAGGGTCTGCTGGCAGGGTGTCCCTGCACGCCACCTCCCCCCACACTGGGGACAACTAGGCAACAACTGATATTCTTAAATGACTTGGATTAGTTCCTCTCTACTTTTTCTTTAGTTTAGTTAAGTAATTCATCTGAAACACAGTTGGGTTTATTTGTTTCAATTTCATTTTCATTTTTGGATTTTCCCCTCTATCCGTTCTTATTGATTTTATTTTGTTTTGCATATGTAGAACATTAACATCCATTGAAAACTAAAAAAACACACAAAGGTATTCTTGGAGAACTGACATTCCTTCCCTTACCTCTTCTACCCTTTCCACCCACCTGATAAATTCTCTTGTTACCTTATGATATTTGTTTGCCTTCTATAAAAGTAAGTGTTTCTATGATTTATAATGTTTTCTTCCTTCCTCTTCTTTCGTTGACAAGAGCACTTTTTATGTGTGTGTGTGTGTGTGTGTGTGTGTGTACATATATATGTGTGTTTTTTGCCTGTTTTATTGAGATAGAATTTTACATATAACATTGTATTAGTTTTAGGGGTGTGTGTGTGTTGTGTGTTATATACACACAAATGCTTTCTTACACTTTGCTTTTCCACTTAACATCTGGAGGTGACTTCATGTCCACTCGTGCAGATCGCCCACAGCCCCTTCCAGCCCACGGTGCTCTGCTGTGTGTATGTGCCAGGATCAATTCAGCAGCCTCAAGTTCAAGTATGTAGGGAATTTCCTGTAGTTTGTAATTATAAATAATGCTGCAGTGAATCACTTGTGCATATGTATTTTCATATTATTGGAGATGTGTCTTCAGGGTAAGTTCTTAGATGTAGGATTGCTGAGTCAAATGTGAAAGCATATGTGGTTTTGTTATATATTGCCAAACTCCCTTCCGTAATGGTACAACTATTTTGCATTCCTACCAGCAATGTATGAAAATACCTTTTCTCCCACAGCTTCACCGACAGAGTGTATTATCAAGCTTTTAAGCTTTTGCCAATTTGCTAGATAAGAAATGGCACCTCAGTATAGTTCTAATTTGACTCTCTTTTATTACAAGTGCACTTGAACAAGTTTTCAAATACGTAAGGGCCATTTTTGTTATCTTATGTAGTCACATCCTTTGTCTGTCTTTCTAAAGGATTTTTAATCACTTTGCCGTCTTCAAATTTTAAAAGTTCTTAGTTGGGGACATTAGTTTTTTATTTGTGATATGTATGTTTTCTCTCTTTTATTTATCTTTCCACTTTGCTTATTATTTATTTATTTATTTATGGCCTGCCAAAGTTCTGAAAACTTCTTATTTTGTTAAATTTATCAGTCTTTTATTACATCTTTTATTATTAAGTCATAATTAGAAAACCCCTTTCTATACCTCAGTTATAGGTAAATTTACTCATTTTCTTTAGGTTCAGGAAAAGACTCATAACAGATTATTGCTAGTAAGAAAAGCAATGTATACTTTGTACTTGTTATGGAATCTCTCATGCCTGGCTTTCTTATAATAGGACCAATGGTAATTGGTTAGTTTAGTTGGACCTGCTAGGCAGTTTGCTTTTAAATTCATGCGAATGGATATAATCTAAAGAACAGAGCGGTCACCCTCCAGGTAAAGTTTGAATTTTAGTCAGTCATAGTATTGAGAATATGGTTGGTTCTATTTTTTAAAAGATTTCATTTATTTACTTGGGAGAGAGAGAGCACAAGCAGGGGAGAAGGGAGAAGCAGACCTCCTGCCGAGCAGGGAGCTCCATGCAGGCCTCAGTCCCAAGATCCCAGGATCATGACCTGATCTGAAGACAGACGCTGAACTGACTGTGGCACCCAGGCGCGTTAAGAATATAATTCATTCCTCTGATTTGTCCGTTTTGAGTTATCCTTAAGACCAGGCCACTCTTCCTGAGATTCTTGTCTGTTTATTGGTCCTTTGTTTAAGGTGGTATCTCCCCGATTCCCTGAGCATTTGGCTCAGTCTCATCAGCATCTTAGAGCTCCGTCTGTCTGACCTCAGGGCAGTGGTTTTCGGGAGAGAGGTTTTATAGGCCGTGATATTTCTTCGCTTGTTGCCTGTGACCCTCACTGAGGAGAGTGAGACTTAGGATGCTGATTGGGACAGGCGGGTACTAAGCAATAGGTCCTCACCTCCTTTCTCTGTGAGACTTATGTGAAAGGCCCCCTCTGCTAATGAGCTCACAGCAGTCCAGAGGCTGGGAGGGAGCAAGTTGCCTTTTCTTACTGAGTAATTGCAAATAATGTGGTGAATCATTTTCACACAGGGAGAGACGAAGATGGTGCCAGGGAGCAGTCACTTGACACTGAGCCATCGTTATCTCTTTGAAACTCCCCATGTGATGATGGACCCAAATAAGCAGGAAGGAGCCTGGGGTTCTGGTCCAGTTCTGATAATCTTTGCGTCCGTGACCATGGGCCAGCTACTTTCTGACCTTTAATTTTGTTTGTCCTTAAAAATCATGCAGTCTTTAAGAACTTGTCTAGCTCCAAGGTTCCAAATTCTTCGAGTTTCTTTTATTTCCTACTTTTAACACTTTTAATTGTTCCATTCCCCAACTGCTAAGTACTTAAGTCTTTGCCACCCCCTCTTTTTTTTTTAAACCAAATATTCACCTTCTTCTGAAAATTCTTAGTCTTAAGACTAAGTCTTAGGGGCGCCTGGGTGGCTCAGTGCGTTAAGCAGCTGCCTTCGGCTCAGGTCATTGTCCCGGGGTCCTGGGATCGAGCCCCGCATAGGGCTCTCTGCTCAGCAGGGAGCCTGCTTCCTCCTCTCTCTCTGCCTGCCTCTCTGCCTGTTTGTGATCTCTCTCTGTCAAGTGAATAAATGGAATCTTTTAAAAAAAAAAAAAAAAAGACTAAGTCTTAGTCTTCAGATAAGTTGATAGATAACTTGATATTTTGTCATTTGTTTGTGTGTAAATTCCATGGGAGCTGGGAGTTGCCTTTGGCACCTTAAAATAAATGGTAAGTAGTGTATTTCTTCTTAGTGTGGCTTTGTTTTAGAAGGGAAAATCAATTCTAGGGTCTTAGTGACATTGAGGTAGGCCTTAATGATTCAGGTTTATTACCATATAGACCGCAGTAACTTGACTTTGTTTCATGGCCCTGAATTATACCCATTGGTAACTATGGCCAGAGGTCATGAAAATGCATTGTTGCAGAAGGAATTAGGTGATAGTGTAGCTTGATCCTTACAGACCCATCCAGGCAACTTGAAAAACAATTCAAAATATGGTAATGAATTCATATTAAAACCCTCAAACCTTCCCTCCCCCAACCTAGCTTTATGTTCTGCTGTTTCATTTGTATAATGGGATTTCCTTCATGTCTGAGAAATGGATAATTTAATTATTAAAAGAGAATCCATTCTCAGTTGGGATGACATTTATTAGGAACATTTGGCCCTGCTGTTGAGCAGCTATCTTATTTTTCTTATGTGGAATAAGAGCCAATTAAATTTTCAAAGATGTGACCCAGAGCCAGATGTTCTCTTGAAGTAGCCCACATCCCTTTTTTTAATGATCAAAAGTATAAAATAATTCATGTTGCCACATAACAGCCAATGATTGTCATAGATTTAGCTTAATGTAGAAGGAAAGGCCAAGACTTTTCATGCAGTGTGAAATTTACTGAAGTTCTGTGGATTTACAATAACGTCTATAAATGGAAAGCTGCCTTTTAAAAAAAAAAAAGATTATTTATTTATTTATTTGTCAGAGAGCGATGACAAGCAGGCAGAGAGGCAAGCAGAGAGAGGAGGAAGCAGGCTCCCTGCTGAGCATAGAGCCCGATGCGGGGCTCGATCCCAGGAGCCTGGGATCATGACCTGAGCTGAAGGCAGCGGCTTAACCCACTGAGCCACCCAGATGCCCCGGAAAGCTGCTTTTCTAGAATAGATTTATACCTGGAAAGTCAACTTCTGATATATATTTTTTAAAGATTTTATTTATTTATTTGACAAAAGAGAGAGAGACAGCAAGAGAGCGAACAGAAGCAGGGGGAGTGGGAGAGGGAGAAGCAGGCTTCCTTTCTGAGCAGGGAGCCTGATGTGGGGCTCAGTCCCGGGATCCTGGGATCATGACCTGAGCCAAAGGCAGATGCTTAACGGCTGAGCCACCCAGGCGCCCCCTCATAATTTTTCCTTAGTGATGTTGAATTGTGGCAATTGTTTTACTGTTGATATTTTAAAAAATTAAAATATCTCAAATATTTGATTTACGTTTTCATTCAACTCATTTGAAAAACACTAAGCCTCTTCTTTGTGCTAGCTACCATGCCAAGAGCTGTGGGTTTTTGCTTATTTGTTTGTTTTTAAAGATTTTATTTATTTATTTGTCAGAGAGAGAGCGAGCACAAGCAGGGAGAGCAACAGGCAGAAGGAGAAACAGGCTCCCTGCTGAGCAAGGAGCCTAATGTGGGACTCGATCCCAGGACCCTGGGATCATGACCTAAGCCAAAGGCAGATGCTTAACTGACTGAGTCACCCACGTGTCCCAAGTGCTGTGATTATAGGGATAAATAAGATGAATACAGATTTTAATTAATTATGATGTATTTGGTTACAAGTACAAAACTCAATCATACTGATTTGAGCATTTAGTAAAAGAAGTGTTTTTGACTTGTGAAACTAAGAACACTCAAGGAATATTAGGTTTGAGTCATGGCTGGGGCCCTTGGGACCTGGTGTCTCTCCATCTCTCTGTTTCTGTCAGTGATGGCTTCATAGACAGGCTCATTCCTCAGGCAAACAGTCTCCCAGTTCTTACTGCATTGAAAAAGAGAGACTGCTCTTCCCCAGTGAAAGTGCTGGGCTTGACTCTTATTATGTGGAGCTAGTCATAGGCCTAAACTTGAACCAGACATTGTGGACAAAGGTAGACAGTGCTCTGATGGGCCAAGCCTGAGCCAAGGGTGGATGGAGTCATCCCTTTATTAGCAAGTAGACTGAAAACAGGGCATGGTGGTCGTAGGGGAAGATCAAGGCTCTACCCTAGGAGCAGAGAATGAATGGAGTCAGCAGTAGCCAGTATCGCCTTCCAACCTCTGTGGTGGTGGCAGTGGTGGCCGTGGTGGCTGCAGCGGCACCGTCATGATGGAGAAAATCCAGGCTGCTGCAGGAGCACCTGGCAGGAGATTTCAATACAAACCTAGCTGAAAAGTGTAAAGAGTAACAACAATGAAAAATGGACACTTAAGATAACATGCTTCAAGGAAACATAATTTGGTGAAGGCCCATGGAAATTAACCTTGTTTTGGACATTTGGGGGCAGCAAGCCTATTGACTCTGTACCTGTGAGCTCTCTCTGGTGCACGTCAGAGCTGCAGGAGAGCTGCTGACCTGTGACTGCCCCAAGGCAGAGCTCCGGGTCCTGTGGAGCCTTCTACACCGCCTTCTGTTGTACTTTCTGTGAGGGAGCCGGCTAGTGGGCTGCAAGGTGACATTTGCTTTGGAACTTGAATCACTGCCCCGAGGCAGAGCCAGGACCACGGAGGGAGCAGATATGGAAGAGGGGACTTTGGAGGTGAAAGGGTGATCACAGAACATTTCCAGCATGGTTTTGAGATATGCCTTGACTGTGACAGAGTTTGTTCTTGACTGTGGGAGCTTTGCCTTACTTCGTCTGCAGTCTCCCCTCCTGGGAGTCCCTGAGGACCCCTCTTCTCATGTGAATGTAATCCCTTCTGGTCGGGCCTTCTCCATGCTCAACAGTGAGGACTGTTCTCAGAGGGATCACAGAGCTCAGGGAACATTCATCCAGTGGCCAAGTGAGCTTAGTTGAGGATGATCTGCTCCTGGGTGATGAATGGTGCTTGCTGTGAGGACAGAAGCAGGAGTGTAGTCTGACCGGGACCTTGAGGACAGCTGCTTGTCCTTTGGTGGTGACCTCCAACACTATTGACCTTCAACGCTGTTGGAACTGCAGTAGCCACTAGTAGACATAGAGATCTGTCATTTTATAGTGGAGCGTACTCTAACCTTGGTAATTTGGTGACCAGTGAAAATGTGTTTTTCTGGGGAAAGTTTATCAGAATTGTTTTATATTTATGTAGCCACTAGATTTAGCAAACCTCAAGCATAGTGTACACATTCAGTTTTTGGCCACTGGTAACTGTTGAGCACAAATCGTGTTTACTGATTAGGTCCCCATTAATTTAGATTTATTTTCTTAAGTTTGTCCCCGAGTCACTAGGTGAGTTTCCTTCCCCACTGCCTTCTGCTGTGTGTGCATCCCTCCTGTGTGTATGCATGCCTTGGGGCGGGTAGCGAGGGCAGGGTAGGGGGCACACAAGCGCACACATACGAATCTGGTGGGATTATCTCTGTCGGAGGAAGAGGTGGTCCCGCAGAGGAGCCCAGACTTGGTCCCAGAACCGTCACCACAAGCACATTGGCCCTGGGCTTTCTGACTGTGCTGTCCCAGTCCTACCTCTCACCTTCCCGAGGGGAGTTCTCTTCGCTCTGACATCACCAGGGAGAAATGGTTCAGTTTTCTGGACTCCTGTTTCGTCCTGCCTTTTCCCAGAGTGCCCTGCCTCCCACTTGGCACTCGTTGCTTGTACCGCTCGCTGCACAGAAAACCTTTTGCCTTCTGCGATGTTTGGGGACGTGTACATCATCTGGTTTATGCTGTTAGAGCCTTTGAAGGACTGCTGAGCTGCTGGAAATGGCACGGGTGAAGTGAGACTGAAGAATTAATGAATTTTAAGGCTGCCCCTCTTTTGAAAGTCTGCTTAAACTGCTGCACTTAAAAAGATTAATTTACATAAGCATGTATTATTTATCAACATGAGAAGCGTCTGAACTTTGTTGTTCATTCGCATACACTTTAGACCCGAATCCTGAAAACTAGTGTTTCGCTTATGTAGCCTGGGTCGTCTGTGGAGGGACAGTGTCTCCATATGGCTGAGACATTTGGGGAGGTAAGTGCACAGCTAACCTGGTAGGTATCCTGGGCATGTTGGCTTCCTCGAACAACGGAGGAACTCATTCTATAATACGTGTTTGGGATTTTATATTTGACATTTCCAAGTGAAAGTGTAAGACCATGTGGCATTGCCCATATTACTGATCTTTTGAAAGGGTAGATGACAGACACCGTTATATGAAGGACGCAGGATTTGGAGTTAGATGGACCTCGCAGCACTTCCGGGTTTTACTACTTAATGATTGTATTGTCTTCATCACGGTATCTTAGCTATGAAGCAAGGATTATAAAATCCTGTAGGGCTATCATGAGGACCAAATGGGATAATGCGTATTTACTTCCAGCAGAAGATATCTGGAATGGTGTTTGACCCTGAGAAGCTGCTCAACAGATAACTCCTAGACTTTCTGTAGGACAGAGAGATTAAAATGAACAGTATGCCTCGGGCCCAAACCTTTAAATTCGGGCATACTGCTTCACACTTATAATCAGCAGAATAGTGGTTTGCTGTGCGGATCTGTGGAACCTGCCCCCCAACCCAAGGGCTGTACCACCAGGACCGGCCCCAAGGGGTGGGGAAAAGCAGACCCACTGCAGCAGCAGAAGCAGAGGGAAATGGGGTTTCAAGGAGGTGGCATGTTGAGGTTGGCCAAAGCTCACAGTTAGTAGACTCTGGAAGGGGTAGGAGTTGTGCACAAATTGTGCTCCTTGGGTGTGCTTAACTTGGAACTGCTTGTGAGCGAGTCTGGGCTTTGTGCTTTGTCTACAAATTGTTGCTCCAATTCCTATCATAGAGCTAAGTGAGAACAGAGCTCATGCTGGTTGAAACGGAGTCCAAAACAATGTTGTGATTTAGCTTCTCCAGACTTTGGCTGGTTGAGTCACCATTGGTATGCTTTTACTTTTTGTGTGTTTCTAACCAAACAAAACACAAGTTAATGCTGGGAGGGGGCCATGATGAAAAGACTAAAGGCTCTTTACTGCCTTTTTGTTTTATTTTGTTTTAATCTGACAGGACAAACAGTTTCACTTAAAATGAAAATACTAATAAAGTATTTATACTTTAAAGTATATATACTATTCCTATCACTCTGCCTAGCTTATCAGATATAAAAAGGATCTATGTGGGTTTCTTTTTAGTGCTAAAAGGTCCAATATTTTCAATTTTGAAGACTCACTTAGGCAAAGTATTTACTTTAATGATTTAAGACTGGTCTAGACTTTCAGCTTTGGCTGGAACAAAACCCCTTGAGCTACTCCTTTCCTTTTTTTTCTAAAATACAAACAAGCTTACATTTCTTCCCTTACTTTATGACAGGAATAATTATGATCCCATAATTCTTTGATCTTTGCTACCAGCTAATTTGGCATTGCACTTTAATGTATGTGCATTTTTTTTTCTTCAAAACTTGGATAAAAAGTACGATCACATCTGTAGCAGACTACAAGATAAAGTTCGGTTATAAAATCCCATAATGGAAATTTTAGGTAGGTTTTTTTTCCTAGAAAATAATTTTTTGTTGCACTTTCCCCCTAAAATAAATCATTACAGTAAAATATGGTTATGTAGCTTTCGATAGATTGGAAGCCTTACAGTCCTACACTGCAAGGGTAATTGGCATGAATAGTGTGATCCTAAGGCATTACAGTGTTCCAGAGTGCCATCTTAACCATTATAGCAGGGTTATTTTGAGTGTAGTATTTTTGTTCATTAAATGTTATTGCATGATAATTAATCAAAAAGTGGAGCTCTCCATATTTCATATACACAAGAACTTTTTTGGATATATTTATTTACTTGAGAGAGAGTGCACAGTGGGGTGTGGGGGTCAGAGATAGAATCTCAAGCAAACTCCCTGCTGAGTGCAGACCCCCCAACTCAGGGCTTGATCCCACGACCCTGAGATCATGACCTGAGCTAAAAGCAGGGGTCAGACACTTACCTGACTGAGCCACCCAGGCACCCCAAGAACTTTCTTATTTAAAAAGTGGTACATGATCCATAAACATATATGTATATATATACTTACATATATGCACACACATATATACTTATAAATATGGACATATAAAATATATGTATACACTCTTAGTCTAATCACTTCTTCCCATTCTATTGCTAAGCCTGGTTGAGCCACCATGATCTTTGGTTTGGATTACCGCACTGGTCATCTAGCTGGTCGTCTGGTTCTCTGGAGTTTCCTTTAATCCACACTGTGGCCAGAATATCATTTCCAAGCATTAGGATATCCCTTACCTCTCTGACTCAGGTAGCTCCTGACCTGCCCTTTCCTCTGACTTCCTCCTTTCCCCCCTGAAGTGCAGTCTGCGCATTGACCACCTTCTGTGCTCTGATGGGCAAGGCCCAAGTTTCACAGCCCTTCTGCCCAGTTGGTGCCTTTTCTCCCTTAGATGCCCTGTTATTTAAGGTTGATTCCTCCGAGGGGCTTTCCCTGACCAAGCCACAAGTTATCCCTTCTCCAGCTTTCTTGCCTATCACAATCAGATTTTGTTCCTTAAAATCACATTTGGATTCCATTACCTTTGAGATTAAAAATCTAGAAGGGTTTTCTAAATTGGTATCAAATGCGAACTCTCCTAGTTGGATTTCTTTCTTGACTTACTGTGTCATGTGAACATTTATGTTTTGTACAGTGTACTTAGAGTCCCTTCCCTTGCTGAGATGCTTCTAACAGTTGGGTCACTTGATAGTGTCATAAATAACCTATTTATTTTTATTATTTAGGTATATAATGTCATAGATACCAAATGCTGACTACATGCATGGTTTTATGTTAGGGTCTTTCTCTGTGTTTGTGTATGCTTTTACAGAGCTTAAGTGGGTATGTACCTGTCCTTTGGTATTTTGTACTTGTATTTTCGCGTACATCAGATGGTCCTGAGTTGTGTGGTACCGAGCCACACATGCTGACACTCACTTAAGCTCCTTGATTAAAAACCAGAATAAGATGAAGGTACTTGGTTAAGCTGTTCTCCGTCATGGCCTGCTACAGTCCCTTGCTCAGCCTGTGGACCAAGGTGAGTGGTTCTTGTGGTGATGGTTGCATTTTTGCTTCTCCAGCCCTGTGTCAGGTCTGTTCTTGAGTTCTTGAGGCAGAGGCTGAGCAAGACTTAATTTGACTTCCTGAGCAGAGTAGGTAGGCCCAACTCCCTGCTTATACAAATTAGCAACAGTGAAAGTAAGCCTTGCTATTAACTTAAAATGGTGTTGTTTCATTTACATTTAATGGTTACATGGGTTGTGTTCTTTTTTTCTTTTTTTAAAAGATTTTATTTATTTATTTGACAGAGATCACTAGTAGGCAGAGACACAGGCAGAGAGAGAAGGGGAAGCAGGCTCCTAGCTGAGCAGAAAGCCCGATGCGGGGCTTGATCCCAGGACCCTGGGATCATGACCTGAGCCAAGGGCAGAGGTTTTAACCCACTGAGCTGCCCAGGCACCCCACAGGTTGTGTTCTTAAGAGACGAAGAAACACTGGTGTCATTTCCTGGGAAGAAGTCTTGGGTGGTAGTGCTCCCTTTTATAACCGTGAGCCATTGTGGTGCCACGGACTCACCGACTAGCTGCCTTGTGCAAATCAGGGTTGTCTGCATCGCTAAAGCTCAGTGTATCACGATTGAGTAGCATCTTGTCATAGAGCCATACCATTCTTGATTTAAACATTCACTCACTGAGGGCATTTAAAAAGTATTTTCAGGTTTTCCTAAGAGTAAATAGGGCTACTCTCTTTTTATAAATTCCGTTGGGATTATGTTTTAGAGCTCCATTCTCAAAAGTGGGATTTAATAGGATTACCAACTTGAGTAATTTAAATGTTTGTTGTATATTTCCAGAAGGCTTGGCAAAATGACTAACACCAGGTATTTTGAAGACTTCTGGAGTCTAGAAGTTCTAGCTCATATGGAGTCTTAATTTTTTTTTTTGCAGCTAATTAAGGGGCTTAAAGTAGTATATTACAGTTTTAGTTTTTATTTCTTCATTTATTAATTAGGTTGAAATCTTAGAAATAATATTTTGTCATCTGTGTAGACTGATACTGATTAACTTTGGGGATATAGCAAATTTTTATATGTTACACTTAAAATTGTTTTCTCCACCCATTAAAATATTGGGTACTTAAAAAAAAATCAACAACCTCTTTTACCTTTAATCACACCCTCTGTATCTCTAACAACCACATTTAGCTTTATTTTATAGTTAAAATAAATACGTAAATGTCTCTGTTCTAAATTCTTATTACGATTTAAACAGGACGGGGAAGGGCAAATAAGGTTTTCCCTTTCAGAATATTCTTTGGTATTTATGACTACTTACTTCTTTCTGATAAACTTTAATATCTTTTTTTAATTCCTATTAGCCAGGACTGCAGAAAGCAGGTTCTCGTTCTGAAAAACATTTGGGCCCCAGATAAGGGTGAGCCAGCTAGAAATGCTCCCACAGGGTTGATGTTGATCTGTGGCGTGTGGTCCATCTGCCTCCCAGACTGCCCGGCTCCGGTCATTCGTCTGCTTCTCCCATCCCCACCCACTGTGGCTTTGCCAATAATTGTCTGTGGGGAGTTTGATAATGCTTCAAACCTGCATATTCACTGGATTCATGCCTCTGTTACTATATTTAGTATCCCAGATAGACTCCTAATGTCTTTCTCCATTTGTCTTTCTTTATCTGTCATTAGGTCTTTATAATTTTCTTTAAATAGATTGCTTATATCCTACTTTAATTCCCCCAAACTACGCTTATTGAAGATATGATTGCTTTACAATTTCACTTCCAGATCATATAGATCTCTATTAATTTCTTAAAATTTTGAAGCCAGAGGAGTAAACATACCTAGTATATATGTATATTTCACTACTCTTTGTAACTTGAAAGTTGTGTGCTTAGTAAAATGTACAGTATGTTCTCTTTTCTACTCTACATGAAAATACCTTTCTACCTTCAAGCTACAGATTCTCTAATTCAGACATCTCCTTTTTTTTTTTTTTTAAGATTTTATTTATTTATTTGACAGAGAGAGATCACAAGTAGGCAGAGAGGCAGAGAGAGAGAGGGGGGAAGCAGGCTCCCCTCCGAGCAGAGAGCCTGATGCGGGGCCTGATCCCAGGACCCTGAGATGATGACCTGAGCCGAAGGCAGAGGCCCAACCCACTGAGCCACCCAGGTGCCCCCAGACATCTCTTTTTGGAGCGCTGCTCTTGGTTGAGAGACATAGAAGGACAATTGTGTGTTAAGACATGTTCAGATACAGTGATATTAGTATTTTCTGTTTTCATTTTAGATCCCCGAGACTAGATCTTTTTTTTTTTTTTTTTTTTTTTTTTGAGATTTGCCTGTTTATTTTAGAGAGCAAGCAAGCAGGGGGAGGAGCAGAGGGAGAGAGAGAATCCATAAGCAGGCTCTCCCCTGGGCATGGAGCCTGTCTCAGGGCTTGAGCTCATGACCCTGAGATCAGGGCCTGAGCCAAAAACCGGGAGTTTTTGGATCACCAAACTGAGCCACCCAGGTACCCCAAGAATAGAGCATTCTTAAAGTCTCTATAAGCACTAATATGTAGTTTTTTCTGGATATTGAATATGTGAATTCTTGAACAATAAAACTCTTCTAAATAGAGCCTTTGATTCTGAGATGCTCTGAAGTGGTTTTACGTGGGCACTTGTTAAGAATGTCAGAGAACAGTATCCTCTCGGAAGTAGCCGCAGTGGTTGCTGGTGCAGCTGGCTCCGGAATCTTCAGGGCATCCTCCCATGGACCCTGGAGATGGCGCGTCCTTGCCCTGAAGAGGAGGTTCTTCACCACTGCTGTTTTTCGGAGCACCCCTGGAACCCTCGCAGTTATGTTTTAACCTTAGGGATTTTACTAGAGGATTATTTTCTTTTATTTTCCCCAATATTTCTATTTCTTCTTGGAGAAGAGTATTTAATAATGGTTAGTTGACAGAAAGAATGAGTGAATTAGTAAAGATAGAAGCAAAAGTGTGAGTAACTTTTCTGTGTTTTAACTTCTTTTGGTTTGTCTCTGAGGTGTTTGGAGAGCGTCCAGCTGCATGATATCATTACTGAGCCGGCGAAGTGCACATTCTAGTGTGACTAGGCCAGCCTTTTCCATTCTGTGTTAGCACATTTGCAGGTCAGTGTCACCATGAGCAACTACAGAAGTCCGTCTTCTGGGACAGACTTGGAATGTGTGTAATAGGCAGACTCAGCCAAGCGTCCATTTTCTCCTCTTTCTTCACTAAAAAAACCCCAAAAAACCACCAAAATACTTGCTGGTGCAACTTGGTGGCAAATGCGAATAAAGAGTGGTTGTTGTCGGGTATAAATAAAATTGCCATACAGTGAGAGCGTAGTTGGCTGGTGGTATGTGTACATGGTGTTTTGGAAGCAGTGAGGAGAATGTGATAGAATTCTTCAGGGGACGGTTCAGAGTGGCTGGGTTATAAGTGATTTCGAAGGGTAAATAGAAGTTTGTGGAGACTTGTTTGTTCAAGGGTGAGCATATTGTGGAGTAAGTGGGGCCATGTGTACCAAGGAAGGGATAATGTTATTCCCATTTATGGGATAACATTATCCCATGACAGCAGCTGAAGGCATTTCTGTAAAACGCATTTACTGAAGCTCCGTGTGTGTAGCGTAGGTTCTGAATTGAAAGAGAAGAGGGATTGGGAACCAGGGCTCCAGGCCTTTGCAGGAATCCTGGCACATGTTTGCTCGGGCTGTAGTGTTGGGAATAAAGAGGGCAAATTTGATAGAGACAGAGGAGGTCAAATTGTGGGACTGCTGACAGGTGTGATGGGGACGGCAAGCAAGGAGCGACTCCGAATTTGAACTCCTAAATCTGTGAACAGATGTGACTGAGATCGCTGATGGAGACTTCATTTTGGAACTGGTTAGTTGCATTTGAGGATCAGATACGGTGTCTGTTAAAAGTTCAGGCAAATTTACATACACAGCAACATGGATAAGACTCAGGAACATCATGCTGAGTGAGGGGGATAGACACAGACAACTCCAGGCAAAGTGCGTGATTCCATTTCAGTGAAACTCTAGAAGAGACAAATCTAATTTCTGGTGTCCAAAAGCAGACCAGTGGTTGTCTGGTGGGTAGCGTGGTTTGGGGTGCTTTAGGATACCCTATTTGGGGTGATGGAATCTTGATTGTGGTCAAAATTCGTTGAAAGGCACACTTTAATGTGTGCATTTTATTGTATGTAAGTTATACCTCAATAAAATTGATTTTTAAAAATTCGGGTTCGAGAGGGAGGTCTGGGCCAAAGATAAGTAAATGTTGGGGTAAGGTTAGTAGGGCTTATGTTGTGGTTGAAATTCCAGGGGTTGGTGAGATTATCCTTGTCAAGTATGAGGAGGAAAAGAGGGCCAGAGAAAAAGGTCGGGGAAACCAACCTTGAGGGACAGGGGAAGGAAGAGGAACCTTTGGAGAAAAGGCTAATGGTTAGGGGTGGAGATGAACCAGAGGTCAGTGACATGAATCCTAGAAATAGAATTCCATGGAGGGAGGGGCCTGAGGTTCTGCTTGCTGCAAAGGTGTCAGGTTGGGACTCTAAGAGTTAGCAATTCAGAGGTCACTGTTTTTCGATGACATCACAGTTGTTTGTTGAAGTGAGAAGGGTGACGGTGTGGGAGACAAATGAAGGCACAGGCTGGGAGTTCTTGCTGGGACTTTGGCTAGGAATGGACCTGGAGAAGTGGCAAGAGGTTGGGGGAGTCAGGGTCTAATTCTTAACAACTTCAAGATCCTCTTATCTTTTTTTTTTTTTTTTTTTGGTAGGTTGAGAGGCTCTTGTGGCAAAGGCCAGGTTTTAGGTCAAGGCATTGGTGTGCACGTCCTCTGAGGATACTGGTGGGTCAGGCTTTGACCCAAGGAGAAGAGCCGTTTCCCATTTCTCTAAAAGCGGAGGGATAGAGGTGTCAGGTGTGATGCCCAAGTAGGAAGTCCGTGTGGGGATGGAAGGCGGGGGATGGGGCCGACCAGTGGCTTCCAGAACATGGTGAAACCTTGACATGGCCTCCTGGAAGCAGGAAGGGGGCCTGGCCAAGGCTGAATGAAGGACAGCTGGGCAGAGGTAAGCCTTGAGACCAGAAGCCACAGGGCAGTGGCTGACTGCAGGCTGTGGTCTCTCAGTGTGCCCAGTGTTTCAGAAAGGCAGGTTTCTGTCACTAACGTACAAAATGCTAGGTCATCAGATTAAGATTGTCTTTAATCCGGTTACCAAGAAGCATTACTTTACATGCCACAAGATTATCCATTCGTAGCCCCTGTTCCCAGGGAATACTGAGCATTGTCTAGGAGGGTGGGAGTCATGGGCCCTCTGGCCCTCCCATCTGTGACCCACACACACTGGAGGGAAGATTGATAGGGGTAGTATAGGTGACTGACTTTGTGACTCCCCCAGTAAAGAGTTGTTCGGCTAGAAATTAGAGCCTTTTGCTTGAAGAGGATATGTGTTCTTTTTTATTCCCAGCTTTATTGAGATGTAATTGACAAATAAGTTGTGTAAATTTAGGGTGTAGAATGGAATGATTTCATACATGTGAGTGTTGCAAAATGACTAGTACCCACAGTAAGGTTAGTGATCATATTTGTCACCTCACAGTTACAGGGCTTTTTTGGTGGTGAGAACTTTCTAGAACTTAGCTCCCTTCAGCTACCCAGTAAAGCATTAACTATGCCTCTGTGTGCAGCCCCAGAACCATCCTCCTGATGACGGGAAGTTTGTACCTTTTGACTCCCTTCCCCCATCTTCCCCTGAGCATGCGCTTTTCATAACAAAAACACGTGGAAGGGTTCGCAGTTGGTGTTGCCCAGTGGAGCTGGGCACAGGGCTTATGTCGGCTTAAATCTGAGCCATTAGGCCAGAGTCATTTGTTTGTGGTCTGTCTTTTAACAGGATTTGAAATGTAAATCTTCGCTTCTGGTCCAAGGACCACCCTGAGAACCCTGTCTTTCCTAGGAATCCATACTGGCACGTAAAGCACATCTGGGATCCTACATTAACTGTGACCACAGTAAGCGCATAGGACCCCAGACACCAGCAATTCGAACAGATTAGTGGAGAAAGATGTGGTTTTTGCTGTTGTTTTTACTGGCCAGGAGAGCTACACCTTTTGCTGTGATCCTGTGCCCAGAAAAGGAAATGTCTCCTGGAACCTAAAATGTTTCTCTGGTTTGAGGCCTGGCCCTGCCCTGCAGTGAGTGCGGCATCAGGCCATTTTACCAGGAATTCCTGCGTGTCTGACGTTTCCCAGTTGCTGGATTGTTGGGCTAAGCCAGGCAGAAAGCTTTCGTGTCCCTCTTTGCTGCTTACTGGACTCTCTGACCTCCTGATTTGTTTGTAAAACTCAGGACCTCAGCTTCATGCATGGGTTTCTGAAGACCTTTTGGGGTTGAAGTCCCAGGTACACCACTTACTTAAGAAATGAGGTGTTGTATCACTTACCCTTCACACCTAGTGTTCACTTCCGGAAGCTAGATTATGACTATGTCTGTCCTACGTACAACACTGGCATGCCCTAGGCATTAAACAAGAGAGCCTAACCAAAACAGTTCAAAAAGTTTAAAGCACCGCACTAATGTTAGTTGTCTTTATTATTGTTACAAGTCCAGAGAAGACCCTGATTTTCAGTCTTTTCAGCCCTTCCCATGCCACCCAAAGATGTGTTTCTCAACATCCTTTCTGTAAAACCATACTGAGGGTGTGGGGGATGGGCAGTGATGGGACCCAAGAAACTTAAGTTTTTTTGAACTAGACTTGTTTAAATTAAGGTAATGATACAGATGTATAAACTCTACTTAGAGGCAAAAGTGATTGTGCGTGTTTTTTTAAGTGTGCTTTTTCTTTATGGAGCTCAGAATGCTCTACCCTTGATCTGCTAAGGTATTTTATTTATTTAAACAAACCCATCAGTCCTTGGTAGTATGTGGTGTTTTATGAGGTTGGGGGGAGAAGGCGAGGGAGAACTTTAATTGAATCGGTCCAGTTGGGAAAAATTGACTCACGTGAATTTATGCCTTGCTTGGGCAGTTAGCACCTGGTTTGTGGAGAACTTCAAGGTGAAGCATTTCTCAGTATCATTATGGGTAACACGAGATAACAAATGAATTTATTGGTTCTTGAAGTAAATGAAGTGTCTTCTGTAGGCTAGTCATTTCCTTAGCATGGAGTATAAAAAGACTTAATGAGAAATGGTTCTGTACTCACAGGGCTCTTACTTGTGGGTAGGTGACACATCTGTAGGCCAGTAATCTACAAATCATGAGAAATTCCAGAGTACTGAAAGACTAAAAGCACTGTGATAACTTCGATATCTCTGACAATGTCAGAGAACCCTCCAGAAGCAGTACATTTGAATTGGATGTTGACAGGTGATTGTTCCCTCACTGAAGAATGGAAACTAAGTCATGCCATCCCAGGCACTGGTCGGGGGGATGTGGAAACCAGCAGCTGGTGTTGGGTAGGGGCCTGGGGAGGGCTGGGGTTGGAGATGGGTTGGAGACAAGTTGGGCCAGGTCCGGAAGAAAGTGCTAATCCAAGCTGTGGGACCTTTTTATGCAGTAAACAAAGGTCATTCGTTGTATGCACGTTTCTCTTCAGTACAGATTTTCTGGTATCTTGTTGTAAGATAGCTTTTCATAGGAAGATAGGTAATTATTGCTTTATTCCTTCCTAGTTATAGCAAAGGTAGATAATAGCTCTAACCTGTAAGCTAAATTTCTTTTCTTTCTTTCTTTCTTTTTTTTTTGAACTAAATGTCTTAAAACCCAGAATATATTTCCTCTTCTCAGTTAAATGGACCTTGGCATAAAAGATTGACATTTTTGTCTAATTACGTGATGAGCTACTCTTTGGGTTTGGGCCCTACGGATTAGCTTTTGGTGTGTCATTCCGCTTTTGCCCTTTCCTTGTTCATTTCCCCTGGCCTGGGGGACTTGGTGATTCTTAGGCAGTGTTGGACCAAGGGTCAAAGCTAATGTTTTTATTTTGTTAAAGGAATTGAAGTCGTTGTGCGTCCCCCTGCCCTCCACGTTTCGCTCCTCACAAGTGAGGCTGTGGAGCCGGATGTGACAGGCGTTACAGACTGTGCTCTGATACGAGGTGCCTGGGGGCTGCTTCCGCCCAGCTCTGCTCCTGTTGGTCCCGCTCTGATTCTCGGTGTCCTCCTGCCCCTCCGGGAGTGTTTGCTGGGGTCCAGTGGAAGCAGAGACCTCTAAGAGCCGACAGACCCTCAACTCACCTGCTTCTGGGCATGCAGTCTCATGAGAGTACCGGTGTCCGCCCAGGAGGATGTATTCCTATATGTCATGTACCTTCGGGTTTCCAGGTTGATAGCTGTTTTCTGAGTCATGTGGAAGATTAAATTCAAAAGAATATTGTCGGCATGCAACAGCAGCAGCTGGAGTATTGCATTTATGAAGAATTGGGTTGTGTTACAGAAGTGTGAGTGGGCAGCAATAACTAGAAAATTGGATAGAAGGGGAAGAAAGAAATGAATATTTATTTGGGAGATTTTGTTGCTCATATGCTTACTAAATGCTGCAAGACATGGAAGATTAGAAGAATAGTATCTCACAGGCTCTGAGCAGGTAAATAGGCTTCAGTAAATGAAACCCAAGAAGTCTAGCAAGAAGTTCAGCCATGTTGTCCCCTCACCCCCACCAGAAATCAGCTTGTTACTGCATTTATATGCTCTTGACAGAATTAACACATAATTATTGATGTGGTTGGACTTAAGCCTGCCATTTTGCTGTTTTCTATTTAACTACCTATTTTTTGGTTCCTGAGAATCTCCTGCCTTCTTTTGAGTGAACCAGGACTTTTTTTCATGTATCTTTTTAATCTTTCTGTTGGTTTTTCACTTCTGTTTTTTTGCTGTATTTTTTTAGTGATCGTTCTCAGGATTATAGCATTCATCTTGGACTTAGCACATTATGCTTTAACACTGACTCACCCCTGCTCAAATACAGGAGCCCTGCAACAGCACAGCTTGGCTGACCTCCTTTCCCCGCCAGGTCGCCCTGGCCGTGGGATGGTGCTTTTTACTCTTGAGATTAGGATTGTTGGAGGGTGGTTTTGTTTTGTTGTGTTGTTTTGTTTTTTGGACTGTTGGAGATTTTTAAGCAGAGGATCAAGAGAAGCTTTGCATTGCTATTGACAATACATCTACTGATTATTTGAATAGAGTTATATTTAATTGTAGTTTTCATAAAAATTTTTAAAAAATTATAAGTAGAATGTTTTTCACTGTTTGGAAGTAGGCTTCTCATAAAGACCTGAGCTCTGTTACCACTTTCACGTGTAGTGCGTCTTTTCTTTCTAATAAAGAGCAGGTACTCCTCCAAATTCTTCCAACTTCCTCCTGATTTTTGAGGTTTAACTTAACAGATGAGTCTCTGCCTGTTCCATCTCGTTTTCCCTATGGCTTAGAACATCTTACAGTCATCGACATAAACATTTTAGGGGGCTTATTCATTTTGCCTCAAGAATATTCAAGCTCTGTAGCTTTGAAAATTTCCCTGGTAGTTGAAAAACTCGCTTAGATTACTTTTATTGGATTCTACACAGAAGGTCCCATAGCATCATTGAAATAGCTCTGTTGCATAACTGTCCTGTGTCTAAAAATAACAGCTGAGTAGCATCAGCTCTTGCCCAGGGATATGAACCCGCACTCGTGGTAATTTATACTGACTCTGACCACAGACTGGCTTCCAGCATGTCCTGCCAAGTGAGCTTTTATAGAAAACACCAAGCCTATCCCAGTGAAGTCTGATATTGTAGTTGCTGACAATACAACAGACAGACTGCGTTTGGTGTCTGTCCAGATCGGAGCTCCCAGCACTGAGGCGATTTTCATAATTGCATTTCTGCTTCTCTGAGGTCTTTGGTGCCTGGGAGTGTAGATTGTCTCTATCTGCGCTTCACCCATACACAGAAAAGTGCCGTGCAGTAAATCTGACTTGAAGAAAGTCAGGTACAAGGTCACAGTGTCTGGTTTAGGGTCAGCATGTGTTTTCCAGCTACATGCTGTTTGAAATTAATACCCTCTTTATTGCCTGTTATATCACATGAGAAACTGTAGACCCTCCTCTTGCTGGCTAAATGTACAAGGTTATAGATTACTTACAGAGCCTAAAAACAGGCAGATGATTGCTCTGGGATCCAGATGTGGAGATTCTGAGATGACTTTTTAAGGGAACATGTTAATGTATTGCAGATTGTGTAAGGGAACCAACTGTTTGTATATGAGTCGCTCTTATGTCTTTGAAGACACCCAATTCTTTTTGTTCATTGGAGTGCTAGCTAGATTTTTATCTATTGGCATTTCAATCTCTACTTCCATTTCAGTTAAACATAGGATAGTCACAGATGTTTTCATTTTTATTAAGTCAGTACCAAATTGGTATTTGCAAAATCTTACTTTAATGAATGCATATTCGAATAGTGAAATAATATCACATTAAAGGAAAATCACAACTTTGTTTAGAGAGGCACAGAATTTCTCTTCATTTAGGTGCAAATCAAAGACAATTAGGAATTATAATTTCACCTTTTAAAATGGGTGAAAAGAATCATGAATTTTTGTTAAGTATGGAGGAAATGGAACATACTGCCCAACTGACAAAGGAAACGCACAGTACGTGAAATGACTAGTAAATAACTTCTTTAGGCATTCTTCCTCATTATAATCACCCTGCAGGGAAGCTTTTAAATTTAGAAAGGAGAGATAAGGATCTGAATGTCATGAAAAATAGTAGGAGCTGTCAACTCGTGGTTTTATATCTGGCTGGAAGTTAGAAATAACAACGTACAACTGAAAAATTAAGAGGCACAAAGTTAGTTTAGAGGAAAGTATACTGAACTCAAATCACACAGGATTCTAATCTGTCTGAGTCACTTATTACTTATGAAACCTGAAAGAAGTCTTTTCATTCTCTGTCTTGGCATCTTGGGTCCCCTTCCTTCCCTTTGGGTTTTTAAAATGACTTTTGTTGAACTCTGCATCCCTTCAGTCGTTCTCGTAACTGTCTGTGGAAGGTAAACCCAGTCTTTATGTTTTCTCCTCACTCTTCTCGGGTGTGGAATGCTAGATCCACAGAGCTTTTCCCTCAGAACTTTGAGTATATGATTTCATTGCCTTCTGGTATTCCTTGTTGCTGTCAAGAAAAGTTTGCTGCCAGCTTCATTATCATTCCCTTTGAACCCATTTTTCTACTTTCTCCTGATCTTCAACATTTCCTCCTTCTCCTTGGTGTTTTCCAGCCTCATTGCAGCCCGCCTAGGAGGAGACGGATTTTTGTTTGGTCTCCTTAGCACTCACTGTCGAAGAAGTTTTAGAATATAAGTGAGATTTGAAATGGTGAGGTCTGGAGCCCATGACCAAGGAAGAATTTTTGAGATGTCTTTGGTGCAGAATGGTGGTTTATTAAAGCACAGGGACAGGACGCCTGGGCAGAAAGAGCTGCTGCCCTGGGGTGGTGAGCAGTGGTCCGTTATATGCTTGCAAGTTGGGAGGGGGTCAGGGATGGCTAAGTCTCTAAGAAGTTTTAGAAGCAAGATTTCCAGGACATTGAGGGGCTAGCTGTTGTTGGGAAAAGGTCATTTATTGCTGTCTAATAAGACCTTAGTCCTGAGACCCTTCAGATGTATATTGGTGGGCTGTATGCTTGGGATGATTGCCAGCATGTATCTTGGAGGGTTTAGAGATAAAGGAAGTTTCCAAAGTAATTTTTATATGTTAAAGTAGACCTACGGGATCCTGGTTGGGGGTGGGGAGCAGTCAGGCTAGGATTGCCTTTTGCCCCTACCGAAGTATTAGGGTGGAGGCAGTTGAGTCCCTGAGGAGCGTCACTCTGGTGTCAAGGACTCATCAGTGGGCTCTAGACAGTAAGGAAATTTAGTGACTTTTCTTCTGCCTCTGTTTCCCACATCACTGTGAGCTTTCAGCATCAAGAGTCACACCTTCAGTTCTGGAAATGTTCAGCATTCCTTCTGATGTTGTTTCCCACCATTCCTTCTAGCTTTGTTTCCAGAGGTGCTATTAGATGGATGTTTATTCTCCGTTTACCTGTTACATTCCTTCCCTGTCTGGGAGTCTTTTAGCTCCTTTTTATAATCTAAGTAAGACTTAGTTTACTAGTCTTCCCTTTGTTCCTGTTCTGGAGTTCCTCCCGTCTATGGAGTTTTTAATCAGGGACCACATTTCTCATTTCGGGATTTCAAGTGAACTTTTGTTTTCAAATTTACCTCTTGATTCGCCATTAGGCTGATTTTGTGTCCAAAAAAAAAAAAAAAAAAAAAAAATGGGGGGTGAGTGGGGATATTTCTCTGCTCTCCCTGAAGGTGTTGCACATGGATGTTAACAGTTCTTTCCAGGTGGCCGCCTGCCTCTGCCTGTTGAGCGGGTGTCAGTCGTCCTTGAAGTTCGTCCCGCCCCACCCCGTGTTGGGCTTTCTTTGTTCAGAAGCTTCGTGAGTGGGAATCTTTGTCCCTCCCGCTGCCCTCACGTCTGTCTGTGTTGTGTCCACCTCAGCCCAGGCCCCTGCTCAGCACCCGGTCTTCACGGGAGGTCCGGGCTCCGTCCTCGCTGCTCAGGCCAAGGCCGGTCTCGGCCCCGGCCCGGTGTCGGTGACAGGCGCCACTGGGGCGGCCTCCGGGGCGGCCTCCGCGGCGGGGCTCCGGTCCTCTCCCAGCCGCTTCTGCTCCACGGTCTTGTGTCTCTGTTTGTAAACACGACTGACTTCCTTCCTCCACGCCTTCCCCCCCCCCCCCCCCCCCCGCTTCCTTTCCTCCTAAAGACGTTTTATTTATTACTGCTGTCATTTGGAGTAGGGAGTAGTATTTAAAACCTGAATTCACAGGGCATCCTGCCTGGAAATTCTACATCTTAGTTTCTTCCTCTTTCCTGAGTAATCTTGAAGGTCCCTCCCCGCTCCCCAAACTGGATCTTGCCCAGAGGTTCTCAGGGCCAGGAGAGGAGTTACCTGTGGAGTCTCGGGTTTGACGCATCGCGGGCAACCCAGTCACTCTGCGGTCCCTACTGATCTGGGCGACACAAGCTCGTGAATTAGTGATCTCAGAAGAGGTCTAAAGTGGGGAGGCCTCTGCAGAAGCCCTTCCAGCCATTATTTGCCTTCCCAGTTAGTTTTTTCACACTGGACTTTGTAGGAAAAAAACAAACGCCAGACTTCTCCAAACCAGAAGAGTAATGTCTTGGTTCTCACTGGCCCTGGGATTGCATAGCTGTGGGAATGGAGCTGGCCCCCTATCTTTTGCGTCTCCCCACGTATATCTCCTTGCCTCTGGCGTGACTTCAGAGACCTGGGTACTTCCAGAAACAACTTAAGATTTGGGACTTGTTTTCATTTTCTACTGGGAAGTAATAGATTTTTCTAGCAATCGGACTATTCCAGCATGGCCCAAAGGGGACTCCAGAAGGAGGGGTCATTGTTAGAAGGAGGCGGAATTTACTTTTCTACAAGCTTCTGAGTTCTCTTTGTGGATGATCACTAGAGCTGTTTATGTTTTACAAATCATGTTTAATGTAGAACTGCCAAAATTGCAGTTAACGTTTTTTGAAAAATAAATACCTTAGGAAGTAGCCAAGGGGTGTCTATTTAAAACTGGAGGTACAGTTTGTTTTAAAAAATAGACCTACAGAGGGGTGCCTGGGTGGTTCACAGTGGGTTAAGCCTCTGCCTTCATCTCAAGTCATGATCAGGTCATGATCCCAGGGTCCTGGGATCGAGCCCCAAATCGGGCTCTCTGCTCAGCGGGGAGCCTGCTTCCCTCTCTCTCTCTCTGCCTGTCTCTCTGCCTACTTTTGATCTCTCTCTCTCTCTCTCTCTGTGTCAAATAAATAAGTAAAATCTTAAAAAAAAAAAAAAAAAGACCCACAGAAAGGCTGAACACAAAGGGAATCACTCTTTCCACTTTAATAAAAATGGGATTTAGCCATTTCTGGTTAAATTTTAAAATTAGTCTAAAACTACTAGAAATAGTATATTAAATTTGGTGGGCAGAAATTCTGAGGAAATAGGAGTTTGATTCCAGTGTGATGATTCTCAGGGATTCTCTTATTATTGAGCTTCTCAGTAGAAGAAGAAGTTGCAGGTGACTACAATTGTAGGGAATCGGCTGCTACTAGAGATGAGGGAATGAGGGCCCGGCATTAGGAAGGAAAGCAAGAAGTAGGTGATAGCGGAGGAGGAGGAGGATGACGAGCTCCTTAGTGACTCACGGGGAGGAGGTGGTGCTGCTGGGACCAAATGCCTGGGCCTGCACTCTGTCACGCTTGAACTCTGGCATGCACACGTGCTCCCAGAGCTGTAGAACATTGGGCCCCCCAAAGTGGGCCCGACAAAGTGATGTATCAAGTCTCACAGAATTTGAGCTGTCCATAAATTTGTTCTTGTTGGTTCTGTTGCCTCTATATTGGTTTGTCTTTAGAATAAAGGACTGTTTATAAAATGATTAGAATTTTTGCATGATGTATTATGATTGTTAATGCTGAGATGGTTTATTACAGATTTGAGTTGTTCTCTTCAATTTAATTGCTTGTTTCGGTGTAATGTTCTTAGCTCTTTGGAACACATCTGATATGTCTTTTGTCTTACGTTTAAAGCACATCAGGAACCCATTCCTGATAGTCTTCGATGGTATTTGTCAATGGGGCGGATGGCCCAGTTGGTTACAGCTCCCTGCCAGTGAGAGGGCAGTACGGCTGCAGCCTCTGAGACGGCCAGCTCATTGCTTTCAGTTCTCTGAACACAGAGCCTTGGTTCCAGAAGGGAAGGGATCCTCATGTTGTTACTGCACAAACAGTTTCAGGATGCATGACTTGGGCATGGCATGTGCATCAGTACCTCTGTCATTCAGCACACACATACTGTTTTCCAAAACACATAAAAATTATGTAGTTGCCCCTGGTATGGGACAGGCAAAGAGTTCAATTTTAAATAAATTTTTTATCTTTACAGGATTTGTAGTGTTCAGGAAATTTTTCTTCATCACTGTAGTACAAAGAATCCTTACCATGGGGTTCTAGGTCTCTCAGTGACTGTAACTTTGCAGGAAAATGTGCTGTGATGTAGTTTTATCTCTTTGGAAGGTACTTGTTAGAGTTATTTTATAGTGCCAAAGAGCCATGGTAGAAGATACGGTGCCACATTTCAAGAAGCATCTTCTTTTATATCTTATTTGAATCAGTTAAAAAAAATATAAATTGATTTTTACTGAAAGACCATGATTTTAACCTTAAGATAGCTCTTATTTTTGTGCAGCTTCTATTTTGTTACAGTGGCTTTGTGATGACTGTCATTGTACAAGGGAGAGAAATTGAATGTGAGTTAGCCTTGGCCATGTGAAGAGGCCAGGGCAAGAAGGGGACCCTGAGACTTAGGGTGTCCCTCTGGGTGAGTAACTTCATTGTATATCATATCAGGATGTCTTCACTTGAGACTTTTAAAGGTGGGAGCTTATGGGGTTTCTAGTATGTTTTTAAAAAGCAAGGTGCAGAGCAGATGATGCTGTCATCTGGTGTTGGTAAACCATATATGTATGCATCTGTATATACATCAACTGCTTCCAGAAGGATGCACAAGCAAATGGTAACTGTTGGTTGCCTCTGGTTGTGGTCACCAACAAGATGTTGGTGGAGTCAGATAGGATATCTAAACATAGGCATTTTTTTTTTTTTTAAGATTTTATTTATTTGTCAGAGAGCGAGCATAAGCAGGGGGAGTGACGGGCAGAGGGGGAAGCAAACTCCCTGTTGAGCCAGAAGCCTGATGTGGAACTTGAACCCAGAACCCTGGAATTGTGACCCGAGCTAAAGGGAGATATTTAACCTACTGAGCCACTCAGGCATCCCTAAGCATAGGCAATTTATTTAAAGTCTCTAAGTCTTGTTTTTTTTCTCTTTTAAAAAATGAGGAACGTGGGTAGATATCGGATGTGTTTGACATCTAGTCTCCATCTAGTCTTCATGCCAGACATACCTGTTTCCACCAGGCTCCTGCGCAGCTTGGTGGCCATGGGTGGTCTGATGACCCAGGCCTAGGCTTTGGAGTTCCTCGCCAACAGCAGTTGACTCAGGAATGGGGTATTCTGACTTCTGGTAGTGCATCTGAGAACAAAATTCTTTTTCTTTCTCACTTGACATGAGTGAGAAGAGTGTGTGAGGTTTGGAGCTGGAGAAAAAGCCGACATGGGGGAGACCGTGGAACCGGTGACATCAAAAACTCATTCTGCTCCTGGCCCGTGGCTGGATTCCCCACTTACATGAGCTAAGAAACACACTTACTGGCTTTAGTTAGTCCCTCTTGTCATGTATGTTAGAAGACAAAAGCCCAGGTGGTATAGGGTAATAACAATTAAATTTCACGGTTACGGATAATTAAATGGCATTTATCTAAAAAGTGCAGTGACTAGCACATAGAAAGCACTCAGTGGTAATTTTTAGAATATCTGGTTAGACATCCATCTCACATTTTACTAAGAAGTCCATCTCATGTTATTAATCTGCTCTAAGGTGAAGTAGAGGCTACAAGAAAGATAATAACTGTTTATTTAGTTACTTAGCCTGGCACAAATATACTTCTATTCAAGGCCAAATACTTGAAGATAAAATGAAAGTCCCTTTGATATGTTACAGCCAGGAAGCAGTAGCTCTGCTTAGTTTCCAAGTTGAATGAGTCTCCTATTGTTTTCTAATTTCAAAAAAAGAAAAAAACCCCACAATTCCATTCTATCTGCTAATTAAAAAATAAAGAAAAGAAAAAAAAAGCTGTGTAGGGTGACTTAAATAAAAAATAAAATAAAATAGAATAGAATAACAAAACAAACCCCCTCAGGAATTCTATAGTTGTGAAATAGGTAGAGACTGATCAGCCCTTCAGAGGACGCCACTGCATGAGGATTTTGACTCCCTTGCTTCTTCTCCAGCTCCACCAAGGCAGAAAAATTAGAACAGGCAACTATAGAGATGGAACTTTTATTTTTAAGCTGTTAACATTGAACCCCAGAACCCACTGTATTACACAGTAGCAGAAGTATCATTGTTTTCTGACATTGCAACACTCTCCTAAAAGTGCGATGTGGCATACTTATTAAAGATTCAACTGGGGGGAGGAGTCAAGATGGCGGAGAAGTAGCAAGCTGAGACTGCTTCAGCTAGCCGGAGATCAGCTAGATAGCTTATCTAAAGATTGCAAACACCTGAAAATCCATCGGCAGATCGAAGAGAAGAAGAACAGCAATTCTGGAAACAGAAAAACAACCACTTTCTGAAAGGTAGGACCGGCGGAGAAGTGAATCCAAAGCGACGGGAAGATAGACCCCGGGGGGAGGGGCCGGCTCCCGGCAAGCGGCGGAGCAACCGCGCACAAAATCAGGACTTTTAAAAGTCTGTTCCGCGGAGGGACATCGCTCCAGAGGCTAAACCGGGGCGAAGCCCACGCGGGGTCAGCGTGGCCTCAGGTCCCGCAGGGTCACAGAAGGATCGGGGGTGTCTGAGTGTCGCAGAGCTTGCGGGTATTGGAACGGGAAAGCCGGCTACAGAGACAGAGCCGACAGTAAGCTCGCAGCTCCGTGTTACCTTGAACCGGTCGCAGGCTCGGTGAGCTCGGAGCGCGGCCGGAGGTCAGGCAGATGGGAGTAACTGGGCGCGGTTCTCTGAGCGCGCACTGAGGAGTGCGGCCCTGGGCTCTCGGCTCCTCCGGGCCGGAGACCAGGAGGCCGCCATTTGTATTCCCATCCTCTGGAACTCTACGGAAAGCGCTCAGGGAACAAAAGCTCCTGAAAGCAAACCCGAGCGGATTACTCACCCCGGCCCCGGGTAAGGGCGGTGTAATTCCGCCTGGGGCAAAGACACTTGAGAATCACTACAACAGGCCCCTCCCCCAGAAGATCAACAAGAAATCCAGCCGAGACCAAGTTCACCTACCAAGGAGTGCGGTTTCAATACCAAGGAGAGCAGCAGAATTCCAGAGGAGGAGAAAGCCAAGCACGGAACTCATGGCTTTTTTCCTGTGATTTTTTTTAGTCTTGCAGTTAATTTAATTTTTTCTTTTTCATTTTTTTTTTTTCTCGCCTTCGGGTAAAATTTTTTTTTTTTAACTGTTACCTTTTTCTTTTTTAACGATTTTTTACTAGTTTATCTAATATATATATATTTTTTTTTACATTTTTCTTAGGTGTTTTCTTTTTTAAAAAAAAATTCTTTTCTTTTTTTTTTTTTTTTTTTTTCTTTTTTCTTTCTTCCTTTTTGAACCTCTTTTTATCCCCTTTCTCCCCACTCACGATTTTGGATCTCTTCTAATTTGGCTAAAGCATATTTTCCTGGGGTTGTTGCCACCCTTTTAGTATTTTACTTGCCCCTTCATTTACTCTTATCTGGACAAAATGACAAGACGTAAAAATTCACCACAAAAAAAAGAACAAGAGGCAGTACCGAAGGCTAGGGACCTAATCAATACAGACATCGGTAATATGTCAGATCTAGAGTTCAGAATGACAATTCTCAAGGTTCTAGCCGGGCTCGAAAAAGGCATGGAAGATATGAGAGAAACCCTCTCGAGAGATATAAAAGCCCTTTCTGGAGAAATAAAAGAACTAAAATCTAACCAAGTTGAAATCAAAAAAGCTATTAATGAGGTGCAATCAAAAATGGAGGCTCTCACTGCTAGGATAAATGAGGCAGAAGAAAGAATTAGTGATATAGAAGACCAAATGACAGAGAATAAAGAAGCTGATCAAAAGAGGGACAAACAGCTACTGGACCACGAGGGGAGAATTCGAGAAATAAGTGACACCATAAGACGAAACAACATTAGAATAATTGGGATTCCAGAAGAAGAAGAAAGTGAGAGGGGAGCAGAAGGTATACTGGAGAGAATTATTGGGGAGAATTTCCCCAATATGGCAAAGGGAACAAGCATCAAAATTCAGGAGGTTCAGAGAATGCCCCTCAAAATAAATAAGAATAGGCCCACACCCCGTCACCTAATAGTAAAATTTACAAGTCTCAATGACAAAGAGAAAATCCTGAAAGCAGCCCGGGAAAAGAAGTCTGTAACATACAATGGTAAAAATATTAGATTGGCAGCTGACTTATCCACAGAGACCTGGCAGGCCAGAAAGAGCTGGTATGATATTTTCAGAGCACTAAACGAGAAAAACATGCAGCCAAGAATACTATATCCAGCTAGGCTATCATTGAAAATAGAAGGAGAGATTAAAAGCTTCCAGGACAAACAACAACTGAAAGAATTTGCAAATACCAAACCAGCTCTACAGGAAATCTTGAAAGGGGTCCTCTAAGCAAAGAGAGAGCCTACAAGTGGTAGATCAGAAAGGAACAGAGACCATATACAGTAACAGTCACCTTACAGGCAATACAATGGCACTAAATTCATATCTCTCAATAGTTACCCTGAATGTGAATGGGCTAAATGCCCCTGTCAAAAGACACAGGGTATCAGAATGGATAAAAAAACAAAACCCATCTATATGTTGCCTCCAAGAAACACATTTTAAGCCCGAAGACACCTCCAGATTTAAAGTGAGGGGGTGGAAAAGAATTTACCATGCTAATGGACATCAGAAGAAAGCAGGAGTGGCAATCCTTATATCAGATCAATTAGATTTTAAGCCAAAGACTGTAATAAGAGATGAGGAAGGACACTATATCATACTCAAAGGGTCTGTCCAACAAGAAGATTTAACAATTTTAAATATCTATGCCCCCAACGTGGGAGCAGCCAACTATATAAACCAATTAATAACAAAATCAAAGAAACACATAAACAACAATACAATAATAGTAGGGGACTTTAACATTCCCCTCACTGAAATGGACAGGTCATCCAAGCAAAAGATCAGCAAGGAAATAAAGGCCTTAAATGACACACTGGACCAGATGGACATCACAGATATATTCAGAATATTTCATCCCAAAGCAACAGAATACACATTCTTCTCTAGTGCACATGGAACATTCTCCAGAATAGATCACATCCTCGGTCCTAAATCAGGACTCAACCGGTATCAAAAGATTGGGATCATTCCCTGCATATTTTCAGACCACAATGCTCTAAAGCTAGAACTCAACCACAAAAGGAAGTTTGGAAAGAACCCAAATACATGGAGACTAAACAGTATCCTTCTAAAGAATGAATGGGTCAACCGGGAAATTAAAGAAGAATTGAAAAAAATCATGGAAACAAATGATAATGAAAATACAACGGTTCAAAATCTGTGGGACACAACAAAGGCAGTCCTGAGAGGAAAATATATAGCGGTACAAGCCTTTCTCAAGAAACAAGAAAGGTCTCAGGTACACAACCTAACCCTACACCTAAAGGAGCTGGAGAAAGAACAAGAAAGAAACCCTAAGCCCAGCAGGAGAAGAGAAATCATAAAGATCAGAGCAGAAATCAATGAAATAGAAACCAAAAAAACAATAGAACAAATCAACGAAACTAGGAGCTGGTTCTTTGAAAGAATTAATAAAATTGATAAACCCCTGGCCCGACTTATCAAAAAGAAAAGAGAAAGGACCCAAATAAATAAAATCATGAATGAAAGAGGAGAGATCACAACTAATACCAAGGAAATACAAACTATTATAAGAACATACTATGAGCAACTCTACGGCAATAAATTTGACAATCTGGAAGAAATGGATGCATTCCTAGAAACATATAAACTACCACAACTGAACCATGAAGAAATAGAAAGCCTGAACAGACCCATAACCAGTAAGGAGATTGAAACAGTCATTAAAAATCTCCAAACAAACAAAAGCCCAGGGCCAGACGGCTTCCCGGGGGAATTCTACCAAACATTTAAAGAAGAACTAATTCCTATTCTCCTGAAACTGTTCCAAAAAATAGAAATGGAAGGAAAACTTCCAAACTCATTTTATGAAGCCAGCATCACCTTGATCCCAAAACCAGACAAGGATCCCACCAAAAAAGAGAGCTATAGACCGATATCCTTGATGAACACAGATGCGAAAATACTCAACAAAATACTAGCCAATCAGATTCAACAGTACATTAAAAAGATTATTCACCACGACCAAGTGGGATTTATTCCAGGGCTGCAAGGTTGGTTCAACATCCGCAAATCAGTCAATGTGATACAACACATCAATAAAAGTAAGAACAAGAACCATATGATACTCTCAATAGATGCTGAAAAAGCATTTGACAAAGTACAACATCCCTTCCTGATCAAAACTCTTCAAAGTGTAGGGATAGAGGGCACATACCTCAATATCATCAAAGCCATCTATGAAAAACCCACCGCAAATATCATTCTCAATGGAGAAAAACTGAAAGCTTTTCCGCTAAGGTCAGGAACACGGCAGGGATGTCCATTATCACCACTGCTATTCAACATCGTACTAGAGGTCCTAGCCTCAGCAATCAGACAACAAAAGGAAATTAAAGGCATCCAAATCGGCAAAGAAGAAGTCAAATTATCACTCTTCGCAGATGATATGATACTATATGTGGAAAACCCAAAAGACTCCACTCCAAAACTGCTAGAACTTATACAGGAATTCAGTAAAGTGTCAGGATATAAAATCAATGCACAGAAATCAGTTGCATTTCTCTACACCAACAGCAAGACAGAAGAAAGAGATATTAAGGAGTCAATCCCATTTACAATTGCATCCAAAACCATAAGATACCTAGGAATAAACCTAACCAAAGAGACACAGAATCTATACTCAGAAAACTATAAAGTACTCATGAAAGAAATTGAGGAAGACACAAAGAAATGGAAAAATGTTCCATGCTCCTGGATTGGAAGAATAAATATTGTGAAAATGTCTATGCTACCTAAAGCAATCTACACATTTAATGCAATTCCTATCAAAGTACCATCCATCTTTTTCAAAGAAATGGAACAAATAATTCTAAAATTTATATGGAACCAGAAAAGACCTCGAATAGCCAAAGGGATATTGAAAAAGAAAGCCAACGTTGGTGGCATCACAATTCCGGACTTCAAGCTCTATTACAAAGCTGTCATCATCAAGACAGCATGGTACTGGCACAAAAACAGACACATAGATCAATGGAACAGAATAGAGAGCCCAGAAATAGACCCTCAACTCTATGGTCAACTAATCTTCGACAAAGCAGGAAAGAATGTCCAATGGAAAAAAGACAGCCTTTTCAATAAATGGTGCTGGGAAAATTGGACAGCCACATGCAGAAAAATGAAATTGGACCATTTCCTTACACCACACACAAAAATAGACTCAAAATGGATGAAGGACCTCAATGTACGAAAGGAATCCATCAAAATCCTTGAGGAGAACACGGGCAGCAACCTCTTCGACCTCTGCCGCAGCAACATCTTCCTAGGAACAACGCAAAAGGCAAGGGAAGCAAGGGAAAAAATGAACTACTGGGATTTCATCAAGATCAAAAGCTTTTGCACAGCAAAAGAAACAGTTAACAAAATCAAAAGACAACTGACAGAATGGGAGAAGATATTTGCAAACGACATATCAGATAAAGGACTAGTGTCCAGAATCTATAAAGAACTTAGCAAACTCAACACCCAAAGAACAAATAATCCAATCAAGAAATGGGCAGAAGACATGAACAGACATTTCTGCAAAGAAGACATCCAGATGGCGAACAGACACATGAAAAAGTGCTCCATATCACTCGGCATCAGGGAAATACAAATCAAAACCACAATGAGATATCACCTCACACCAGTCAGAATGGCTAAAATCAACAAGTCAGGAAATGACAGATGCTGGCGAGGATGCGGAGAAAGGGGAACCCTCCTACACTGTTGGTGGGAATGCAAGCTGGTGCAGCCACTCTGGAAAACAGCATGGAGGTTCCTCAAAATGTTGAAAATAGAACTGCCCTATGACCCAGCAATTGCACTATTGGGTATTTACCCTAAAGATACAAATGTAGTGATCCAAAGGGACACATGCACCCGAATGTTTATAGCAGCAATGTCCACAATAGCCAAACTATGGAAAGAACCTAGATGTCCATCAACAGATGAATGGATCAAGAAGATGTGGTATATATACACAATGGAATACTATGCAGCCATCAAAAGAAATGAAATCTTGCCATTTGCAACAACATGGATGGAACTAGAGCGTATCATGCTTAGCGAAATAAGTCAAGCAGAGAAAGACAACTATCATATGATCTCCCTGATATGAGGAAGTGGTGATGCAACATGGAGGCTTAAGTGGGTAGAAGAATAAATGAAACAAGATGGGATTGGGAGGGAGACAAACCATAAGTGACTCTTAATCTCACAAAACAAACTGAGGGTTGCCGGGGGGAGGGGGTTGGGGAGAAGGGGGTGGGATTATGGACATTGGGGAGGGTATGTGATTTGGTGAGTGCTGTGAAGTGAGTAAACCTGGTGATTCACAGACCTGGGGATAAAAATATATGTATATAAAAAATATATGTTTATAAAAAATAAAAAATTAAAAAAAAAAAAAAGATTCAACTGAATTAAACATCAATTTGTATTTTGAAAATCTGAGTCGTGAGATAATTGGGAAGGCCCTGGAGTGCTTTGGTAATGGTTGAGTATCATTGTTCTCAATAACAGAAATGAGCTCTCAAACACAAGCATTTTATACAGTCTAGCTAACCTGATTTTTAAGATAAAAGTGTTTCTAATGCATGTGGAACTCATAGCCCCCATCTACAATGATCTTGACATTTTTTCCCCTTAGGACTTTATATGATTATCTCATCCCAGACACTGAATTTCCAGAGTGTCTTTTTTATTACCCACAAGTATAATATGCAATGTTTGGTTTTGTTTTTGTTTTTGCTGCTTCGTTACTTTCACATTCTGAAACAGGAGCACACACTATAGCAAATTAGAAAACATTAGGTACAAATAGCCAAGAACTGGGAAATCAAGCGGATATTTAGATTATTTCCAGGCGGTAATAATGGAAACCGGGTTGCATTCGGCATTAACATGAATTACTAATAATGAACCAAGGTCTGGCCAGCTTGGCGCTGCTTAGACTGAAGGACCCTGAAGATTAAAACAGGTAGTGCACAGAGTGCAGAGCTTGGCTGTAAATAAACGTGAGGTTAGTTCTTACAGAGAAAATGTAGTCTTTATATGGAAAACGTAGTCTAATAATGGTGGTAAGAGGAATTGCTACAATAATTATTTGTACTTAATGTAGCTCTGACACAGCTGCCCATGTGGTCCCAGCACTATGTTAAGCACCCTTGGTGAACTGGACTACTGAGTACTCCCAGCAGCCTTCGGACGGCGCAGGTATTGTAGCCGCCACCCAGTCCTGTGGGAAGCTGAGGCTCGGGATGCTGAGGTGACTCACTCAGCAGTTCGCAAGTATGGAGGGAGAAAGCTAGTGCGCTGTTCCCACCTGTCCTGCCTTCCTGGTGGAGCATTCTCGGTGAGCCAGTGAGTCCTGGGTGAGAGAGCCCAGGCGCGCTGCTGCTGCGGCAGAGACCACGTCAGTTGCGAGAGCGTAGCAGGAACTTGATCGAGCTCCAGGCACAGCTTTCTCGCCATCATCCCTGAGGGCTTTTTGCAGTTGGAGCATGCCGGGAGGCCAGGCCAGGCTTGACAGGGTAGGAGAGTCTTGAAAAACAATTTGTTCCGTTCAGCTTACAGTTTCCGAGTTGGTCTCTACATGATAATACTGTCTGAGTGACGGGAGTGCTTCCCGAGGAAAGGACATTTGGATTAAACGGGTTAGAGCGACCTCCGCGGTACGTGAATGGTTGCTTCCTCTAAGAAGCTCCCTTTCTCCTCCTCAGTGCACACGGAGTTTTCCTTAGGATTTGTTCCTAATAGCTGTTTACCCACTGCCTCGTAACCTATGATTTTAGTTTTTTTCATGTTGACCCGTTCAGCAGATGTTGCTGAGGCCCTCCTGTCTTCTCATCATTGGGGATGGGATTTTGGACCCAAGTGGCCCTTGACGACCAAGCAGGTTCCACACAGGCCGAGAGACAGAAGATCTAAATGTGAGCAACAAGTGTAGTTCAGAGGGGAGTGTGAGGAAGGCTTTTTTCCTCGATTCTAGAAGGTTACGTCAGACGAGGAGGCTGAACCTGTGTGGACACGTCCTGCTCTTTGGGAACCTTGACCGCACACACTGTCCCTGGAGTTCATTGTTTTGGTGGTGCCGTTAGGGTACTGCCTGTAACAGGACCGCCAGGGCCTGCAGGGCTGCCGGTGCTCCTGGAGGCAACTTGCAGAGCTTTGCCAGAAGGAAAGTGGTTCGGCGGACGTACTGCGGATATGAGTAGTTTGTGGGCTACATTGATTTTCCAAAAATGGAAAGAAATTGGGGATGAGTTTTGAAATTCAAAGAAGATAACGTACTTCATGAGTTTTTTAGGATTGGCTCCCCAGTTTGGAACTGGGAGCCGGTCAGGAAGTTGCCGTCCGCCTGCTGCTACTGAGGCGGCGCTCCCGCCCTTAGTTCCTCATGTCTTCTCAAGTACTCCCTGTCTTACTCCTGAGATCTTAGAAGTAGCCAGACAGGGTTGCCTGTAAGCACGTTACTCTTCCCAACAACACTGCTGCAGTGAGCACAGATTAGACTCTACACTACCAGCTCGCGTAATGTGAGAGTTTCTGGTTTCAGCCTTTCAGCAGTGAATTTGTTCATGAGTGTTACCTCCTAGGAGTCACGATAAAACAGGTCTGAAATGTAATATCCTCCTATAGTAGCTTATTAAGGATATTTCTCGGAGTGTTTATGTAGTTGTCAAGTTAATTATTTTTATCTTTAAAACTGTGGCCTTGCTATACTTGCCTAAACTCAGTAAAAGTTAAAGAAGTCAGGTCCTCAAGCATAATTTAAACAATTAGATGGGAGGTGTTTTTTTGTTTTTTGTTTTTAAATTTGGGATTTTCTTTTTCATTACTTGTTGGCAATTCAGGATGTGTTCTGTGTCCTCCCTTCACTCGTCAGACCTTTGCTGCATACCTCATGTGTATCAGCATTTGGTGCTGGGAACAGAAAGCTGAACAAAATATGGTCCTTCCCTCAGTAATGCAGTGGTTTGGTGAGGAGACAGGCGCACACAAGTCCCATATAGTGGACCAGAAGAGAAGGATATGAGGACGCTAAGGAACTCGGCGACAGGAGAGAGCCGTTCTCGCGGAGGATGGGTGGCGTCAACCAGGGCAAAATTTACAGAGAAGTTGGATTTGGTCTGACTTTTGAAGTGGACAGAGACAGACCATCACCAAGTGGTGAAGGGAAGCCTAGCTTTATGGTGAAAAAGGAGTTTTCAAGAGACATTGAGCATAGCAGAAAGCACGGACAGATGTTCATTCCACTGGGCAAGTACTTACTCCCTTGCTTTCCTTACCTGGCAAAGACTAAACCAGTATATAAAATGCAGGAATATGTCGAGATGTCCATGCACTAGAACTCTGTCTAAGAATCCAGAATAATGGGGACAAAGAATAATGTGAGTGAATATAAATTTTAAACTGGTATGGGCAGAGATGAGTGAGCTGGTTGTGATTTAGTGGAGGTGAGGTGGCTGGGCTCTGCCTGGAGGCATCTATACTTGGCGCTGGCTGGGGCCGCGGTTCCAGGTGAGGGAGAACGGGGGCACGAGGGCCACAGGGAGCACTTAGTGTCTGGGGAAGGTGAGGACAGCATGGGATGGGCAGCCCCTCCCCAGGCCCCTCTCTCTTGCCACCTTTCCACTGCTTATCTGTTGCTGCCTTGGAAGTCTACCCAGAACTTAGTGGCTTAAAACAACATTTATTTTTGTGATCTCTCATGGTTTCTGTGAATTCAGGACTCAGGAACAACTTCGTTGGACTATTCTCGCTTAGGGTCTAACATGAAGCCACAGTCGGATGGTGAGGACTAGGGTTGGGGCCGTCTGGAAGGCTCTTCATTTGCATGTCCGGTGCCCAAGCTGGGAGAGCCCTCCTTGGGCCTCTCTGTCTCACTGTGGTCTGCCTACCTGGTCTCCTCAGCATAGCCGGACTCTTTACTTGGAACCTCAGGGCTCCAGAGGCATACATCATGTCCTGGACGAATACAGGTGGAAGCTGCATCACCTTTTCTGACCTAGTCTTGAAAGTCACATGGAATTCACCTGCGTCCCCTCTGCTGTTGTCAGAAGCCTGCCCAAATTCAAGAGGAAGGGCCTGTAGTGGGGGAGTTTCAGTGTCATTGTGTAAAAGCATGTAGAAAAAGACATATTAGATGGCCGCCTTCAGGAAATACAACCTGTCACAGCCTCAGAGTCTGGAAGAGCCAGCAGCTTGCTTTCTCGGCTCTCTAAAGGGATGTCAGTGAGACACAAGGAGGAGTTGGCTGGCAGCCCTGGGAAAACTTTTATTTTCCACATAGCAGGAGTAGCCATGGCTGTGACCCCCTCGTGCTTACCCTACTGAAAATGGCTGTTATGCCAGGAGCTGTGGCAGCCATCTTGTGGCCCTGAGGAAAAGGCCAGAGGAGTCAGAGGGGCTGGCTTTGGCAGGCTCATAGTCGGCTCAAGCTGCCGTAACAAAGGACTATGGTCTGAATGGCTTTTAAACAATAGGAATTTATTTCGCATCATTTTGAAGGCTGGATGTTTGAGCTCAGGGTGCCAGCACGGTCATGTTCTGGTCGCGGCCCTCTTCCAGGTCACAGACTGCCAGCTACCCATGGTCACACTGCACATGGTGGAAAGGAAAAACTCTTCTTTGTTTGAGATACTGTCTCTCAGATTTCTGTGGCCTATACCTGAAGACTTTCTATGGAGATAGTACATGATATTACATAATATGGCATAGGTGAGTTGGTAAGATTTTTTTCAATTTTTACTACATGAAATTTTAATGGGAAGTAGGAAGCCACTTGAGCTTCTTGTATAGAGTGTGAAATCAGTCTGTTAATGAAATATTTCTCGCGAGTTTGCTGCATGCCTAGCACTATGTTATGTGTAAGGGGGATAAAAAAAGCTCCAAATAACATGACTGTTGCTGAGTAACTTAAAATTTACCCGAAAAGAGAAAAGCAAATGGGTAATAATAATAGACATATGTATACTGCCTCTCTTCGTGTGCTGGGTATTAAGCTCAGATGTTACATGATTTATCGAGTCAAAGTCGGAAATAATGAAGAAGTTACGCATATTTTTAATAGACAAAGAAACAGATGCTTAGAAAAGTTAAGTAACTGCTGAAGTTTAATTTTAAGTTTATGCTGCTGTTTCTAGTATAAGAAGAATTTGCCCTATAAGTGGAGTTTTCTGACCCTCACTTGACAGTCCTTGAGCTCACATCCAAGCCCCTGCCTTTGTGCTCGCCGCCGCTGCTGGGGTCGACGGCGTGCAACGAGCACCATGGGAGCTCGGCTTCTGAGGAGCCGATCCAGCGGGGGGCTGCGTTCTCCAGAATTGCATTTGGAGTGGCGCAGCATTTACTGAGGGCCTTCTGTGAACTAGGACATTTTACATGGAGGTAAGTCTTACGATGGGAATTTACCATTCCTGAACTTAGTACCTGGCACACCAGTTGCAGCTCAGGATGCTGTTGGTGAGCGGTTGGGCCGGCCGAGCAAGGTGGTTCTTCTGGGCTTATCTAGACCCAACTGGGTATCTGTGGTCAGCTGCAGGGAGTGAGGGTGCTCTACTCCGTGACCTGGCAGGCTGTCATTCGGCGAGACAGGGGCAGACAGGCCACGTGTCCTCATGTGGCACGCTAGGCTGGGCTGGTTTTCACCGCGACGTGCTGGAATCTGAGAGAGGCCGAAGTGTTCAGGATCTCTTGTACCTAAGGCTTGGGACGGGCACACCCTCTTTTGGGTGGTGTTCTGTTGGCCACAGTCACAGGGCAAGCCCAGATTCAAGGGGTAGGTAAATAGGCTTTCCCTCCCGAGGGGAGTGACTGTGCAGGGTCACATGGCAAAGGGGAAGAGGTGAATTGTGACCGGCCATTCTGCAGCCTGCCTCAGGCGGTCCAGTAGAAATGTGTGCCGGTGCACCGGGACTCACAGGACAGTCTCCAGGGTTTCTGTCTGGGGGGTGTGGTGATACCAGGCACGGAACTTGGGTGACTGGGATGGTGGGGCAGCTTTAGCGGGGAGGTAAGTTCCGTTTGGAAATGTCGAATTAGAGGTAACTGGGTTATCCAAGTAGACAGAACTTGTATTTAATTGGAAATTTGGACCTGGCGAAGTCAGGGTTCAAGAGTGAGAAGTTGGAACCATTTCGGTCTTTGAGGGAGGAGAGAGGAAATCTTCACTGCTCTTGGCAGTAAACTGGCCTTGGGAGGGCCAGGCTGGAACAGGGGGACCAGGTGGGGGCTTTGGAGTCACCCGGGAGAGAGACAAGGCTGGTGGCACCTGTGAGGACAGTTGGAATGGCTATATTTGGGACATATTTTGAAGGCAGAGGAGCTCCTAGATGGCTTAGTTGGTTGGGTATCCACCTTGGGTCATGATCTCAGGGTTTCACCCTCAGGCCGGGGTCTGCTGTGGATTCTCTCTTCCTCTCCCTCCAGCTCTTTCCCTCTCTCAAATTTAAAAAAAAAAAAAATATATATATATATATATATATATATATATCGGTAGAGATGACAGGATTTACCATCTGAGAAGTGAAAGAGAAAGAGAGGACTTAGAGCTTTCTGGGCCGATCAGCTGGAGGAGGCGTACGAGGCCGGGATGAGCGAGTGCCGTGTTGGGGGCATTGACACAGCATTCTGGAGCTCAGGGAGGAACTGAGATGGAGATGAAAATTTGGGATTGTCCGTGTGTCCCTGATACTTAACACCACTTAAGCAAAAGCCACTAGATTGGATGAGATCACCTAGGGGTGCTGTCAGGATGCAATCGGGGCTGGATTCAGGGTGGTGGCAATAGGAACAGAAAGTGGGAAATGCAAGAATTACTTAAAAATGAACAGGGCTTGGTGATGGATACAATTTAAGATGCTAAGAAAAAGGAGGCTTTACAGGTATCTCCTGGATCTCAGGAGGAGTGTGAAGATAAGAGTAGAGAAGCTTCTTGGTTTTGTTTACTTTAAGGTCTTGTCAGCAGACAGTTTATTACTTTCATCTTTGTTCCAGGCAGCAGGTGTGATCACTTGGCCTGGGGCTCCAGAGGGGCCCTCCGCAGGGGGTTGTCACACTCTCTGCAGAGCCCCTCGCGGGCGCCCGAAGCACACCGTCCCCTGCGCTCTGGCAGTACCGCAGTGTTAGGAAGCAATTTTGCTGAACAAATATTTCTCAGCCCTGAAGTGGCCTTTCTATGTTTAGCAACCAGGCCTTTAATAGCTCACTCGGTTCTGTCTCACAACTTTCAAGCAAAACACAGTTCTGGAAGAAATGCTCCTGACCCAGGCTTTAGTCCGCGTTGCTCGGAAGGCAAGGGCAGTCTGGTTAGGTTGTTTGTATGGGAAGTTGGACTGGCTGAGTAGGGCTTGGGGGCTACACAGATGATTTTTTATTTGATAAGAACCCAGGGTCCAGACAGAAACAGGTTGACAACGTGCTTGCCCTGAGGCTCTTCCCCTGGTGAGAAGTCAGCCATAGCCGTGGCTGTGGCCGTGGCCAGCGTGGCCGCACGGTGGGTCGGCCAGGAGGAAAGCCGGGCAGAACCCCGCGTGACACGCGTCAGTGCCGGAGAGCCCTTCGGGCAGGGGCGCTGGCCCTGGGTCTCGGGGTGTGGGCAGAACTGCTGGGGGGGGGCAGACGCCTCATGGTTGCACAGACAGAGAGTCCTCTCTTTCAAAGTAGTGTCTCTTTGATTTCTGACATGCTCTGTGCCTCCGGAAAGGAAACACCATGCTATCATTTTATCTGAGACCGATGTTCTGACGTTGGGAGTGTAGAAGGTACGAGATGCACACAGCACGGAGCATGGAGGCCTCCTCACGGGGCGGGAGCATCACCTCGTGATCAAACATCATGCTGCAGCCGCGCTCACCGAGCGGTGCGAGTAAAGGCTTCCTAGAGCCCTGGGCCAGTTCACAACAGATTTTTGTAGCCAAAGAAGTCCGCTCAGGTTTTGTCATCAGATGAGTTAGTGAGAAGTAATAGATTTTCAGAGATTTTGAGAATTCAGAATTGTGGCCAACTGACGGTGGACCTCTGTTCCAAGTGTAGGATTCCGTGTTTTATTTTCTTCTCCTTTCACGGGCTTGATGGTCCCGAGTGTTGTGGGGGACGCTTTAGGATGCGGAGTGAAGGGACTGAACCTGTGGCTTCCTGTGCGGGGTGAACTGTGCGTTCTGAGCTGTCGAAGCCAGTCGCTATCCAAAGACTCAGGCGTGTTTGTTCTTTTTTTTTTTTTTTTTTTTTTTTTAAGATTTTATTTATTTATTTGACAGAGATCACAAGTAGGCAGAGGGGCAGGCAGAGAGAGAGGGAAACAGGCTCCCTGCTGAGCAGAGAGCAGGTTGTGGGGCTTGATCCCAGGACCCTGGGATCATGACCTGAGCCGAAGGCAGAGGCTTTAACTCACTGAGCCACCCAGGCACCGCAGGTGTGTTTGTTCTTAAGGAAGGATAATATAGTTTCATTTGTCTGTCTAAAAGCTCAAATTATGAGTATTTAAATTCTCTCTCTCTCTCTCTTTTTAAAGACTTTGTTTATTTATTTATTTGACAGAGAGTCAGCGAGAAAGGGAACATAAGCAGGGGAGTGGGAGAGGGAGAATCAAGTTTCCTGCCAAGCAGGAAGCCCCATTCGGGCTCAATCCCAGGAGTTGGAGTAACCTGAGCCGAAGGCAGACTCAGACACCCAGGGGCCCCTATCCAAATTTCTCTTTATGAAACTTCAGGCAGAATGACTTGCCAGCTTATTTGTTTGCCTGTCGGTGTCTCTTAGTAGGCAGGAAGCTCTTTTCAGGTTGGTGACGTGCTGGCGCCTCGCATAGGAGACCCGTCTGCCTGCACACGTGTGTAGGAAAGGCAGGAATAGGAAGACGAGTAGGGATGTAGCTGCAGCTTGATGCTTAGACGCCAGTCTCCCATGTTTATCAGAAACTTCCAGAGGTGGTGGTGTGCTCTCTTGTACTAAACTCTCACAGGCAGACTTTAAGAAATAGGTTTCTAGGAAGTCGTCTGCCTAGGTGACTGCTCTGGGGTTGGGGAAAATTTACATATACCTCTCTCTGTCTGATTAGTACTGGGCTCTGCCCAGGGTCTCTTGTACCTGCTAATCCTTGAGAAGTGGAAGGCAGGAAGTTGGTTTCCATGCCCTGTGAAGTTCTGGGGACTTTCTCTTATAGCTGAATGGGAAGAGAAACCTTCCAACACTGTAGGTCTCCCCCTCTAAGAGAATAATGGAATCCCTCCTTTCTTCTTCGTTTGCCAGGTTCCTCTGGGCAGCCGAGTGGACAAGAAAGAACTTTGGAGCCCAGCAGACTAGGGTTTGAGTCCTTGGTCTGCCATTCCTTACTAGTTACTTTTTGTTAAAACTACCTTAAATCTCTGAGCTAGGTTTTCATTTCTGAAATAATGATTAATAGATAAGTTCTAGGTCATGGGTCTGCAACAGAGATGAAATTAGGTACTTTCAATAATGTGGTGCAGGACATGCCACCCAGTAAGCATGGAACAATGACAGCCTCCTTTGACCACTGACTGTCTCTTTGTGCGCCAGGAGACTTGTGGATAGCTAAGTCTGGCATTTATCTGGGAAGTTGATATGTCATTACAGCAAGGATTGACATATTAATTAGAGCAATGTCCTTTTCACGTAAGCAAGTCAAGTACCATAATAAATACCATTAATCTTGGGAAGTTGAAAAGGAAGCCCCAAGAAGCAAAGAGAGCAGTGCTCAAAATGGAATGAGAACTTGGGGTCAAGGATCAAGGTCACAGCCAATTTAGCAACCAGTGGATCATAAGCATTTGCAAGAGCCATGTGGCAGATTTTGCTGAAGCTGGGACTAAGTGCAGCCCATCCTGTGGTAGACTGTTCTGCTCAGCACCTGCCTCAAAGTCTCATCATCGTTCTGGTGTAGAAGCTAGATTCAAACTCAGTCTTGCAACCTCAGATCTGAGGTGCTTCCTGCCACCTTACCCTCTTGTAGAATACCACCACCTACCCAGCGTATGTTTGATAGGTGTCAGTGATGATAAAACTTTACTTTGTGAATTCTGTGACATCTTGTGTCCTGTTTCCCTGCCTGTAACATGGGGATATTTACATCTACTTTTATCGTACTTCTGTGAGGATTACAATGGAATGGTTTAAGTCAAAGGGACACACACAATTTTACAGCTATTTTAGGTCTCATTATCAAGGTGTGGATTTACATTGTTTGAATTAGAGTAGTACCTGTTTTTAAGGTCATGGATAACTAATTTGGAGGTGAAGCTTTTATAAAAGTGAATAGAAATGTGCCATGAGGATTACAGGAGGAACAGATAACTAACCCACACCTGGGATGGGGCTGGCAGGTGAGGACACAGTAACTGTGAACTGTGCTTTAAGCTAGACTTGAAAGGTCTGAGGGATGCAGGCGGGCAGAGGCAGGCCTTTCTGAATCTGCGGGCGCAGCCAGAGCAGAAACCTGGAGATGGGGCGCCTGGGTGGCTCAGGGGGTTAAAGCCTCTGCTTTCGGCTCAGGTCATGATCCCAGGGTTCTGGGATTGAGCCCTGCATCCGGGCTCTCTGCTCAGTAGGGAGCCTGCTTCTACCGTACCCCCCCACCCCCTATCCACCCCCCGGCCCCCTGCCTCTCTGCTTTATTTAGTAAGTGATCTCTTGCAGGTGATCTTGTAATCCCTTGATTACTTGATTACAAGTGATCTCTGTCAAATAAATAAATAAAATCTTTAAAAAAAAAAAAAAAAAAAACAGACCTGGGAATGGCTCCTCAGGGCACACGGCACCGTACGATAGCACTGGCCTGATGTGCTCACTGCAGTCGTGATCTTTGGGATTAAATGGTAACTTTCAGCAGGGCCAACTGGATAGGCACACTTGGTGAACCCCATTAAAGAGTTCCAAAGTAGGTGACTCTCACTCTTCTAGGAGTTGAATGTGGCTTACAAAAGGCTTTGGTAGAAAAGGAGAATAAAAAAGGAGCTGGATTTGGCAGGGAGTAAGTGAGTGAGGATCCGTGCTGCAGAATGAGATCTTACCATGAGACTGTAGGTGCCGGAGGTGGGTCCAGCAGGGGCTGCCTGGACTGTAATACTCTGTTTCTTTAAAATGTGTCGTCTCCAAGATTCTGAACACAAGTGCTTTCTAACATCTAAAGCCAATTCTTTCTTTCTTTTTTTTTTTTTTTAAGATTTTATTTATTTGAGGTGGGGGGGCTGAGTGGGGGAGGGGCAGAGGGAAGAGCAGATGCCTTGCTGAGGACCTGGACTCAGACATCATGACCTGAGCTGAAGGCAGGTGTTTAACCTACTGAGCCACCCAAGTGCCCCTAAAACTGATTTATTCCCTGAGCACAGTACATGTTATGACGGAGTAATTTATTTTGAAATTTGACTTTTAGTATAAGAACTGTATACTTGTTTAACATTAACTTTCCTGTCATCATCTTTTTCTTCTTCTTCTTTTTTTTTTGAGAGAGTGTGGGGAGGGAGAGGCGTGGGAGGGGACAGGAGAAGCGGGGGAGAGAGACTCTTAAGCAGGCTCCATGCTCAATACAGAGCCCAGTGGGCTTGATCTCCCAACCTTAAAACCATGACCTGAGCTGAAATCAAGAGTGCGACACTTAAATGGCTGAACACCCAGGCGCCCACACCCCACCTTCCTTTTTTTTTTTTTTTTTTTAACTTTTCCTGTTTCCTTATTAATTAGCAGTGGTTGGTCCTTTCCTCAGTCCAAGTGTTTTAATTTGCTTGACAGGTCATTAGACAGCTGTCTGAATTGGTTTGAGGCAACATTATCACCCCAACTAGAATGAGCAGCTGACTGTGCACCTGTCTGAGGTGTCAGACGTGAACTTGTCCTTGCTCTTTGTGGCCGATGGATTCTGGCAGCAAGATATTCTGGGGTGTGCACCGAGGGGCTTGTTGGTTTAGAGCACAGTCAAGGGCGCACCTCATAAATGTCTAGAATGTTTCATGTGAAGAGACTGCAAAAAAACTATCTGCTTGGTAAACTTACCAGAGGTAGCCTTAGAAATTCTAAAATTAATTCTGGATGGTATCTCCCAGTACCCAGCCCCAAAGTCAGGCTTTTATTTGGGTTAAGAGTTGGTTGACTAAAATAAAGAGATGCTTTGATCTGGAAAGCGGTTGCTCTCACCTGTCTCAGTGGGTTGCTGGTGTGAATGTCGGTTCTGAGTTTAGCACTCCGTAATTACCAAGAAAAAATATAAACAGTGCCTGATCACCTCCTGGCCTCTCACCCCTACCCCAGTTATCATCTTGGTAAAGACACCAAGGGCTTGTGATGACCGTTCATTACAGGCAGAATGTTCTAAGACCCTTCTTGCCGACTTTTGGTGCATCTGGCTCCCAGGATGTGTCACCTCTCTGCATTCAGGGCTTCCAGCTCGGTGCCCCCTTTAATTAGGCTGTGCAATCGATGGTAGCTGACAGGAGGGTTTTGGTCAAAACAAGGAACACATTGTGGCAGAAAGTGCATGGCCTCTGGAGTCAGCAGACTCTGGCTTAGGATCCTATCTTGCAGTTTAGTAATAATATGTCACCTTGAGCAGGCTACTCTTGGAACCTCAGATTTTTCTCTGAAATGGTGATACCACCTGCTTCAAATTGTTGTGATGATTGAACTAATATGTATATGTATAATAAGACATATATACATATATAATTACATACACATAATGTAAAGTTCCTTATTTAAGGTTAATTTTTATTCTCCCTTCCTCACTAGTCATGCCATCAGACATGGGGCCGACATGGGGATTGGCTTCTGTCAGTCAGAAATTCGTAATATAATGTAATAATAATATAATAGTTGTATAATATCTTGATTGTAAGATTGCAGTTGTTTAGCTGAAATATTTACCCCAAATCTTATTTTATTTAAGCCTAGCCACAATTGTCAGATCACTGTCCCTATTAATAGTTTCATTATAAATTACATAGCAGGTAAGCTTGGTTTCTGAATTAGAATAATAAATGGGGAATTCCAGAGCTCAGACCTTAATAAAGCAGTGAATTCTCCGAATTTAACAAATAAAACCTTTTCAATTAGAAATAGTTTGGAGGACATCCAGTCTTTTGTGGTGACAAAATGGCATTTGTTAGTCAAGTACTAGTAGATATATACTCCTAGTCCTGTTTCAGAAGAGTAGTATTTGCATAAAATGTCTATAGGTTCTAATAGAAACAGTGTAGTACAGTTTCTTTTTACTACTTACTACTTTAGTATATATTAAAAATACATTTTTCAAACAAAATAATGCATTTATAAATTATAAGTTACATTATAAATTATAAATTTATAATATATATTTATATATGTTATATATAATATAACAATTATAATTTGTATATAATTATAAATTTATAAATTATAAAGTACATTTATAAATGTAATTTATTTCGTGTATGAGAAGGAACCCTTAACTCCTTGACTATGACTGTAGTTTGACAGAGTTGCAAAGTTCAGATGGGACATTCCTCACTCGGAAAGGCGGTACATATTGCGGTGGCTAAGTGCCAAATGAAAGCCAAACCACCGGGGTTAGAATCTGCATTAGCCATTTGTTAGCTGAACCACCTTGGGCAAGTTCCTAAACCTCTTTGTTTTCTATATTCTTGTGCAAAATCAGGACAGTAATAATTTCTGTCTCTTAGGGCTGTTGAGAGGATTAATTGAGTTAATACCTGGAAAGCACTTAGAATTATGTCTAGCACGTGTGTGTTAGCTGTTTCTAAAACTTTGAAAATTGAGGAAGAATTTGTTAATTTCTTTGATCTCAAAATGACTGTAGGAATAGACAGATTTTGGGGAAAAAGTCAAATGGAAAAATGTAAGAGCAGAGGATAAAATCAGGCAGAAATGGCATGCAGCACAGTTGGCAGAGTGGGTTGAGCGTGTAGGGGCTAGAGAGGAGAGGAAGTCATGTCACCGCATAATCAGTGTGGAGCTCTTTTTATAGTTCTGTCCGTTAACGCTCTTGTGCAAGTTCATTGTACCACACCGCAGTGCAAACCCAAATTTGAAGCCCATGTCTCGTCTAGAGTATCAGAATTTCTATATGCTTTATATAGGAATGACCACTCGTCTGTTCCACATATGTCTTAAAGCTTCACGAAGTACTTACCAAATAGGTGTCCTTATTTGAAGGGATTGAGCGAGACTGGCAGGTAGTTGATAAACACACACACACACACACACACACACACACACAAAGGGAAGAGAGAAAGGTTGCTTCAAATAGGGAATCATTAAAAACTGACGCATAGGCACCTTAAAGATTTTACTTAAAGCATAATTTCTGAGTAGCATATTAACCACTAAACAGTTTTCCCATCTGTTCACTGCCTGGATCCTGTGATGTTTTCCCCTTGCCCAGGGCATGTGCTACTCGATGTGAAACACAGCACTGCCGGTATTTTACTTGGGAGAGGCTCCGATGGGATCGCAACTTGTCTTTCTTACACACAAATGCACATGCACACACACTTTTTTTTTTTTTTTTAGAAGTTTTACTGAGATATAATTCACATACCATAAAACTCCCCTATTTGACATTTCCATGTATAATCTAATGGTTACAACTATTTATTATGAGTAGGATTCTAAAGCCGCTGGGACAGGAAAGCCAACGGTGTGCACCCTCTCCCTAGATTATTTTCTCTGATTTTTGAGAGTTGTATCACCCTCACTTAATTCAACTGAAATCTTTTTTAGTGACCTGCCTTTATTTATTCTTTGCAAATTTAACTTAGATTTCATGGTAAAATTCATATTCATGAATGTGCCTGTGAACACCTCAAACTCACTCCCCCAAAGAATGAATTCTGTAGTTAGTCGGTTTGGCTGTCTTATCTAGGATTTGTTTGCATAGTTACTTGGAGAGAACTAACTGCTTTAGGAGATTCAAGTATCTAAAATGGTTAAATAATGATCTCTTTTCCATTTTCCTAGCAAATCCAAATCCCATGGAACTCATACAGCACAGGACTTAGTGATTTCTGTGCTTAACTAGCAAATAATTAACCCTGAGATTTTGTTTCTATAGAAGAGTGGTAATAAAATTGGTTTTATCCATCATATAAAGTGCTTAGAGAAAAATAGTATCCTTATTTTCTAATGAATCAAACAAAGTCCTCATCACAGGTGTGGTTTTCTGGGCAAGTATGGATAGTTTTTGTTTAACAAAACAGTCACCCAAAACTAAAATCTGTTTTAAAAAAAATAGGTTTCTGAAGTCCTCACAGTAAATCGACTCTAACTAAAGGTCAGTGTTATCATGCAAATCTTACTACGAACTATATAGCACAGACTCAACTGCACTGAGTTCTCTGGTGACAGCAAAGGTGATACTTCCCGCCCCAGGCAGTCACCCTAGTGGACACCAGGACTTCCTTTGGAGAACACAGGCCTGTGTCACTCTGTCCAGTGTTCAGTATCTCTCATCCCTTATCTGAGCTTTCAAAAAGGAATGTCCCAGCTCAAGAAGATGGGGCTTGCTAATTCATAGTTTCAAAGAGATATCATGGAGCCAGAGTAAGCAATGTCATAATTTTGCCCACTGTGGTACATTTTTTTGTTGGATACTTCCAACAAACAAGATATTGTTGTATAAATTATTTCTTAGGCTTTAATTAAAATAATTAATTGCAAAACTCTGTAAAGGTACGTATGATTCGTGTGGTGTGCACTTTTTTCCTGGAAGCTGGCAAACAGTGCTTCTGACACGACTTCTGTTTGTCAGTATGGATTTGTCCAAAAGATTGCCAGAGCCCATGGGTACCCCTGACGCCTCATGTATCGGAAAGGCCCTTTGGTTTGAGGTTAGAGTATCTGGGGGAGAATATAGCCCGGTTCAGGTTTGTTGAACAGAAGTTGGGGTGCCCGGGTGGCTCAGTGGATTGAGCCTCTGTCTTCAGCTTGGGTCATGGTCTCAGGGTCCTGGGATCAGGCCCTGCATCGGGCTCTCTGCTCAGTGGGGAGCCTGCTTCCCCTCTCTCTCTGCCTGCCTTTCTGCCTACTTGTGATCTCTCTCTGTCAAATAAATAAATAAAATCTTTAAAAAAAGAAGTTAGCAGTTAGGCTAAGTAGTTGTGTTTAGTTTTAATAGTGTTAAAACATGTTTAATTACATAAGTCACCTGTGCACAGTGAGAAATAAAGAAGTATGTGAAGTGAAATGTCCTCTCTAGTATCTGGAGAAGCAACCATTGCTGGCGGCGCGGTAGTCTTTGCGAGCTTTTCCCTACACACAAGAACGGGCCAAAAGACACATGCAGTGCATAGAAAGGAATGCAGCTTTTTGTAACACAGACTGAATCATGGTATACCTAATCAGCAGCTTGTTCGTTTGTTGGTTTGTTTGTTTTTCTTTTTCTGTGCATTAACTATATGTGAACTTCTTTTGTCAGTACGTTTAAAAAAAAAAAAAAAGAAAAAGAGAAAGAAGAAAAAAAGAGAAAAGGATTGTTATTCAAATGAATGGGTGTACCATTAAGTAATTATTCAGCCATGTACTGGTGACTGTTTTGTCTGTACTGGCTTGTTAGCATCTCCAAAAAAAAAGTAAGAACGTGAATTCCAATCCGATTCTCCGAATTCTGTCAATTCTGTCGTCTGGCAATGTGCTCCTGGCTAGGGAGCAGTATCTACAAATAACTGTGTTACTTGCACTGTTGACCTCTTCCAAAAGCTGACTTTATGCAGCAGAGTGTTTATACATAATTTAACAAGGTTGGCCCCTAGGGTAAATTGGGCCTAACTGTTAGTCTTTATACTTCATTTCATCAAATACATTTGTAAGTGGAAGTGTCTTCAGAGACCATCTATAGGATGGAGTTTATATGGCAGTTTCCTAGATAAGGAAAAGTCATTCCTCTACCCAGCAGATGGAAAATCAGATCACAGCAGGAAAAGGAGCTGACAACACGCTAAGATCACAGCCTGTGTACCAAGCAATTGGAAAGTCAGATGATCAAGAGGAGAAAAGCACACCATTTATGGTTTTGTGGAAATTGAAAACTCAAGGCTATAGAATTTCACTCAACTCAGTACATTTATTTTATTTTGCGTGGGTACTATGTTTGATATAGGAGTAAAACAAATATTTGTAATAAGAAATGGCATGGGCACTTGAATGTAGTAAGGATTTCTTAGTGTGTGGTATTTGTATATTGATGTTTGGGAGGCAGAGTATTGCTTATTTAGTTATTTGTTTATTGTTTCTTTCTTTCTTTCTTTCTGTAAAATGTAAAGTAAAAACTATAAAGTATTTTATTTTATTTATTTTTAAAGATTGTATTTATTTATTTGACAGAGAGAGATCACAAGTAGGCAGAGAGGTGAGGGAGGGTGGAAGCAGGCCCCCTGCTGAGCAGAGAGCCGGATGTGGGGCTTGATGCCAGGACTCTGAGATCATGACTTGAGACTAAGGCAGAGGCCCAACCCACTGAGCCACCCAGGCGCCCCTAAAGTATTTTATTATGAAATGGAGTACTATGGCCTTGTATACAGCAAGGTCATTAGCTGTCATTCTCTGTTTCCTTTTTATAATCCCAAGTGTAAAGAGCCGCATGCCCCAGACAAGGATTAAGGAGTTGCGATTTAAACCAAACAGTCAGTAGCCATTGTTTAGAATCAGTTGTAATTGATGAGGTCTCTCTCAGGACATTTAAACATACAAGGCAAATTTGGTGAATACTTTACAATGTATTTTTCTCTTGGCAACACCATGTTTTTTTCCTTAAGATAATATTTAAAACAGACCAGAAATACTGATGGCAGGGGCTTCCAGATGTATTTCCATATGTGGGGCGAAGGACCTGAAATTCCTGGGTCAGGAATCAGGGAGCCTGCAGTAGAGGCGGCAGCAGGCTGCTCTGCTTGTTTTCTGGCGTACATGGTTACGTGAAGGCAGCGGTGTTCACTGTGTCTTTGCCAGCGCTGGGTGTGGTGTCTTACAATGACCCCTTGTCGTTATTGTGGCTTAGGAATAGACAGTTTCTGTTACCTGCCCTGCTTTCCCTGGGGGTGAAGGAAGCTCTGCAAGGGTGGGCTTTTCTCCTTTGCTCACTCTGTATTCCTAGAGCCTGGAATAGTGCCGGGAATGTGGCAGGCACTCAGTAATGCTGTTGAGTGAAGTAACAGTATCTGCCCAAGTGTAACTGACACAGAGTAGGAATCTGAGTCACATTACAGGAAGCCCAGAGGCAAGTGGGCTTCTGCCATTTTTCAGAAACCTGAGGCAACATTTCTGCAGTTCTCTTGGCCTTTGCCTCATGACCACAAGCTGGCTGCTGCAGCTCACTCCATCTCTCGAGAGGTAAAGGCAGGAGAAAGCAGGATGGGGTGGCTTTGGCAGATACCTGCTCACATCACATTGGCCAGTCCTGACTGCGGGGGCAGGGGGTGTTGGGAGCACGTTGGGTATTTCTTTGCTCACTAGGAAAATTAGCATTTCCCCTAATTTATTATTTAGCATTTTCTCTTCATTTTTCTTTGTATTTGGTAGACACTTTTTTCAGTTCATTTTAATTTTTAAGTTTACTGATTTAGCAGTTTCAGTTAGCATTAGTTATATCTATTTTGGTTGTGAGTTACATAAATCTGACTTTAACTTAACCAAATTAGAAGATTATTGCCTGTTGTGACTGAAATTCCCCTGGGGTTTATGCACTTAGGGGGCATCTTCTGCTCTGCTTTCTACATGTGTTGACTATATTCTCTTTCATAGGTTCTTCCAAAGTATCTGTTTTATTTTTCATTGCAGTTCATTTTTTTAGTTCTTTTTTGCTGCTTTTTGATTTTTTAAATTTAAATCCAGTTAGTTCACGTACTGTGTTATATTAGTTTCAGGTGTAAAATACAGTAATTCAACACTTCTCTACAACACCCTGTGCTCATCACAGCAAGTGCCTTCCTTAATCCCCATCCCTATTTCCCCACCCCCACGCTCCTCCCCTCTGGTAACCCTCAGTTTGTTCTCTATACTTAAGAGCTTGTTTCTTGCTCTCTTTCTCTCTCTCATTTTTTCCGTCTTTACTTGTTTGTTTTGTTTCCTAAATTCCACATATGAGTGAAATCATACGGCATTTGTCTCTCTGTGACTTATTTCACTTACCATTATACTCTGGTGCCACCCACGTCATTGCAAATGGCAAGATTTCATTCTTTTTTATGGGTAATATTCCATTGTATATCTATACCACATCAACTTTATCCATTCATCAGTTGATGGACACTTGGGGTGCTTCCATATCTTGGCTATTGTAAATAATACTTCTATAAACATAGGGGTGCATGTAGCCCTTTGAATTATTGTTCTTGTATTCTTTGGGTAAATACCTAGTAGTGAAATTGCCGGATTGTTAAGTAGTTTTATTTTTAACTTTTGGAAGAACCTCCATACTATTTTCCAGTGGCCACACCAGTTTGCATTCCCACTGACAGTGCACAAGGGTTCCCTTTTTGGAGAAAAAAGGGAACACTTTGCCAACATTTATAGTTTTTTGTGTTGTTGATTTTAGCCATTCTGACAAGTGTGAGGTGGTCTTGTAGTTTTGATTTGCATTTCCCTAATGATGAATGATGTTGAGCATCTTTTCATGTGTCTGTTAGCTGTCTGTATGTCTTCTTCAGAGAAATGTCTGTTCATGTCTTCTGCCCATTTTTAAATTGGGTTATCTGTTTCTTGGGTGTTGAGTTTTTGAAGTTCTTTATATTTTTTGGATACTAGCCCTTGATCAGATAAGTCATTTTCGAATATCTTCTCCCATTCTCTAGATTGCCTTTTAGTTTTGTTGATTGTTTTCTTTTGCCATGCGGAAGCTTTTTATCTTGATTGTTGAAGTCCTGGTAGCTTATTTTCCTTGCTTCCAACGGGCATAGTTTGAAAGAAGTTGCTATGGCCAATGACAGAAAAGTTACTGGATGTGTTCTCCTCTAGGATTTAAATGGTATCATATCCTACATTTAGGTCTTTAATCCATTTTGAATTTCTTTTGTGTATGGTATAAGAAAGTGATCCAGTTTCATTCTTTCGCATGTAGCTGTCTAGTTTTCCCAGTACCATTTGTTGAAGAGTCACAGTAGGTGTTTTTGATAGCCCCAAACTTCTGTGACCCCAATAGCTCATAGAGCCAGGTAGAAGGTAGACACGCTGTCCCCCAAGGCTGGTGTAGTCACCGTGAGCATCTGGGTGGAAGGCCTGGTTGGGGTACGTGAGGGTCCTCCCTGTTGCCAGCTGGCCGGGAGGCACAGGGACGTGGTATGCTGGCATACACACGTGGGTGGGTGAGGAGTTGCTCCCTCCCTTCTGGAAACCAGGAGTGCTAGACACAGAGAAGCAGGGGTGTCCACTGGGGATCTGAACAGGAGCGTACATATGTTTCTCTATAGCCGGTCTCCTGTTTTTCTTTGATTTTCTGCTGTTGCCTCGAAGCTTGGTAATTGTCAGTGTTTAAAGATGTCATATCTGTACAACTCTATTTTATACTAGCTATGCTGTGGTTTGATATTTCTCTACTATGCTCAGTCCTCCTGGAGTTGACCTGAAATGTGATGTGGGTGAGATTGCTGACTTCGCCTCACGGCTCTGAGCCACGGCAGCTGGGAGACCTCAGGCACATTGTGGAATCTTTCTGTGCCTCCATATTCCCATTGTAGGGATAATAGTGGTTCTTACTAGTAGAGTAATCCTCCAGCGTAAATGAGAACATGGACGCGATCCCATCACCCGAGAGCCCAGCAGAGTGCCGGCCCACTGCTGACCCAGTGTGCTCAGCTGCTGCTGTTAGTGCTGCCTCCTCTGGCATCCCCTCTCCTCTACCCTGTCGGGTCACTTCTGTCATGGGAAGAGTGGAGCCCTGTTTCTCTCTTCCCTTTTGTCTTGTTCTCATGCTGACTTTATCACTTGCGTGTTCTTGGCAAGAATATCCTTGCTTTTCGGCAGTTCAGTCAGATGACTAAGAAACATTTACAAAAAGCTTAATTCTGTGTGTGCCTCTTTGGAGACAGAGGTGCATTTTTTACGAATCAAGTAAGTTCTGTGGTTTTCTTAATGTTTTCTTTATTGTAGGAATATGGTACGTAATACATATACAAAATAATGTTAATCAAATATGTTATCAGTAAGTGTTCTAGTCAACAATTAACTATTAATAACAGTTACGTTTTGGGGGGACTCAAAAGTTACACATGGATTTTTAACTTTGCAGGAGGTCAGTTTCCTTAATCCCCATGTTTTTCAAGGGTCAACTGAATATGGAAGAAGAATTTATTATTATGAAATAGATCTTTGAAAATACACTAAAGGAACCAAATTTTTAATATAGCTTTTCTAGTTTTCATGTAATCACATGTATGAAGTTATATAAGTCATATATTTATTTCGTAAAAAAAAAAATGCATACCAAGAAGAATATGAAAGCCTTTTAGAGTCCCATTTTCTGGAGATAAGCATTGTTTACATTGGAGTATCTCCTTGCAGACTGCTTTTGTATACAAACATACACATATATTGTGGTATCATTTAATTCAGTTAAATAGTCACAAGTAGGAGAGGTTTAGAGGTTTTTTTTTTCCTTTAAAAAAAAACTTAATTGTTTTAATTCCCTACAAGAAATACAGACCCATTTTTTGGGCACAGACATTCAGAAGGCTGGAGGAACTGGTGGAGCCTGCTTTCTGTCCATACTCTGATGGGAGCACAGTGGGAGGTAGTATGGCTTCAGGCTGCTTCATTTTTATACCACATTGACTCGGGGTTGAAGAAAGTGGATCCTGATGGGATTGAATAGCTGAGGTAATTATGAAAAGCAAGAATGTGTTTGCTCAGCGGGAGAAATATTTTCAACAATAAGATGAATTTTAGGCGGAAACTGACAACGTTGAGGTGAGGAACCAGAGGGCATCCTGGGAAATGGTCCTGGAGGAACCCCTGCAGCAGGGGTGCTGTTCAGGGGACAGACTTCATGGACACTGGCTTGAGTTGGGGCACGTGTGTCTCAGGGTCGCCCTGAGGGGTGCGGCTCAGCCCAGGCCAGAGTCCAAAGTGCCTTCTGGAATCTGGTCGACGGGAAACTGCTGCGCTGGTGTATCATCCATCAGTTCTCCCCCGGCCAGGGCACGACAGGATCGCCCTTCTACTTCCCTTGGGGTTCGGTGTTTTCGGTTAGCTTGCCATATGCAGGGAATCTCATGCGGAGCCTGGAGAAGCTCTGCTGATTTCCCACGCCCCCTTCTCCCCCGCCCTGCGTTGGCGATGGGGTCCCCGCGTGAAGACAGTGTGCCACGAGCCCCCAGCTCACACTCAAGTGTGAAGCGTGGTGGGGGAATCACCCTGTGCCCTTCCAGGCCTGGGAGAGGTGCAGCATTATTCGTTTTTGCAGTGAATCCTGCAAAATCCCGTTTTTCCATTTATCATGCGAACTTGGAAGTCCGTGGTCTGCAAGTCCGAAAGACACAGACCTTATGGAGGGCGGCGGGGGCAGATCGTGGCCCAGATGCCGTTGGCATCCGGCTGGGCCTTACCCCTCCGACTCCCACGGTCCGGCGGATGGCGGAGACCAAAGCCACCTCTCCTCTACCCACGCGAGGTCCCCAGCCGGATCCCCTAACAGAGCGCCGATGACCAAGAGGGGAGCGCGCGTGTTTTTACGGTGTGTCTTACGTGGCGCGAGAGTCTTCCTGAGGAAACACGTTCCGAAGAAGGGAAGGGGCAGAACCTGTGTGTGTGGAGGCGCCGTTCGAGGAAGCGCCGAGAGTGGCGGCCGCGGGCGCAGAGCAGTTCGCTGGGGAACGTGGCGAGGCCCGTGTGCTCCGACCCTCTCTCCCCCTCCTTCTCCGGAGAGAGGGGCGCTCCTCTGCTCTGGCCGGTGCCGCTTGCTCTTCAGCATGGACTCCTCAGGCCCTCTCTCCGTGCGGAGGGGCCAGCGCACGTTAGCGAGCTCTCCCAGCTTTGTCCCGCCGCCACGCGTCCGCTCCAAGCTCCTTAACAGTTCTGTGAATTTTGATAAAAGGATACTCCAGAAGGGGTTGAGAGTTTTTATCTTCTGTCTGTCTCTGGCTTGCCGGTCAGCCGCGACCCTGGGGGGATTCTCACCAGGCTTCCCGGCCCTGGGCCTGGAGCAAGCGCGGCCTGGCCTCGGCTCGCTCTCGCTCGGCGGGCTGGCAGCCTCACGTGAAGAACGCGGACCGCGGTTAACCGAGGAGGGGTTCACTAAGCAACATTTAACTATGCCAGTTTATTGAGAATTACCATTTTGATAAAGTTTATTGGATTAAAGAATTTTATTTAAGAGACCTTTCTGAGGTTACTAAAGTGAATTAATGTAAAGATTTTTTTATTGAGGTACAATGGACATCCTAGTTTTGTATGTACATCATAATGACTCCGTTTTGCATGTATATTGTGAACTGATCACCACCACAAGTCCAGTTAATATCTGTCACCACGCGGAGTTACAGAAAAAGTTTGTGTGTTTGACCAGGACTTTCCATATCTACTCTCTTCTCAGCTCTCAGATACGCAGCGCAGTATCATTAACTGTGGTCCCCACGCTGTCCATCGCAAACTCGTGATTTATTTTGTAGCTGGAAGTTTGTGTACTGTGGACCCCCTTCACCTGTTTCGCCCACCTGGCGACCCGCAGCATTAGTCACCACCGATGTGTGGCAACTCTGTAGAGCCTGTATGTTACCATTGTTGTTTTAATTCCATGTGTAAGTCAGGTCATATGATATTTGTCTTTCTCTTACCTATTTCACTTAGTATGATACTGTCAGGGTTCATCCCTGTTGTCAAAAAAGGCAAGATTCTACTCTCAGAGGTTGAGGGGCTGAAGAGTATTCCACTGTGTGTATGTGCCCATCTTCTTTACCTGTTCATCCGTCGATGGGCACTTAGCCTATTTCTGTATCTTGGCTACTATTAATAATGCTGCGATAACCATAGAAGTGCATTTTTCTTTCTAAATTAGTGTTCTCTTTTTCTGCAAATAACTACCCAGAAGTGCAATTGCTGAATCATATGATAACTCTATCTTTAATTTTTTGAGGAACCTCCATACTGTTCCCCGTAGTGTCTGTACTGGTTCTTATTCCCACCAACAGCGCCCAAGGGTTCCCTTTTCTCTAAATCCTCGTCAGTACTTGTTATTTCTTGTCTTTTTGAGTTGAGCCATTCTAACATGTACATGGTGACATCTCAGTGTGGTTTTGATTTGTGTTTCTCTGATGATTAGTGATGTGGAGCACTGGCTCCACTGGCCGTCTGTATCTCTTCTTTGGAAAAATGTCTGTTCAGAACCCCTGCCTATTTTTTGATCCAGTGTCTGGTTTTTTGCTGTTGAGTTGCTGGAGTTTATGTATTTTGGATATTAACCCTGATCATCTCCTTTGGTGAGCAAAAGCTATTTTTAGTTTGATATAGTCTCACTTACTTGTTTTTACTTTGGCCCTGGTTTTTTGAGCCACATCCAAAAAATCACCACCAAGACTGATGTGAACAAGCTTACTGCCTATGTTTGGTTCTAAGAGTTTTATGGTTTCAGGTCTTAAATTCAAGTCTTTAATCCACTTTGAGTTAATTTTTGTGTGTGGTGTAGGGTGGGCTTTGGAATCTGACTGATCACGGTCCTCCCTGGCTCCATCCCACTTGCTTAGAGATTTGGGGCAAATTCATGAATACTTCCAACGACCGTTCCCTTAGTTTTACAATGGGCATGGTCCTAATGACCCTTAGCAGTTTTGCATGGGGATTAAATGAGATGATGTGCCAAGTGCCCAGTCTTGGTAAGTCCAGAATGAGTGCTGTTTATTATTCTCTGTAGCAGTTTTACTCTTCGCAGCAGTCCTGTCTGTTAGGTGTGGGTGCATCTGTTCTACGGATGCAGGAACTGAGGCTCAGGGAGGTGACACAACTCACCCATAGCCACACTCCCCTGGCAAGTCATGTGTGTCTTTTTTGATTATCAGTGCTCATGATGGAATACAGTTGACTCTTGTTTTTCATTTAGAGGTGGCTGAATTCTTTGACCATCCAAGCTGCCTTTGATAATTCCCTTCAAAAAGAGTTTATGTTCATATCTGTCAACAGGCTACAGATATGTACGGAATAATGGAAAAAAGTGAGGCTTTAATAAACAGTAACACGTAACTGAATGCAAATACAGAGTTGCTAAGATGGAATTTAGGTTAAAAAAGAATTCAGGGTATGTATCAGGTAATTCAGATATTGACCAGGAGCCCATGTTAAGTTACACTACAGAAGCACATGATACCAAAAATTCAACACTAAGACATATTTTAAGGGAGGGGGGACCCTAAGTGTTAAATATGTTAGGGAACATGTAAAAATGTTCTGTTTGTAGCTGGCCACAAGTCCACTCCAGTTTCCACTCTACAAGGGAGCACTGGGCAGGAGAGGAGTCGCTTGCTTGTTTAAGGAATTCCAGACGATTAGGTTTTAGCAGGGAGTGCTGAAGTCCCCTGACTTGGGTGTTTGGAGACATGTGACAAGGGAGGCGTCCCCACCGGTCCTCTGTGTGCCGCTCCTTAGCTCCCTGCACATATCCTAGCATCGCCTACAGAGCTCACTGCTGGGTAGTGACTTACCAACTTGTCTCCCTGCTCAGAGCACTTCAGGTGTGTGAGCCCAGGGTCATACTCAGCTAGATCTCTGGCTCCAACACGGTGTCAGATGTATGTGAGTGCTCTGTAAATGTAAGAATTCCCTCGGGGTCCTCCAGGACCTTTTATACATTTTATATTTTAAGATTTGTGTATTAATTTGAGAGAGAGAGAGAGAGCACGCGCACGAGTGGATGAGGTGGGGGGGATGGGAGAGGGAGGGAGAGAACCCTCAAGCAGACTCCCCTGCTGAGTGCGGACCTAACACAGGACTGGATCCCAGGACCCTGAGATCATGACCTGAGCTGAAACCACAAGTTGGCCGATTCACGGACCGGGCCACCCAGGCGCCCCCTCATACCTTTTAATTGCGGTGTAGCCAGTATCACTTGCATATTAATTCTGTGGTCTCACCAGGCCCATACTTGTAAGGAATTGCGTTGGAATGACTTGCATCATCCTGGTTATCGTTTCGGCAATGCAGAGTTTCATTCCGAGCCTTTTGAAATCAGAAAGACTCCTATTTGAATCTGACACGAAGCACAGCTGGGTTTTTTCCCTCCTAGCTCATATTTATCTTGTGTATTTCTGTGTGTTGTGGAACTGAAAAAGAATGATGACATTTCAGCTCTTCATACAGAGCCATGATGGAGCAGTACGGTGTTCTCAGCTGTGTTTAGAAGTAAGCAGAAACCAAGGCCTCAGGAAGGCCTCAGGAAAGCCTTTGGATTGGGAAGAGCTACGGGTAGTTGTGAGCCAACCATTTGTTCCTGGAAAGGAGCCAGGACTGCAGAAAGCATGGTGCATGTGTGTGCGGGCATGGTCCAACTTTTGTCTGCTGCCCTTGTTCTGGATTCTAAGTGTAAGGTGTCCCACAACCCAAGAAGTAAAAAGCAAGTGTCAGACGGGTGAGTGACAGATGGAGCTGCAGGGGCCTCCTTCACTGGGAGGTGTCCCTGTGGAGTGACGCCCTGGCCTCAGGTGTGCGCGGCCTCCCCAGCATCCTGCCTGACCGGCAGCTCTCGTGGGCTTGGCCACTCATCCTCGGGTTTGTAGCTGCCTGAGCCAGGCCGCCTCACGTGCTGCCCTTCAAGTGCTGTCTTCTAACTCGTACTGCACCTCAGAAATGCCTTGGGAGGTGGGGGCTACACGTCCACACTCTGTTCTTTTTGTTTGTTTCATTCTTTCAGATGGACACAACTTCTTTGTAATTCTGAGTGACCGACCGGTTTTTATAAATGCCTCTGTCCCCATGTGCATTTCACTGTGATTGAAATTAATCACTCAGGAGCAGTGCGGTGTTCTGGAATGATACTCAGGAGCCTGAATCTTAGTGCTGGCTCTGCAGAAAGCAGGGAAGGGTCTTCGGTATCACTTGTGTGTATTTTGTCTTATATGCAAAATGCTCTCTGACTGATGAGAACATTATGAAGGTTCCCATGGATATTATGAGGACAAGTTAAATGAAATTCTTTTGAGCTACTTTGAGCTTCAGAAGCAAAACCTAGTTCTGAGTTGACCTCCTGTAGATGATTCATGTCTTCCATATGGCATTGTCTTCTTAATAACCATGCCTTTAAAAAACTGAAATGCTGTTCTTAAGGCATCAAGGAGAATCCAGCAATAATACTTAAATACTGAAGTCTTACCCCTCTTCCCCCCTTTAACTAGGAAGTGAAGGAGATTTCAGTTAATTTTGGTGACCACGACTTCCTGTGTGGGACTGCTGCATCTTCATTCCTGTTTTCTCACCGACATCCATTCTTCATTACCCTTATTTTTGTGCTACAAGTAATTTTATAACAGTAACCATGGTCAGCACTCTCTGCTCACTGAATAAAAGAAAAAACTGATCCATGACTGCATCGTGCGCTCATGGTCTTTTCCGCTTCAATTCCATTTCAACTGCTGAGCACTGGCCCTGGGGGAGGACTCCTCCAGGTCCCGGCAGCGCCGATGGTCACGGCACAGTGCGGTGCGCATGGGAACGCAGCTGAGTTGGAGGGTAGCTGCGAAGTGGGACATGGAGGCAAGAAAAGCCTGCTGTGGGAGGTCAAGTCAGCTGTAGCTGGCCCATGGAAGTTGGTCCTCTGTGTATACTTTCACCTCTGCTCCCCAGACTGCGGCCCAGTACCAACTGGCTCGGGCCTTCATGCTTCTGCCAGCTGAGAAAGCCGGGCAGCTCCTCCTTAGGCTCCTCGTCTGACTGGAGGCCCTGCCAGTTCCAGGAGTGCCGAGGAGCTCTCAGTGGAGACAGCCCTTTAGAAAAGCTGTCCCAGGACTCTGGGGAATATCACTTGGTGGTATCACTGAGGGAGGGCTCCTGTCCGTTTCTGCCAGGATGTCCTAGTTGGTTCATAAGAACTTTTACTAAGGGAGCCACTTCTGCCTAGCACCAGGGCCCTGTGAAGTGGGGAGAAGTCTAGGGAGAGTGGTCTCTCTGCCCATGAGTTTGTGGGTTAGCTTAAATATAAAATACAGAAATGGGAAATCATTTGAAGACTTCTTAATGTGTGCACAGAGGTTGACAGGGAATGTGGTCACTGGTGGGGGGATATGAGGAACTTACCACTTCGAGGAGGATGAGTGCCCATTTATTTGGACTAAGGTGTCATGTACACCCATTCAACAGGGGCGGGGCCAGGGGGAGACAGAAAATAGGAATCGGGAGGAATGTGTCAAATACGTTAAGATAGTTGTGTTGGAAGTACTGAATTTCAAGGCATTTTCTATTTTTTTCTTTTTCTTTTTTTTCCTGTGTAGTCTGAATTTTGCTTAGTGTAAATTGACTACGTTCATAGGGGAAAAAAAATTAAAAGGGGAAATTATAATAAATATTTGACAAAAATTTTAAGGTATTTTTAACTGAAGCGTAAATACTGAGCCAGATGGGGAGCAGTCAGAAATTCAGAACAAAGTGTGTTTGTGATTCTCAGGTTAGGCCGTGTAGTGGTCAGGGTTTTCCGGGGTCAGCCAGTAGAATGCATTCTTCTTCCCCCCACCGTGGAGCAGCAGCCCCCCCCTCCCCGGGTCGTCACGATCAGCCCCCAGCTGGCACAGCAGCTCCCTTCTCTCCCAGCTGATGGCTAGCGTGAGGAGCCCAAGCTGGCTGGATGGCAGTCTTAACTTCTGGTTTAATAGGATCTGCTTTAGTAGGTGGCATGGAACACGGGTAAGACGGTGAATTCAGTAATTACAGGCCCACTGCCATACTGTTTTTACTGTGAAGTGCATTTCTTGATTAGGAATAGCGCAATGTGGAATACCATGGTGGTGGACAGGGTATGCTACAAATTGTGGTTGGTCACTTTTGCTCAAGCATAGTGTGCAGGGAAGACAAATCTATATTCAGAATGTCTATTTCGGTAAGACCAAAATGCTTCCCCTTCCACGAGGGCTGCAGACAGACAGATAGCAGGTAGTTGGCAGATCCCCCCAGGGCAGTGGCACGGTACTGCCACTCTGCCGCTGGCTGATTGGGCACTCAGCAGTGGCCATGGCCGCGTCCACCTTGGTGAGTGAAGTGGACGTTGCCAAGCCTACACATAACCTCGGTCCCTGCCACCGTGGCACTTTGTTCAGGAGCCCACTGGGACGTGACCAGGGCAGCTGGGGAACATGGTTTACTGGTGTCCACAGACTGGGTCATCCTAGCCATTTGAAGATTAAAATCCTCCTCTGCTGAGGCCATCTTTTACAGGCATTTTTGGGATGCAGAGATCTTCACTTTTTTGAGGACAGGTCTGTCCACATTACTCTTCCCCAAATGTCTTTTTTACCAGTTCTCCAGTCCTGTTCCTTTCAGGTATCTGCCATCCATCAGCCCGACCATGGCCACAGCCCAAGAATGGACAGGGAATCAGTCGCCCATGAGGCCATCTGTCCTTCCAAGCTGCGTGAGCAGCCGGGCGCACTGCTCGAAGTTCTGGCCACGGGGAGGCTGTCCCTTCACCGTGTGCTTCAGGGGTGTCCCGGGAAGATGGTGCCGTAGCTGTCTGCTTTCAAGTGGCGTCTACATCCTGTGCAGAACCATCTGTAAACCAGGCCTGAGGCTTCGCTTCGTCCCTTGGCTGACCTTCGGCAACTCCCCAGGCAGCCACAGGTCAGGCCGGGAGAGGAGGATGGTGTAGCGGAGTGCGGACCGTGGGCCTGTGGGCCACTCGTCCCCACAGGGCCTGTTCACATACGCTCCACTTCCCTTTGCTGATGGGGTGCTGCCCTGTGTGCCCAACTTCATGGCCTGATGGGACAGATAGCACCCAGTTCACGATGGCAGCTCCAGTCGCGATGGGTAGCTTGGGGGGCCCATGGGTAGGCGTTCAGTCTCTACTGAGGCCCAGTAGCAAACCCAGAGCTGTTTCTCACAAGGGGAATCATTATCTGGGTGGGTGGGGTTAATAGCAAGGCTTGGCTCCAAAATCCTAAGGGCTTGCTTTATTACTCACCTCTAGGGCCCTGCCAAAGGCTCCAGATGGCATCCCTGACTGCTCTGACATTCCAGGTGCCACTGGCGGTGCTGGATCCCATGGCCCCAGCCTGGGAGCAGAGCAGCCTGTGTTGGCGGCCTGGACCTGCTGGGAAGCTCTCTCTTATTCTGGGTCCCGCTCAAAACTAGTAGGTTTTGGGGTCACTAGGTAAATAGTCCAGATTATCAGACCCAAATGAAAACTATGTTGCTTCCAAAATCCAAAGGGGCCCCATCAGACTGACACATAAAATTAACCATCCCAGGCAATGTGGTACGATGCATAGAAACTCAATTTATATGTAACTCTTGAACTCATTATTTAACAGGTAACATACCAACTTTGAACTGAAATATTACTCCAGTATTCACTGAGCTCGCCCCTCCGCCGTCCTCTGCTCACCCACCTCCCACCAGCATATGGCCTGATCTGTGTGCCAGATTCTTTTCTTAGGTGGTGAATATTTAATAGTTGTAGGATATTGCACTTAGAAACAGGTATGTTATATTTGCTTAGTACTTGACCAAATAGAAGCTGATGTATCAAAATACCAGATCTAGAAGATTCCTTAGAAATTATGACAGCCATCTTGATATTTCAAACAACTGGAAGAAACAGAGGTTAAAGTTCAGACTAGCACTCAGATTTTCTGTCGTCAGCTGAGAACAGGTTCTCTCTTCTGGCTTGGCTCTGCTCACTTGGAGTTGAGAGGCATGCTTGGGACTGTGTTGATAGTTGGGCTGTCAGAAGATGAGCTCAGGTTCCTTCTTCAGCTGCCAGCCAAGCGAACTTGGCTACGGATCCAGGGTGGCAGCAGTGTGTTTGGAGCAGTGCCATTTCCTGACCAAATGCTGAATGCACTGGGCTGAAAGGGAGGGATTTTAAAGATCAGGATGTTGAAAATCCTGCTGTCTTACTGCTCTGAGAATTGAACATCTTGAAAATTAATATAGTATATTAAATGTAAATGATGACTACAGTATACACCTGGTTGACAAGATTATTACAATATTTAAAATATAAATTTTTAATCAAAGTAGCCAAGTTAATTGAATTTAACTATAATAATTGAATTTCCCTTGGGGTGCCTGGGTGGCTCAGTCAGTTAAGCATCTGCTTTTGGCTCAGGTATGGTAATTGGGGTCCTGGGATCAAGTCCTGAATTGGGTCTGCTTCTCCTTCTTCCTCTGCCCCCTTCCTCCTGGCGCATGTGTGCGTGTACTCTCTCTCTCTCTCTCTTAAATAAATAAATAAAATATTTAAAAGTATAATTGAATTTCCCTTTAGCAAATTTAGTGGAGGTTGGGCATGTTTAAAAAAAATTTTTTTTTTTTGGTGCGGGGGAGGCCATACCGTTACTGATGTCAAGAGCACTGTTAATGTTGTGGTCTTGGAGCTGGGTGGTGACATGCAGGTAGGTCCTCCAGTTAGAATCCAGCACCCCCCCCACACCCCCTTGGTGAGTTGCCTCCAGGCATCCTTGGCAATGTTCTCAGGCCTCTACTTCAACCCCGTCCAGTGTGCCCTGGTTCCTGCTGGAGACAGCCCCTTCCATTAAGGGACAGCACTCCTTGTGAGTAAGTTCTCTTCCGTAGTAAACATTGTGCTGCTTTAATTTGTGCTGACATCTCCTAGTTCTGCCCTGAGGTTTTTTCTGGTTTTCTCAGAATATTTTTTATAGCTCATTTTGGATGATCAAAAGTTCTACCAGAAATTTCAGCTTTCTAATTTAAACAGTTTGAGCATTCCTCACAAATAGTCATTTTCCCAGAATGAATAGGTGTTCCCAAATAACGGGATTGTCAAATGATTCTGCCTTCCTTTATTTTTAGCAAAGGGAGGCAACTCCGGGCCAGAATAGAAATACCTGGTTCCTGGCCCCTGCTCTGCTCCTTGCTGTTGGGGGACTTCTGGCCAACTCATCCCTCTAAACCTCAGTTTCCTTTTTTGGCAAAGTAAAGAGGATAATGTCTGCTCCAGGTCCCATTTCCATGGGGTCATTTTGAGAATCAGATCCTTTTGTATTCTATCCATTTTCTTCCAAGTATAGGATGTTCACTCTCTTGTTTTGGAATGGAACATTTTGAATCATAAATACGACTTAGCAGGAACTTAGATTACACAAGGTATGCTGAAAAGAACAGATGATGATTTTTGGCATGTCTTGAAACTCCATGAATATGTGGGTTGACAGTTTAGTTTATGCTTTTCTGTATTTATTATAGAGGCTGAGAAGAGTCTTAAAGAAATTCAAGAATAAATAAAATATATGAGTTATAACATGGTACCAGATTTGCTGGCTTAAATTAACACTGCATACATCTAGTCCATGTCTGTGTGAAGATCTTGATTTGAGTTGGGATCCCTGCTACAAATTAGAATCCAGTCTAAGTGCCATGAGGGGGGAGTATCATTTGCTAATAGACAATAGTGACTTTAAGAAATTAATGACTTGCTAATTTTTATGATATTATTGCTTTTTATTCAGAATACTAATGTAAAGTCACAGATAACGCTACACCTGTTAGAATTTATTTTTGCATGCTCTTTTCCATTTTCAGTATTTTTCAAACACTGTCTATCTCACCAAATGAAAGTGCGTTGCTTATTGAGGAATTAATCCAAGGTATGCAATGAGATTGTTTCATAGTTGTTTTTGGAAAGTAATAAATATGACTAAAAGGAAATAGTGATACAGTGTTTTAATTGAAATTGGTGCTTGTGACGCTAGTTTTGAACTTTCTGTGTATATGTGGGAAATACTGTTTTACAAGTAAAGCTTCGTTTTTCTTTTTTTAAGATTTTATTTATTTATTTGATAGAAAGAGTGAGAAGACAGCAGGGTGAGAGGCAGAGGGAGAGGGAGAAGGAGGAGCAGGCTGCCCGCTGAGCAGGGAGCCTAATGTGGGACTCCATCCCTGCGGGACTCGATCCCAGGACTCAGGGATCATGACCTAATAAGCCAAAGGAAGATGCTTAACCGACTGAGCCACCCAGGTGTCCCATGTAAGACTTAATTCTGTATGATAACCAGTGTTCTTAAACCTCATGTCCTTTTTTGATAAAACCCTTACATCCTCCTTTAATATTATTTGAACTTCGGAAGGAAAGGACTAAAAATCTATTAAAGCATGTGTATTGTGTTTCAGTAACATTTTTTGAAAGCAAATCAGAACAATTAGATTTGATATGCTTTTCACATCCCCCCATTTACCCCCCGCCTCTAAATCTTATGATTCTGGTATATTCTCCATTCCCTTGTTGAGATGCACGGCCTAGCGTGTTACTGTAGGATTGAATGGATACTAACTAAAATACAGCCTTAAGCCCCCAAAAGAATGCTTTTAGTTCTCTTTGTATATGTATGACAACGATCTGATATCTATAAAAAGTACACATATTTTAAAAAGAATAATAGCCTTAAGTGACCAACAGAAGAAAGTCCAAGACCATAGAATTTCTTTGGAAAACACTATTGGACCTGACTTAATACTTGGGAAATTTACACCCAAGGTAGGTGGAGGGGTGGGCGCCTGAGTGGCTCAGTTGGTGGAGCATCTGACTCTTGATTTTGGCTCAGGGCGTGATCCCCGTCCAGGGATAGAGCCCCATGCAGGCTCTGCGCAGAGACCGCTTATCCCTCCCGCCCCCTTCCTCCCCATTTGCATGTGTCCTCTCTTAAAAAAAAAAAATTACAGCAGGGGAACAGGTATTATATTTCCTTTGTTTATATCAGAGGAGTACAAGGATCAGCCAAGGAAAGTTGGGATTTGAACACAAAAGTACTGAGTATTCTCAGAAGTTAATGTTAGGCCTTCTAATAAGTGTAGAGTTATTCACTGTGCTCTTAGTATTTCCTAGTGACCAATGATGTTGAGCATCTTTTCATATGACACTTGTGTATTTTCTTTGGTGAAAGGTCTGTTCAACTCTTGTACCTCTTTTTTTTTTTTTTTTTTTAAATTTAAGTAGGCTCCTTGCCCAGTGTGAAGCCTAACATGGGGCCTGAACTCACAACCCTGAGATTAAGACCTGAGCTGAGATCAAGAGTCAGATGCTTAACCGGCTGAGCCACCCTGGTACCCCAGCTCTTACACCTTTTAGAAAAGACTGGGTTGTGCTTATTTTTGAATTGTAAGAGTCAGATCTAAACAACATCCATTACATGCATTAGGTTAATACGTTTTAAAAAAATATTTTAGGGGCACCTGGGTGGCTCAGTGGGTTAAGCCTCTGCCTTTGGCTCAGGTCATGATCTCAGGGTGCTGGGATCGAGTGCCGCATCAGGCTCTGTGCTCAGCGGGGAGCCTGCTTTCCCATCTCTCTCTCTTTCTGCCTGCCTCTTTGCCTACTTGTGATCTCTGTCCTTCAAATAAATAAATAAAATCTTAAAAAATTTTTTTAATCTGTAGATTCCTCATCTCTTTATTGTTTTCCTTGCATTAGGAAAATCCAGAACATGAGAAATTCTATAGCGTAAATGGATTTTCCCAATGATTACCCCCCCAGGTGGTTGGTTTTGTTTGTTTGTTTGTTTGTTTAAGATTTTATTTATTTATTTGTCAGAGAGAGAGAGAGAGCGCAGGAGCGGGCACAGGCAGACAGAGTGGCAGGCAGAGTCAGAGGAAGAAGCAGGCTCCCTGCCGAGCAAGGAGCACAATGTGGGACTCGACCTCAGGACACTGGGATCATGACCTGAGCCGAAGGCAGCTGCTTAACCAACTGAGCCACCCAGGCGTCCCACAGGTGGTTGTTTGATATGTTTTTCTGTGTTCTGTATTTTTTGTAAACTAGTTGTGTAGGTCAAGAAACTTCAAATTTGTTGGTTTTTTTTTTTTTTTTTTTTTTGGTACTAATTTATGGGGAATGTCATGCCTACCATCAGGAGGTATATAATGTATGATTATCTGCCTTTTTGTGATATTAAAATTGATCAGTTTGTTAAGAGTCGACATTTGGATCATTCCAACTATAGTCCTGTCAACCTTCCACCTAACGATTTTAGCAACATTGACTGTCATTGCCTAGACCCACTGTTTCCTTAGTACTTGAAAAATGGTGCTATCTTAATTTTGTCATTTCTTCTTTATTTATTAACTAGAATACTTACACCGAGAAAAATTTTGCCTTGTCAGTTATTTGTTCTGGGCTACTGATTTCAAGTGATGGCAGGCTAAGTGTGGGTTTGGTTTTTTTCCCTTTGCTTACCAGTTTTCAGAGTACTACATTTTATACCATTCTTTAAAGGTTAACAGTGAGAATTGTTTTGCTTTTTGAGATCATCATGAACGCATGGGCTTTAGCATACGTGAATTTTAGCATTCTTGTTTCAGTGCCTTGTACTAATTCTTTTTGATACTCAAATTTGATGCTCTTGGTCAGTGGAAACCCCTTCAGGTTGGTCCTAGAGAACTTTGTCTCTTCTTTGTGGGGAGGGGCAGAGGAAGAGAGAGAATTGTAAGGAGGTTATATACCCAGCATAGAGCCCAGTGCAGGGCTTGATCCCACAATCCCGAGATTATGACTTGAGCCAAAATGAAGAGTTGGACACTTAACCAACTGAGCCACCCAAGTGCCTCAAGTTCTAGAGGCCTTTTTGTATTTGCCTCACCTTCTGGAATAACTAGATGTCCCAGGTTTATAACATGTTGATGGTTTTTTGTGTTTTTTTTTGTTTTTTTTTTTTGTTTTTTTTGGTATCAAAAGCTATTTACCATTCTAGCAACAGTGAGCACATGTAGATCTTGTTTTTTTAGGTCTAGCACTCAGATCTTGGTTCGTCATACCATTTTCTAATAAAAGAAACCACACTCTGTGGAGAAATATGTAATTCAAGAACTGAAACAGGAAATATACATAATAAATCTGGAGCATTGTGTAGTGTCAGAAAGTAACGTGCTGCTCAAAAAACAAAACAAAACCACGCAGTGATGGGCATATGTCAGAGGGACATGGGAGCTAACCAAAAGAGCTCCTAGTGGCCAAAGCTGGAAAAATTGGAGCAATGAAATAATAGAATAGTATTGGATTATAACCCAAACTGTAAAGTACATATCCAGGTGTCCATACTGATAAAATAACTAAACAAATGGAGAAGAATAGGCAAATCTCCCAGGCAGAGAAATTATGACTAACTTATGTAGATACCCCCCTCCAGGAGGTGGAGCATAATCCACCACCCCTAAGTGTAGGCTGCCTGTGGTCACTCCCGTCCAGAGAGCATGGTGTGGAAAGGGGGGAGAAAGAGTAACATGTCAGTGAAGAAACCTGACAAATGCTACTTCCGGCAGGTGCGTGAAGGTAATAACATTGATAAGTGACATTGAGAGTATACACCCAATGATGTGATGTGACTGGAAGGGCACTTCACCTCTGGTCATCCTTCTTAAACCCTTACCTTCAGCCTAGAATGGGAAAACATCAGACAAATCTCAGGTATTAACAAAATATCTCATAAGTCCTCCTTAAAACTGTCAAGGTCGCCAAAAACAAGGAATGTCAGAAAAAGTGTCATAGTCAAGAGGAGCCTAGGGAGGCATGGCAGTGAATTGCAGTATTCTTCATGGGATCCAGGAACAGATAAAAGACACCAGATTAAAACTAATGAAAACAGTATGAACTTCAGTCTGTAATAATATATTCATATTGGCCAATGAATAGTGACAACTACACTATTGTAATGTAGCATGTTAATAATGGGGACTAGCTGTGGGGCATGTGGAACCTTTGTACTATCTTGGTGATTATTCCGTAAATCTAAAACTCTTCTAAAATTTAAAGTTTATTTGGAACTCTAAAGAGTTGTTTACCCTTTGGCAGTAGCTTCAAGAGCCCCTCTTATATAGTGTATCAGTGTCTTCAAACGCATTTACAGTTCCTTTCTTTGAGTTCCTTCCTAGTTCCTAGTTAGGCAAGGGAATTCTTTTTTTGTGAGCATTAAACTCATATCTAAAAAGCATGTAGGACCTAGTACCACTGTTCAAACAACTGCAATGGTAAAGATCAAGCGAAGAGTGATCTCTTTTGCACTGGCTGCTTTTCTTCAGCCGATTACTTCACCAGCACGGAGGGACGTGAGCACTGCGGGAAGCCTTGCCTGAGCCTGGGGATCAGCACTATGTCTCTGCCCAGATGCCTCCCCGCCACCGTCCCAGCTGGTGACACTGAGAGGCAGGGAAGGGAGTCTGCTTTGCTGTCTGTGACGCAGGAAGCAGATGGGGCCCTTCATGGGACCGGAGAACACCGAGGAGGAGCAGCCTGATAGGAAAATCAGTCCAGAGAACCATTAGGGACGTGTTAAGTTTGTGTTGTCGGTTAGGCATCCAGGTAGAGATCTTGAATAGGATGTAGAGTAAGGAATTGAAGGAAGAATTTGGAGATCATTGATGTTTGGGTTTAAAGATGAGACTAGATCACTAGGAAATCAGATAGGAAGAGGAGAGGAGGGTCGGGACAGAGCCCTGTTGCTCCCCAGCAGAGGATGGAGGAGGAAAAGCTAGCAGAGAGAAGGCTGGAAAGAGTAGTGGAAACCACAGGTGGTGGCCACTATGAGTGCCGGCTGCTTTGGCTCACATCCTTCTGGAATAACTGGATGTCCCAACAGCCCATCCCACCCAGCAGCCAGCAGCCAAGGACTGACCCCCAGAGGGGTACAGAAGCTGTCCCTTGCCTCAAAGTGGGAGCATCTGTGGTGCAAATCACAGCCTGGAGCTCTGCTGAGATCAGGTTGAGTCAGCTGCTCCCCAGCCAACACCCCTTCCTGGGAGCACTCTGGAGAAACCACGGTAAACCATTATTACATGCACAAGGATCCCTTTCTCAGGCTCTAACTAAAGACGCCACACATGGAGGGTTTGTTGAGGAATGAGGAAAGCACCGTAGTAAGTGGTAGCTCGCTGTCCTCCCCTTTCCTGACCGCCTGGGGCTCCCTCATGGTGGGTGTTCTTTCCACAGCGGGGATGCTCTTCCTGTCCCCAGTCCCGGCTCCACTGGGTAAGGGTCCTGAACCTGGGCCACATCAGACAGGAGGAGGCTGCCTCTAGTGCGGGGCTCAGGGATGTGATGAGAGCACAGCGGGGCGAGAGACCAGCAGAGGGCCTGCGCAGCACGAAGGAGGGGGCTCTTAGTTGTCACAGAGGCGGTGACACTTGCCTGCACGTTGAAGGAACTCCTGCACCAACTTTGAGGCTTTCCTTGTGCTGGGTGGGGAAGAAGCCCTGTGGTTAGCTCTGGCGGGCTCAGCTCTGGGTTTTACAGCCTCTCTTCTGATCCACCCAAAGCCACAGCTGCCCCTCCTCGGCCTCCCGTCTCAGGGGCTCTCCAGGCAGGCCCTGCACCGTTCACTGTTCAGGCCGGAGCAAGTGGCCAAAGAGGAATGAAGAAGACACAGGAATTATGTGAATCTACTCAAAACTGATCACAACTGTGGCCAGCCAGAATCTGCCACCTTCCCCATCTACCCCCGTTCTTCTGGGGCTGCGGTCTGTGCTTCTCAGAGGCACGGCTGTGCCTTCTCTCTTCTCAGCCCTCACAAGGCCTTGTGTGTGTAGCAGGTGCCTAGTAACAACTTCTGCATCCCCGAGACTCGGTTTCTTCTTGGCGGCGATCAGGGAGCCAGGTGTAGTTGGTGGAGAGCATGGTGTGGGATGGAGTTATTCTGTTCCCTAAGCCCAGTGGAGGAGACTGGGGAGAAGGAAAAAACCTTGACATGTCTTATCAGAGCATGAGAGCACTAAGACCTTCCAAGCTGGAGAGACTCTAAGTCTGGAGATAAATAAAAACCAGAAACAAGATACATGATTTTATACCTGTCAGACTGGAAGAAACTGAAGAGTCTGGCGTCATCAGGTAGGAAACAAGGCAAAGGTAAGGTGCTGATAGGGCATCGGCTGCTCTGGTCTTTCTGGAAGGGAAGCTGGTGAGGTCTGTAAAGGTCTGCATGGGCCTTTAGTCCACTTACCCCGAACAGCACTCGTTCACAGGGACGCTTGTAGGGGAATGTCCTTGAGCAGGATTGTTAGGAGAAGCAGGAAGGAAGAAGGAGGCAGCCTGGATGCTTATCAGCAAGAGAACGAATAAATAAATTGTGGTATATTCACACGGTGAACATGAATGAGTTAGAGCTGTCTATCGGAGTGAACTTCACAATACGACACCGAGTTGTAGAACACATAGTTTCTTAAAGCTTGAAAACATGCAGAGATGTACATTTTAAAAGCTGGGTGATGGGCACATGGAAGGTTATTATCCTAGTTATATTTCTTTGGTGTATGTTAAAATTTTTCTGTAATATTTAAGATTTTAAAAGAGAATATTTAAGTGACGATATATTCATACAATATGTAAGTACGAAAATGCATGTGAATTGAAAACATGAACTACCCAGGAAAGCATTTTTTCCTTAGAGGAGGAAGGCTGAGGTGTGGGAAGAACACACAGGGGCTTTAAGATTGCCCTGCTGGTATTTTCCTAAGCTGAATGGGGAAAGTGCTTTGAGGAGATAAAAGTTGTGTTTTTTGTTTTTTTTTTAATTCACTCTTTTATATATGTCATAAATATTGCCTAGTTTTTAAAATGTTTTTTTAAAAAGTCTGGGGAGGGCGGCTGGGTGGCTCAGTGGTTGAGCCGCTGCCTTTGGCTCAGGTCATGATCTCAGGGTCCTGGGATCGAGTCCCGCATCGGGCTCTCTGCTCAGCAGGGAGCCTGCTTCCTCCTCTCTCTCTGCCTGCCTCTCTGCCTACTTGTGATTTCTCTCTGTCAAATAAATAAATAAAATCTTTAAAAAAAAAATAAAAAATAAAAAGTCTAGGGAGATTTGCACCTTCTCTCAGCTCTGCCTTTTTGATGTATAAAATGGGAAGGTTATAGTAATGGTAATACCTCCTTCTAAGACACTTGCAAAGACAAAATAAGCTAATGTATGCAAACTATTGATTATCATTATTACCGCTAAAAGAAATTGTTCAAGTTTCCTGTCAAGGGGTTACGAAAAGCTGAAATATGTTCATTTTGGGAAAAATTCTGATAAAAATTATAATCTACTAATGCTAACATTTTAGTTTATTTCTTCTTAATGTGATTTTTGTTTTCTTCTATCAGAACAGAATTTGTTGATAAAAGTTGTTTTTCAGAAATGTATGCATCCCAGAGGTAGGATAGATAGCAGGACTGCATGCTTACTAATAAGAAAGGAAAAGTGGAGGAGCTTCTCCGGGTGTTGTGTCACGTGCTGCTTGAGGGCAAAGCCTCTATTCCGTCTGAGGGTGTCCCTGTGAGCACCTAGGTGACGCTGAGTGACAGATGGCTACGGGCCAGTCTGGTGGAATGGAGACAAGTGCCCAGAATAGGCAAGGAGACTGCGGCTCTGGCCCGAACCCTGACCCACCTGGAACCTGCTGTGTGACCTCAGGCAGGCCTCTCCACCCCATTAGCTTCCCTTTCCTCCTGGTGAGACTGAATGGCTGTGTGAGCTCTAAATTGGCCAAGGCCAATACTACTGTCTACACCCTGTACAGATTTGTGAGAATAAGTGGGAAATGATGCTGGAAACAACTAGCAAGTTCCTCATGGTAAGGGGCTTTGAAACCTCAGTCAGTGCAGGATGGAATGTGTAGCTGTGAGTTTCCTGTGAAGAGTCCTAGAGAAGCTGTGTCTGAGAAGGGCATCCCCCAGCGCATTCCCATTCAGAAGTATTCAGAGGCCCTGTGGTCCCTGGATTCTAGGCTCTGGCCGCTGACCTGTGTTCTCTGAATTCCTTTATTGTCTCTGGTCATTGCCTTCTTGGAGTTCTTCATCAACAACTCGAACTAGATGAATGCATGAATGAGGACTGGATTTATCGACATTTAAGTGAGGGAAATAAGACTATATGGGAATAAAAGCTGAAGTTGTTGTTTTTTGTTTTTTGTTTTATTTTTCCAGATATGGTCAGTGTTTCAGTGGGCTTAGAAAGAACTTCTCCCACTCAGTAAGAAAAAAGATAACTGAATTAAAAAAGTGCAAGGGAGGGTGGCTCAGTCATTAAGCATCTGCCTTCGGCTCAGGTCATGATCCCAGGGTCCTGGGATCAAGTCCCACATTGGGCTCCCTGCTCTGCGGGAAGCCTGCTTCTCCCTCTCCCACTCCCCCTGCTTGTGTTCCCTCTCTCGCTATGTCTCTGTCTGTCAAATAGGTAAATAAAATCCTTTAAAAAAAAGGGGGGGTGCAAGGGATCTGAATAGACACTTCTTCAGCCAAGATATATAAATCCCAATAAACACTTGAAAAGATGCTCAACATTATTAGCTGTCAGTAAAGTGCAAATCACAACCACTGGGCACCCACTAGGATGGCTGTACTAAGAAAGACATAATAGCAAGTTTGGAAAGAAAGGTGGAGAAACTGGAACCTTTACCACCCGGTGGTGCTGGTGCTGGGAATGTGAGTTGGTGCGGCCACTTTTGAAAACAGTTCCTCCAGAAGGTAAACACAGAATTGTCATTTGACCCAGCACCTCCACTCCCAGGCATATACCCAAGAAAAACGTGTCCATACAAAGACTTGTACAGAAATGTTCCTAGGAATATTATTCATAATAGCCAAACAATGGAAATAACCCGGATGTTTATCAGCTGAGTGGATGGACACAGTGTGATGTATCCACACAATGGGATAGTATGTGGCCATGGAAAGGAAGTTAGTCCTGTTCCATGCTGACAACATGGATAAGCCTTGAAAACATTATGCAGAGTGAAAGAAGCCAGCCACAGAAGGCCACATGTTGTATGATTGCATTTGTGTGAAATGTCCAGAATAGGCAAATGAGTACAGACAGAAAGAAAATTAGTGGTTGCCTAGGGCTAGTGGGGAGATTATTGGGGGGTTGATGAAAATGTTCTAAAATTTACTGTGATAGTTGCATAGCTCTGTAGATACAGTAAAACCATTAAATTGTACATTTTAAGTGGGTGAATTATATGGTATATGAATTTTGTCACAAGCTGGTACCTCCCCAAAAAAATCTTATTTGAACTAATCTTGTTTTTTTTTTTTAAATGGTTGTATTTATTTGTGTGAGACAGAGAACAAGAGAGAGCAGGAGCGGGGTGGGGCGGGGAGAGGGAGAAGCAGGGAGCCCCATGCTGAGCTCCACCCCAGGATCCTGAGATCATGACCTGAGCTGAAGACAGATGCTTAACCAACTGAGGCACCCAGGCGCCCCTCATTTGAACTAATCTTAACTAATCTTATTGTTGAGAGAGAATATTATAAAATTCTACAGAAATATGGTTAATCATCATTCAGGAGTAGTTCAGTTTAGAAAGATTTGTGGAATATCCACTGAGTGCCTGGCACAGTGCTGGGCTCCAGGACCAGGAAAGCAATACGTCCTCAGGCAGTGAGGAGCCGGGATGTTTGAGGGAGCAAATGCAGGGTATGAACACTGTGGAAGGAACTGTGGAAGTGGCAAGAGGGAGCTATAGCAATGTCAGGGAAGGCGTTACCACAGTGTCAAAGGGCAGAGGGGTATTTTAGGCCAAAGGTGCTAAGAAGTAGGTGGTGGTAGTGATTTTTTAGGTACAGAATTGGGTGGGGAGTGGGCCTGGGAAGAGGGACTGACTTCCCAACCGTTTATCTTCTATCAGAGAAGAGGAAACTGTACATGTAAATACTGTGCTAGCAAGTCTCTATATTCTGGAAGTTTTAGCTCACACTTGAAAAACACAGAGCTCTCACTGATGGGCTGTTTGCTATGTGCCTGGAACTGTACAAAGTTCTTTCTCAACGTGTTCCTCATACACAACAGAAGGATGTGTTGCTGCTGCCCCATGCGCAGGAGAGAACCCCAGGCCAGTCAGTGAATTGGCCAAGTCTGGTGAGTTCCCCCGCCAGGACCCAGGTCCAGAGCCTGCACGCCCCCTAGAGCATTTCAGGCCCGGGTGCTGGTGGGCATCCGTCTAGAAAACCACTCTGCAAGTTCACTTTTTTCCAGCTTCCATTTCAAGATGCTTTTGGTTCTTTGTTATAATGATAAGTGTATCTAAAATTCATATCATTTCTAAAACTCATTTTGTTTCACTAAATGTATGTAAACTTAAGCTGGCACAATTAAACTTACTTCTGTTTCACTGAACAAAAATCACAGGATAAGAAAAACGGAATGGTGATAATCACAGGGATTTATTACCCGAGCTGTTTGTGTTTAGTACTTGTTCAAGTTACATTCTTTTTAGGTTGAGGGAAATACTTCCAAATGTTGGTGATACTGGTCATTCACTGAAATGGTTTCCTATATATTTCTATAAAATATAATATTTGTGTCTCCCAACACCATTTAAAAAGTTTCTGCCTGAAAAGATAAACATCTTTGAGATGGGTTAACTGATACTTGTTTGTTCTCCTTAAAAATAGATGGGGTGTAGGAAATGAGAGCCTTACCTTATATCCCAAATAGACTTTCAGCAGATCTGCTCTGTATTTTTAATGTAGATTTCTATACCTTTAATAGTTATCAATAAATATTTATTAATAACAATAACTATAAAATGATAGAATGTTCGTCTAACATTGGAGAGAGCGACAGGTTGGCACTTTTTTTTGAATAATTGAAGACCTGTATCAGTATTTAGCTTATCTTCTGACTTTTTAGTAGAACACACCCTTCAGCTAGTGCCCTCAATGCCCAACTTTTTTAGTGCCCAGAGTAAGCTGGAGCCCCTTTTCCTTGACCGAGAGAAGGGGAGCTCTGCCTTCGCATCTCTGGGCAGAGGCTGAGCATCCTGCCACGTAATGCGGGCCACTGGACCCCTAGCTGGTAGTTTCTCAGCACTCTGGTATGTCCTGGCTTTGCCGGCTAGACTGGAAAGATTTGGAGAATAGGAAATAAGCTACTGGGAGATAAGGCGGCAGCCGTGAATTGTAGAGAGAGGAAATGAGAATTCTAATCCAGGGAAACAGCTTAAGTTTACATACATTTAGTGAAACAAAATGAGTTTTAGAAATGATATGAATTTTAGATACACTTATCATTATAACAAAGAATCATTGGAAAGATTTTTTTCTCTAATTTAGAGAAACCAGCTACACTTGTTAGAACCCACAGCAGAGATGTGTGGACCGAGTCTGCGTTCCCGTTCCCTGTTGCTCCTGCGCGGATCCAGAATTACAAAAAGATGAAACTAAGTTTGTGTACCCTTTATTTATTCAACAACTACTACTGTGTTGTCACAAAGCCAAGAAATCTTTAAAGTGAAAAATAACCAAAATATTTTTGGTCTTTGCTCTCTTGTGTCTGTGTCGTGCTGTGACTCCATGGCGGTTTTCATGAAGAAGAGGCTTTTGTTACTGATGTTAACTTAACATTCAGCCAAACCTGGCAATGGATGATCAAGGCAGAAAAGCAAAAGTACAGAAAATGTGACCAACCTTTCTTTTCTAAAATAAGACACCTTGTCATCAAATGTTATCTACAGGGAAGGGCGGGGCAAACGAATGGGCTCTGTGTTAACTTGAGGAAATAATTTAAAAACTGCTCAGTTGTGAATATCATGCTCTTATTTGTCATACTCCATCTTACGGTGGCCATTCTGAAGTACAGTCGTGACCGTGGGCTTCAGCAGTGCCTGTGAGTCTCGAAGGCCCAAATCGGAGCTACGCCTGTGGATTGCAGTGCTCAGGCCAAGTCGTCGTGGGGCTGAGAGAAGTCTATGAAGCTGGCCTTGATTGTTTGGAAATTCCAAACTTCATGACACATTCATTGTCCTCTAAAGACTTCTGTTGATGATGATGTTACTGGATTTTTCTTAACTAGATCAGTAATTTATATAGAGAATTTTATTTTTGTTTATTTTTTAAATAGAAAGTTTAAAAAACTGGACTTAAAAAATGAATCTGGGTTTGTTTCCCCCTCCTGCAGTCCACCTGGGTTGAGGCCTCTTCCCGTGTATGTTCACAACTCAGTCCCTGCCTGTATTAGAGCACTATATTGGTCTGTTGAGTGACCTGAACTCCGCGAGTGCAAAGATGTCTTAATCTCTTCCCTCAGCACCTACAGACTGTCGTAGGGAGGCAGGCTGGCGCTGTTGGCTGTCATTAAAATGCCTTTGGACATTGAAAATCACCTTCTGGATGTCGTTGTCAATAACTTTTTACAGTTCAAAGATATAATTGAATAAGGATCATGACTTCTAATTATGTATTACTTTTTGGCCCAGCACACTCTGAATTACTGTGTGTCAGTATTCAGAGATGAGCCGGCCTCTGTCCCTTTCCTCGGACGCCCAGCTCAGCGGGGAGGCGAGCGTGTAAACCAGCGGTCAGTGAGGATGGTGGCCATGCCGCGCTTGCAGAGCTGTGCCAGAGGGAGGCGGTGGGTCCAGCGGGGAGAGAGCGGGATGCGGCTGCCGAGGGCGTGGTTGGCGTCTGCGTCCGTGCAAGCTGGCTTTGGCAGGGAAGCCATCAACTAGGTGAGATTTGTCTTGTGATTGCCAGGTCTCAAAGGATTGCAGTCTCACGGCTGTTTTTTATTTTTTTATTTTTTTGCAGAGTTTTAAAAAAGAACTGCAGTGTCCTTACGTTTTAAGGGGGTAATAATTTCCTCTTGCATTTTTTTTATGCATCTTGCAACCAGCGCTGATGCCACCAAGTGTGGCAAACCAAGGCTGGGGGCCTCTACAGCTCTCTGGTCCCTGAAAACCAACTGAAAGACCTAAAATCAGGTGTGCCCTTGGCACAGGTTTGAGAAGCAACAGGACTTTCGTGTGAGTCTGGTTTGGACGCAGTGGGGGATGGGGGGTTGAGGAGGGGTCAGGCCATTACAGAGGTCCCTGACAGCCTGTCCTTGGCCTTACTTGTTTGCTGTTTTACAATTGGAGACCATTTACACTGGTGCTGCCTGTTCCTCAGGGTCATGAAGTGAGGTCCTGGGGGGAGATGGGGTTCAGATCTTTTCTTATGAGCAGTGGCTGTGCTCGGGCTGGTTAACGACAGTGCTCGTGTGACAGACACACATCCGTGTATGTCTGTGCATCCGTGGATGTCCTGACTCTCAGATGGACTTTTACCTTCGTGTGTGGGGCCGGGTGCTCTCCGTCGGGGCATTGGTCACATAGCGTCACACATTGTGAACGTAGTAAGTGCAGACCAGACGTCTGACTGAACGAATGGGATCCTCACGATCACCAGCATAGGCCAGTGGGGTGACACCTGGGAAACGTTTCCCACAGTGAAGGCAGGGTATTGTTTTGTAGTTCGTGGGCTCCCGGGCCCACCTCATAGCCATGTGTACTGACGGGTTTTACTGGGCTCTGTGAGCCCTGCCCTCAGACTCCTTGGGCATTCCCCTGATCACACAGACCACCCACCAGAGAGGCCACCTTTGGGATGAAGGAGTGATAGTTGAGGAAGATGAGAGTGATTTTTCCAGGATCAGAATTTTTCAAATTAAAAAATTAAGTTGTTATAACTCATAGGTTTTGAAGCTTTTAATTCTTTGTATTTCCTCTCTGGTAAGTATGAAATACTTAGACATGCCAACTGTATTTTTTTCTAAGTTGTTTCAATTCTGAACTGTTCTTGCACTTGTCAGAGGCAGGGCTTCCTCTCTGTTTTCTGGCAATGGGCATTTTTGTGCCACAGCTTATTGTTTGCCCAGGTGTCTGTCGTTTGTCAGGAAGCCTTGTCATGGGCGTCTAGTTCCCTGTGATTCTGCCCCCTGTGGCTGTGCCCTGTCCCCCTGCTGATCCCCACAGCTTCCCTCAGCCATTCATTCCCTTTGACGATGCCTTCTCTTCAGTTCTGGTCTCCTCTCTTCAGAGACCTGCTCCTGGCCCACCGCTTCATTCCCTGTGGTAAATACCTTCTTGGTTATTTTCTAGGTTGTGCTGGTGAGATGGAATGAGCCATACCAGAAGCTGGCCACGTGTGACGCAGATGGAGGGATATTTGTGTGGATTCAGTATGAAGGGAGGTGGTCTGTGGAATTGGTCAACGATCGAGGGGCTCAGGTGAGTGGGCAGGAGTCTCTTCCAGTGAGACATTGCTGGAGAGAGAATGCAGAGCACGTATTCCAGGGCAAATGGGAGCTCCTTCCAGAAATAGGTGGAGTAGAAGTAAATAGAAGTTAATAGTAGAATCCTGCTTTTCATTCCTCTCAAGTGTATCACTTGATAAAAAGAGAATGATCATTCTTCTCTATTCAACTATTCTGTTGTTGTGAGAACTCTCCAAGTTTTAAGCTTTAATTAAATCTGTGAAATCATTTTTTACCATTCATTGTTGTGATTACATGTTAAATTTGGATCCTCTGAAGTGCTTATGGCATATCACTTTTCTGCTCCCTTTGAAAGGTACTTTCCCTGTGTTGTAATCTTCATAGTTTTCTTGCAGGGAGCTCCACACGGAACTGTTCTCACAACCTCCTCGTCAAGCTGAGTTTTTAACACTCTCTTCTGTCAGGTTTCAATTAGCGTGGCCACCTGTTGTCACCCCTCAGCTCTTCCTTTCTGATACAAATTTGTCTCTGCTCTGAGGAAAACAGGCACTCTAGGGACTCCCTGCTGAGTGATGCTATTTTTAAACCTGCTCCAGAGATTCTTCTGGTTTCTGGTACAGATCTGGCTCTTCCCTCTTCCCCCTGTGAGGATGGGCCGTATGGAGCTCCGCGTCTTGTCTTGTGTTCTTAGGGACACAGGTCTCATCCCCGGGATTTGACAGAACTCTGGCTTCAGAATCCAGTCCTCATGGAACCTTTCTCCATGAGGGCTGTCTTAGACTGTTTTTCCTGATCCGGGGATGGTTTCCCTGGGACTGCCTTTCTTTACATTTCTGAGGAAGTGGATTCTCACTCTCTTTTCTCCCATCTGTTGCTTAAATAAGCTACGAGCTCCCCACGTTTAAAGATACGACTAATGAGGTGACGCAAAATTGCAAGGAGCAAAGATCCATTAGCAGTTGCTAATGTTCTAACAATGTAAGTTGTCATCACGGAAGACAAATCTACCCTTAGGTAAAAGAGAACATTCTTTTTGAGTGAATTCATGTATTTGTAAATGTGTAAATGTGACCATTTTGACTGACTCAAAAGGCTGCACCAGTCTCCTGTGTACCTCCATGGAGTGAAAAAAGGAAGATGCAGAACCTGCCCTGTGACTGCTAACCAGCCACTGTGAAATAGAGCCACAGATGTGGAAATCTCTGTGGCCATGAGAAGTTCATGCCACCCAGACAGTAGACATTGTGGTCAAGGAGGTGGGCTCTGGAGTCAGACAGCAAGACCAAGAGTCTCACTCTGTGATTTCTCAGTAGGGGATACTTCTTCTCGGTGCCTCAGTCTTCTCATCTGTAGCATAGCGACTCTAATGCTACCTGCCTCAGAGGATCGCTAGAAGCATTAAGTAAGATGAAATGTAGAAAGTACTTTGGGCACTGTACATGACAGTTGTCACTGCTTACTGCTCTAGTGCCTATAGTATTAGGAGGCACTGCGACCTCATACCCCTGACCGCAGAAGGTACCTGCCCTTAAATAGCAGCCAAAATGTCGGGGGCGCCTGGGTGGCTCAGTTGGTTGAGCCTCTGACCCTTGGTTTTGGCTCAGGTCGTGATCTTGGGGTCGGGAAGCTAGGTCACGCACTGGGCTCTGTGCTCATGAGGGTTCTTTGAGAGATTCTCTCCCTCTGCTCTTCCCCCAACTCGCACGTGCATGCGCGCTCGCTCTCTCTCTCTCAAATAGATAGATAAATAAATTAAAATCTTGAAAAAAAAAATAGTCATACTGTCATCACCAAGACTGTCTTCAGGCCTTGAGGCAGCAGCACTTTGTGGCTTTCTGTGAAGAGGAGACGTCTCTGACTTCATGTGTAAGGGTCTCTAAAACACTCTCATTCCCCCACCCACCAGAGCGTGAACTCTTCCTTAGGTCCAGTGGTCGAGTCTGACGTGCCTTCAGACTTTGGACAACTAAAGGTCTCTAATGCATTGCTCTGAGAAAAGCCACAAAGAGAAGCTAGGACAGACTCCGACTGCTCGTCGTTTTCACGTGTTATCTCTCGGTCTCCACAGGACTCCTCCTGGGCAGATGCCATTTTCAGTTAATGGAAGGAACAAACCCTGGTCAGGGAGGTTGAGTAAGCTGCCTGGGGAACTTCTTGGGTGGTAAAGCGGAATCTGAGGCCAGGTCTGAGTCCAGAACACTCTGTCACACTGTCTTCCTCCCAGGCAAGACGCTTTTTTCTCTTTTAGCAGAAATGCATGTATTCACAGTATCCGAAAGAGCTCAGACTTCACTACCGTCGAGAGTCCAGCCCCTCCACCAAGCATTGCTGGTGCCACACTGTTTTATCCTGGCGGCAGCCTCTCGAAGGATGGGACCTTCTGTCATCCCCGTAGAGCAGCTGTGTGGTTTCCACTACCACCACATCCCTCAGCTTTTCTTTTCATTGAGAATCTGGCACAAAAAAAGTGCTTCAGAAATGAGAAAGGGAGGATGAATTCAGAGCTGGAGGTGAATGAACTTACACGGACCGTAGAGGAGCCGGAAGCCCCCGGACTCTCACGGATACCTGTCCGTGCCACGCGCGGAGCGTACCCGCTGCATCTGTGACCTGATCCGGATTTTTATAGAATTTTTCTTGTTTGGAATCCTGATTCTGCAAACCTCGAAACCCACTGAACAGTTGTCAGCAGTGAACACTTACTGCCCAGGAAGTTTTGGTTGCTTTAAATTGAGTCGGCATCAGAACTTACCTGAGTAAAGAAACATCACGCCCTGGGGCTGATGACTCACTGGTTGAAGAAACAGTGGCTGTCTGTGCCCCTGAAATGGCACCTGCTGGGAAGAAGGACAGTTCTGTGCTTGGAGGAAAAGGATCCTTGAAATCTGCTCAGAGGAAAATAATTCATTTTAGAGGAAGTGACAGGGGATCCGTGTTCCACAGTGTGACTTGCACTGTCCCGAAGGAATGAAACACTTGGGCAAAGCTAAGTGATGCCTTAATGGTTTCTTTTTCAGGAAACGATTATGAGTCCTTTATTTCAGCAGCAGGTCTAGAGCAGTGCATGCATTGTTGTGTAGGATTAGTCACCAAGGATGGCTGTGCCCTGCACAGGCATGGGCCGTTGTGATGAAAGCTGCCTCGGGCCGAGGTCTGACAAGGCTCGTGCTCAGACACAGCTAATCCACGTCGGATGCCATGCTCACTGGGCAGCCAGAAGGAGGGGGGCTTCCTGCTTATTTTCTTCACAGCACTGGGTATCAGTTCCCTTCTTCTTGTTTTTCCATTCGTGGTATATTCCTGTCACTCTATGCTGACCTAATTTAGTAAACCCAGTGAGTTCATGGAGACATCCTTTCTTATCATTTTCTCCGACTGCATGACTGGTGGAGTCTTGGGGAACCTTCTTTTCACTGGCCATCCCCTTCCACCCCCTAGTAGGATGTTTTTCTTTTTAGTACAAATCTCTACCAAGGTAAATGAGTTAGAATCCATATAAATAAGTAGCATTGCTTTTGCAAAACGAAAAGCCTTTAAATTATCTCTAAAATATATTTTTATTTTTCTTAAGAAAAAACGAAATAGTGTGGTTAGCTAAAACATAGGATCAGTGAAACCAAGGTTTTGAGTTTACCCTACTAAGGAAACAACTTTTTTCAGTAACCTCACACCAGCTGTTGAAGGGCTGTTTCACAAATCCATCCATTGTCACAGTGTGGACACGCTAACCACTGTAACCTGTAACCCCTGCTGGGAAAATAGCAAGTGTTCATGTTTTTTTGGTGTCTGTTTAGTATATTTTATCTAAAATGTGATATATCCAGTAATGTCACCAATTTTAAAGGAAGTTATACATTTCCCAGGAACAGTTTTATGAATGAAAGGTAGGCATAACTATAGAGATTACCAGGTAATCAAAGGCAATTAAAAGGTAATTCAGTAGGGGAAACAATAGTCTTTATTTTTTTTTCTCTTGAGATGTAATTGACATATAACGTTATATTAGTTTCAGGTATACAGCATAACAATTTGATATTTGTACATACAGTTGACCCTTGAACAACTGCAGTTTGAATGGCATAGGTCCATTACATGTAGGTTTTTTCCGACAAACACAGTACAGATTGGGGGGAGGGGGTCAAGCTAAGATGGTGGCGTAGTAGGAGGACCCTAGGCTTGCCTCGTCCCTTGAACACAACTAAATAATTATCAATCAAATAATTCTGAATACCCAAGAAATCAATCTGATTGCTGACAGAAGAAACTGTACAGCTAGAGGGAGAAAAGAGGCCACACCAAGGAAGGCAGGGAGTGTAGAGATGTGGTTTGCAGGAGAAACCGATCGCAGGTCCTGCGGAAGAGAGGGAGCCCTGGTTGAAGAACGGTGGGAGAGAGAAGAGTGCGTGGGGTCGTCCAAGGAGAACACTTCCCCAAAGCGACTGGTTGGGGAAATGAGAGAGGCTGATTTTCATGATTTTGTGCAACCAGTGGGCCTCAAAGACTGGAGTCATAGAGGTCTTGGCAAGGCTGGGATAGAGCCTTGAGGGCGCTGCCCTACTCCTGGAGAGAAGGCAGACAGGGAGTCTGAGGCAGATGGCAGAATCCAAGGCTGACCTAAGTCACAGAGAGAGACTGTTCCTCTTTCCTAGCGCGCCTCTGTGAGAGGCGGCGTCGCCTCTCGGGACAGAAGAGCTGGTCGTTGCCATTTCCGTCCCCTGCCCTCAGCATAGGCTCAGGGACACCTGCTAAAGGAGGCTAATGTGGACACTGGCTCTTTGGCCTGCCTTGCTCCAGATCCCATGCCCCTCTGCTCTGGCGTGACACCCTTTCTGGGTCAAACTTGGATCATCCCAGCACAGTGAGATCCTCTACCAGAAGACCAGTGCGGGTCCCCATCACATCAGGTCCCTAAAGTTTGGAGTTTTGAAAGTCAGCCAGCTTGGCTGGGATCGCGCCCAAAGTGCACTGCGCTGCTCCCGGCAGACAAGCAACCCAGAGACAGTGTCAGAACAGCGATATGAAAAACACATGGACGCATGAAGGAAAATTAATTGCTCTTCTGGGAGGGCTTCCCTGAGAGCAGCAAGCACGGGCTCCACGCTCCCAGGACAAAGGAGCTGGCTGGTGCCATTCCCCTCCCCTGCCCCTCTGCATAAACCAACCTCAGTAAACAGTACAGCGCAGACCCCGGCTGGCTAACCTGCAGACGCCAAGCCCTGCCCCCCTGTGCTCTGCTGGTTCTGGTTGTCTCTCCCAGGTGTGCCTAATGACAGCTCAGTGGGTTCCTTCACCAGAAGACCATCGGAACCCTCCCCGCCCACACATACACACCATTTCTGTCAACCAGAGAGTTCTGCAAGGCTTCTTTTCTAGTGGAAGTCGCATCTGGTCTCATTTAACAAGCAGACCAAAGTACACCTACTTAAAACTCACCACACGCTGGCCAGGGTCTAAACACTGTCCATTGCAGACAAGGAAGAGCCTCTGTAAATGACTGATCTGAGGGATAGAGCAGCCAAAACACAGCAGCAGAGTGCATACAGCACACACCAGGGGCATTTCCTGAAGCAGCAGGCCCTGGACATTACATGACCTCTTCTTCATAAATCCATTACTCTCAGGAGTTGGAAATATGACAGGATTTTCTAACACAGAGAAGAAGACAGAGACCCAGACAAAATGCCAGGATGAAGGAATTCATCCCAAAAGAAAGAATAAGAAAATGTCATGGCCAGAGATCTAATCAAAACAGATTTAAGTAATGTGCAGAATTTAAAGCAACAGTCATAAAGGTGCTCACTGGGCTTGAGAAAAGACCTCAGGGAGACCCTTACCACAGAGATAAAAGAGCTAAAAAACAGAAATGAAAAATGCAGGATCTGAGATTCTAAACCAACTGGATGTCATGACCACAAAGATAGAAAAAGTAGAGGAACAATTAAGTGATCCAGAAGGTAGAATTATGGAAAATAATGAAGCTGAACAAAAGAAAAATTATGGAGCGTAAGAGTAGGCTGGGAAACATAGTGATTCCATCTAACCTAATAACATTGATGTCATAGTCCCTGAGTCCTGAAGAAGAAGAAGAGAGAGAAAAGGGTGCAGAATGTTTATTTGAGGAAATCATAGCTGAAAACTTAATCTGGAGAAGGAAACAGATGTCCAAATCCAGGAGGCATAGAGAACTCCCATCAAAATCGATAAAAACAGGCCAACACCAGACGTATTGTAGTTAAATTTGCAAAATATAGTGATAAAGAAAAAAAATCCTAAAAGCAGCAAGACAAAAGAAGTCCCTAACTGTCAAGGAAAGGCCCATAAGTTTAGCACCAGATCTCTTAGTGGGAAAGAAAGACCAGAAGTGACAAAGACTAGAAAGGACCAGAGAAAAATCTTAGAAACAACCACAAAACAGGTAATAAAATAGCACTAAATACATATCTGTTGATAATTATGCTGATTGTAAGTGGACTAAATGCTCCAACCCAAAGGCATAGGGTGTCATAGTGCATAAAAAAGTAAGACCCATCTATATGCTGCCTACAAGAGATTCATTTTAGACCTAAAGATACTTGGAGGTTGAAAGTGAGGGGGTGGGGATATACTTATCATGCAAATAGGAGTCAAAGCCAGAGTAGCAATACTTCTATCAGACAAATAGATTTTAAACCAAAGACTGTAAAAAGAGATGAAGAAGGGCACTATATCACAATAAAAGGGACTATCCAACAAGAAGATCTAACACTTGCAAATATTTATTGCAAGTGTTATGCAATAAATTTATAAATTTATGCCCCCACCTTGGAAGCATCCAAAACATAAAACAGTAACAAACATGAAGGAACTCACCGATAATAATACAATAATAGTAGGAGACTTTAACAACCTACTTTTATCAATGGACAGATCATCTAAGCAGAAAAACAAAGAAGCAATGACTTGGAATGACACACTGGATGAGATGGGCTTAACAGATATTTTCAGAACATTTCATCCTAAAGCAGCAGAATATACATTCTTTTCAAGTGTACATGGGATATCCTCCAGTGTAGATCAGGCCTCAGCAGGTACAAAAGGATTGAAAACATACCAGGCATATTTTCTGACTACAATGCTATGAAATTTGAAGTCAGCCACAAGAAAAACTTTGGAAAGATCACAAATACATGGGGGTTGAACAACATGCTACTAAAGAATAAATCAGTCAACCAGGAAATTAAAGAAGAAATTTTAAAAATACATAGAAACAAATGAAAACATGGTGGTTCAAAACCTCTGGGCTACAGCAAAAGCAGTCCTAAAAGGGAACTGTATAGCAAGATAGTCCTACCTCAAGAAGCAAGAAATTTTTCAAATAAACAACCTAACCTTACACCTAAAGGAGCAAGAAAAAGAACAAATGAAGCCTAAAGCCATCAGAAAGGAAATAATGAAGATCAGAGCAGAAATAAATGATACCAAATAAATGGTATCAGAAAACTGTGGAATAAAGCAATGAAACCAGGAGCTTACTCTTTGAAAAAAATTAATGAAATTGATAAACCACTAGTCAGACTTCTCAAAAAGAAAAGAGAAAGGACCCAAATAAATCAAATGACAAATGAGAGAAGACAAATAAAAACTAACACCACAGAAATACAACTATAAGGGAAGATTAAGAAAAATTATATGCCAATAAATTGGACAGTTTGGAAGAAATGGATGAATTTCCAGAAACATATAAACTACCAAAACTGAAACAGGAAGAAAAATAGGAAACTTAAACAGACTGATAACCAGCAAAGAAATAGAATCTGTAATCAAAAACCTCTCAACAAACTAAAGTCCAGGGCCAGATGGCATCACAGGGGAATTGTACCAAACATTTAAAGAAGTGTTAATACCTATTCTTCTCAAACTATTTCAGAAAATAGAAACAGAAGGAAAACTCCCAAACTCCTTCTGTGAGGCCAGTATTACCCTGATTCTAAAACCAAACCACTAAAAACATGAACCACAAGCCCTTATCCCTAATGAACACAATGCAAAAATTCTAGCAAATTACTAGCAAATTGAATCAAAAGGTATACACTTAAAGAGTTATTTCATCAAAATCAAGTAGAATTTATTCCTAGGCTGCAAGGGTGGTTCAGTGCTTGCAAATCAAACAACGTGATATACCACATCAACAAAAGAAAGAATAAGGACCTTAGGATCCTCTCAAGAAATGTAGAAAAAGCATTAGGCAAAGTACAATACCCATTCATAAGAACAAACCCTCAACAAAGTAGGGATCGAGGGAACATACCTCAATCTCATGAAGGCCATGTACAAAAAACCTACAGCTAATATCTTCCTCAATGAGGAGAAACAGAGCATTTCCTCTGCAGTCAAGAGAGGGATGTCCACTCTCTCCAGTTATTTCACAGAGTATGGAAGTCCTAGCTGCAGTAATCAGATAACAAAAAGCAATAAAAGACATCCAAACTGGCAAGGAGGAAGTTAAGCCTTCACTAGTTGCAAACAATATGCTACTCTATATAGAAAACCTGAAGGACTCCACCAAAAAATTGTTAGAACTGATAACTGAATTCAGTAAAGCCACAGGATACAAAATCAACATATGGAAATCTGGTGCGTTTCTATACTCTAGTAATGAATCAGCAGAAAGAGAAGTCAAGGAATCAATCCCATTTATAATTGCACCAAAAACCATAACATACCTGGGAATAAAGTTAACCAAAGAGGTAAAAGGTCTGTCCTCTGAAAATTATAAAACACCAATGAAAGAAAGTGAAGATGACACAAAGAAATGGAAAACATTCCATGCTCATGGATCAGAAGAATAAGTATTGTTAAAATGTCTATATTACCCAGAGCAATCTACACATTTAATGCAATCCCTATCAAAATACCACCAGCATTTTTCCACAGAGCTAGAACAAACAATCCTGAAATTTATATGGAACCACAGAAGACCCTGAACAGCCAAAGCAATGTTGAAAAAGAAGAGCAAAGCTGGAGGTAGCACTTCAAGTTATATCATAAAGCTTAAGACAGTATGGCACTAGCACAAAAACAGACATGTAGATCAGTGGAACAGAATAAAAATCCCAGAAATGAACCCACAACTATATGGTTAACTAATCTTTGATGAAGCAGGAAAGAATATCCAGTGGAAAAAAAGACAATCTCTTTGACAAATGGTGTTGGGAAAACTGGACAGCTACATGCAAAAGAATGAAACTGTACCACTGTCTTACACCACACACCAAAATAAATTTAAAATGGATGAAAGACCTAAATGTGAGACAGGAAACCTTCCAAATCCTAGAGGAGAATATAAGCAGTGACTTCTATGACACTGGCCACAGAAACTTGTTATCTATCTGTTGAGGCAAGGGAAACAAAAGCAAAAATGAACTGTTGGAACTTCATCAAGATAAAAGACTTCTGCACAGCAAAGGAAACAACAAAACCAAAAGGCATCCTTCAGAATGGGAGAAGATAATTTGCCAATGATATATCTGATAAAATGTTAGTATCCAGAATCTATAAAGAACTTATAAAACTCAACACCCCAAAACCAAATAATTTAGTTTTAAAAGAGACAGAAGATATGAATACTTTCCCGAAGAAGACATACAGATAGCTGACAGACACATGAAAAGATGCTCAACATCACTCATCATCAGGGAAATACAAATCAAAACTACAATGAGATATCACCCCACACCTGTCAAAATGGCTACAGTTAACACAGGAAACAACAGATGTTGGCGGGGAGACAGAAAGGGGAAACCTTTTGCAAAGATGGCAGGAAAGCAAACTGATACAGACACCCTGGAAAACAGTATGGAGTTTCCTCAAAAAGTTAGAAATAGAGCCACCCTACAATCTAGCAGTTGCACTACTAGGTATTTACCCGAAGGATACAAAAATATTGATTTGAAGGGATACATGCACCCCGATGTTTATAGCAACATTATCAACAGTAGCCCTCGACTGATGAATGGATAAAGAAGATGTGATATGCATTACACACACACAGTGGAATACTACTCAGCCAGCAAAAAAGAATGAAATCTTGCCATTTGTGATGATATAGGTGGAGCTAGAGAGCATTATGCTATGCAAAATAAGTCAGTCAGAGAAAGAAAAATACTGTACGATTTCACTCGTGGAATTTAAGAAATAAAACAGATGAAATAGAAGAAAATTAAAAAAAAAAAAAGTAACAAGCCAGAAAACAGACTTAACCATAGAGAACAAACTGAGGGTTGCTGGAGGGGAGGTGGGCAGGAAGGAAGGCACTTGTGATGAGCACTGGGTGTTGTATCTGACTGATGACTCACTAAATTCTACACCTGAAACTAATATTACATTGTGTTAACTAACTAGAATTTAAATAACTTAAAAAATACAGATTAATACTGTAAATGTATTTTCCTTATGATTTGCTTAATAACATTTTCTTTTCTCTAGCTCAGGAGAGTGTAAGAATACAGTATATAATAGCTATAATATACAAAATATATATTAATTGACTGGTTTTTTGCTCTTCATAAGGCTTCAGGTCAACAGCAGGCTATTAATAGTAGTTTGGGGGGGAGTCAAAAGTTCATGTGGATTTTCAGCTGCATAGGGTTCAGCCCTCCAATGCCCTGTGTTGTTCAGAGGTCAACCGTATCATAAAAGGATCACCATAATAACTCTAGGTAACATCCAAGGAATTTTTTGACATGGTGCTGAAATAACTGAATGTCTATATTTAAAAACAAAAAAGCCCTTGGGGCACCTGGGTGGCTCAGTCAGCTAAGCACCTGCCTTCAGCTCAGGTCATGATCTCAGTGACCCATGGTGGGGGGTGGGGGAGCTCCCTACTAGTGCTCACTCTGTCTTTCAAATAAATAAATATTTAAAAAACAACAAGCCTTGATTCTGACATTATCCTCTGTACAAAAATTAATTCAAAATAAATCGCGGATGTAAATGTAAAAACTAAACTATTCTGGAAACCCTGAGTTTGCAACCTTGGATTAGGTAAACATTCAGTGGGATTGGACATAAAAAGCATGAACCATAAAAGAAAAAGAACTGATACTGGACTGCATCAAAATTTAAGGCTTTTTGAAAGATACCACTAAGAAAATGCAAAGGCAAGCCACAGAGTAAGAGAAATTATTTGCAGCATACATATCTGACAAAGGATTATATCTGGGATTTTTATAATACAATAAGGTGGAAAACTCATATATTCATATATACACAGACATAATATATACATCTGTATGAATATTCATACACATAACACATATATATGAATAAATGAATAGATACCTATAGCAAGGGATTTGAACAGACATGTCCCAAGAGATGATGTGCAAATGATCAGGAGGTATGTGAAATGTTCAGTGTGGCTGCATTGGAGAAATGCAAATTAAGAGCACAGTGTTCTGTTACCACGTACGTACTGGAACAGCTAACACGAAAGAGACTGAAGTACCAAGTGTCGGTGAGACTTGGACGTGCTGGTACTCTCACGCACTGCTGGGAGTATAGCATGGCCTAACCACTTCGGAAAATAGTTTGGTAATTTCATATGCAGTTAAACTTAACACTTACCATACGGTCCAGCAATTAATTCCACTCTTAGGTATTTATTTACTTAAGGGAAATGAAACTATGTGTCTACAAAGAGTTTTGCACATGAATGTTGATAGCAATTTTATAATAGCCAAACAGTGAAAATAACCTAAAAGCCTGGCAATTTGGGTGGATAAATAAACTGTGGTCTATTGATACAACGGAATACTACTCATCCGTGAAGAGGAATGAACTGCTGACGCACACACGAATTTAGAATACTCCCAAACCATAGTAGTGAGTAAAAGCAGCCATACACAAAGTGAGCATATTAGATACACGGTTCCATTCGTGTGCAATTCAAGAATAAGCAGCCCGTGAGAGAAATTAGATCACTCTTGCCTTGGACCAAGGGTGAGGGTAGGGAATTGACTTCTGAGGAGGAACTTTATTTTATTGTATATAAATTATACCTCAGTAAAATTGATTTTTAAAAAGATAAATACTATAAGCAACTACTTGCCAGCAGTTTGGAAAACGTACATAAACTGGAAGAATTTTTAAATAATTCAATAAAACTGACTCAACAAGAAGAAAAAGCTATAAAGTTTCATTAGTACTAAAACTATTAAGTAAATTAAAGCAGTGGTTAAAATTATTTCTACAAAATAATTTAGAGCCAGATAGTTTTATAGGCACGTTACATCAAACTTTCAAGCAATAGGTATCCCAGTTTATACAGATTCTTCCAGGCAGTGGAACAAGAGGAAGAACTGTCCGGCTCATTCTGAGAGGTCAACATAACCTTGAGAAATCCAGACAAACGCATTACAATAAAGGAAATCAGAAGTTTATTTTACTCATGAATACAGCTGTAGAAGTTCTAAATTCATTAGTATACCAACTTCAGCTGTATCTATAAAAGACAGTACTTCACCTCCAAGCTGGGCTGCGTCTAGGCATGCAAGGGTAGTATAATTTGAGGAAATCTGTAGAAGTAATTGACTACACTAATAGAATAAAAGATTTTAAAAATGTGGTTATTGAATAAATGCAATAAGTTCATTTGATAAGTTTGTGTGATTTTCCAGTTACATTTTTTTTTTTTTTTTCATTTTGATTAAGGGAATATTGTTAGCAAGATTGGGAAAGTCATGTAATAAGAGACTGAGAACTTTCCTATTTTGATAAGTGACCCAGAGACACTAATGGAGAATCTATTACTGTGGGTGGGAGGCAGAAAGCAGGGACACTGAATGGTTTTTGGTGAGGCCGTTCACCAGACGTGTGTGAATAAGTTACTTACCACCACCCCCCCCACCCCGTGTCTTTTTTCTCCATAAAATGGACATGATAACACCTCCCTTGAACAAGGCTTAAAGAATTAACATATGTGAAGCACTTAGCACTGCACTGACACTTGCTTTTCAAATGATATCTTTTATATTATTTTTTTAATCTTTTATATTATATATTGGTGTTATAATACATATATTTTACATAATGTTCTCTTTAAGGCCATCTGACTCTTAGCCAAAGACTAAGTTAATGACTGTAGCCTTTGATAAAAGTGCTTTCCCTTTCTAATTATAATTGACACCTTTTGTCTATGTGTGTCTCAAAGGTGAGTGATTTCACGTGGAGCCATGATGGGACTCAAGCACTCATTTCATATCGAGACGGGTTTGTCCTGGTTGGTTCTGTCAGCGGACAAAGACACTGGTCATCCGAGATCAACTTGGAAAGTCAAATCACATGTGGCATATGGACTCCTGATGACCAACAGGTAAAGCCTCTTGAATACAGGTGTGTAATGTTAAAACCATCTGAGCTGAAGAGGAAGTGAATTGCATACAGTCACACAGGGAAGGGGTAGGGGAGGGGGAAGGCGGCTCAGAAGCCTCTAAATGAATCTTAAAAGTGCAGAACAACAACTATGTCCAGGTAAAAATTGAAACAAAACTTTTAAGTGAACCATAGAGTGGAGAAATAGTATTTCCCATCAGTATGGGAAACACTGGGTTGGCATTTTAGAAAATATTCATGCAAATATACTTTTTAATCTTCATAAATAGTTGATAAATGGATAATGGCCATAATGTTTCACCAAGGAAGTTCAGCTAGTCAGTATTCATATGGTAGAAAAGTATGCATTTTCAGGAGACAGATACAAAATCACATAGGATATGGTTTCACTTATTAGCAAAGAAAATAAAATGATACAGATGATATACTCGTTAATGATAAGAGTTCAATCAAAGGATTCTTACTCATTGCTGGTAATAATGTGTACTGAACGTATGGGGAAGCAGTTTGGGCAGAATATGTCAAAAGTCTTAAAAATTGTTGTTCACTTTGACCTGTTAATATACTTTAAGAATGTATCTAAATGAAATAAAAAGGAAGAAAATAAAAGTTATAGTTATTAAAGCATTACTTAGGATAGTAAAAATTCAGCAGCAGCCTACTTGTCTAAAAATAGAGTGGTTAAGTAACTGTGGTATTACCATGGAAAGAATTATATAATAAGTAGTTCAGAAAGTTGTGAGTTGTGTTTATGAAGGCGGTATAATAATCTGGAAGAGCTCTTATGGTATAATGTTGACCAAAAAAATCAGGAATATGAGACAGTGTATGTGGTATGATTACCATGTCGAACTGCAACCAAAAGAAACCTATCCACGAGCTGGAAAGACCTGGAAGGAGACAAAATGCCACAGGTAGGTTGTTTTACAGTGATGAGCTTTTGGGTCATTTTCTAAAACCCAATTTTAAAATATTCTTTATCTATTTTACTTTCATGATAAAATAATATATAGCCTAATAAAATTACATATTGATAATTCATTTTTTAAATAAAAAGGTTGGCCAGGTAAAACCTTTATAAATATGAAGCTTGTGTTTTCCAAGCACAACAAAATCCATAAAATGCCAGGACATTTCATAGCAGAGATTTTAGTTCATTATTGGTAAAAGCAAGCCATATAAAGGGAACCATAACTTTCATTTTTTAATCTTTTTTCTTTTAATTCTTCTTTTTTTTTTTTTTTTTCAAATACAAGTGGTCAGTATTTTTTCTCTTTCTTCTCAAAATTACTACTATGAGAGCTGCAAAGAAACAATTGCAAGTCCAAGTTTCTTCCACGGCTCCGAGGCTCCTAGGTACCCCACGCATATGTGTGTTTTCAGGTGTTTACTGCCCCTAGAGTCGCTCTGAGAAGTCAGCTGTGGCCCATTCAGTGGCCTTGCCCACACACCTCTCTGCACGTTTCCTTCTCTGTGGTGGGGGTGTGAATTATTTCCTGCTCTTTCCCCCTGGCTTTTGTAATCAGATGAGCGAACAGATGTGAAAGCACTTACACATGTGGAAGTGGAAGTCTTGGCTTCACATTCTTCCCTTGCCTCGAGGGATGGAACGTGGGAGGCTCATGTCCCAGTGTCCTGATAAGCTACGCCTGCTGGACATACTTGAAGAGTGACAGGCACAGGACCCAGACATGCCAGGGGCACAGTGGGCAAGACTTGGTGGCACCTGCCTTTGTTGTGCTGGGGGACCACAAATGTCCCTCACTGCATCCGGCAACGTTGCTGCGGTAGCAGACACCGTGGAGTGGTGGGCACGAGGGAGTGCAGATGGGCTACAGCTTTAAAGCCAGGCAGAGGCACTTGGGCTTGGCTCTGTAGACCTGTCTGCAGGATCAGAGAGTGATCCTGGCTGGTTGTTGGTCTCCTGGCCCACAAACTCTGTCTAAAAGACTGCTTTTACTGGTTCTGTATTTGGGGCTAGCAGCTAGGGTGTCATTCAGGGAAGGTGCTGCACTCACTGCCTTTAAGAAAGGTTGCAGACCCCTGAAGCAATGAGGGTCCTTCTAAGAATTTAACGTAGAGAAGGGATGGACAGGATACTCCCATCAGTCATACTTGAACCGAGACATGGAAAAACAATAGTCCTTCCTCCTTGTCTGTCACTCTTTCATACCTCTTGCTTGGTTCGAAAATGATTAATGAGAAAAAAGTATGAAGACAATTCAAAATGTAATGCCCTGAGCTCTTTACAATGGGAGCTGATGTTCAAAGCTGTACCTCCTCCTCTTTCCTTGCCCCGGAGGATCCCCTGCACTTGGCAGAGTAAAACGTCATTCAGATGAAGCCGCCGCTTCCCATCTTGAGATACTCCTGATCCTACAGGACTTCAGGTTGTTTCCTAACTTTTTAAAATGTAAGCAGTACTATTTTACAAGTGAGTTTGAGAGTCTAGCTCTTTTCCTATTTGTCATATATTTTCTTCAGTTTAGAGTGGTGTTTTCTGTACCCTTTGGGGGATTGTAGACTACTTTAAGTATCGGGTGGAAATTGGGAACCCTTTTCCTGGAAAAATGTGCACACGTACATACATGTTTGTATCCATCACTTCACACAGGATGCTGGGAGCCCGTAGGATTCCATGCACGAACACTCCCCCTTCAGATTCCTGATCTAGACAGTCTAGAGTGATACTTGGGGTCATCTTCCGCAACTGTCTGGTACGCATGTATTCAAACATTGCAGAAAAGCTGAAAGAATGTACATGCCTTAAATCCACCACCTAATTGTTTCCTGTATTTGTGCGCGCTCCCGCCCTCCTCCTCTCCCCTTCCTGCCCCGCTTCTCCTTCTCTTTCCTTTCATACACGCACACATTTTTGCAGGATTCTTTTTGAAAATAAGTTGTGGACATCGTGTGCATCACTTTGAAATATTTCAACATGTTTGTTGTAAGAATAAAATTTTTCTCCTACATTATCGCCCCCAAGAAATTAGCACTGTTTGCTCGTAGCTCCCTAATTGTTACAAGAATGTGTTTTGTAAGCTTTTCTTTTTTTCTTTTTTTTTTTTTTTTTTTGTTATTTAGAACTGGGATCCAGGTTATGTACAGCAACTGTTTATTATATCTTCTGTCTAGAAAAATTGACTTTTTGTTTATTTTTTGACATTACCTTTCTCACAAGTGTAATGCAGTAACTTTGTAGAATAGTCCGCAGTCTAGGCTTGTACCATTGTTTATCCATAGTATTACTTAACTTCTACTAGCCTCTATTTTTTATCATCTGGAAGTTAGGCTGAGATCAGGTTTGGACTAAACAGTTCGGGTGAGGATGGTCATTCACACGGAGCCACATTAAAAGGCGTATAATGTCTTGTGATCCCACTATGAGGATCACAAGAGGAGAGGAGAGTCTGATGGAACCTTCGTAAAAGCAAAACTACTTTTCAAAACTTACTAATTTCATCTGTACATATAGCGGATTTTTTCAAGCGATGTGTTTTAAGTCAGGTTAAAACTTGTCTTCCATTAAATTGCAAGAAGGGAATGTGACTTAATGTCCTTGGGCTGCCGTAGAGAATTCTACAGGCTGGAGGGCTTAGACATCAGGCGTTTATCTCTCACAGGTCTGGAGGCTGGAAGCCCAGGATCAGGCATTGGCAGGCTTGGTTGCTCTTGAAGCCTCTCTCCTTGGCTGGCAGGTGGCCCCCATCTTCCTGTGTCCTCACATGGCCTTTCCTCTGTGTGCTCATCCCCAGTATAGCTTCTTTTTCATATAAGGACACCAATTCTGTTGGTTTCGGGCCCTATCCTTTCAATCTCATCTAACCTTCATTACCTCTTTCTAGGCTCCATCTCCAAGTACAGTCACATTAGGGCTTAGGGCTACAGTGTATAAATTTTGAGGGGGATACAAACATCCAGTCCATAACAGCCTTGTAAAAAATATGAGACTTCAAGAAATATTTTGAAGAATAGAAAATTCTCAGAGAAGACACTTATATAAATTTAGCTTGATAAACTTGAGATGTATTATAAATGGAACAGTCTTTGTAGGGCTTGGAAGAAAAAGCAAATGATATAAATAGAAAATGTCAGAAATAAATACAAATATGACTGGGGAAAAAATTTCTGTAGGTCCCAAGTTGATCAGGAGTCATGCAGCAGTGAAGCTTTTGCCATTTCTAGGAAACACCCAGCGTCATAGCACAGTATGTAGGGGGAGAATGCAGAGTTCCCTCTACGGTCTCCAGGGCTCTGGGAGAACACCGTGCCTCTGGCTACAGGAAAGTGCTCTGAGACGCCTGCATTTACACATGACCATCTAGCGTTCTCCGAGTCTTATGTGAGCATCGCTCCCTCTGAGAGCCTTTGAACCAGAGAAGGTTGCTGAGAACGTGAGATGCGTTTCCATCAGGAAGTCAGAGAGGCCAGCGCATAAGTCACATGTGTAGACACCACCGTGACTCTCCTAGAACAGCCACTGGCTGGTGGACCTGTGTCCCGGGAAGATAGGACAGAAGGAAAAAGCCTGACTCACATCTGAGGAACTGAGGTCAGAAGAGGAAGAAGGAGTGCACCTGCACCCGTGCGGGAAGAAAATCCCAGTCCCGCCCTTCTTGGGAGAACACCTTGCAAGAAGCAGGCTCCCAGGAAGCCCCTTCTGCCCTGGGCACAGGAGTTCTGCCAAGAACTGCTTCTCCGGCTGGTGCTTTGTCTCCTCTTCCCGGTGCCCTCATCTACCATGCTCCTGGAGGGCGGCACATGCGGAGTTTGGGTGCCTGAACCGCTTGAATTAATTTTATGGGGATCTGGAGGTGCCAAAGCTGTGTACACTTCAGGGAGGTAGCAACAGCTGTTGTCACACACAGCGCAGCCCCAGGTCAGAAACCAGGAGGCTCCTCCGGCGCTCGCTTCAACAGCACCTTCACTACAGTTGGAATAATACAGAGATTAGCTTGGCCTGTGCGCAGGGGTGACACACAGACGTCATGTGGTTCAACCCGGCCTCACCACTTCCTCCCTGACTCGGGTCCTTTACAGGGATCTCAGTCCTCGCCTGTTGGCCTTACTTTGCAGCTGATCCTGTGTTCTCCTCGGGCAGACCTCTCTCCTGAGGCTCCCAGAGCTGCGGAGCTCTTTCCTCACGTGACGCCCGTTCTCCAGGCAGCCCGGGCTTCACGTCGTCCCCCCTCCACTGCCCAGCCCCCCGAACAGTCCGACTGCGTTCTCTGTGATCCCAGGCTGCGTATCCAGGCCTCCTGCTTTCCGGACACTGCTCTCCCAGCCGGCAGCGAGGCCTCGCCAAGTCCGGTCATGTCTTTCCGTCCTTGTCTTTCCTTTTCCCAGTACCGCCCCGCACAGCCCGCTCCTGGAAACCCTCCTGGCCGCCGGCTTTGCTGACCCAGCCTGCGCGGCTCTGGCACTCGCCCCTCGTTCGTACCTGGTCCACTTCCCTAGCTGGCCAGTGGTGGGCGTTTCCCCTTTCTTCTGTCCTCGGGGTGATTTCTCCCACTGCCACCGCTCGCCAGCCCCCACCTGAGCGTGCAGGCTGCCCAGGCTGCGAGCTTTGTGAGCCATCTGTCCCTCTTGTCCCTCCTGCTAAGCACTCCATACCCGGACCCTGCTCAGATCCAGCTCAGTCCCAGCTCAGCTCATCAGTCCCCCGCCCTCTGTCCCGGCCTCTCTGTTGCTGGTCACTTGCACCCAGCGGGGGGGGGGGGTGGGGGGGTGCCCCTGACCTTGCCCTCTTCCTGGTCTTCACCTTCCGCTTAGTCACTAGGGCCTAGGGATTCCACTTCTTAAATCTTTGTGTGTCAGGGATTATTTATTTATGTTCAAAGGCTCAAGATGGTTACGTGCAGCCCAGCTTGAATGAAAGAGCGTCTGCTCTCACGCCCCTTGCATCCTGTAACAGGGCTGCGGGACCGGCAGCTTCTCCTTGTCGCTCCTCCGCTGCAGTGTGGTTCCCTGGCTGGTTCCTGCTCTTTGTCAGTGGCTGCTTCTGGCTCCGTGAGCTGCCCCTTTCTTGCTTCCTGAGCAGTGAGGGAATGAGTGACTTTTCAAATCTTTGAAGTTATTTCAAGATCTCCCTTTGCCTGCTGCCACAGCCTGCAAACTGCTCCTCGCAGAGTTCCGTGGAGCTGCCTTCGTAGGGCAGGCGATGGAGGGAGCTGCGGGGAGGAGGGGCCAGGAGCACCCGACCAGAGCCCCAGGCACCTCCACTTCTGTTTTAGGTAGGAAATTGGAATATGTCTTGCATTTTGTTTTTGAGGGAAAATCTATAACAGAGACATGAGTCTGGTTATGTTTCCTGTTTATTAAGTTTTAAAACAATAGTTCTTAAAAGTCCAATAGTACTACTACTAGGCTTATGATGAAAAATTTACAAAGCAAACAAAACATAGACACCTTTCATTCCTGGTACCATCCCTCCCACTCCCTGATTCCTGCTCTCTGTGGCAACCACTTTTAATTCTCTGCGTTCCTCTCCATATTTTGAATGATGGGCTTGTTTGGTCAGATCTCGATTTTTTGGACTCCAGTATTCTCTACTAACTTCCTACCTGGAAAACGAGAAGCTGGCTCTCTTGGAATGCCCCTTTCTATACGAGCCCCTCAGCGTGCTCCTGGCTGCACGGCTGGTCATTCTGTGCTCAAAGTGTGATTCACAGATGACGGACAGACACACTAGATAGGGTTGCATTGCCTGCTTCGTGCACTGTTGGCTTTGGCCACAGTTAGTAATGTTGCCTTACCTGTTGCTTAATTGTCTGTATATCGATCACAGGTTAATTCCTACCCCCCTCCAACAGAAAAATATTAGAAATCTCCTCTGAATGAGTTTCATCACTTGGGAGGTGATTTTCTGGCACTGGTTTTCCCAGGGCCCTTGGCTCCCTGCCCCAGCCATGCTGACTCCCTGTGCCTTGGTTCCCTTCTCTCCCCTGGTGTGGAATCCTCCCCGATTTCTGCAATCACCTTGATTTTGTGGTCTGGTGGAACTCTTATCATGGTAGAACATTTCTTCCAGGTGTTGGAAATTTCAAGATGGTTGTATTTTTAGCTGGGACACCGCAACCCCTTTGCAACCTGTGCTTTCAGCTCTTTGGTATTTTCTTTTCTCTTTCTGAAAATCTTATTACTTAGATGTTGCCCTTCTAGATTGATGATCTGATTTTAATATCCTTTCTCTCCCAATTTCTTTGCTTTGCTTTGCTTGCTTATCCTATTTTCTGGGCAATATTCTAAGCTATATCTTCCAAATTCTTTGACTTTAAAAATTAGCACTATTTTTAATTTTTAAGAACTCTTTTTTGTTTTCTGATTGTGCTTTAAAAAAAACAACATTATTTGTGGAGGATGAAACAACATGAAGATATTAATTGGAATTTTTGTAGTATCTTTCTGTATTTTTCATTGTCTTTTTCCTTCAGATTCTTTCTGGCTTTGTTTTGGTTTCTTTTCTTCATATTAGATGCTTTTATCAGCTGTCTTGTGGGCACTGGTCATCTGCTCATATTTAAGAGATGGAGACCAAAAAATGACCTGGACACTGGGCAGTGGTGGCATTCTTTTTTTTTTTTTTTAAGATTTTATTTATTTGACAGAGAGAGATCAAAGTAGGCAGAGAGGCAGTCAGAGAGAGAGAGAAGGAAGCAGGCTCCCTGCTGAGCAGAGAGCCCGATGTAGGGCTCGATCCCAGAAACCTGAGATCATGACCTCAGCCGAAGGCAGAGGCTTAACCCACTGAGCCACCCAGGCGCCCCCGGTGGTGGCATTCTTAACGGATGGGGCTTCGCTGTAGGGCGGCCACTGGACCTGTCCTTCCACATGTCCCTCATCTGGTGACTGAGGTGGGCTCGTTTCCGGCACCCAGTTGCCAAGCTTTCCCCATAGACCCCTGAGCTGTGTCTGTGTCCGTCCCCCGTCCTGGGCTTCTGTTCAGCAACTCGAGCAGATCAGACAGATGCACACCTGTCCGCGTGCACAGGAGAGGATGTATGGGGGTTTGCCTGTTCATTTTCAGGACTTCCACCCAATCCTCCTGTCTTCTCCCCACCCTCACGTCCACTTTAGAAAGGTCTTTGGCTTTTGTGGCAGACATCAACATACTCCCTGTCTTCCTCCTTGCTGTAGGTTTGGGCTTCAGTTTGCTCGGGTCTGTTTGGCCACTTACCATGCATCCATTGCTTTCCAGTTTCCAGATGTTGTCTTCTCTGTCTGCTGGCTTCCTCTCTCCAGATCTCTGTTAGAGTTTCCTGCACATTACTGTTAACTGAGAGTTTGGGAAGGTGTCCAGGCTATCACTTTCTAGTGACTCTCCATCACTTTCTAGCCTCTTCTCTGGGAAGAGAGAGTGTAGTGTGTAGGAGAGTGGAAGAGAGTGGAAGGGGAAGAAGAATTCTTTCTGCTCTCTCTTCCGCTCTCCTACACACTAGCCACAGTGGACTGCCTTGTTTCCTATATCCATATTTCTCTCCTACCTTTGCACATGCTATTCCTCCTGCCCTTGTCCATTGTCTGACCAAGGAAGTTCCACCTGTCCTTAAAGACTCAACCCAAACGTCACCTCTGTACAGTCTGCTGCCCTCCCATCTCCACACCCGGGCAGAGTTACAGTGAGTCTGGCTCTCTGGTACTGGTGTTCCAGGAGCGCCTCCTGGGTACCACGAACACATTTCGTAACATTTTCCACATTGTGTTGTAACTGTGGCTGTGTGTTTTCTTTCTTCCCATATGTGAGGGCAGGCACCACGCCTCATTCCTCCCTGTAGCTGGGACTCCTTGGGGCAGTAGTGTAGGCATGCAGTGAGTGAAGGAAGAATGCTTTCCTTGGAAGGGCCAGCTTCCCTCCTCTCCATGCCTGGAGACCAAGTCCATGGCCTCGCCTCAGGAATTGCCATATTCCCTACCCATCCCCAAGTACCACACGCACACACGCACACACACACGTACATAAGAGAGATGCCTGGTTTACTCTGCATACCCTGTCCTGGGAGAACCCAGCGTTAGATTTTCATTCATTCTGTTTTATACAGAAAATACTATTTAATGCAGAAAAATCTAAATTTGGGGAGTTTTTCATATCTGCTAGTATCGGTATGGAGATTTCATTAGTTGTGACTGATTAGATTCAGGTACTTTTTGTTTTGTTTTCATTTTTCATACTATATGGTTATTGCTCCTTTAGAAGGCAGTTTGAATGGGGATCCTAATGTCTGAATTCTTCCTGCTCAAATCCAAAAGCAGTTTCTGAATGTGAATCATTGTCAGTTTAACCCTAACCCATGGTATAGAAAATCCAGCTCAGTGAGAATTATTAGATATTAGGATACCCTGCCAAGAAAATACACGTGAGCTCCTTGGATGAAAGCCTTTGCAAGATGACATGTTCCTGTTTCTTGGCACAGGGCCCCTGCAGTGCTGCCTGAGGACAGCAGGATAGAATTGATGACATCTTCACAGACCACCTACCCTAAGACTTGTTTTCACCTGTTCTTCCTGCGTCATATCTATCCTCTCTTTACCTCTCTCCAACAGTTCTTTACTCTATAGAAATGACAATTTTTATTTATCCTGAGCCAACAGACTTTTTCGCGTTACGATTGTGAAATGCTACTCTTTATCCAGTGTGCCTGTGACACAGATTCATGATGAACATCCTGGATTACCCAAGAAGGAAACTTTAAGCCTCACTTCCTTTAATGAGGACACAAGTCAGTATTTTTTAAAAAATCATAAAGGCGAATGCTTATTGTTCATCAGCTTTGGAAGTACTGATAATTACTTCACAGAGTTTATCCAGATGATGAGAGATGCATGCCGTGATGAAATTATACAGCAGAGATGTTGTCTGATGATTATGAACTTAGAAAAGATATCAAGAACACAATCTCATACAGTAAAGGAAAGAGAACTAGACTTTTAAAAATACATTTTCTTCCCCCACTATGTAGTTGGCCCCCTCTTAACAGTGGTTTGACTTATGATACTTTGACATTATGCTGGTGCAAAGGCGGAATGCATTTAAGTAGAAACCATCCTTCACATTTTGAATTTTGAATTTGAATCTCCTCCCCGGCTAGCGTGGCACTCTTGTGGTGCTGGGCAGAAGCTGCAGCTCCCAGTCCTCTGTGCAGTCATGGGGGTGAGCAGCCAGTATCTTTCTGGCCTCAGACAACCAGTCTGGTTTTCCCTTTCAGTACAGCATTGAATAAATTTCAGGAGAGATTCAACACTTCATTGTAAATTAAGCTTTGTGTTGGATGATTTTGCTCAGCTGTAGGGGCAGACCATCATGGGCTGAGCTGTGACAGTCAGTAGCTTAAGTGTATCGTAGGCATTTCCAGGTTAGGGTATTTTCAACTTATGATGGGTTCATGGAGATCTAACCCCATCATAAGTCAAGGAAGATCAGTAAGGCACAATCTATAAGGGAAAACTATGATTTCAACAGAAACATACTATACCTGACCTTCAGTTACAATAAAGAACCAGCAGTTTCTCCTTCGGAATGTTCTGTTAGGAAAAAGATATTCATCACATGGTTGGAATATTTTAAGTATTTGCTGCAGGTGTTCTTAGTCCTAATGAAATACAGGTATACTCCTGTATACCTTATGTAGTAGATTCTAAGATGTAAGTGAACGGAATTTTTGGAATTATGATTGTATTTTAATATCCATGTAAAGGAATCTTCCCTATTTAAAAGAATATTCAGGAGGTTCCTGGGTGGCTCAGTGGGTTAAGCATCTGCCTTCGGCTCAGGTCATAATTCCAGAGTCCTGGGATGAGCCTGGCTTCTGGCACCCTGCTCAGCGAGGAGCCTGCTTCTCCTCCCTCTGCTACTCCCCCTGCTTGTGCTCTCTCTTTCACACTCTCTCTTTCGCAAATAAATAAAATCTAAAAAAAAAAAAAAAAAAAAAAAAGTTTAAAGACTGTTCAGTAGAAATTCTCCTTGCTTAGAAGGCTGTTGTTTGGGGGGCACCTGGGTGGCTCAGTGGGTTAAGCCTCTGCCTTTGGCTCAGGTTATGATCTCAGGGTCCTGGGATCGAGCTCCACATCGGGCTCTCTGCTTGGCAGGGATCCTGCTTCCTCCTCTCTCTCTCTACCTGCCTCTCTGCCTGCTTGTGATCTCTCTGCCGAATGAATTAATAAATAAAAATCTTTAATAATAAAAAAAACAGGTGGCTGTTTGGTGAGAAATGAGAATTCTTCACCTAGTATGGTTTTTTTGCTAAATGTCCAGACTTAGTTTTCCAGGACTAGAGGTAATATTTGTTTATAAACACTAAAACTTTTTAAAAGAAGGAGGTCTTGGGGTACCTGGGTGGCACAACCAGCTAAGCTTCCGACTCTTCATTTTGGTTCCAATCATGATCTCGAGGTCATGAGATGAGCTCCACGTCAGGCCCCACACTTGGCAGGCAGTCTGCTGGAGATTCTGTCCCTCTGCCCCTCCCCGAGCTCGGGCTCATGATACCGCTCGCTCGCTCTCAAATAAATCTTAAAAAAAAAAAAAAAAAAAAAAAAAGGTCTTAAGTAATTAAATAGACCTAATACTTCCTGAGGCACTTTAAACCATGATTTCAAATTAAGTAGAAGTCTGGGTCAGTGCATCTTAAGCCCAAGGTAAGAGTTTCCGTTTTTCCAGTTTAGCACCTACAGGTATAAGTGGGGCGACATCTTCTCCTCCAGCCTCTGTTCTGCTGTGTTACTGCTTTGTTGTTTTTGTGTTCTTTGACCTAGGAAGAGGGAAGGTGTACTCTTTTTCCTTTGGGGCTCAAAGTGTAGGTCCCGAGGCTCTTCTCTGCAGCAGGAAGGAGGTTTTTCACAAAGCGTAGTCCCTCCTTAGCTGACATGTGGCATCCGCTGCTGTGACCAATGACCCTGAGTCCCGCAGTGTTTGTGCGCCACCTTTAAATCCTGCTGGTGCCGGGACGGGGACAGCAGTGAGAAAAATCACTGCAAATACCTGTCACACCTTTGCGGCATCTGTGAAAGGAAAGCTGGCTTTATGTACATACCTTGCAAAAAATAGAACGTGTATTTCCCATTTGGAGTGGAGTCAAGTCAGGACTTGAGTGTTTAGGAGCAGGGTCATTAGAAGGGAGATTCCAGTGCAGTCTTTTTAATTTACTTAGTTCAAATAATTTAAAAACTAAAAATTTTACATCGTTTCTACACATCTTTTTAGAGCTATTGCTGAAAAAGAGACTATCTTAGATACTAATATACATCTAAAGCTTGAACACATTAATCAGTTACAAAAAGTAATTATTGATTTACTGTTTAAGTATAAGGTTATGATTGAAGTATCAGCCTAGAACTCAAGGAGATTTGCTAACTCTCCAGAAGTATTTAAGTGATAAATAATTCTGGAGGGTTTTTTAATTAGATAATTTTTAAACTGTGATTATTAAAAGATCAGTAGCACATCAAAAATAAATAAGGAACCCACAAAATATCCCCTTAAAAAATAAATAAGGAACCCATAAAAATAAATAAGGAACCAACCCAAATTGCCACATTTGCCTTTTTAGCCTTTTATTCTTTGTTTAAATTTGCTATACGTAAAGTAAATCCCCAGTAGCATGGCTTATTTCATTATAAACCTCTTCGGAACGTGGCATTTCCTTTCATAACTCTACAGGCTGTGCTGACACCGCCTGTTTACTTCAAAGAAGGCTCTTGTCAGATTGAAGCAAATAACTTGTCTGGTACTTAGATTAGCCCTTGGCTGTAGAGGAGGACATCTGCTGCATCCGAGGAGACGGAGTTTGTTCTGAAGCTTTTCTTCATCTTACACTGTAACACGGAAACAGCTTACAGAGGAAACTTTACAAAGTCATGTAAATCTTTGTTTCTCAGCTGAAAAAGTAGTGTTGCCACCACAGTTTTTTTAAATAAAAAGTAAATGGCTGATATTTGACAAAACATGTAATGACTACCTCATAGATGAGGGCAACTCTTTGACAGAATAAAACCTAGCAAAACCAAATTTAAAAGAATCACAGTATACTCTTTACAAGGAGTTTTTTATTCACTTGAGAAAATATTTACCTTTGCTGGCTCATCAAGTGCTGGTGTTTGGAGTGACTCCTCTGACTGACTGCCCCTGGTTTTTCGTCTGGTCTTTTAAGGTGGTAAGTATAAGTAATTCTAAGTAATATATAGTATTACTAAACATATAGTAGTATTACATTACATTACTGTATATTATATATATCTCTCTCTCTTACATATATTAATATATGTAGTATATCATATACTATATATTATAGTATCATGTAATTATAAATAATATATGGTATTATAAGTAATATATAGTAATTATAAGTGCCGCTATCAGTTTTAGCTTCACTGGAAAGACTTGAAAGCCATTGTGCTCAACACAGCCCAACAAAAAAGAAATGTGCAGAGCTTTCTCACATAAGCTCTTTTACTCAAATTATTCATCATTTTTAATATCCACCAACTCACTAGAATGACCCCTCAGTGATCCGTTCCAATGCTAAAGACCCACAGTCATGACAGAACTGTAAGTAGGTTAAAGGACCTGTGGAATAGAGCTCCTATCTAGCAGTTTGTGGGAACAACTTTGAAATCAGATTTAGATGAAACCGTTGGAAAAAGTGATTTTCTTCCTTGCTTCCCCATTAGATTTTCTCATGACTTTTCGGTAGTGTGTGTACTGCAAAAGGGAAGCCCATTTTATTTTAAGCCTTAAACGGAACATATATAGGAATGGTTTTTGCCAAAATAGGCAGGGAGGATATGAACAACAAAGAAAATAATAGAAACATACTTAAGAAGAGAAGTCAGGAGATAGCCTCCCACCCTTTGTGGCTATCTTAATGCAACTCACTGTTGACACTGTTTAGTTTTTTTTAGATGTTTCTTTTTTCTTATGCTGGAAGTTCTGTTGAGCTCTTCATAGGAGAAAATAGAGAAATCTTTCTTTATCAAAAACAGGTGCAGATACTATGTTTATACTTTTTTTGTCAATGCTGTTTTATTTGACAACGGTAATTAAGCTGCTTAACAATTAAATTGTTCTTTATTATCTCTAGGCTTGGATCATTGATGAATCGCTATAGAGAATACTCAGTATAGACAAATTATAAAATACATTAAATAAAATTTTTCTTGAAATTTACATTGAACAGTTTAGTTTAAGAATGAAAGATGGAGGGATGTCTGGGTGGCTCAGTCAGTAAAGTGTCTGACTTCAGCTCAGGTCATGATCCTGGGGTCCTGAGATCAAGTCCGGCATTGGGCTCCCTGCTTAGCAGGGAGCCTGTTTGTCCCTTTGCCTGCCATTTCCCCTGCTTGTGCACTCTCTCTCCAACAAATAAATAAAATCTTAAAAAAAAAAAAGTGAAAGATGGGAAGCAATTATTCATATACATGGATTATTAAGTGTGTCTTCTGAAAGAGTATGTTGGGCAGGAGCAACATCAGTAATGGGTTTGAATAGCAGCCCTGGACCCTCCTTCCCCAAACAGACACAACAAATCAACAATACACCAACCAATTCCCTTTGTGAGAAATCCAAAAACTAGTTGAAAGGCTCCTGCGCCCCCAAGGTGAGTGTGAAACCAGCCACGGCAAAGCTGGTAGGAAAATTCAAAATACCATCTTGCCATAATCACTACCCCTGGCAAAATGCAATTTGATCGGAAGATAACCCCCAGCCCCCAGCTTCTCCCCAGGAAGAAAAGGAAAGAACTGAATCATATGTCTAACATTGTGATTTTTTTCTGGGCATGGCTGAAGCACTGGCTTCTGTCTCACCCACCTCAGAGGGCTAACAGGATGCGTGGGGGCCACTGAGAACTAAGATAGTGATTTGAATTAGTGAGGCAGTACTCACAAGAGTCCCTCCCCCTCATCCAGTGCAGAGTGAACAAGAGAGGAAAATAAAGACAAAAGGACTATGATACTGGCATAATACAATTAACAAGATTACAATAATAAATTCTTTCCTATCAATAATTACTTTAAATGTAAATGGATTAAACTCCTCAGTAAAAGGACATGAAGTAGAAGTAGTTGAATGGATTAACAAAAAAACAAGGTCCAACCCTATGTTGCCTACAGGATGCTCTTTAGATTTAAGGTCAGATGTATGCTAAAAGTAAAAGGATGGAAAAAGATAACTCCATGCAAATGTTAGCCAAAAGAGAGCAGGGGTGACCGTATTTATAGCACACAAAATGGACTTTAAGTCAGAAACTGTCACAAGGGACAAAGAAAGACATTATATAATGGGAAAAAAGGTCAGTTTGCCTGGAAGATAGAACAATTATAAATATATGTGCATGTCAAATCAGAAAACCTAAATACATAAAACCCTGAATATGTAAAGCAAACATTGATAGAACTGTGAAAAGAGAAATGAACTGCAATATACATAGTAATGGTAGGAGACTTCACTATTCCACTTGTAGTACCAGTTAGTATATCCAGACAGAAAATCTGTAAAGAAGCAGTGGACTTGGGGCGCCTGGGTGGCTCAGTGGGTTAAGCCGCTGCCTTCGGCTCAGGTCATGATCTCAGGGTCCTGGGATCGAGTCCCGCATCGGGCTCTCTGCTCGGCAGGGAGCCTGCTTCCCTCTCTCTCTCTCTCTCTCTGCCTGCCTCTCCATCTACTTGTGATTTCTCTCTGTCAAATAAATAAATAAAAAATCTTTAAAAAAAAAAAAAAAAAGAAGCAGTGGACTTCAACAACACTATAAACCAAGTGGGCCTAATATCTACATAGAACATATTACCCCATAGAAGCAGAATATACTTTCTTCTGAAGAACACAAGAAACATTCTCCAGGATAGTTCAGGGGTCAGATCACAAAATGAATCTTAACAAATTTAAGAAAACTGAAATTGCATCAAGTATCCTTTCAAGTCACAGCGGAATGAAACTAGAAATGAATAGAAGTAATCCTGGAAAATTCACAAATAAGTGAAAATTCAAGAATACACCCTTGAGGGACACCTGGGTGGCTCAGTTGGTTAAGCAGCTGCCTTGGGCTCAGGTCATGATCCCAGCATCCTAGGATCGAGTCCCACATCGGGCTCCTTGCTCGGCTGGGAGCCTGCTTCTCCCTTTGCCTCTGCCTGCCATTCTGTCTGCCGGTGCTCGCTCTCTCCCTCTCTCTCTCTGATAAATAAATAAAATCTTTTAAAAAAATTAAAAAAAAAAAAAAGAATACACCCTTGATTAACCAAATGAGCCAATGAAGAAATCAAAAGGGAAATTAGAAAATACCTTGAAACTAATGAAAATAAAAACACAACATGCCAGAACTTGCAGGATGTAGCAAAAGTTGTACAAAGAGGGAAGTTTATAGAAACAAATAGTTTATAGTAATAAATATTGACTAAGAAGGAAGATCTCAAGCAATCTAACTTTATACCTCAAGGAACTAGAAAAAGGAGAACAAACTTAGCCCAAGTTAGCAGAAGGAAAGGGATACTAAGATTTAGAGCAAAGATAAAATGAAATGGAAAATAGAAAAGCAATAGAAAAAATGAAACTAAGAGTTGATTTCTTTTTTTGAAGACCAACAAAATTGACAAAATTAAGTAAAAAAAAAAAAGATGACTCAAGTAAAATCAGAAATTATTTGGCTGGGTCAGTCAGTAGAACATACGACTCTTGATCTCTGGGTTTTAAGTACGAGCCACACATTGGGTATAGAGATTCCTTAAAAACGAAAACTTTACAAAAGGAAGAAGAAAGAGGAGATGTTGCAAATAATGTCACAGAAATAAAAAAGGATCGTTAGGGACTACTAAGAACAATTCCATGCCAACAAATTGGATAACCTAGAAGAGATGTATAAATTCCTGGAAACATACAACTTATCAAGACTGAATCTTGAAGAAATAGAAAATCTGAGCAGACTTCTAACTAGCAATAAGATTGAATCAGTAATCAAAAATCTCACAAGAAAGAAAATGCCAGGACCAGATGGCTTAATTGGTGAATTCTGCCAAACATTTAAAGAATTAACACCATTCTTTCTCTCTCTTCCAAAAACTTGAAGAGCAGGGAACACTTCCAAACTTATTTTAAGTGGCTAGCATTACCCTGATACCAAAGCTTGACAAAGACATCATAAGAAAAGAAAATTACAGACCAATATCCCTGATGAATGTAGATGCAAAAATCCTCAACAGAATACTAGTAAACTGAATTAAGCAGCAAGTTAAAAGGATCATATGCACTAATCAAGTGGGATTTATTCCTGGTAGGCAAGCATGATCAACATATGAAAACCAACTAATGTGATACACCATAATAACAGAACATAGGATAAGAATCATATGATCCCCCTCAAAGATGCAGAAAAAAACATTTGACAAAATTTAACACCTTGTGTAAAGAAAAAAACCTAAACAAACTAGGAATAGAAGGAAACTACTTTAACATAATAAAGGCATATATGAAGGTCCCACAGTTAATACCAGTTTTAGCTCTGGGATCAAGAACAAGACAAGGATGACCACTCTCCATCTCTATTCAGCATAGTACTAGGAATTTTAGAGCAATTGGGCAAGAAGAAGAAATAAAAGACATTTAAATAGGAAAGGAAAAAGTAAAACTCTTTACAGATAATACAATCTTATAGATAGAAACCCTTGAAGAGTACACACCCACCCACACACAACCCGTTAGAATAAACAAATTCAATATGGGCACCTGGGTTGCTCAAGCATCTGCCTTTGGCTCAGGTCATGATCTCAGGGTCCAGGGATCAAGCCCCACATCGGGCTCCCTGCTCAGCAGGAAGCCTGCTTCTCCCTCTCCCACTCTCCCCGCTTGTGTTCCCTCTCTTGCTGCCTTTCTCTCTGTCAAAATAAATAAACAAAATCTTAAAAAAATAATAAATGCAATAAAGTTGCAAGATCAAAATCAATACACAGAAATCAGTTGCATTTTTATATACTGGCAATGAACTGTTTGAAAATAAAATGAGGAAAACAATCCCTATGTGCAATAGCATTAGAAGAATAAATGAATAAATCTAACCAAGGAGGTGAAAGGCTTGTATAGTGAAAACTAAACACTAATGAAAGAAATTAAAGAAGACACAAATAAATGGGAAACATACCATGTTCATGGACTGAAGACTTAATATTGTTAAAATGTCCATACTACATGAAACGATCCACAGATTCAGTGCATACAAAAATCCCAGTGGAATTTTTTACAGAGATAGAAAAAACAATCCTAAAATTCAAAAGGAACCTGGAATAGCCAAAAGAGTTTTGAGAAGAACAAGGCTGGAGTAATCACACTTCCCAATTTCAAAATACAGTATGGACCTACACGAACAAAACTGTGTGGTATTGGCATAAATACAAGCATAGAGACCAGTGGAACAGAATAAAGAACCCAGAGATGAACCAATGCATATATTGTCAACTGTGTTCCATCAAGGCTGCCAAGAATATACAATAAGGAAATGATAGTTGTCAACATATGGCTCTAGAATGACTATATTCATATGAAAAAGAATGAAATTGAATCCTTGTCTTAAAGCATATACAAAACTCAGAATGGATAAAGATTTAAACTCAAGATCTGAAACTGTAAAACTCCTAGAAGAAAGCATTGGGAAACTTTATTGGGAAGCATTATTCAGAGTAGCCAAAATGGGGAAACAGCCTAAATGTCCATCAGTGAATGAAAGGATAAAGAAAATGTGTTTGACACACACACATGCACATATATGTATACATACACATATATACAGACAATGGAATATTATTCATCCGTTAAAAGAAGGGCTGAATAATACTTGGATAAACCTTGAGGTCATTATGCAAAGTGAATATTCCAGTCACTGAAGGGCAAATACCTCATGACCTCACTTAAATGAGGTATCTAAAATAGACTCAAAGAAGCAGGAGTAGAATGATGGTTGCCTAGGGCTGGCGGGGGAGGGGAAAACAGGAAGTTGCTGTTCAGTGGGTGTAAAGTTTTAGTTACGCAAGGTGATCAAGTTCTAGAGGTTTGCGGGGTAACATTGAGCCTGTACTTAACAATACTGTATTGTAAACTTAAAAAGTTAATGGTATACATCTCATGTTAAGTTTTCTTACCACTGTAATATATTGAGGGTCTAAATTTATTTTCAAGTCAGTTTCTTGTTCATGTACTGTTATAACTTCTTCATAAGCCCTTATTAATACCATAGCCTGTTGGTGGCTGTGGTTTGATGCAGAGCCCCTGTATGAATGCCAGTGTCTGTTCAGATGGCTGAACTTCAGAATTAAGCTTCCCAGGGTTCCCTGTAGCACTCCTGAACCACAAATCCATTGCGGCTCCAAACAACCCTACCCTTGGCATTGAGTATATCCTTCTGTCATGTTGAGGAGAGGTGATGTGTGTGCCCTCTCCTTAACTAGGCCTCAACCTTGGCCTGTGAAACTGGATTCTCATCACAAATTATTTCATACACACACACATGCACACACACAGTCTAAGGGACTTGAACAAATACTAGCATAGTTTCTGTCAACACAAACTATGTCACTGAAGACGACAACTCCAGCCCCGTTAAAAAGAATCTCCTGTTTGTTCCAGATAGCACCTGACACTAGTGCCCCTATAACCCAGACTCTGTGGGTGTGTAGGACCCTAACTTCAGGAAACACCAGGTAGCGAGCCCAGGTGGCCCAGTCACACTGACAAACCAACCCCTCCTTCCACGTCTCTGTTTCTGCTTATGATTCCGCTCAACAGCACCCCCTGCCGGCCCCCATTCTTCCTTTAAAATGCCGTCACCCCTGTCTTGATAGAAGTTGAGTTCAGTTCACGATGGACTCTCTTCCTTATGGCAGTAGTTCCTACTGGTTAAAATCTGTTCTTACCTCCTTAGTTTCTAGTTTTGTTTAGCTTTGACACCAGTAACAGGCGCTGTTAGGTCAGCTCCTGTCACCGTGTACCCCAAGCGGCTACGGGGGAGCCAGAGACACTTACTCTCCTCAGAGTCATTTCAGAAGTCACTTCATCTTAGCTCTCCTGTTGAAGAAGTTTATTAGTAGCCACGGGAAGAAATTACTGTTTTCATGTACTAAGAAATATATTTAGGGTTTTTTTTTTTTGTTTTGTTTTGTTTTTAAGCTTGGAACATTTTAAAACAGGAAAGGATCTGAGAGCCCATTTAATAAAACTTTTTTAGCTGACAGAGGAAACCAGCATTCAGGGAGGTAAATGATGAATTCAAAGTTACATAAGTAGTTCGGGATGAAAATAAAACCAGATACCTGGCCAGCTGACTCCCAGTACTGAGTCCTTTGCAAATGAAAGCATGTTTCCCCCAACAGAGTCAGACTGTCTAACCAAACAGGGCTAAGCAGATACCAGTGTCACTTAGCATCTCCTTCCCAAATTAAAGGTACATATTTACCCCCCAAGGACCGTGTGATGGTGAGTGCCTGCAGTAGGCATTTTCACCTACTCTAAAGATCTGCTATAGAGCTGTATTCCTGGAACAATTTTTCTACCTCATTCAGTGCATACTTAAATATATATATATATGCATATATATATTTTTAAAGATTTTATTTGTTTATTTGACAGGCAGAGATCACAAGTAGGCAGAGAGGCAGGCAGAGAGAGAGAGGAGGAAGCAGGCCCCCTGCTGAGCAGAGAGCCTGATGCGGGGCTCGATCCCAGGACCCTGGGATCATGACCTGAGCCGAAGGCAGAGGCTTTAACCCACTGAGCCACCCAGGCGCCCCTATATATATACATATATTTAAGATTTTATTTATTTGCTTAAGAGAGATAGAGCACAAGAGGGGTGAGGGGCAGAGGGAGAAGCAGGCTCTCCGCTGAGCATGGAGCCTAATGCAGGGCTCAACCCAAGGACCCTGGGCTCATAACCCGAGCTGAAGGCAGACACTTAACCAACTGAGCCACCCAGGCGTCCCTTAGAAATATATTTTAATAGTATATTCACGTAGTTGAAAGTTATAAATGTTCAAAAGGTTATCTGATGAAAATCCCCTTTCCTCTACTATCCCCAGGCCACCCAGTTCTGTTCCCCAGAGGTACTGGCTTCTCTATTTACTATGTATCCCTCTGGAGATATCCTAGTTAAACGTGTGTTTTAATTAGTCTTACACTCAGACTGTTCCCTTCCACCACCAGAAACCACGTGTGGGCATCTTAGAAGAGTGAATAAACTTAAAAAGGGAGTCTGAAAGATAATGGGGAACAATGTTCTAGCAACAAGAGTTATTTAACATTAAAATTGATCCCTGAGACCAAGTATTTCCTTCTCTGAAACTCTTTAAACAGGATAGTGTGTCATCTTTATGAGGTAATTTGTAAGTGGTTATTCTCCAGTGAAACCATGAAATAACCAAAATTACATGTTTAGCGCAAGGATACAAATTTTTTATTGTAGATATTTTTGGTGAGATTTCTTTCCCATGTTTATCAGAATAAGTGTGTTTTACAAATGATGACTGGGGCGCCTGGGTGGCTCAGTTGGTTTAGCGTCCCACTCCTGATTCTGGCTTGGGTCATGAGCTCAGGGTTGTGGAATCAAGCCTGGTATCCAGCCCTGTGTTGGGCATAGAATCTGCTTAAGATTCTTACTCTCCCTCTCTCTTTGCCCCTCCCCACCAACTCTCTCCCACTTCCCCCTTTAAAAAAAAAAAAAAAAAAATGATTGCTATAGTCAGCTGTGAAATTACATTTCATCCTTTTTATTTAAACCAGGAAATACTCTGTTAACCGGTTGATGAATTCTGTCATTTACAACAGTTTGATTTCAGTGACTCTGTGTGTCTTTAGTTTAAAAATATTCAAATCTAGCCTTTAAAGCATTTGAAAACTAGTGCTCTGAAACTCCCAACAGAGAGGTCTTTCAAAAATAAAGTTCTACTTCATTGGCATCTCTGAACAGAAGATCCTTCTAGAGAGCAAAGGGACATCATGGTATGTTTGTTCCTCTCTACATCATGGCATCTTTAGACATTTGCCAGCAGTGGGGCTGAGGTTACTAGGAGGAGCATATAATCACTTTGTTATCTGCTCCCCTAGCTGAAAAGACAAAAGCAAAATACATAGACAAAAACGTTAGCTCCTTCTGGAACTAGTCCCCATGGCTGATAGTTAAACTCTACTACAAAAAAGGTGAAGATTTATAGAAGCATGTATTTTTATAGTTGGAATTTCCCAATATGGTCTGTCTGTATTCAAAAATGTAGATGAATACTAGTCTTCAAAAAATAAAAGTACTGGTGAGATACTATCACTGGTTCCAAACGTAAATGTTCTGAACGATTTTACATTTTCTTCTTATACCACCTTTGGCTCATGGTTTGGCTCATTTTAAATTACTGGTATTAATTCTGTTACATTTTTAAATAATTACATCTAAAAATCGTTTAGAATGGAGTACACTGATATTGAACGCTGCCTGCAATGAGGGACAGCCATTGAATGGGTGGCCTGAGGGCCCGCAGCTTTCCACCAGCCTGTTTGGTTCTCAGTGTATGCAGGACAGAGGGCGTGTTGTCTCAGCCCCATGTGAAGCCTGCAATCCAATAGAGAAGACAGCAGGAAAAATAGGAGACAGAAATTTACTTCATCCATTATTGGAAGTATTTTGGAGGCCAGTTTTATAGGAAGATTTGGACATTGGTTTATAGTTTAAAAAAGAAAGAAGCTTTTGCTTCATTTGCAGGAAGACTTAGGACAAAGGCTGAAGTTTGGGCACAAATACATTTACTAGTAGTCCCTAAGGATCTGCTTGTGACAGGCAGCATGTGACAACTTGGGGTGCAGGCTTGCCCTTGAGAAGCTCGCAGATTAATGGGAAAGATAGGTGTGTGAAAACACAGCAAAGTTGAGAGTAGCGAGGAGCTCAGGTTAAAGTGAGAATAATCCCCCCCCCCAAAAAAATGTGAGGATAATTCTGTATGGTGGGTCCCGAAAGCCTTCATGCATGATGTCTGAGCCCCTTTCTGTACCAGACACCGTACTGGACATTGGAGATAAAACACAAGTCACAGTTTTGCTTTGCTGTAAGAAGACCTGGTTCTGTGTGTGGGCAGGGAGGGGGTGGGGGGTGTTGCTGGGGAAAGGGTAAAGTCCTGAGTTTCATCTGGGAACATGTTGATTCTGAAGGGCCTTTGGCACATCCAGGGGTAGATGACAGGTAAGAAATATCCGATGTGGGAGTCTGGAGCGTAGGGAAGAGACCTGAGCAGAGAGACAGCCGAGGGCCAAGCTTAGAAGAGACAGAGCTGGGAAGGAGGAGCCGGCACCAGCCCTTCCGGAGCTCCAGAATGCGGGAGTAGAAGCAGAGATTGATGCATGTGCCTATTTGTGTATCATTATTATTAGACTTTTCTTTCTTGTTCTCTTAAAGTCCTTTGTGTGCATAGGCTTTGTCTCATTGGAAGTGATTAGGCAGGAAAAGAACTTGAAACAGAGGAGATTTTTTAAAATCTGATTTCATGTTGTATCAGTGTACTTCAGTTATCTGTGACATACTTGTTCCCAAACAGAGTAACTTCCTCCATCATTGCTTGACAGCTAGACTGCTGGTGCTGCTTTTTTCCTTCCTCCTGATCTTAATAATGCATTATCTTCCCAGGAGAGCTGTAGCTGGGATTGATTCATGGTGGAGAATTTGGGGGCTGGCTTTCGTGTAATGTTGAACCCTGATGCCTCACTAAATCACACATCCTTTATCCAGAAATTAGCTGTCTGTTCTATTGTCTGGTATCCGTTCTTCTCTAAAATGGAAAAATGTGAGCGTTACTCAACAGATAGTTCCATACAGAAGCATTTCTTCCCTCCCTTCATAGATTGTTACCGCCACGTGCCATCGACTGGGATAGGCCCCGGGGAGGTAGTAGTGAGCGGAGCACACATAGGCCATGTATAGGCCATGTCCCAAAAAGGTTACAGGCTAGCGGAGAAGTCAGACAGAAACCAAATGATGGCACAGTGAAGTACGAGAACGGTGGGGATCGCACCGGTGGAAGACTGTAGAGTAGTGTGGCCCTGTAGCAGGAGGGGTTGGAAGTGGTTTGGGATTGATACATACCATCAATCCGGAGTACTTGGGAAGAGTAACTGTCGGCTGTGGCCTGCTCGTGTGCTGTCTTTATAGGAAATGGCCATTGTAAATGATAAAATAACCCCTTCACCCAGCACGAAGGTACATGACTGCTCTTCAAAACACATTTGAGCAATGAGGGAGAATGTGGGAAGAGGGACAGAAACAGCCTGCTTCCTGGGGACATCACCCGTGACACTGGCCTTAGAGAGAGGCTGCCACATGTCTTTTCCTTCTGAAATGTATAAATTAGGGGCACCTGGGGGCCTCAGTCAGTGAAGCGTCGGCCTTTGGCTCAGGGCATGATCTCAGGGTCCTGGGACTGAGTCCCGCATCGGGCTCCCTGCTCAGCCGGGATGCTGCTCTCCGCCCTGCCACCTCTCAAATAAATAAATAATATCTTTAAAAAAAAAAAATGTATACATTGTACATTTTGGTTGAAGTTACGAGAAGTCCTGGCCCGTCTTTATCCCCAGTGAAAACCTCCTGGTGAGCTCATTCAGCGCCACCTCCTGCTTTAGCACACCGGACCCCCAGCCCCGGTGCCCCGTCCCTCTGTGTCGGTGCCTTGGGAGGTCTCTGTGACATGCTGGCCATTGCTTCCTTTCTCCACTGGCAGCCAGAGATTGATCGTCTTCTAAAAGGTTCCGTTGTGTTCCTAGTAGTTTGTGGTTTGTGTGTTTCTTCTTTAAGATGAGTGTAGTAACAGATTCCTCACTGCCTCTGCAGAAAACGGATTTAGCCTTTTTTTTTTTTTTTTTTTTTTTTTTTTTAGTTTTCAGTCATTGAAATGTAGACCTGTTTAAAGAAATATTTGATGGACAGTGTATTCTAAAACAGTTCAGTGAATTCTGTGAGCTTTTTACTACTTAAATATAACTTCCATTGCAGTTGATCTGTCTTAATCATCAGGATTTATGTCCTAAAAAAATGCCTTTTGATGGTCACTGACTTTACTTCATTTAACAAGAAGTACTGTTAAGTGGTCTCTGTGTCCAAAGCTGTTAGGTACCAGGGGGACAGCCGTAGACAGTCTTTGCCTCCAAAGAGCTTAGTGACAAAATGTTAACAGCAAAAAGGGGCAGGGACCTAACAAGCCCCTTTCCCTGTGTGTAAATCCTGGTCTTTGCAGTAGGATAGCCCACTTAACGGCCTTGTCAGCTGCCCTGACTGCTCAGGCTGTTTCTGCATCTGTAAAATGGAGAGGATTTGCATGCCTTTGACAGTCATTGCTGACAGATGCACAGATCTCAGGAAACACAAAAGATGTAACGTTTTAAATGCCAACGGGTACAGAAGCTACAGAGCCCACCACCCAAGGCAGAAGAGAACATGGTATATTCTCTACGAGATCCTGCTTGCCATGTTGCCGAGGTTCCCCTTGGTTCATCCCGTTAATGTCATCCGTGCATGAACCAGCAAGAGGACACAACTCCTGTCGGGGGCTTCTAGAAGCTGTGAGGCGCTCCTCTGCTGACCTGATGGGGGGCTGGGGGTAACCCTTTCTTGGCCCTGCCTCTGCTTTAACTCTGGCCACGGCATGTTCCTGAGCATGTGCTCCAGGGCCAGGTGAAGTGAGGGGAATTCTGGGCGGCAGCGCTCCGCACACTGAGGTGTCAGCCTAGCTGAGCTCCATATCGACAGTGCTAGAACTTAACTCCCAGAACTGTTTTGACAATACACAAGGTAAAGCCATTAGTGTAGTGCTAAGCATGAAGTGAACACTCAGTGACTGCGTTAATACTGTTAGTACATTATAACATTAATTACTAATTAATACATTAAAACTGATATTATTCTTAGTTAAATAGAACATTAGACAAACGATTTCAGGAGTATCATCTTTCCAAGTGTGGTTAGATCAGCTGCTTATGTAACCAAATTTATTTTCTCTTTTGTCAGACTGAAAGCTGAAGTGTTTCTTCTAAATTTGGGAAATCCTTTCCGAACCTTTGCTGCTGCTTTTTTTTTTCCCCAAGAAAAATAAATACCATCTTCTTAACCCTTGTTCTCCAACCAGAAAACCCAAGCATGCAAACAAAAACAACCCACAAGCAGTGAGGCAGTGATTTTGCTGCTTTTGTTTGTACATGTCCCCACAGTATGACAGATGTGTTTCTTTTGCCATCAGTCACATTAAAGTGCTAGAAGACTAAAATTCTTGCAATAATAACCAGCTAAGTTTCTGGTGAACTGCTCGGTTATCTCAGTCCTAAATACATTTTGTCCTTCTGAACAAGTTGGGGTGACGAGGTTTGCCAGGACCGCAGCCCATCTGCGCGTCCGTCAGGGGTGCCGGTCCTTGCTTGCAGGTGCTGTTCGGCACGGCTGACGGGCAGGTGATCGTCATGGACTGCCACGGCAGGATGCTGGCCCATGTCCTCCTGCACGAGTCCGACGGCATCCTCAGCATGTCCTGGAACTACCCCGCCTTCCTGGTGGAGGACAGCAGCGAGAGCGACACCGACTCGGACGACTACTCCCCGCCCCAAGGTAGCCGCGGGGGCCGGGGCGGGGGAGCACACGCACAGCACCCTCACCTCTGGGAAGGGCTCTGGGGTCGCGCAGCGCATGTGGGGAGCATCTGGGCCTTGACTCGGCGGCCTCCCCTCTGCCTTCCCTTTTCCCCCGAGTCTGCGCAGGCTGAGGAGACTCCACGGGCTTAGGTTTCACTAGACGTGCCGTGACCCTGCCCCTGTCCCTAGGGTGTTGTGCGGCTTTGCTGCTCAGCGGGACGCCAGAGAGCTGGGATGAGAACTGCTGTGCTGTTACTGCAGCTTTGTCTGTGGTGTCCCACGTCCCAGTGTCCTTAAAGCCCACAGCTTCAGCTGTGCAAGGAAGGATTAGTTCTGCCGGGATGCAGACCAGGATGCTGGGCTGCTCTTTGTGTCCCGTCTTTTTTATTTTGGGGGAAACTTCCTTTTCTCAGCTTGGAAGAACTTGTCTTCCCCTCATAAACCTCACAGTGGAGTTAGACCGGACCCATTGGCATCCAGTTTTTTAATCTGGAGCGGCAGGGAAACGTTTTAGGCCTTTGGGGTAATTTCAGAATCCAGCCTCCTTCGCCTTTGCAGTGTCTTTTATCCCTCAAATGTGTAGGAGCTCCCCCCAACACACGCCAACACACACATCCACACAAAAGCAGAAGAAGCTGTTAGCGTCCAGGCTGGCCATCATCTACAGTAGCATTCAGCACTGGCCTACTTGCAGATTTGGCTCTTCCCCAGGACTCCGCCCCTCTTTTTTTAAGGTAAAATATATTATGAATTGTGGCAGACTAGACGTGGCCAGACTCCTCCAGGACTTCACCCTCAGCCTGGACAGCCGCGTCCACGCTGCTTGCCGAGCGCCCATGATGGCCGGGACAGTTTCTCCCTTTCCTGTGACCGGGGGCATATTCATCCTGTGAGGGGCTGGTCTCGAGACTATGCTTTAATTTTGTCCCCCAACAGCATCTGCCTCCATTGGTACTTGGAGTGCTCCCATTTTGTCTCCTATCCCAGATGTGACCCAGTACGTGATACTTCCCAGAGACAGACACATGCTTGTTCAGTCAATCGTGTAGAGAGAAGACGATGTTTGTACAGGAGAGAAACTGTAGATGGGGGTGCTGTTTCAGGATGAGTGGGACTGTGGGGGGGCAGAGAAAGAGGACTTCCGTTTGAGAAGTCATCATACCCTTTCCTACTAGGACCATAACCCTGGGGGAAGTGTTGATCATTTCTCCAGCCTCCTATTAATAAAGCTAGTGTCTTACAACATTGGATACTTTTCAGCATACTTTTAAAACAGAACTTCACTAGAGGGAAAGCAGGTTTACTCAGTTACATGTATTATGGGAAGAAACAAGAACCAGAGGCCAAGTTTGTGAAGCAGGTTCAGAATAAGTCCAAGAATAGAATTTAGTCCCTGGCTGCTACTCTAACATGAGCCATGTTTGGAAGTGGCTAGGGTTTGCCTTTCACCTAGAGAATAGTTTTTCTTGGTGGCCCAGGGAATTTGAGCTTAGAGGTGGGTACCTACAGCATCTTAAAGTGAAGCAAAGGAAAGTAACAACTGAGGGTCATCCACAGGCGGGGCTGAGTTGGGGGCGAACCTGGGGATGTCAGGCCCTTCCACTCTGGATGGATGGCTGTGGGGGGTGAACCCAGCATGGGTGTGAGGCCTCCAGGAACCATGATTTATTCTGGCCTGTGGGAGGGACTAACTTTTACTTTTGAAATAACGTGAAAAAATCCAGAACATGACCCATCACGGCATTTCCTTAACATCCATGAGTACTCCTTGAACTTCCAAGGCTGTATTTTCTTTATACTGGCTGTGCACTGCAGATGTAGCAGAATTCGTTATGAGCCACATCCAGCCCTGGCCTTTCTCCACATTTGGGGTCTGTTATGATAAAAACTGAATAAAGGACTCAGAGTGACTGCTATGTTTCCTCATTTCCTAAAATGTTCAGTGAAAGAACATTGGTGTTGAAAAGCAACTTTTCTTTATTCATTGGGCCAGAATTAAGAAATCATTTTCATCCCTCTTTGACCATCCTTCCACATTATATGACATTACAATAATTGGTGTTTACACATCATTAGAAACATGACACATTAACACACAAGTTAATAATCTTTTCACACATATTCTCGCCACCATAAAACAGAGCCCAGGGTACCCCCCTTGCTGCCTCCAGGGCTGGCTGTCGCCATCCTTCTTCTCATTCCAGACTTCTCTGGCAAGCGGCCCTCTGACGGTCTTGTGTAGGTTCTGAGTGATCTAGAACACGGCCGTCTTCGGTGACCGCCTGGCCCAGAGTCCAGTTTGCAGTGGCAGGTCATGTGCAGGACTGCAGCCGCGCCCAGATGGGGGTCCTGTGCGCCTGCCGCCTCTTCACTCGGCACTTTTGTCCCGGCAGATGGACCAGCAGCGTATCCCATCCCGGTGCAGAACATCAAGCCACTGCTCACCGTCAGCTTCACCTCGGGGGACATCAGCTTAATGAACAACTACGATGACTTGTCTCCTACTGTCATTCGCTCAGGGCTGAAAGGTACAGAAGGCCGCATGGGAACCCAGACCCACACTCAGCCCTGTGTGCCTTTGCCTTCCAGTGGGGGTCCTACGCCTCGTCCTTATCCATTCCCGTCCCTCTGCAGTGACCTCTCCCAGGCTTCGTGGAGTCCGTGAATGAAGGCCATTTTCTTACCTCCTCTGCCTACCTGCTAAGGCCATACCCAGGCTTATTGCAAGGAGGGATTCGTCTTTGGCTTTCTGTTCTTTCCCTGCTCTGACAAGAGTGGTCTTTCTCAGGTGTGTGGTGTTTGCCTCTGGCTGATGTTCTCTGTCTGGACAGCATCAGGCCTCAGCACCTGCAGTTCCTGAGGCGGCAGCCCATGTGCAGCACAGCTTTGCAGAGGCCGCTGTTATTTTGAGGCTTATTAAGGATCTGGTGGTTGCGTGGTAAAGTTACCTCAGCAGACTGGAGCTTCCACACTTGCCAGACTGAGACACTGATGTAAAACATCAGCCACCAAGTACTGACACTTTCCTGACAGATGTTATGAAATCTATTATCTCGTGAGAAAAATCGCTGTCTGCGGGCATTTGGTGTTTGCCAAATTTTGCAGCTTGAGAATATTTACTCATTTTGTGACCCTGATGAGTTCTTTGGGAAAACGTTTTTCTGTCTTCAGGATTAAATGGTGCAATGTAGAAATTTCTGGACTGCCTCTGGTCTCAAAATAAAGGGGCCTACTCTAATCTGAATGAGAGGTAAAGGGCAAACCAGAACCTGCAGTTCAGCTTCCTGCCGTTATTCAGAACTGGCCGTCAGACCAGAGAGACCTGTCAGGTGCTTCTTGTCTGAATTATTCATGAATCACAGGGATAGGGAGACTCAAGTCCGTATACTTAACTATTGATTGCCTGGAATGCATCATACATGTCCATACACACCCAAGCACTTAATAATTCTATTTTAAAAGTATAGAATTTTTAAAAAGATTTTATTTATTAGAGAGAGAGAGAGAGAGAACATGAGTTGGAGGAGGGGCAGAGGGAGAGCCAAATGTGGGGCTCAATCCAAGACTTTAGGATCATGACCTGAGCCAAAGGCAGACACTTAACCAATTGAGCCACCCAGCCGCCTCAGAACTATAGAATATTTTTAGAAGTTCTGCTCCCTTTTATGGGAACTGTTTCAAAACTGTAATTATAAGGAATTATTTACCCTATGAACTCCTGAGGGACATGAACTATGTAGAAGTCCCTCTTTATTCCACAAATGGGCTCCTTTAGAAGCTGAGTAAGTATTTTTTGCATGTGATGATGATGATCTTAAATTCCTTGCTCTTTTCTGTGTTCTTTTCTGAAAGTTGTGACCTTTGTGGAGCTAAAATGCAGGGATGGTCATCAGAAATTCTCACATATATTTTGTAATCCAAGCTCTTCTTTTCTTCATCAGAAATTCTGTTTTCAGGGGTGCCTGGGGGGCTCAGTCAGTTAAGTGTCTGCCTTCAGCTCAGGTCGTGATCTTGGGGTCCTGGGATCCAGCCCTGTGTTGGGCTCCCTGCTTCTCCATCTCCCTCTGCCCCTCTTCTCTCAAATAAATAAAATCTTGAAAAACAAACAAAAAAAGAAACTATTTTTAAACCTTTAACCAAGTTGATTAATTTCATCAGAACGTGTCTCTAATCTGGAGTCCTGACCTTTTTCCCTACTGAGTATCTGATCAGGACTGAAAATAGCATATTTACCACTCAGTTCCACTGTATTCTTTATATAGCAAATTTTTCCAGTTCTTTGCTATCCTACTTGCCTTATGGAAACTTTTTTTTTCTTTCTTGGCCACATTAGTTTTCTGTCTTTCAAACTAAGTTGTATTAGAGTAGTACTTTTAACACACCCCCACCAAGTGTGCACTGGATGATTCACACATATGAGGTGGCTTATGAAGGTGACCTGGGGTGACCTTCCCAAATGTGCAAGTTTTTGACTTGAGTTTTATCCTAAAAACAGTCAAATTTAGCATTCTTTTCATTGCCTGACTAGAAATCTAAATTTAACATGAAAATATTTTCAACCTTACACTTTCATGAGTGACATGCTTTTGGACAGTCTTCACTGTAAGAAGTTAGATGAAATTTAAGTGAGTCGATGTCATGTGATAGGGCCTGGGTATAGGCAGTTTCTTTTTGTCTTGGTTTCAGAATGTTATAAGGACTTGGTCTTACTTGTAGTATCAACAGCAGTATTTTTTTTTTTAACTCATTTGTTTTTTTGTTCACTGCTTTGTGGGTTATGTTACTAAATACTGGGAAGAGGTAGCCAGAAAGCTGCCAAGAGGCCCCGTGGCAACTTTCTCCATCCACTGGATTCTATCCTATTATGGACAAGTCAGTTGCTTCTCATATAAAGTGGACTGAAAGGGTCTAGTCTTTGTCTGTTACTATTTCAAAAGAAATATCAGAGAACTTTTCTAGTGAATTAACATCACTCATGATATTTTCTAATGTATCACCAATGCTTTAATTTATGTCATTGCAAAATAACAGAATGGCAAATAGCTCACAGTCCCCATGACCAGCCTCTTCTCCACAACTGTCAAACTTTTCCTTGCAGATTCATAGGGTGGTGGGTAGTTTTGCTTTGCAGATATTTGCTGAGGAAATTCTGCCTTGAGGAAAAATCTGCAGAGTATCCCAACTTTGGGGACTTCTGTTTATCACATACTGAACCATAAATTAGTTCACTTTGTTGGGGATTGTTGCCCTTTGTTACTATACTCTTCCTTGACAATGTAGGGGAGGAAAGACTTTTCCCTCTAGAAATCTTGGGTTCTCTGACTGGGGCCCTAGAAGTTAGACTGACAAAAGACAGATTGACGAGAGAAAAAGAAACAAGTATATTAACACGTGCATTACATTTACCTGTGGAAGTGTTCAGAGATGAGTAACTCAAAGGGGTGGGTAGAACTTGGGCTGTTATAGCATGTTAACAAAAGAATAATGTGTTTTTTGGAGAAGTGACAAGACAAAGGGAAAGGCTTAACGTTTCTAGGGCAGCAGACTGTGGGAAGGTAAGCATATGGGAATCTGGTGGGAGAAAGGGCTCCTTCCTGAAGTTCGTCATGTAGATTCTCCTGATTCTCTCTGTGGGCTGATAAGGGTCTGGAGATGTCCTCTGTGATTAACTTCTATCCTTTATGGTCAGGGGGTGCAGTGGGGGATGGGGCCCTCCCAAATTTACATCCTGCATTTTGGCGGATAGGGAGGACGGAGAGAACTTTCTTTGTATCTGCTGCTTCTCAGTTGCCTTTAGCTCAAAATAGTTTTTATCCCAGTGTGGCATATTTTGAAGTGTCCTTTTCTCCTACCCTTCAAGGAAAAACAGTTGAGTGATGTACTCAGAAATTCTCTGGCCTAACCAGTTCCTTTCTTGTGGTAAAGCAAGCTCTCAAAGGCACTGTTCATTTCATCCGATATGTGTCTTAAGATCAAAGAATTGAAACCCCTAGGCTTTGTTTCTTTGTTTTACAGAATTTCCTCTTTTTGTCACTTCATAGAACACACTGAGAAGGTCAAGAGGGGAGTTTTGATTTTGAGGTAGAGGGGTTTTGGTCAGCAGTCCTGTCTACACCTGTAGTTCAGGCTGGTAGACATTGTAGCCATCAGCCTGAGTATACGCTGATATTCTGTCCTTAATATGTTCACCGGAAGCACTGTTATTAAAGAAAAAAAGTACGTGTTATTTTACCATCACACAGTTTCCTACTTTGTGCATGTGCTTACCTTCTCCCTCTCAACCCAAACTCCATGTACACAAATGCAAGTACACAATGTCTAACGTTTAGTAAAATGATAAATCATCAACATGGACATCCAAGGGATGGAGGCCTCTGTGAACTTCAGACTTCTAGCCAGCAGCTCAAGTACATGTGGTGTTTGGTCAGAGCACTGTTCTTTCTCCACTAATCCTTGGCTGCCTCTTTTGGACCCAGCACTAACAGCACCTGAGGGGCTCTTGTTATTACACAAAAGCCCCGAATTTTCTCATTGCTTAATACATGTAAAATTTTGATCCTCCAGGCTTTTATCAAAAAGATCCATAAGGTTATCTGGCTAAAGTAGAACAGTGGGACTGTGTTACTTTTCGTGTGTGTGCAATGTTCGAGAGACCAAAATCCCACAAACACCTCAAAGTCATTAAGAAAGGGGCTCCTGGCTGGCTTAATGTGTCGAGGATGTGACTCTTGACTTTGGAAGTGTGAGTTTGAGCCCCATGACGTTGGGAGTAGAGATTACCTTAAAAAAAGAATCACCAAAAAATGGGTACTTTAGGAGGATGGACCTCTTTTGTGCCTTGGAACTCCCTATATCCCTAGAGATGCTGTGCTAAAAACTTCAGGAAATGTGAAAAAAAGCATTACTAAATAAAGCATTAGTTCTTTATTTCTGGCTTAAATTTTTTTCTAAGATTTTATTTATTTATATGACAGAGGGAGCACAAGCAGGAGGGGTGGCAGGCAGAGGGAGAAGCAGGCTCCCCACTGAGCAGGGAGCCCGACACGACACAGGACTTAATCCCAGGACCCTGGGATCATGACTGGAGCTGAGGGCAGACGTTTAACTGACTGAGCCACCCAGGTGCCCCATTTTTCTGGCTTATATTTTAAAACAAGTTTTTAAAGGTTTTGAAATTATAAAATTATTACCAAAAGATTGGGCGAAGGTATTTGGGTTATTTTCTAGTCTAACCTAAGATGGGTATAGCTTACAAAAACTTTCTAGGATAGGAAAGGTCTGTCCTGACCACATCTGCGTTTCTATGTTCTTATTTCTTTATCCTAGGAAAATATAGATAGTGAATAAATATGCAATTTCCCTTTCACTCTGTAGTAATTGATAAGGATTTGGAACTCCTGCCGTCGGAGTTGAGCCCCCGTGGAAGTACTCGCACACTCCTGCTTGACGCTGACCGGTCTGCAGGGGTGCGTCCTAGTGCCCACTCCTGAGTTCCTTGTGTCAGGGTTTTCTAAGTAAACCTATTTCCCCTGGTGACCATGTGCCCTTCGTGTGCAGCAGGACTGGCTTACGCTGCATGTCACGGGGCCGCAGCCCTTGATGGTACGGTTGTGTTGTCAGCAGAACAAGAAGTGGAGTTGTTCCTGTGGAATTTGTGCTCTTTTGAAGAACGGCTTGCCTGTGGGGACCCCTGCTGTCTCCCTAGAACTTGATAACTGCACTCCGTGGGGACATGTGGACTCAGGCTTAGCGGGGACTGAGGGTGCCGGCGTAGGGGGCAGAGCCTTTGCTCTTCGAGCAGTTTCTGAGTGGACTGCATGTCTGGGCCAGGCCTGCAGGGGCAGCAGCCCACTTTTCTGTTGGGAAAAACCACAGAGTGGCAAAATTCAAAGAATCTTACTAAACTAAGTAATTAGCAAGAGGGGTGCTGCAGGGCTGTCACAGGGCTGTCACTGCCCCCTGCCTCCTGGCAGAGGAGCCTCGAGAGTGGGAGCCTGGCCTCTTCAGCTGCGCAGAGCCACGGTGCGGCTTGGTCCTGAGCCACGGCAGCCTCTGGGCTGCAGTCGTCTGTACCTGTCAGCATAAGCTGCTGCTCTCGTTGACTTCTTGGGCTGCCAAAACCTGTCCCCCGGAGAAGGTCTTTTCAGCAGAGCCCCGAGCCCCCGTGGGCTTCCCAAGCTCACTTCCTCCAGCTTCCTCCTCTCATCATGTTTTCCATCTTCCTCACCGGGATATTTAGTTGATTCTTTGACATGACTTTTCATTTCCTGGTTTGTACTTTAACCTTCTTCGTGTCCTTTTGCAAGAAAAAGGAAAAAACTCTTTATTGGTGCTTTCCCTCTGTCTGATGGCAGAGTCGTTGCGCTCCGCGGTTGTGTGCAGATGCCTTCTCGCAGCCCTCTGCTCCCTCGGCCTCGGCTCCTGCGGCGGCTCTCTGGCTGTGCAGGCTTTCGCTTCCCTGGGTCCAGAGAGCCACCTTGTGCTGGGGACCACTGTCCGGGCTTCTGAGGAAGTCAGGCAGCCCTGGTGACCTCAGAAGGTGATGTGACTAAGAGAAGGGTCATGTGTGACCTGCCGGAGGCCCGGCACTGCTGGCTTCTAGACCTGGCTCTGCCACGTGTCCTGTCACGACCGGGCTCCTGTAGGCTCCAGCCATCCTTGCTCAGAGAGGCCTCTGAGCTCTGGATTTCAGTCATCTCTGTGTGAGCCAGATGGGGTCCTCGGGTCTTGAGGGGGAAGAGCTGTGCTGTAAGTCTTATTAGTGCGAATAGCTTGTTGGAGCGGTCAGAGTGAGTAAATTGCTCACGTTGGGATTAGACAAACCATTTCACAGCCATTTCTCAGAGGTACAGAACGGCTTATAGGTAGGCGTCACATCTCCAGGGTGAAAATTTCCAATAATTCTCCCATACAACAGAAGTGTTTATCTACTTTCTAAGCCCCCACAACATCCAATGTGGAAGATTGGGGCCTTGTAGGCAGTTAATATCCTTTATCTGAACTTTATCTGCCCATTAGTGCACAGAAATCAAATGAATATAAATCTGGACTTTGCTCTTGACCTACTTTCTGCATCTGTAAACTCTAGAGTCACTGCTGGGGTCAGGGACACAAGCCATGGATGGACAGTCCTTGGTTGGGTCATCTTACCTGTGCTCTTAGTCGTGCTGGTTTCAGGGTTCGATACTTAGTGTGCTGGCTTTGGCGGCTGTGCTCTTACCTGGCAGAGTTGTGTCTCAGAGGAGCCGCACTCCCCATCCAGGCAACAGACCCCTGTTGAAATAGAGTCTATTATCTTCAGACAGGTGGGTAGCTGTTGTCTTCATGAGAAAAAGGAGAAGAGCCACCTTGTATTTGCTCAGCAGCTTTATTTTCTAAACACTGAAAGTTCAGGGAGGGTCATGTCATCATGCTGACCATCATCTTTGTGATTTCAGAGGTGGTGGCCCAGTGGTGCACCCAGGGAGACCTCCTGGCCGTCGCTGGGATGGAACGGCAGACCCAGCTTGGTGAGCTCCCCAACGGCCCTCTTCTGAAGAGTGCCATGGTCAAGTTCTACAATGTCCGCGGGGAGCACATCTTCACTCTGGACACGCTTGTGCAAGTAAGGATGTGTGTCAGCTCTTCACTGTGTTAGTAGGCTCCCGGGCTCTGTGAGATACCGAGACTTGGTTGTGCTTACTGTAATTATCGTCAACAAATTTTAATCTCTAGTTGACCTTAATTAAATTATAAACCAGAAAAAATCAGGGAGGAACAAGTTTTTGCCTTTAACCAGAATACTTCATTACCTTCCCCACTCAACGGAGTGGACGGTGAGTGAGCAGAGTGAACTGGTGTTTATCGTGAGTCCCAGGCAGAAGTTAGGAACTTAAAGATGCGTGTGCTGCGTCTTCATTGATTCGCTCTGATTTTTTTTTAAATGCCTATAATGTACTTTTATACCTGAACTAAATTATAATTAAACATTAGGTAAGAAAGCGTAAAGATCTTTAGGGGAGCATGCACAGGTAGCCCTTTCCTGTTTGGTTTTATTTCCCAGAGATCTTTAGACCAGTTCACTTCAGGTCTGGATCACTGTCATGGGGGACTAGAGTCTCAGTGGGGTGTAGTGGAGACAGGTCTGACAGGGAGTTGAGGATTGACAGGGGTGATAACACATTAGAGACTCACATCCTAACCTTATTCAGCTCTAAGAGGTAGGTATACCAGATTTGGGGAAATTTGTAATTAGATGAGAACATTCATTATTTAAATATATCTTTTTTTATTTGTGGAAAAATATACGACATAAAATTTACCATTTTAAATCATTTTTAAGTGTACATTTCAGTAGCATGAACTGTATTACATTATTATTTGATCAATCTCCAGACTTTTTTCATCTTACAGAACTGAAACTGCCAGTGCATTGTCTTGAACATAGTAGGTGCTCAGTAAATATTTGCTTGTGTGACTGATGGGCAGACAGTTGTCAACATATGCTTCTTTAAATCTCTCTGTTGATAGTTTGAACCATTAAGCTGTGTGACTTCTCAGTCAGATATCATGCTAACTTTCTGTTCCTAGCTAACTGAAAGATGAGTAGGAGAGGACGGGAATTTCTAGTTCTTCCTGAATTAATAAGGCTTCTGCATTTATTAGAATATTTGTGAATTGGAGTGCCAAAACCCACTCCAGCTAGATTCAGCATTGTCCACTCTTCTTTCTGACTCAGGGCACCCCTCCTTGCTGGCATTCTGTTCCTTCTATGAGGAATGTCCTTCCCTGCCATCTCAGCCTGGGGAAATCCATCATCCTTAATGCCAACACAGCCACATCCTTTTGTAAATCTGCCAATGATTGTGACCCCTCTTCTCTGTGAAGCATCCCCTTGGGGTGTTTGACATTTCTCATACTTACTATACGTTTCTGTCTACTTGTCTTATCTTCTCAGTCAACACCACATTTTCTTCATTTCTCTGATTGTCATTGTGCCTAGAATATGGTAGAGGCTCAGTGGCCTCAACCATTGCAGATGTTTTCATCAACTATAATGTGAAACTAACATAGGTCTTGAATTTTTCAGTTTGGACCTGAAGGATAAAAAGAGAGCTTAGCTGATCTTCCTTTGGGGAAAAATGATCACATAGTATCTCAGCATTTTAATAAATTACTCTTTTTTTTCACTTGAGGATCTGTTTGAACCATTGACAAAATTTCCTCAATAACATAAAGTTAAATAATGATGCTATTAAAAATCAAGTACAACATTAATTACAGGTAGCACCAACCTAACTTTTTCTGTAATGATTCTAAAATCACATGTTATCTGTGCTATGCTATTCAGATTGTCCAAAGGCAGGGACATTTTTATAGCAGGAAGGAAGTTGGGAAATTTATTGGGCTGTTTATAGAAAGAACTAAATACAATTTAGATTGGATAATTTATTTCTAAGTTAATTAGATTGTAGGCTATTGCGTACAAAGCCGTTGCTGGGCACTAACTTGTGGTGGCCTTGGCTTTAAAATTGATTCTCCTGATTTACTCATAACAACAAGGCTAGTGGCTAAAGCTCTTACAAGAAAATATACTGCAATTTATTTTCCTTTCTACCTGTTGCAAAATTCTGCATTTTACCTCATTAGCTGTTTCTGTGACCAGCTATATGTGATTACTACTCTGACGACGGTTCTTAGAGTTAGTTCTACCCACTGACGCCATGAGCTGCAGTTATTTGGGCCTGGGGTTTTGGTTGGTTGGTTGGTTTTGTCTTAGCTTCGTGAATGTTTTTTGCCTAAGAGGCATATTGGAGGAGTCGACGTGTATTCTGTAAGGTTCAGTAGTCAATATAAGATATCTGGATAAAAAATTAAGAGAGAAGGGAGAGGGGGTAGGTGGTGTGGAAACAGAAAGTGAAATGAGAGATTGCATCTGTGGTCATCAACTCTGTACTCCAGGAGTCCCATTAGCTGAGGTCTGTGTCACCGCCTCTTCACTGAGGACTCACTGTACATGCGCTGACGAAGCTGCCGCGGGAGTGCTTTTTCCTCCGTTTGCTCTAAATAGATGAGAAGGTACTTGCTGAGCTTGTCTGCTTCAGAATGCGAGAACGGTGTGTCCTTTTAAAACTGAGAGGTGGGCGCCTAGATGCTGCGCTGGCTTTTCCCGCCGCGCCCCAGTGGCCGAATCATCAGAGCGTAACATTCAGAGCTGTCCACGGCTCCGGCCGACACAGTTGGGTGCCCCTGAACTTGGTCTGTTTTAAAAGTGAACTGTTCTGGAAGGCTTTCCTTCTTTGTACACACTTGTACAAACAGTAGACATTCCCTTTGTACACACTCGTACCAACATTAGACATCCCCTTCAAGTATTAGACGTTTGAAGTGTATTTCAACTCTAAGACAGAATCTTGCCACCTTCTTAGGGGAGCTGCAGAGCCTGGGAGGCCCAGGGGGCCCCCGACACCCAGAGGACCGGACGCCTCCGTGGGCTACATCCTCTGTCCTCAGTCCAGGGCCCTCGTCGGCCAGAAACTGGGTTCAGACAGCCTCGTAGTCCTTCTTTTGGGACAGCTGGCTTTGACCCTTTTCTTGTCTGTTGTCTTTTATTTTGCTTGAGCAGCTTATCTTTAATATGGAAAGAACATCCTGTTTTTTATTCCTCTTGAATTTTTAGACGACTCCATGCAACTCACTGCGGATGCAAATATAGCAATACGGTGAGGAAACTTTGAATGTTTTAAAATAAACAAACTCCCCCATCTCGGTCAGGCCTCTGTTGAAACTCCCTCATTGGGACAGCCTTCTCTGCTCCCCTCGGTCCGAACGACGTCCTCCTTCTTTCTCAAGCCCCTTGTCCTGCCCTTCTTCACCACCTGACGTAGTCCGGTAGTCCCGGTCAGAGGGACTCAGATCCGCATCTCTCTCCCTTTCCCACCTCAGGGTGTCAAGTCCGTGAAGACAGGGAATTAATTTCTCTCAGTATCGGTCCCCAACACTCAGGTTGTGTCTTCCCCTTCCCCACTGTGTGCATTTCCCAGACAGTTACCTGGACGTGTGCCTGGCTGAGTGTGTGGGGAACACTGTCCAGCGGCAGGAGGTGAGGCTGGGAGGGATGCGGCGTGTCTCCACGTGCCAGAGGAGCTGAAACTGGCCATTTACTGATAGATCTGTGCCCTGTAGCCGAGGAAGTCTGAGGAGCAGACTTTCCTGCTTCCTTCACGTGGCTCAGCATCAGACGGAGGGACGGGAGGTCCTTGACGGGACAACCACTCGCCAGACCTTCATACAAATAGCATCTCCCCAGCTGATTAATACCTCTCCTTGTTCCATCAGACTCATCAAAGCACTAGATTTCTTCCACACTAACGCTCCCTGAAATGTAGCTCATTTTCTTGTCCTTTTGCCTTGGATTTAGACATGCAAAGTATGTGAACTTCCCTACACAAATTAAGATTTGAATGTTACCAACTTCACAGCTCTAGCCATCAGTTCTAAAAATAGTCATTTTGTGTGATTCGAGAGAGAGAGTAAGCCCACAGATTTACAGCTGAGTTTTTCCCCTAGCAGACAGCAGCTGTTCAAACAAAAGCATTAATCTGTGGGAGCTGCGTTAGTGTGCACCCTTATCTGTTCCAGGTTTACTGGAATTAAACATTCGGTACATTTCTCTCCTGCTGCAGCGAGGCCTGGCAGGCGGGCAGTTCTTAGGGAGGATGGCGCTCTGTGGGTGAGGGCTGTGGGCGGGCAGACCGTGGCTTCGTGCTCTCCCCGCATCACAGATCCTGGGGGACGGAGGGCAGAAATCATGGATTGGGAGGTAGCGGACTTGAGACACCCCACGCCTCATATCTGCAGGCATGTGCGCTTACCTCCACTTTGAATCTGGTTCATTCCAAAACGGGACATTTGTAGGGAGGGCTTTGTAGGCTGAAGTACCCATAAACAGCACAGGAAACTCAGCACCAAAAGGAAATGAGACTTTAAAAAAGTAAGATGACATATAAAAACAGTATAAAAGTATTTAGAAAGGTATAAAAGGATTTCTTGTGTGGTTTCTTATTTATTTCCAGCTCTGCTGCGTTGACATGAAGGTTGTGTAAATTTCAAGTATGCGAGTATGGATTTGATGCCTTTATGTACTGCGGTAGGATTGCATCATAAGGTTCACAAACACCTCCGTCACAACACATAATTGCCGTTTCTTTTTTTGTGGGAAAAACATTTAAGATACATTCTCTTAACAACTTTCAAATACATGGTACAGCTTTTCTACAGGCTTACAGGATTTAAAGGTACCCTGAGGTCAGGGCCCCACTGCCGCCCTCCTCCACTCAATGGGAATTAACAGTGATCAATTTCCCCACGGCAGGGAGAAGTCAGAACCTTCAGACAAGAGCATCAGCTCTCACTATCTGTAAATTCTTCTTTGCTTCTCTGATACAGCCTTAAAATTTAGTATAGAAAGGTACCAGTATTTGTTTTGCTACTTTGTCATCTTTTTTTTTTTTTTTTTTAACATTTTATTTATTTATTTGACAGAGATCACAAGTAGGCAGAGGCAGGCAGAGAGAGAGGGAAACAGGCTTTCCGCTGAGCAGAGCCCAATATGGGACTCGATCCCAAGACCCTGAGATCATGACCTGAGCCGAAGGCGGAGGCTCAACCCACTGAGCACCCAGGCGCCCCTGCTACTTTATCATCTTACATGGAGTATGTGCTGCAGAAATAACTTACATGAGCATGTGTTCCCCCCTTTACTAAAACAGACTGTCACTGACGCAGACAAGTAGGTGATGCTCACCCCCAACACTGGTTATCAATCCCTGGTGGTATTCTCAGTACTTGCTGGCAATCTTGCTCTGAACCCCGCAGGCTATCATGTCCTCAGGCTGCCGCATACCTCCCACCCTCAGGAGGGTCCTGGGTTCTGGTTTTCACTCTTTCCAACCCTCTCCGCCCTCGCTGCAGAGAAGTCTGTTTCCTCGTGGATGCCATGCACCCAGCAGGAGCACGGTCCTCCCTCCCGTTCCAGACAGGACTGTCCTCTTGCTTTCTGGTGCACCTAATAGTATTTCGGGACTAATTTGTTTCTGCTTTTGTGCCCACGTGACCTGCAGATTCTTTTCTGCTGTAAAGAGTCGTTCTGGTCATTGTCCATTTGCTAATGACGCAGCCTGTTTCTCCTCCTGTTTGCCTCTCCTGCAGACATGTCCAGTTTGTTTCTGAATGAAAGTGCCTTGATCGAATGGACTAAGGGGGCAATTGGGGCCTCTTACTCTGCTTGTGACTGGCCGTTCAGTTGGTTCATGGGACATTCTGCCCTCTTCAGGTGGTTGTGTGGTGTCCGGACAGGAGAGGAGGGAGCCCCTGCGGAAGGAGCACAAGCAGTGGGGTTGAAGGGAAGCCGGTGAAAACTGTGGCTTCCTAGGTGTTCGCTGTTCTTAGCCTCTCTGAGCGACAGGTTCCCGGGCTCCTGGTGAGGTCAGTGAGAATCGTGCTTCCCCATGGCAGAACTGAGAGGGTTCGGTGGGCCGCTGTAATTGGTTGTGAATGATAACTTTATGTAAGATCCTCCCAAAACATTTTAACTGTTACTACGAAAAGCAGAAGGACAGAGGGGACAGGAGGATAAATATGTGACCTGCACTTATGGGGGTTGATGACAGCAAAGGAGTGTTCCGTGTATTTTGTGTGTGTTATCTGCCTTGTCTCCAGTCATGAGTATGGCTTACTCTGGGGGATCTGCCCCACTGGTGGGACCCTCTTGTAAGGAGGCCCATCTGGAGGCCCACACACTTGAGTTCCTGCTCCGTGGTCCTCCTCCGAGAGGTCGTGCCCGGGTCCCAACCCGCACTGCCGGGGCTCACAGAGATGGAAAGACAAGATGGAGTATATTCAGCCTGGCATTTGTTTCGAAGTTGAAACCAGGATTAGCTGACCCTGGAGGCTATTTTAAGCAAGTGTCTTCATCTGTTCCTTTTATCTTGTTGTTTGTTACTAAAGTGCTATGAAAATTCTGCTCCTGTCACTCCTATAATTGATTCGACACCCCACTTCTGATCTTTGCAGCCCATTAAGACCTCCCTAAATTAGAGCCCCATCCAGCTGGACCGGAAGGAACCAGTTCTGCGGCTTCCCTGTCACATCCCTCTGCCTCCTCCTGTCTTCCTTGGTGTGGATCTCTCTTAGCCGGCGCCCCCAAGCCTTGGTGTCTTGTCCGGGCAGCTAGTTTCTGACTTGCCTATTTAGATTTGGCCTGCCTTTTCAAGGCAGTGGTGGCACAGCCCCCTTGAGCAGTCCCCACAGGAGCTTTATGTCCCCTCACCACTGTCCTCTTCCTGGAGAGCTTTCTGCTTTCTTCCTCTGTCCATAGCTAAGGGGTGGCCAAGGAGGACTGCAGTGCAGTGTCTGTGGGCTGTAGCCTGTGGTAGACCTCAGAAGTACCTTTGATATCTTCCCTTCCCTTTTATGCCCACAGCTCCCATTCTACTCCTGAGAACATGGGAGACATCCCAGGGCTGTAGAGTAGTCCCTAGGTCACACGGCATGTGACTCCAGACCAGTGTCGATGTCACTCTAAAATGCAACTTGTTACGACTGAAGGGACCGGCTGTCTGGTCTACCTCCACACCTCCACACCACCTCCCCAAGCCACAGGAACAGCCACTGGTTTCTCGGGGATCCAGATAGCCAGAGCTCAGTAAGGGGTGTGGATTACTGTACCCCAGGCTAAAAGCGTTTTCCAGTAGAAACATCATCATACAGAGCTAAGTTAGGGTTTATGGCACCAGATCAAATGAGATAATACACATTTAAAAAACTATACAAAACCATTCCCGTGCTTTGCATTCTGGCCTGAGCATCTGTTTCCCAATGAAAATATTGAATTTCTGTGATGTAGTATTTCATGGTGTGTTATACTTTTTAAAACCAATATTCTCGGAAACTATTAGGTCACTTTGTTTTGCTTAACACACGCATGCATGATCTGTGCTTTACCACAAGAGTAGAGCCTAAGTGTCCCCTCCCTCACTTCCCGGTAGCGCCCCATCGTCTCCATCTGCTGGGGACACCGGGACTCACGGCTGCTGATGGCTTCGGGGCCAGCCCTGTACGTGGTGCGCGTGGAGCACCGCGTGTCCAGCCTGCAGCTGCTGTGCCAGGAGGCCATCGCCAGCGCCCTGCGGGAAGACAAGGACGTCAGCAAGCTCACCCTGCCCCCTCGCCTCTGCTCCTACCTCTCCACCGCCTTCACCCCCACCATCAAGGTAAGACCTCTCCACCCTCTCCCTGCTGGCTCCCTTGCCCGGACGGCTGGCCCGAGGAGGGCAGGGTCCGAGAAGGCCAACAGGCATCCCAGAGCAGGCGAGCAGAAGTCGTGTCTGCTCCTCGACGGGAGGATTCTGCCGATGACCGCCTCGGAGTGCTGTCTGTCCCTGGCCCCACTGTCGTGCCAGAGACTCGCCTTGTGTGAGGGGCCTGAGCTTCCTATTGGCAAAGGCAGTGGGAGAGGCTGATTCCTGAAGAGCGTTCTGCCGTGTTCAACCCTCACTGCCGGGCAGATGCTTCAGAAGAGTGGGAAACCTGTTCCTAGAAGTTGGAGTAGCATGCTCCACTGCTAGTTCTGGGAGCAGTCAGACTGAACCGTCCTGGGGTGTCCCCCACCCTGCACTCACTGTCACTTGGCCTTTATGTGGACTGTGGCTCGACACTTGTCCGGTTTTGGTGAGGCTCTTCACGTGCAGTCAGGTGTCTCCCCCCCCCCCCCAACCCCGGGGGCCTCCGCACCTTACATTCTTGCCTGTGCTCTCTGTTTTGTGTTCTGTCTCTGCTTCCCCGTGTCAGGTACACTTGTTCAAGGTGACTTTTTTTCTTAAAACATCAGTTTAGAATCTTGTGATCTTTTTCAAGCTGCTTTACCGTCTTGGTTGTGTACAGGGATTCTCCGCCCTGGCAACATATTAAAACCCATGGGGAGTTTTTAGAAAATACACAGAGACTCTGATTTCATTGTTAGAGGTGGGATCGTAGCTAGGTATTTTTTTAAAGGTCCCACAGGATTCTTCCATGCACCCCGAGTTGAGAACCTCTGTCCAACATCACGTCGTTAAGCCTCCCTGAACTAGCAGCCAGTGCTCTGTTGTAGTTCTCGGTGACATCTGTACTCCTTTCTGTCCATGTCCTGCCTCTAGCCCCCAATTCCGGATCCCAACAACATGCGAGACTTTGTCAGCTACCCCTCCGCCGGCAACGAGCGCCTGCACTGTACCATGAAGCGCACGGAGGACGACCCGGAGGTGGGCGGTCCGTGCTACACCCTCTACCTGGAGTACCTGGGCGGGCTCGTGCCCATCCTCAAGGGGCGGCGCGTCAGTAAGCTGCGGCCAGAGTTCGTCATCATGGACCCCCGGACGGATGGCAAATCAGGTGGGCTCCACGCCAGAGACACTGAGACCTCATTCTCAAGGGAGGTTGAGGAATAGGTTTCCTGACAGCCCATGCGAGGACAATGCCACGTATGAAACGTGAGCCTGTGTTGTGGCTAGCGTGGAAGGTCCTCGAAGACACCCCGCTTCCAACATTGTATTGAAGTTAATGATTCTTAAAATGTCCTTTCTGATGGGTTTTTGTTTGTTTGTTTGTTTCTGATGGGTTTTTAACAGCCATCTGCAAGGCTTTGTGGGGCTGGGCGGTGGATAGAGCAAATGTCAGCTCTCTGTCGGGGGAAGCGGGCGTGGGCTTTCTGGGAATGGTAGAGTCTTCTTTCAGTTACTTATCAGGTGTCATCAAGGGCCTTACTGCACTGTTGAGACCAGCTGAAAACCACAGTGAGGTGCATCTCTGCCCTCCCAGAGTGAGGGATAGAATTAAAATTCTCAGAGCTTCAGCCTACTCCTCAGCCTCCTGCTAGAATCTTACTTCTGTTCCTCCCTAATCCACCGTGAGTTGCTTTTTAGCTGATTACCAAGGAAAATTCCTTGCTCATCCATAAAGATCTGGCATGATGACTCAATCTGCCCTTCTAAGAACTCTCTCCCACACCGGTCTTCGTTACTCACCTGACCTCAGGGTGCGCGCTTCTCGCTCGCCTCTGCCATCCGAGACTGGGAGCCTCCTGAGCAAAGGGACTTGGCTCTTTGTCTTTGCCCCTTGGTGCTTGCCCAGTCTCCTAAGCCAGGGACTGCTGAGGCCCCCATGCCCCTCCTCCGAATGACCGGTATGTTTTTTTATAGTTGAGAACATACATGAGAGCGTGTTTTGTTAAGTAAAAACCCACCAATTTTTAAGAGGAGTCTTTGTCAGAGCTTATTACTGTGAGTGGAACTGTGTCCCCCAGACATTGGCGCATCAAAGCTCTCACCTCCCATGTTACTGCATTTGGAGATCAGGCTTTTAGGGAGTGATTCAGGTGAAATGAGGCTGTCCAGGTAGAGTCCTGACTTGACAGTAGGATTGGTGGCCTTGCCAGAAAAGCGGGAGGGCTCTGTCTCTGCATACCCACTAAGGCGAGGGCCCGGGAGCACCCAGGGAGAGGGGTCGACTGCTGGCCAGGAAGAGAGTCATCGCCAGAACCTGATCCCGGACTCCAGCCTCCAGGGCTGAAAGGGAAGTTTCTGTTGCTCAGAAGCCACCCAGTCTGTGGCATTTTGTTAGAGCCGCCCAGCTGGATTAAGACATGAGTCAAAGACAGAAGCAAATGGTGTGACCTAGAGCAGTTGTGAATTCCTGGGTTAGCAGACTGGCCGGGAGCTGAGCGGACAGCACAGTACTGAGTTTCCTCAGGCTGTGAGCTGGCTCTGGGCTCACAAGCCCACAGAAGCTTTCTGTGCGTTCACACAGCTGGCGTGATTCATGGCCAAGCCTCGTTGCCCCACGTGACTCCTCAGTTACGTGATGTAAAGTGCCGCTCAGGGCACGTGAATTAAACCTTCTTACTTGATCGAACGCAGGTGCTCATCACCCCAGCTTACTGTCCTCATGGGTCGCGCCTCTTGATAAGGAAGTTGTTTAAGAAGAGGGTGATGTGGGCCTCAGCTGGCCTGCTTCCCAGGAGCTTCTCGGCCTCCAGGGCCCTCAGACAGGTCCCTGTTCACAGATGTCCCCTCCATATGTTCAGAAACACTAGAGTTTACCTTAGCAAATTCCTCCTTTCAAACATAAACATCTCTTTTGAATGATAAAGTCACTTAAATTCCATAAATGGTTTCATTGCAGTTGAACAGTTCAGCTTTTTTATAAATTGGCAAGGTTCTTGGAGCCTTGAAGGAATGAGGCTTTTGTCAGCAAAACAAAGTGATTCGCGGGCACCTGGGTGACTCAGTGGGTTAAGCCTCTGCCTTCGGCTCAGGTCATGATCTCAGGGTCCTGTGATCGAGTCCCACATGGGGCTCTTTGCTCAGCAGGGAGTCTGCTTCCTCTTCTCTCTCTCTGCCTGCCTCTCTGCCTACTTGTGATCTCTGCTTGTCAGATAAATAAATAAAATCTTTAAAAAAAAAAAAAAAGTGATTTGGAAGATGGGCTTCCTACCATGAGGGCAGAGCGGGGTTGGGAAGTTGAAGGGATGTGAGGGGTGGGAGAAGGGATTTCGAGGAGGGGTCAGACACAACCTTCCTCTGCAGTACAGTTTCGTGATGGCACTGTCCTCCGCCGCAGGCCCTCAAACCTCCTGCCTGGTGACCAGCGGTGACACTCCAGCAGCTTCTGTTCAGGCACCCCCGCAGAACCCAGGACGGCCAGGATGGCGATGATGCAGGTGCCCAGGCCTGCATTCCAGCCATCGCTCAAAGCGTAAACGTCTGGGAGTCCCTGCCACGGCCCCAACCTTGTCAGGTCACTAGTCCAGAGCAGGCTTGGAACCCACAGGGGCCTTGGCAGGCCCCTGCTCAGAAGCAGGATCTTGGGGGCATCTGTGAGTAAGCAAGCCCCTTGCTTGGCCTGGCTCCTCCAGTTGCCTGCAAGCCCGTATGAACCCAGACGGATGCTTGTTGTGCTGGGAGGTTCCCGCTTTTGGCACAGTAAACGCGGCCAGACGATTTTGTACTTTCAAGTGATGCTGAAATTCAGGCCCATTTTGATAACAGTAGAAGTTACTACCTCCTTTTGCTTAGGAAATGTTACAGCATAAAAATGGAAAAGGGAAGCCATACTCTGGTCCTTTCTCTTTCAACTCTGAACTTAGATTGCTGGCCCAAAGAGTCGGTATGTCCTGTAGTTTCCTGTGCTAACCATCTTCACTAGGGCCTAACTGATCGCACTTTTTGGCATCTGTGGGTTGTGTCTCACCAGATGAAGTCTACGGAAATGGCCTGATCTCCGCCATGCTGGACAGCTGCAACTGCTCGGACTCCAGTGATGTGGAACTGAGTGACGACTGGGCTGCCAAGAAATCCCCCAAAATCTCCCGAGCTAGCAAGTCACCCAAACTCCCAAGGTAAGCTCGCTCTCCAGGGCTGGTCTCCCTTGTTAGGACCTCTGGGGATGTCTGTGTCCTGTCTGCAACAGCGTCCCATTGAAGCCGACAGTGGAAGGGCCCCTGCAAGAGGGCATCCCTGCCTTTCATCAGGAGGGTCTGCCAGCGATAATTATAGGTTTCCTTTCTTCTCTCCTTTGGGTAGAAAAAGCCATCCACGGGAAGTTTGTGAGCCTCTGAACTCCTCAGGGTTAGTACTGATGGTGGGGGCACAGGGCGGCTAGAGCTCCCTGCTCACTTATTTGTTCTTCCAGTTTGAGAAAAGTAAGAAGAAGGTTTTACAGGAAGTATAATGTACTGTGTTGAACAGAATGCCCAGTTTAATACCTTATAATGCTGTTATTGGAAATAAATCATATACTAAAAAAATTTCATATGCCAAAGGTTTGTCCTAAAGAGTGGCCAAAAGCTTAGATTAGGTAGAAGGGCCTGTTGTGTCCTAGGTAAGAGCCCCGTCCGCTCCTGGCTCCACTCCCAAAGGCTGTATGAGCTCAGGGTGTCACCCTGAATGAACCCCTGACCCGGATGCCAGTGTCCTTACCTGTGGAAGGGAAAGGGTGGGCCAGATCCTCACTAAGCTCTCTTTAACTCTGAAATTCTGTGATGCTGTGCAAAATTAAGATCTAATTTATGTGCAGATACATACCTGCCCAGATCTCAAAGACCTAATTTCCTGTACAGGTGATAACGCAGAATATTTATCACCCAGTTGAAGGTAACATTTCCATCATCCTGTAAAGTTCTTTATGTCCCTTCTCATTCGATACCCACTCCCCAGGGTAATCACTCTTCTAAGTTCTGTCACTACAGATGAGTTTGACTTATTCTTGAATTTCATATAAATGGCATCAACAATATATACTCCTTTTTTATTTGACATTTTTTGCTCAACATAATGACTAAGACTCATTCGTGTGGTATGTGTCAGTGGTTTTTTTTCTTTGCTCTGTGGTTTCTACACTTTGTTTATTCCTTTCACCAGGATGGTTGATCTTAGGTAGTTTCCAATTTGGGGCTGTTAAGAATCAGCCCATTGTAGGCATCCTTACACAAGACTTCTTGGGGGCACATGCACTCATTTATCTCGGGTATACACTTAGCAGGAGACTTGCCGGGTTCTGGCACACCTGTAACTTTATTAGAAACTGCCAGCCAGTATCCCAGGGTGCCCCGCTGTTCTGAGTTCCTGTCAGCGGCCTCTGAGGCTTCTGTCCCCACCCATGTTTGCACTGTCACTGTGAGCAGATGGTTTTATCCCTTCTGCTGGGCAGGTGGGGGCGTCAGCAGTCTCTGGTGATCGCCAGTTTTTCATATGCTTAGTGACCATTTGGATCTCTGTTGGGTCTTTTGCCCACTTTTTTTTTTTTTTTTTTAAGATTTTATTTATTTATTTGACAGAGAGAGAGATCACAAATAGGCAGAGAGACAGACAGAGGGAGAGATGAGGAGAAGCAGGCTCCCTGCTGAGCAGAGAGCCCAACGCAGGACTCGATCCCAGGCCCCTGGGATCATGACCTGAGCCGAAGGCAGAGGCTTAACCCACCGAGCCACCCAGGCGCCCCCTTTTGCCCACTTTTTACTGAGTTGTTTTTCTCACATCAAGTTGTCAATCTTCATGTATTCTAGTTTTGAGTCTTTGGGCGGAGATACGCAGTGTCACATACGTGGTCTAACACAATATGAATTTCTTCTCTTATGATTAGTGCTTTTCATGTCCTATTTAAGAAATCTTTGTCTACTCTTTGGTCATAAAGACATTTTTCTGTTCTTGTCCAGAAACTTTGTAGTTTTAGCTTTCATACTTCAGTCTCAGATTACTTTTTGTGTATGGTGTGAGTTTTTCCATGTATATACCAATTGCTCAGATAATCTGATTGATTTTTTTTCATCTTTATTCTAAGCATATTGAAATTACAAATAAAATTATGAACTTTCCTACACTTTTGTAGTGTTTCAGCTTTTCCCATTAATTAAGGGAGAACATTTAACATATAAGCAACCAAACTCCTCACCTTGTAAATGTCCTTTTAAAGTTCCGGGATGTGGCGGTCTCTGGCGCTGGTCCTCATTCCTTCTGTCTTGCCCTGTGTTGAATCATCCTGCATGCCACAGCCGGACTAACCGTCCTCACACAGAGTTTTCACAAGCTCAGTCCCCGTGTCCCCCCAAACTTTGGGAGCCCCCGCTATCATAGCAAGCTCTCAAGCAACACTCATGAGGCTCAGTGCTTTTCTCTCATTGACTGCAGTCGACCTTAACATACTCATTTTTATAGCACTCTCTGTGGGTAGACCGGCATTAATATCCGTGTCCCTCGGTGACAAACAGAACTGAAGACCAGAGATAGAATGTAGGATCAAAAGGCAGCAGGGTAAAAGTAGACCCACAGATTTGATTTAAAATATGACAGCTGGTGAAAGGCTAGATCAGTCTGTCGAAATCCTAACATTGTAGTAGGAATTATAAAATCGTTGTGGCCTTAAGGTGAAAAATGGCTCTTCCCACTTGGTAGTTTCCCACATGCAGAAGGCATGTGGACGTTTCTAAACTTAATTATTAGTCAGTAGGAAGTCAACTACATTTAATTCTCTGAGGTTCCTTACAAATGAATCACTTGGTCTAATCTCACCGTAAAGTTTTTTAAGATTTATTTATTTGAGAGAAAAAAATAATGACAGAGAGCACAAGCAGAGAGAAGGAGAAGCAGGCTCTCCGCTGAGCAGGGAGCCCTTTGTGGGGCTTGATCTAGGACCCTGAGATCATGACTTGAGCCGAAGGCAGCCGCTTAACCCACTGAGCCACCCAGGCACTCCCTAATCTCACCATATTTTCAAATATATATTACATGGTATGCAATTCTGTTCTTTCTTCACATTCACGAAACAAAAGCAGGTGGGAAAGGCTTGGATAAAGGGACCTGGCCCCTGGAACATGGCACCCATGGTGGCCACCAGAGCACGGAGAAGAGGGCCATGGCAGTGGGCGCCTCCCCCACCTGTGGGACCTGACCCTCCTGGCCTTGTCTCCACAGGATCAACATTGAGGCCCGGAAGTCTCCCAAGCTGTCCCGGGCTGCTCAGGAGATGTCCAGGTCTCCCCGGTTGCCGATGCGCAAGCCCTCCATTGGCTCGCCCAGCCTGACACGAAGAGAGTTTCCCTTTGAAGACATCACTCAGGTAGCTCCTGGGCTCCAGGGCGGTTCCGTGTGTCTGATGCTCTCCTGCTCTTCTTGCCGTCCTCAGTGTGTGCCTGATGGGGGCTGAGCCCTCGGCACAGGCCCTCGTCACACCTGCACTCGCCACCCCAGCCTCCGTGCCTGTCACTGCCATTCCAGACACGGGGCATAGAGAACCAGAGCCCTGTTTGCCTTCCTTACTCCCCTGCCCTCGGGCAGGCCCCAGTACCTTCACGTCCCCCAGGACCTCCTTCCCACCTCAGACACCCCTCTGTTGCCATGTGAGTCTTTTCACAGATAGCTCTGGTTGAGACCTAGCCACACTCCTCCCCTCTGCTCCCTCAAGCCACGTCTGACCCTTCGGTGACTCTTGGTGTCCACAGGAGCCAGTCCCTGCTGGCGGCCCCCCCATCTGGTGCTGTCTGTCCCTCCGTCCTGGTTCCCCTCAATGCCCTCCAGGTGCCACAGCCTCACTGTTGACTGGCTGCCTTCTGCGTTTGTGCCTTCGATGTGCCTGGGTCACCAGGGTTCCCTGGCTCCCCCTTCTGTCTTCCCTTCTTGCTTCTGCCGGCATGCTTCCACGCAGAACCGTCACAAAGGCGTCCGTCCCTGGCTCAGCCGCAGCAGTCCCCAAGCACCTTGCTGTACCTCCCTGACACCATTTCTCAGTGCCTGCCTTGTCTGCACATAATTCTAAGCCTGCATCCTGCACTGGGTTATCAGCCCTTTGAGGAGCTACAGTTTATTCATCTCTGTTATCACTCTTCGCACATATTATACACACGTGGCCGAAGCATACTGATCATTTTTAAAAACTTTCTTAATTGAATGAGGAAACGGATAATTGGCTGGTTTGTGGACATACTGCTTTCAGTGCAACTGGTATTTTTAGGACAAATGGACTCAGAGCTGGGTATACCCTCTCTAGTTCAGTGACTGGAGGAAAAGAAAAGGTGAAGAAAAATGTGCCCAGAGCACCCTTGTGGACTTTTTAACCTGCGCACGTGTGGACACACTGGGACACATCCCCTCACTCCCCAGCTGCGACTCTCAGCTCCGTGAGCCACCGCTCAGAAACACGTGCCTGACATGTTCTCGTTAGCGTCTGGTCTTAAAAAGGGTAGAATGATAAAGAGAATGAGTATTTCCAGCAGTGCCCACCATTTTCTGTGACTTTCTAAGCAAAAACGTTAACATTCGTAGTTCCTAAGTCATCAATAGAAAATATGAAAACAGATTGTGATTTTTTTTTTCCCTTTCCCCCCTCTTCCTACAGCACAACTATCTTGCTCAGGTCACGTCTAATATCTGGGGAACCAAGTTTAAGATTGTGGGCTTGGCTGCTTTCCTGCCAACCAACCTCGGTGCAGGTAAAAACCATGTCTCTTCTCTTCCCGTTCTGTCAGTTGAAACTGAGACTAAAAAGACCATTCAAATGAGTTCTTATCGCACCAAAACATTAGCATGTACTTTATTCACCTTCAAACTTTGCCACTACCCACTGTGATTTCACAAAAATTAGAATTATTACTCCATTGCTTTTTACCAGCCGTGCTTTCATTTTTTTGTGTAATCCTGACTTATGAAAAGACAGAACCAGCTGCAGTGTCTAACAGAGGTTTGATAGGGTTCTGGTTATCTGATTTCTGGCCTTTCATTATGGGCAGGTTTAGGTACCAGTATCTTTAGGTTCTCGAGTCAGAAGACAGTTGAGGTTCAGAAGGCAATAAAGACCATAAGAAGCGGACTGTTAATACATTTCTGTGTGGTAAACCCTTAGAGCTGGCACCTAGAAGTCCCAGATAAGTGCCCTCTCCATGAGAAGTTTGAGACACTGAGGAAAACAAAAGAATGGGAGTAAAAGCTGGGCTAGAACCTGACATTTGCGTTCTTTCTGTACTCTTCTCTAATGAGTAGTACTAATGTGTCATGTTTACTTGGGGACAGAGAAGGAATGAAATGACAGAAGGTCCTTTTCAAAGCAGCCTCATGCCAATAGGCACATCCCTGGGTGGGCTGCGGACACATGCTGTCGCCCCTCCACCACAGCCTTGCTAGATTGCCTCATCATTTGGCACACACAGCTCTCTCTGGAAGGCCAAGCTTGCCAATGGATGGTGGGCCCATCTTTTTTTTTTTTTTTTTTAAAGATTTTATTTATTTATTTGACAGAGATCACAAGTAGACCAGAGAGGCAGGCAGAGAGAGAGGGGGGAAGCAGGCTCCCTGCTGAGCAGAGAGCCTGATGTGGGGCTCGATCCCAGGACCCTGAGAACATGACCTGAGCCGAAGGCAGGGGCTTTAACCCACTGAGCCACCAGGCGCCCCTGGTGGTCCCATCTTGAATGGCTCTGTGTAACCTACTGCTAAAAATGGTTTTTGAAAAATTCTGAATCTGCCTTTTGGATTTGTTTCAGACACAGATCCTTTCAATTAAATAATTTTTGCAAAGCAGGTGTTAAGTAGAGCTGTGCCATGTATGCATGGTAAGAGACTAAATTGTGCTGCATGCGGATTTTTCCTTTTGCGGCTTCTCAGCTCAAAGAAAAAGAGGAATAAAAGTAAGACATAAAACGGACTTAGAAAATAACAATAGGCTGTTCCTGCACATAATGCCAAGAAAGGAAAGGCTCTGATAACCACGGAAGCATGTTCTTCAGTAACACAGCCATGCCCCACTGGTGCACATGGCGATGCTTGTCACCACAGTGTGAGTGTCCTGTTGTCCCCATCCATGAGCTGGGAACTGAGCCATCTGCCTACCGTACGTATACACTGGAAAGAGAAATGGAGTCTTAGTGCATCTTTCCCTTCTGGATGTTGAATAGATCCACACATAAGTCAAGGACCTTGATATGGGAGAACCTCTAAGTGCCCTCACTGTACACGGTACTCCAGTGTGAGGAACTCAAGTGCCCAGGATTGAACTTCCTGTAGGACTACTGTGAAATCACTGTCCTGATCACATACCATTTTTAAAAGAGCATTTTAGCTATTACTATTCATTTGTCAAGCTAAGCAAATTTTCCACTTGATTCTGTCTCTTGGGTTCTAAAAGATGTGTAAGTTACATGTGGCACCCTCTTAAATAATTTTTGGCACTCTAATGTCAAAACGTAGAGTACTGTTGGATATATTTTATATTGGATAATTTGTTTGCTTCAGTTGAATTATCTGGCCCGTGAAATTTTATTTCTGATTTTTTGCTTTCTCAATTTAAAAAATATAGAATAAATTCCAAATTCAAGAGATTTGAAGTGGTATTCAGTAAAACTCCATCTCGTCTTTATCTCCAGCCACTTAGTCTTTTCCCCCTTGGAAGCAACTTTTTTTTTAATCCCTCCTGAGATTTTACAGTTTTATTTCTTTTATCAATCTAAACAACAAAGAATAGTCCTTTACATCATTAATTTTTAAGCTGTAGAGAATTGTCCAGAATTTTTAAGCCAAAATTGTCTTCTGTGGGTGAGAGAGACGAACACACGAATAAAGGCCTGTGTCTTACTGGAAAATCGTCCTAGCCCACAGCAGTGCAAGTGTCAGCCTCATAGAGGCCTTTCATCAGTGAGGTCCTGCTGGGCTGTAGGAATGTGAGCCAGTCAGCCACCAGGTGCTAGCGGGCAGCTGTGGGGCCGGAGCTGGGTCTAACAAAACGAGAATCACAGTAATAATTCAAGAACTTGTACTTACCTGACAGGAAAGAGCATTAAACATAAAGGAAAGTTGATCCTGACTTTAACCTCCTGTGAAAGAAAGAAACAGTGTGGAAGTTCACTAAATCTCTGTCCTGATCATGAGGTTGAAGTTGAAAGTCAGGAAGATGAGAATCCAGTCCTGAGTAAGGGCAGTGTTTAGTTCCAACCTGACCCGTGTCACCCCGTCTCCTGGGTTGCATGAGATCCCCTGAGCTTGGCACTCTGCTTATCACAACTATTTTTATTAAATTAGAATTCCGATATCAAGTGAGGCTTTAAAAAATTGTATTTGTCCTATCCCAACTCATTCCAGAAAAGCATTTAAGTCTAGGACATGTTTTTGACATTTGCAATGTGGGGTTCCCTAGACAGACCACTTGGCAAAGTGACTGGGCTAGACAGAGGAGTTGCTGTAAGGGAATCTAAGGCGCAGCTGGGTGGCCAGTGGCGTGTGGGAGGAAGACAAAGACCCGCTCTCGGATTCTCCCCTGCTTTCTCATGGCAGGGACTCCACGGTCCCATTTCTCTTCCCGTGACTCTGCCGGTGCTTGGCTGTCCTCGTGCACGTCTCTGTTAACAGCGCTTTCCTCCTTCCCCCCGACCCCCGCAGTAATCTATAAAACCAGCCTCCTGCACCTCCAGCCGCGGCAGATGACCATCTATCTCCCAGAGGTTCGGAAGATTTCCATGGACTATGTTAATTTGCCTGTCTTCAACCCGAATGTTTTCAGTGAGGATGAAGATGATTTACCAGGTGTGTTCGTAGGGGATCATGATGGGGGCAGAGCGCTAAGTAGTAGAGGATTACAGCATGTCCACCCGTGCCCACCGCCCTGGTTTGGAAGAGGTGTAACTTCCTCAGTTGGTGGGTGTGCTGAAGGTTGTACTGTGGCTGCTTTGGGGAGATGGGGAGCTACTAGAGCAAGGACGATGAGGGTGACCGTGACGCCTCATTTCCACAGAATATTCTGCCGTCTTGCTTCATCTTCACAGAGGTGCTCAGTCATGCACGCAGTCAGAGAGGTTAACAGGACTGATGAGAATTCCACAAAATCAGAACTGAAACCGGCTCTCGGCCCTAGGCTAGCCTTCCTCTTGTCAGCCCCCGCTTAGAGAGCAGTGTCACTCCCCTGGTCCCCTGACTCCCGCAGAGCCCAGGGTCTCGAACGCACCCTGTCTCCAGGACAGAAAGCCTTTACCTGCAGACCACTCTCTCCCGCTGTGCAGCGCACATCTCCGCGGACAGAAGCCTGGGCTCAGTTAAAGGTGAATTCTGGCACAAGCTTTTAAAATCCCAGTTTACAAGTTTTCAAATATCTATAGCACTTGAATTAAGGGTTTTCTAGGGGGTGTGGATCCTATTTTGATTAACAGAGTAGAATGATTTCTAGGTTATCTGCCAGTTATTTCCATGTAAGTGGTTTCAAAAAAATACCTACCTGTAATTTTATAAATATGAGGACTTCTCTACTTAGAACCAAGCAGGTTCTGAAAGTCTCTGGTTTTTGAGCCAGAGGAATCCTACCCGGGCTACTGACTTCTGTGTCTGGTGGGTTTGGAACAGAGGGGCTGTGGTTCTTGCCGTGGAACAGGGAAGGACGCGCAGGCCAGCTCAGGCTCTGAACTTGGGGGGTTGTTGTTTACCTTTTTCACAGGTTTTTATCTGTAAAATTATTCGTACAGTACTTTCGGAGAGGAGCCGACTTTGGTTTTCCCATGGTTGTAGCTCTCCTCAGAGGGGCAGTAGGCGTTCTAGACCGTCCAAGTTCTAATGGGCACAGTTTTGCAGCCCCATCAATCTGCGGTTTGGTGAAGCCTCACACGTGAGCTTCGTATACAGCACGTCCCCTGCCATTTCAGAATCTGAAGCAGCATCAGACACACCTTCTGAATAACGCCCTCCCGGGGCTCCCGGGTGCTGCTCCCCAGTGCTCCGCGCTCACCTGCTGCTGTTCCCGTCTGGCCTTCCCATTCGGGGCAGCATTCTCTCTCAGGCCTCGCACTTAATGCTGACGACAGAGAGACTCTTCTTTGTATCAGGGAAGAGCCCGGCGCTCAGTGCAGATGGGTGAACATCTGGAGGAGGGTCTGAACAGGATTAATAAAAAATGAGACGGACCCAGACTCACGCAGCCAGGAGATAGTTGCATCTCACTAGTGGGCCCCAGGGAAGGGGGAATCTGATTGGAACCAAGGGTGGGCTTAGCTTTTTTTTTTTTTTCTTTTTAAGATTTATTTATCTATTAGAGAGATAGAAAAAACGTGAGTAGGGAGCAGCAGGCAGAGGGAGAGGGAGAAGCAGACTCCCCACTGAGCAGAGAGCCCAATGTGAGGTTCGATCCCAGGACCCCGAGATCATGACCTGAGCCGAAGGCAGACGCTTAACCAACTGAGCCACCCCGGTGCCCCCGGCTTAGCTTTCGATGAGCTAGCTGCCCTCATTCTGTAGCTGTGGTAAAAGGTCAGACAGCCTTTACAGCTGGCTAGTCAAATCTTGCTTGCTGCGCATACACTAGTTGCCACGTAGAACTTAAAGGCCCAAATAAGCAAACTTGCCAGTGCCTGATGGTACTTTAAGCAGGGCAGTCTAAACGGTGGTTCTGAGCCCCCGCCTGTGGTGTGTAGGGCATCGCTCAAATTTGTGCTTTGTTAAGTTCCCTATCTGTACAAAGAGACTATAGTTACAGGGTTTTACAAAGGGGGGCTGTACCTTACACACTGTTAGAAATGCTGAACAGCACATAAATTAGGAAATGATCCTCCCCAAATAATGCTTATTTGCTAGAAGATTCTTTTCTTTGGTATCTCTACTGCCTTTTACATGGTTCTATTTACAGAAACTTAATTTGTGTACAAATTTCACATTACATCTGCTCTTAACACTTTCCCATATTAACCAGTCTGTAATTGTGGATAAACCTACCCAGGACCCTAGGCAGTATAAGTGCCCCGTGGAGTGTCATGCTACATATCATAATTCTCTTCTTGCATAAAAGAATGGGCCATTTTATGAATTCATGAGTAAAAAGCATCTTTTTGAACAGTTAAGTATTAAAAAATAAAATAAATTTTTTTAAAAAGTTAAGTATGTGCCCTAGTACCATTTAGGTACCAAATTCAGAAGGTTCAAAAGTATATTCATTGGAAATCTTTGCGTGTGTCCTTCCAGAAACCTTAGAGAAACTGTAGAACTTGTGTGAAAGGTCTAGCTTTTCCCCAAGCAAACTTCTCTCCGTCCGTAGCAATTGTATTTTGTATGCAGAAGGACTGGATGAGTTGATTAGTTGTTGTATTACTTATTCTGATCCAGTTTCACAGCACTGTTTTGTAAGCAGTTCATTTGTTCCCTTTTCCTCCCAGTGACAGGAGCATCTGGTGTGCCTGAGAGCAACCCCCCTTGCACGGTGAACATCCCTATTGCGCCCATTCACAGCTCGGCACAGGCTATGTCCCCTACTCAGAGCATAGGCTTGGTGCAGTCCCTGCTGGCCAATCAGAATGTGCAGCTGGACGTCCTGACCAATCAGACCACGGCAGTGGGGACATCTGAGCACGGAAGTGACAGTGCCACCCAGTACCCTGTCTCCAACCGCTACTCCAGCCCCGGACAGGTGATCTTTGGAGGTGTGGAGATGGGCCGCATCGTCCCCAGCCCTGCTCAGCTGTCCCTGCCGCCGCCCACCCAGGGAGCCATCCAGCTGTCGGTGGTGGACCATGGAGACCGAGATCATGACCACCTGCAGAAGTCCGCCAAGGCCCTGCGGCCTGTGGCGCAGCTGGCCGCGGAAGGGGACGCAGTGGTGTTCAGTGCCCCACAGGAGGTCCAGGTGGCGAAGATGAACCCACCACCCCCCTACCCCGGAACCATCCCCGCAGCCCCCACCACCGCAGCACCGCCGCCCCCGCTGCCACCCCCGCAGCCCCCGGTGGACACGTGCCTGAAGAAGGGCGACTTCTCCCTGTACCCCACAGCAGCCCATTACCAGACGCCCCTGGGCTACGAGAGGATCACCACCTTCGACAGCAGCGGCAACGTGGAAGAGGTATGCCGGCCGCGGACGCGGATGCTCTGCTCCCAGAACACCTACACCCTCCCCGGCCCGGGCAGCTCGGCCACCCTGAGGCTCACCGCCACGGAGAAGAAGGTCCCCCAGCCCTGCACCAGTGCGACCCTGAACCGCCTGACGGTCCCCCGCTACTCCATCCCGACCGGAGACCCACCCCCGTACCCCGAAATCGCCGGCCCCCTGCCCGGCAGGGGCGCTGCCCAGAGGCCCGACAGTCTCATCCACGCCACGCTGCGCAGGAACAACCGCGAGGTGGCGCTCAAGGCGGCGCAGCTGGCCGAGCCCCCGAGGGCCCCACCGCAGCACCCGCCCAAGCCCAAGGGCGCCGTGCAGTTTCCGGTGAGGCCCCCGCCCGCCCTGTACACCTGCAGCCAGTGCAGCGGCGGGGGTGCGGCTGGGCGGCCGGAGCCGGGCGCTGGGGGTGCAGGGGGCGCGCAGCCGGGATCGGGCCTGGCACACGCCGCCAGCACCTCCCCGCTGACCTCCCAGTCGTCCTACAGCCTCCTGAGCCCGCCAGACGGGGCCCGCGACCGCGCCGACTATGTTAACTCGGCCTTCACTGAGGACGAGGCGCTGGCCCAGCACTGTCAGGTGGAGAAGCCCCTGAGGCACCCCGCGCTGCCCGAAGCTGCTGTGGCCGTAAAACGGCCACCACCTTACCAGTGGGACCCTGTGCTGGGGGAGGACATTTGGGTTCCTCAGGAAAGGACAGCACAGACTGCAGTGCCCAACCCCCTGAAACTGCCCCCACTGATTGTAGGTCAGAGCCAGCACCTGGATGTGTCCCGAGTGCCCTTTGTCTCCCCCAAGTCTCCCGCCAGTCCTACTGCCACTTTCCACACAGGCTATGGGATGGGAATGCCGTATCCAGGAAGCTATAACACACCCCCTTTGCCGGGGGTGCAGACTCCCTGCTCCCCAAAAGATGCCCTGTCCCCCACGCCGTTCGCACCACAGGAGTCGGCAGTGGTTCTGCAACCCACCTACCCACCCAGCCTCTCCTACTGCACCCTGCCCCCCATGTATCCGGGAAGCAGCACCTGCTCGAGTTTACAGCTGCCACCTATCGCCTTGCACCCCTGGAGTTCCTATAGCCCTTGCCCGCCTGTGCAAAACCCCCAGGGCACTCTGCCCCCCAAGGCACACCTGGTGATAGAGAAGCCCCTCGTGTCCCCACCGCCCACTGACCTCCAAAGCCACTTGGGTACCGAGGTGATGGTAGAGACCACAGACAACTTCCAAGAAGTCCTCTCCCTGACAGAGAGCCCGGTGCCCCAGCGGACAGAGAAATTCGGGAAGAAGAACCGGAAGCGCCTGGACAGCCGAGCGGAGGAAGGAAACGTTCAGGCCATCACGGAGGGCAAAGTGAAGAAGGAGGCGCGGGCTCTGAGTGACTTTAATTCCCTCATCTCCAGCCCCCGCCTGGGGAGGGAAAAGAAGAAAGTGAAGAGTCAGAAAGACCAACTGAAGTCCAAGAAGTTGAACAAGACGAATGAGTTCCAGGACAGCTCAGAGAGCGAGCCCGAGCTGTTCATCAGCGGGGATGAGCTGATGAACCAAAGCCAGGGCAGCAAGAAGGGCTGGAAAAGCAAGCGGAGCCTGAGGACGGCCAGCGAGCTGGAAGAGTTCAAGTGCCGGAAAGCCAGCGAGAAGGAGGACGGGCGGCTGGGCAGCCAGGGCTTCGTGTATGTCATGGCCAACAAGCAGCCTCTGTGGAACGAAGCCACACAGGTGTACCAGCTGGACTTCGGGGGACGGGTGACCCAAGAGTCGGCCAAGAACTTCCAGATCGAGCTGGAGGGGCGGCAGGTAAGCAAACGTGTCTTGGGCCATGGCCGGTTCCACTGCATTCTGGTCTTGACCAGTCGGGTGAGGCGGGGGCTGAAAACCTGCTGAAGGATGGCCCTGCTTCCGCCTGCAGGAGCCCCGGGAGAAATGCAGAATACAACTGTGGCTCTCAAGTGGGGCCGATCGTGGTTGTACTTTACCCGGTGCCATTGCTGGCTTTTTTTTTTTTTTTTTAAACTTCTTGTCAAAGCAGCACATGTACTGATTTTTCAAAGTCAGATGATTCTGCCAGAACCAGGAGGAAAACTAGCAGGCCCCTCCCTGCCCAGTGCACGGCCCCCTCCCAAACGCCGCTCTCCTCCGGGACACACATTCCTCCAGCTCCGTTGCTTCTGGTAGTTGACAACATGTTCCCACTTGTGTTTATTGATTTTTCAGTTTTTCACATCATGTATCGACTTGTTCCTGAGGGGTAGGAGGGTTGATTTGGATCACCCCACTGCCTTATACGCACACATGAACTTCCCCTGTTCTTACTCAGTGTACTCACTGGGTGTTCATTATGCCCGCATACACGATTTACAGCTGAGCCACAGATGACGGCTTATTTATATTTCCTTTTTCCTGTACAGTTTTTCTTTCCCTAGACATAATAATTAGCCAGTGTGGGTTTGCCTCTTCCAGTGTATTTATGACTGAGTCCTTCCCTGATTCTCTGGCGTAAGGTACATGACACACGGGGTGACTTGTCACTGGTTCCTGCTGCAGCCTGAAACGGTAGCACTCACTGTGCCGTGTCGCTGTCGTTCTGCACACACACCTTCTTACCGTCCTGGCAGTTGCCGTCACCCTGCATGTTTAAATCTCATGTTCATTAATTCACTCAACAAATATTTAGTGAGGGTCTGCCTGGTAGTCCTCTGAGCCAGGAGTCAGCAATTGGGGGCCCACAGACCAGTCCATCCTGCTGCCTTTTTAAATAAAGTTTTATTGGAACGCAGCCGTGGGCGTCCGCTGAACATTGGCTGAGGCTGTTTTCGTCCTGCGGCAGGGTTAGAGCTGTGGCAAAGACCCTGTGACCCACAAAGCCTAAAACCCTCATCATGAGCCCTTCACAGAGAGCTTTCTGGGCTTGCTCCAGGCGCTGAAGCTAGAGCCCTGGGGAAAACGGAATGTCCCTGTGCTCCCTAAGCACTGAAAGGACAAAGGAGAGAGGAGCACCAGGGGAGGGAGGGGACTGTTTTATCCCTCTCTGAGCAGTGGATGTGTCTCTTAACCCTTTACTAGCCTATAGATTCTTCCCTCAACTTGTCCGTTCTCCTTTCTGCTTCCTTGGTGAGGAAACCGCTCTTTGAGCTGCGGAGCTTTCCACGCTCCGAATTTTTCTCATTATCTTCCCACTTGCACGTTTGACATGTTCCCTCGCCCGCTTTATTTCTGACAAACTCGCGGTGAGATCGAGAAGCTTGGTCAGCGTCTCCGGTCGGCACACCGGCCTCCCAGCCTGGCCGTCCCCTTCCCTCGGGAGCGGCGCCGACGAGGCTGTTTCCCACCTCGTGCTCTCTTCATGTCTCTGCTTCTCTGCCCTCTCCACCCGACTCCAGGTGATGCAGTTTGGAAGGATTGACGGCAACGCGTACATTCTGGACTTCCAGTACCCCTTCTCCGCTGTGCAGGCCTTCGCCGTGGCCCTGGCCAATGTGACTCAGCGCCTGAAGTAAGGACACTGGTGTGGGGCAGACGGAGAGGCCTCCTCGAGGCGCCCGAGATGTCGCCCGGGGCCCCGGTGTCTGGGACCAGAAGACGAGCAAAACTGGAAGAATCTGTCAGGCCCAGGAGAAGGGACTGACCTTTCATTGTTGTCGTTTGTTTGGCCTTTTATAATCCTTTATTGTTTCTCTTTCTTCTTTCTTTTCAAACAAAAAGAATACAGGAAGAGTGGGATTTGCAAGCAGAGGGGGTGAGGCACCTGGTGTCTTTAGGAAACACAGTTGCTGTGGGGATGTCCTGCTGCCTTTGCTTCTGTCCGCGCCGCCGGGGCAGGGGGGCCCCCGGGAGGAAGGGACCCCGCCCGCCCGCGGATCTCCGCGCTCCACGCGTCTCGCTTTGTGACGCCTTCGTACCATAACCACTTGTCTGGAAACAAAATGCTTTGTAAAAAGAACCAAAAGCCTGGGGGTCCAGGTTCTTGGAGGGGGCGTTGAATCCACACCCGTCCTGTTACTTCCCCAGGGGCGACTCGGTGGCTGTTGGGGGTTACGGAGGCCGCGCGGTGAGGCTCCCAGGAGTGGGCTGTGCGGCGCTGCCCTTAGCAGGGGTAAGCGCGGAGGGGGCGTCCGCGAGGGGCCCAGCCGGAGGCGCCGGGAATGGTACACGGGCTCGGCTCCTCTCAGAGGCTGTTCACATGAGAGACCCCACCCGTGTCATCTTAGAACGTGGCAGCATCCCACTGGTTCAGGGAGGTTTGCCTTCCGGAGAAGGGAGGGACAAAACGGATCGGTCCTGGCGTGTCGTGGGGTAGCTGCCTGGTCATCTAGCACCTTGGGCGACCACTAGGTACTCACCTGCTGAAAAGCCACCTTAGTCCCCTCCACCCCTCTGTTGTTTAGTCTGGAAAGTGTGGCCGGAGACGTTCTCCTTCCCACTAGATAAGCTGCTGCGCTTTCTCTTTCTGGAGATGCTGAGACATTGGTCTGAAAGTGCGCCTTTCTTCTCAGCCACGTTAAAACCCAGTTGACTAGAGATGTTTCCTGATCGGTTAGAAATGTAACAAAACCGTAGGCATTTGCCAGGGTGTTTAAAGAGATATAGTAATCTCTTTGAAACAAGTCTCACAGTTGTACTGGGAGGGAAAAAAAAAGTTCTTTATTAATTGTACAGACTGTTTACTGAGGAGATGAACCACTGGGAACACATTATTAAAATTATAGTACTTAAGACAGCTGGTTAATTACAAAAAAGAAAGAAAAATCTGAGATGATCTTTTCCCTCCACCTCCTCCTTAGGGGACGCCGCGGGCAGCACTGAGCCCCGGTAACAAACCCGGTTCACAGTTGTCACTTACTCCAACATGTCATGTGTTTAGGGCAGGAGCATGGGACTGTCTACTTGCAGGGAGTCCTCCGTGTGCATTTGGTTTGGAGCAGACAAATGAGAGACACTGTAGAGAAGTCTTTTGAAAGTATGTATTTTTACATTCCTTGTTTTGGTTTAAAAACTAGAAAAGGCACCGGCCCATTCCTTCCCCACAGCAAGACAGCATCACTCACCATTCTCTCCAAACCCTGAAGAAACACACATGAGGACAGCTCCCAGCTAACGTCCGAGTTTTCCAGCTTGTATTTTAAAATATTGAACCTGATTTTTTGTGGGTCAATTCTTTGAGAAAGAATTTAGCAGTGTATTCAGAATTATATAATTCTTTTATAGGAGTTTCTGTAGCTTGGTAAGATGTTTCAATGCTTATTAGTTGTGCAATAATGGTTATGACCTATTTCTAAAATAATTTAAATGCAGTTCCCCTGTTTTGTTGTCCAAGAGATTATTTATCTTGCTTTAATAGTGTTCTTAGGAATTCTTTTGTTACTATATACTGGTGAGTTATGCCCATTTTATTTATTTAGAAAAATAGTGTGTTTGTAATGAGTTATTTGGTAGCAGCGTATTTTGCTGCGAGAAATAAAGAGGATATGATAGAAGGTTTTTTCTGCTGGACAATTTGTAACTTTTCTAATTGGGAAAAAATTCCTATTAATCCTTTAAAGGCAATTTTTTTTTTTTTTGCATTCTTTGGTATTGATTATATACAAAAGAGTCGATTCCTTTGAGACAACACATCCTAAAATAATAGTGCCCCCTCTTTTGAACATTTTATTTTTAGTTAAAAATAAAAGGTGCTACGAAATGTAAAGAGGAATGAGAGCAGCAAAGGAAGGCACTATTGTCAGTAAGTGTCCGCTTTCCAGATTCTCAGATTGGTTCTTAAGATACAGAGACCATGAAAAAATACGTTTTAGAGTTTTTCTTATTACTAAGAGCAAGTAGAGGGGGAAATCCTTGGAATAAAAACTGTGAAAAGAAAGTGAGTATTTGTAGCAAATAATTCAACTTTCTAAATTCTGAGCTCATTCCCCAAAAGGCCTCTTCCATACGTGGAGGCAGAGGCCTGGTCCGGGAGGTCTGCATACCTGAGGGGCAGCGGCTGCCCAACCCTGTGCTCTGGCCCAAAGGAGGAAAACAGGCCCACGCGCCTCATACTTCCACGGGTCTGCGCACTCGTGATATGGTATCTTTCAAGTTGATGGCGATGGCTTCACTTACTTTAAAAGTCATCTTTATTCAGTCTCAATTTATTAAATACTACTAAAGTAGTACTTTAAACAGCAGAATTCTACATACTTCATGTTTATTAATAGCAACTTATGAATATTGAGATACCTCATTGAATCTCTAAATTTAAAACCATCAGCCCCATCAACTACTTAAAGAATCCTTACCTTTTTGAAGAAAGCTGTGTATTAACAAACATAAAAACCGATTTTAAGTTTGTTTCAACTCTAACCTCATCAAACCAAAGGCGCAGATTTGTGGACGGCGTATCCACTGAATGCATATCCTAAGAAAAACCAATGCCACGGAAGCAGGAAAATGCCAAGGCTCTGAGGGCAGCGGAAGTCGGGACTTTGCAGGTTAGTCTTTTTTCCCCGTGTCCGTTGAACCTGGGGTCAAGCCCGCTCTGCCACCAAGTTGGAGGGTGACTTCGGGCTTCCATTTGTCCATCTGTAACATGACGGGGACAACCTGGCCTGGACAAAATTCTCCATTCCTGTCCAGCTCTAACAGCCTGAGGGCTCAAAGTGGGACCGTCTCCTCATGCCACTGTACGAACTTGGAAGGTATGTTTCAAAATCATTGCCTTTTTACAGAGGAACATTGCTTTTCCAGCATTAATGCGCTCTCCCGTGAGTATGAACCCGTGCATTTAAAATAAGCCTTAGCAGGTTCATCTCTAGAAACAGATGCTTTTGGAATGGTGATTGTTCTCCTAAAAATCACACAAAAGCACCGGTTTCAGTCAGGTAAGACACAGGAGCCCCCACATGTGTGTGCCCTGCTCAGTGGACTCCCTGGAAAACGGCCCCCGAGTAAGTCCCCATTTACCCCCGCAAACAGTAGAGCGGGTTGAGAAAAGAACCAAGGAGGCTGTGCCCAGGCAGGTGTGAATCCTCGAGTTACTTCTGCAGTGTTCGCTATCTGCAAGTTGAAAAGATTTTTTGAAAGGAACCCATCATGTCCCTGTGTGGGCCATCTATCCCTTGGCCAGGTCAGTAGTTGTGAACAAAGTTAGTTGAGACAAAATGTGTCAAAACTGTTCTTTGAGTTCCTGGGATTTCATCATCGCACAGGACTCCGATCTCATCACCATCTGTGTATTCCCTTCACTCCGGTTGATGGAAACTCTGAAAAGTTGTGGCTTTTTTATTTTATTTTATTTTATTGTGGCTATTTTATTTTCATTTCTTTGGCTTTGTGCAATTTTCTTGTAACTTGTACCAATATTTCCTGTTTACAAGTTCTTTTAAAGGGGAGGGGGTAGGTTTCTAAGATCCTGTTGTTTGTTGTAGATAAATTTTTTTTCATGTTGTAGAGAAGCATGGGGTTATGCGTTTGACTGAAAAAGGCACTGTATTATTTACCAAAGGGGTATTGTTTTCGCATTTGTTTATAAATGCATTATTTTGGTACTGTAAGTTTGAACATAATTTCCGAGTTTATTACTACTGGCATTTCCTTTTTCTTTTTCTTTTCTTTTTTTTTTTTTTTTAAACTGTAAGTGCACGGTGCAGGTGCACAGGTCCCTGACCAAACCAGACCACCAGCATGTTCTTAGCCAAACCTTGGGGATAGCGGGCTGCTGTGTGCGCCTCAGTCCCACTCGTGTTACTTTGTTTCTCAATTCCAGCATCCTGCTTTGTTTGACTTTCCAAGCAAGATCTGCTGAGAGTCCCACTTGCACTCTAATGAGCTCACCCTTATTTGGCTCTCTGCTGATGTACTTTGTGTATTAGATTGTGTGGGAGGTATTCTAGAAGGCATTCATGGTTTGCATTCAAAATGACGTGGTTGATCCAAATTATTTTCTGTCTTTATTATTGAGATGGATTAATCTCTTCTTTTTTTTTTTTTTTATTGATGATTTGAAGTTGTAAAAGTTGTCCAGCTATTGCTTAATAAAATTTTCCAGATCAAAAAAAAAATTACTTGTGTGCAGCATTCCGGGGTGGGTCTTGAGTCCTCTAAGAAGGTGTCCCAATGTGCACTGGCATGGCCTGCCATGCTCCCAGCTGTGTCTCCAGTCCCTGGGTTACTGCCCGCGCACTACCTGGACACCCTGGGATCCTTACCATTGTTCTGTTTTTGAGAGGTCAGAGCTTGTGCTGTCTTTCTGATGAGTTCTTTGTCTTGTTTCCCTAAGAGGACCCAATTCAGGATGCATCTGCCCTCGCACCTACAAGACCAGAGACGTTAGATAACCTGACACCTTTGTTACTTCATAGGAAACAGTAAAACCAGATTTTGAGCAACCCGGCTCTCCATTCTAATTTGTAACTGTTAATTGTTGTTTTTACTGATGAGTCTTAGTGCACTTCTTTGCTCTGCCCTGGAGTTCCCTCTGACCTCTCTGATCATATGACCTCTGGCCATAGGGTGCTCGTGCACCTATGTGTGCAAGTGTTCCCATGCACATTTCCACAGCACCCCTTCGGGTTTTTTCAGAGATAGAAGTAGATGCGATCGCCCAGGCTTTAGGAGACAACCAAAACCATGGTCAACTCCTATGTGTGAAGTTTTAAAATAGGACTATAAATTTGCGATTTACATAGCAGGAGTCCTACAACGGTAATGCACTATCTAAGGAACTATCTAAGAACCAAAATAGTTTTCCAATAGTATTATGAAAGTTTGTGAGCTTCAAATTAATACTCATTCTGCCTTCATTACTTAACTCAGGTAGCAGGGAGACCTGAAAAAAAATGAACTCCCTCGGGGCACCTGGGTGGCTCAGTGGGTTAAAGCCTCTGCCTTTGGTTCGGGTCACAATCCCAGGATCCTGGGATAGAGCCCCGCATCGGGCTCTCTGCTCAGCAGGGAGCCTGCTTCCCCACCCCTCTGCCTACTTGTGATCTCTGTCTGTCAAATAAATCAATAAAATCTTAAAAAATAAAAAAATAATAAAAATGAACTCCCTCTTTCCCTCCCTTCACAAAAACAAGGGACCCAAACCCTGACAGCCAGGCTGTACCTGGGTCAGTGCTAAAGACGCACATGTAGGATTGCCTTCTCCAGCAGCCCTGTGTCAGCTTTGGGGCCATTCAGAGTGAATCAATGTCTCCAGAGTGATTGACTTTTAAAGCTCTGGTAAGAAAATGTAGTAAATCCCTTCAACTTATTTTGGAAAATATACATTCTTTGTTTATCCCCACATTCAGTGTCCTATTCCTGGCACCATTAAAAGAACGGGGATCTTAAAAAATCTCGAAAGAGGGGATTGGCTTAGCTCTCCTACCCAAGCCCCAAAAACTCATTGCAAAGAAAGGACTGCCTCCTAGAGATCGCATCCCACTGTTCCAAGAACACCGAGCTAAGTCCCTAAATTCCATTCCGAAGTGGATGTCTTCTGCCTTCCTTTCAGAAGAAAGTAGAAACGTTCAAAACCTGAAATGACTTCTGGATTCCATAGACAAAATCAATTATGAAATAGAATCTAAGATTTCTGGGTCACATTAATGAACAGACCTAGTTTATGCCCTGCTTCCGCTCTGGTGTTTTGTGCTAATTTGCCTGTGATGAGCTGTGAGCTGCCAACACAGTCTTCTGCAGAAGCAGACAGCTCAGGGGGCTGCCCTCACCCATCAGGCCGTGAGCTCATCCTCCCAGCAGCCAGAAGCGAAAGCTCTTTTCTGAGCTGTCAATGTCGCACATATAGCTCTAGGCTCTCACCGCTCACGGGGTGAGTTGGGGGGTGGGGGTTGTGGTCACAAAGGAGCAGGTCTGTGTGGATTTGCTCCTATGCTATCTTGGAAACATTCTGCTCAGTGCACTAAAGGATATGAAACCACCATCCACGTGAAGAACAGGGTCGTTTCATATGAAGCTCCTGTTAGATTGATAGCTTCGAATAATAGAGAGTGCTCGGGGTCAAAGCAGGACTCATCCCTTCTATTTCCTCTTTCTGGATCTCCAGCTTTTCCATCCCCTCACTCTGGCAGGAGTCAGTTCTCTGTGCTTTATGGGGCGTCTAAGCCACCCGCCTCGACTCACAAGAGCCATCAGTGCCGTTTCAAAACGTATTCCCAACTTAATGAATCTGTTAAACTTCGACCACTTAGGGTGCTGTGCAAATACTTTGAGAAGCACTTCCTGCCGTACGAAATACATTCTTTTTCCCAAAGGGATGGAATCAGCATTTCAGATGTCCTATTTGCCACTTGGCTTCTGCCCTGTTCCGGACCGTTTCTGAGCACAGTGGCTGTGCAGCGTTTTCCGTGTGTGCATGACCGCAACTCTTCACCCCCAGACAGGATTGGGGGAGCTTGGATCATGAAGCCTGACCCCGTACAGTATCTCAAACTACTGCTGAGCTTGCCTTCTCAGGCGCGGCAGCCACTCCAACCACAAGGATGTGGAGAGAACCCCATACTTTCTCTTTCCACTTTTCTCCAAAATAGAGGATGGCTAGTGCTGACTCCATTTCCCACCATGTGCAGGGAACCGAGGGTCACCGTGTCTCCTTTAGGTTTGGCCTCCAACTCATTCAAATGGTCTGTGGTTTCTCGTCTCTCACAAATTAACTCAGCATCTCCTTCCTCCCCCGGTGTCATCGTGAGGGTCTTCTCTGAGCCACCTGTCAACGTCTTGTACCTCACCCAGTAGGGGTACAGTCCCTGTCATTAAAGGGAGAAATCCTTTCATCTCTGTTCTTTCCATGCCTGGTATCACGGAACCAGGACTCTGCCAATATTACGTTTTCTTTTGCCAGCAAAAAGGCTAGCAGTCCAGACATCACTGTACTTGAGATGAGAACGTGTGACGGACTCCTGTAAGGGAAGGATAGTCGTTGGGAACTCATTTCTTTCTGGGCTTGAGCCTCCTTGGAGCCCTGCTTCCCTCGAGTACCTGTGAGACTACAACAGGATTGTGGTTTCTTACTGGTATGAGGTTTAACTTCTTCAAATCTTGAGAGAAAACGTTCCTCTAACAGGAAGAGACCGTCTCCACCCATCCCACCGGAATGACCAACCCCGACCACGTCTTCACGTCCAGCAGCATGGAAGGCTTTCTGGCACCGCTTGGTTCATTTGCTGACCCTCAAGCCCAAGCCAGCTAGGAAGGGAGTTTGTTCTAAGAGTTGCCCAGCGTTCAATTGACTGAGCTCTTGGGGTCTCTGTCCCCTCTTAGGCCATGTGGGGTTAGCCTTCCTTCTGTTTCATCAGCGACACCCCAGTGGGTCTCACCACTGCTTTCAGGGCTTCCCACCCAGGGGATGAGATCAGAAACCCCTGTTTTCCAACCCCCACTTCCCGGCAGGTGCTGAACTCCTGGGAGACTGAGGAGAACTGGGTGCAACAGACTTTGGAAGGGATCTGCCAAATTTCTCCAAAAAACCGTTCCCAGACTGTCCCCAGGAAACCACTGGACCAGACCATATTCCAACAACCCGCTCAGTTCCTGTGTGGCTCACTTGGTGGATTTTGCCTGTCAATGGCCGGACCAGTGAAGGCGAAACTCCGCGGCCACCCTGCCTCCCTCGAGGGCAGAGACAGCAACACAGGGTGCTGGCGCCACTATCCCAACAATCTCGGGTCTGAGTATTGTAGTTTTCACGGTGCGGATCTCTCAAGACTGTGCTTGAAACATGCGATTCATCATTCTGGAATAAAGAACCAGTAAGCTTCTATTCAAAAACTGAACTTCTAAAAACCAGCCGGATTAGCACAGGTGAGCACATCTATCCCAAGACTATTTTTTTCTTTTTTCTTTTTTTAAAATTTATTTATTTGAAAGACAGAGATCACAAGCAGGCAGAAAGGCAGGCAGAGAGAGAGGACTGGAAGCAGGCTCCCCACTGAGCAGAGAGCCTGATGCGGGACTCTATCCCAGGACCCTGGGATCATGACCTGAGCCGAAGGCAGAGGCTTTAACCCACTGAGCCACCCAGGCACCCCAAGACACTATTATAGGGAGTCTGGTACTTTTTTTATGTTTTCGGTACGCTGAAAATAATTGAATCAGCTGAAGTCTTCTAGCTACACGGCACAACACCAGAACGCGTGGCTACACATGACCCAAAATAAAGCAAAGGTAAAAACGACACCAACAACCCAACCCCGCTTTAACAAGTTCTGCAAGCCACAGTGATAAAGTACACCCTTGTGATGTCATAATTCCCTCTTCTTCAACCCTTTGTGGGTGGGTTTGGTCCCAGTTAAGAGGTGGGGAAATCCCAGGTAGAAAATGCTTGAAGCCAGGCAGGATTGAAAGAGAGCCAGGAGCAAAACTCAGAAGCAGTCAAACCACAGCTCCTCTTGGAAAGGCCTCCTGTGAGCTTTTATAGAGGACAGAACATACTGAGTCGCGGTGAGTGGAAGCCAGTGTCTGGTGTGGAAACCTGCCCTTCCAGGAAAACAGATGCTGTTCCCGCCCAGGGCAGGGCTGCACGTTGTCCAGGATGGCTGCCTTCAGCAACCTTCATCCTTTGAGGTCCGTCTTCTGGGAGGGATATGGTGATCCAAACATGTTCTTGGCCAGACCCCTGGCTTGCATATCAGGTCATCGGAGAGGAAGCAAAGAGAAACTAGGTCAAAGTTAAAAGAAGAGAGGCCAACTCTCCAGTTAAGCTGACTTTTTCCTCAGGGTACCTGAGGTGCCAGCAAGAAACACCTGCCGGAACTTAGAGGAAAATGACATAGGGGACAGGAGGGTCATCGACAGAGTGGGTGAAAAGGGATCTGGTCGAAGAGCAGAACTAGGAGGAACAGTATTCTCAGAATTTTCCACACCAGCCACGCTCCTGAGGGAAGGAGAGAGTTTCGTCGAACCTCCCCCAGGGGCAGAGCAGAGAGCTGCCAGAGAGAGGGGACAGACCCCAATCCTGCACGAGGGTCTCCTGGAGGCCGCTCTGCTGTGAGTTGGCCAGACTTCCTCCTCCTGCTCCCGCTCCCCACGGGAGTGTAAAAGTCTGCCGAGGGGTGGGGGGCACTGGCCTCCCAAATTCTTCTGACCCCCTCAGCCCCAGTGCCTCGGTTACCAGTAAAGAATTAGGGGCAAACCAGCAGGACTGGAAATGGTTTCAATTTTATTGAAAACTTCCGAAGTATTTATCTCCTTAACGAACAGTGCTGTACACACAATCTGCCTATTGTGTGCCCTTGGAGGGGAGCGTTCGAACCGAGACAAGGCTTGAATGGAAAGCCCATGGGAAAGGCTGCGTCAGAGGTCTCACTTGCGTTGAGTAATGGTAACACTCCTCGAACCATGTGAAAGGGACTTTAGATCGGTGAGAGTACCTTGATGGATGGGCGAGTCAAGGGCCCAGGGAGCACGGAGAGGCAGGTTGGGGTATGAAGAAAGCCAGGAGGTCAGGGAGCATGTCCAGAGTCCATCACCAAGAGTGTGCAACCTTGGCGGGCCACTCAGCTCTGGACTTCACTTTGCTTAACTAAAAAATGAGATTGGACTAAATAAATAATTCCCAAGGCATAGTCCACATTTCCGCAGTCATCGCGCACACTAATGAAGTAGAACAGGCTTCCTTTACTTCCACGTGCCGATGTGCTGTGCGTAATGACCACCAAGGGGAAAAAATGCAGTGCACTGCTTCCCAAACTTTTCTGCCCTGGGAATCCTATGTTAAAGGAGCATCTTAGAGGACCAGTGGCCCAAGGAGGAAACAGGCTTTGTGAAATTGGACTATGCTCTCCAAATTCTTCCCAACGTCAGAATTCTGTGTGTCTGTGAATTTTATGGAAAACTTAAAGCAGATTTCTTTCCTCCGTCCTCTGCTAGAATAAAAGAGCTACTTTGCTGCTTCTGCTCAAGTAGGTAAGAGTAACAAGACCCTTGCTTGAGTCTGAAGTTATGTTTGCTGAATTGCAAAGGTGTAGAATTGTGTTTTGTTTTCACAGTGTACTTTCTCCCCAAGCCAAGCTAACTGAACACAAATGAACTCTCGTCCACCACAACCAACCAAAATGTAAACATTTATCTTGTTCGATTTGTAGTTCTAACTTCTGTAAATACAGTCTTCTTAAAACAATAGACAGGGACACCAGACTCACTCTGACCTAGCATATTTTATGTTCCTAACTAATACTTTGAGGTTCTGCTTCCCATTTAATTGGTGGTCCTAAGCATCTTTCACTCAGTTTAGACAAAAGGACCATTTACGGCCCCCAGACATTCATCTGGGTTAAAGACAGTGGATTGCGCTGGGCACCGTGCTGAGGTCTGGGCCCTCCAGCAGTCAGTTCACATACAGAAATGCCGTAAATAAAACAAGTGGTTGGGTAGGTGATTTACAAAAGTAACTGTCTCTTCTGACGTCTTGGTCCGCCCCCCCCCCCCCAAAAGGCTTCTTGTCATTTTAGTTGCCAGAAATAAGGAGATCCAAGGGCTGAGAATATTCATCTGACCTTAAAGTCAGATAGCAAATGAGGTCCCCGGGGAGTCCCTAAAGCTGGCAGCCAGCTAGGAGACTGCCTACATGGAAGGGGCCTCCCTGTGTTTTCCTGGGATGCTCTCAAGCCCTGGTGAGGGCCCCCCTGGGACAGGCCTGTTGCTGAGGGGCCCAAAAAATGCCACCAGAGAGATCTCACAGTGTGCGCCTCGGCACCGAGGAGACAGCCCCGGGGGTCAGGGTGGTCTCACGATGATCTGGAGGTGGTTTTTTCACTTTTGTGGAAATAAAGATCAACCATATGAGGACAAGCGAAGGCTAGTGATTCCACACTCGCTGTCGCGGGGAGCCTGCTGCCTTGGCAGAGACTCAAAGACAGGCCGGAAGACTTCTTAGGAAAAAAGGGAGCGGCTTCAGGCGAGCGCTGCAGGAGACTGTGGGCACGGGGCAGCTGGATGCTCCGTGTGATGGCTTCCGGGGGCATTTCTGGCTTTTCCTCGTTGCTCCTAAACTGGAAGTAGGGATAAATGTTAGAGCTGTTCATTGTGACTCAAGTCCTGACCCTCTGGAGCCAATTGTTACAGAGGTTATTGTTTGTATCCTGAGTCATTGCCGGGGCAGCAGTCTGAGTCCAAGCAAGCTGGCCTCCTGGGACGGTTTCCGTAGGTTGCAAGTAAGTTTTTATATATGGTCTGGCCATTGTCCATTTACCTATTCAGTCTCTCTGTTTCTAATTTTCTTGAATTTTATCGTCCTAAGAATGAAACGAACCTACCCCTAATGAACAATGAATTAATCAACATTAGTAAGAATGGCTTACGGCATAATTCTACTTCTGAATACACAGAGAGTAGCCCATGCTGCCCAGAAATGGTGCATCTGGCACCATTTGAGTTTGCAGACATGGAAAAGGCACCGTGAACTACACCAGTAAGGGGAAACAAGGGAGGAGCCGCCAGGGATACTGTAAGAAAGATAATGAGGAAAGCCTCTGTAGACCGTACTCCAGCTACATTAACATTTTATCACAAACCCCATTTTAATTTTCCTGCCTGCGTTCGCCTCCAAGAAACACAAAAACTGCCCGCAGTGCTCTCGGTGGGTTCTTGGAAGCTTCAAAAATTTCTGTAGCAGAGTTGGAACAACGATTTTCTTCACCGGTAGAGCTCAGCCGAGGGAAATCACACTCCCCCTCGTAACAGGGCTGTGCTCTCACCAGGCTGCTTGCTTCGGAAATATTTAAATAAGAGTTTTCCCACCTCTCTATAGTAATACCATCTTGAGAAGGAAAATGGATCCTGAATCCCACTGCAGGAGGGAGGGCTGGAGGCAAGGCAACTCGGAGACAGTGTGGCCGCGCGCTGCTAGGAAAGGTGCCCTGCTTCGAGAAGTGTGTAGAGCATCTGACTGTCTGCTGATCCGGTCACCGTACCTGCAGGGTCTCAGCAGAAGCCGCGGTGAGTGTCAAATGCAAACGGCAGCCTTGCCAGAGCTCTGACCTCGCCATCCTCGCATTCAAGAAACCCAGCCTGCCTGTGTCCTCGATGCTGCAGGAACAAAACGGTCCCTGCCTCCGCCCTGTTGTTTGGTCGCAGCCTCCCTCACCCCACCCTCTTCACGAGAACAGTCCTTGCCGCCGAGGCTTGGATGCAGTGGCGCCCCGCTCAGCTGTTCCGCACCAGCTCTGCAGAAACCAGCCAAGCCCGGAGCGCGGGAATCTACAGACAGACGCGCAGAAGTTGTAGTAAGTGCTACACCGTGCGGCTCTACAGCACACAAATAAAACGAGCCATTGTTGTTCATTCTGATTCCATGCAGACAGTCGATTCTGGCAGAATGCTGCTCTTGGTTTTTGCCAATCGTTTCTATCCACAGCCAATCTGTGGTTTATGTGGCACAAATTACAAAATTACGAGGCAATCCCATGTAATTCTGACATAAGTGTTGCTCAATACTTTCGTTGACATTTAGGAGCAAGACAGAAGTGAAAACTAAGACGTCGCCAGTGAAACATTAGAACTTCACTTATGCATTAATGACATAAGCAATTTCTTCACGAAATTAATAACAGTTTTCAAATATCTGAAGAAAATGTCCTCAGTATGTCCATTGCTATTCACAATGGCCCACTTTTCTATTTAAACTGAGTTATTAACATTGTCTCCACGCGAAGCAACCAATGCTGTCACCGTGTGGCTGAACTTGAACTCAACTCATCCTCCAGAGCCCCTTCAACACCGCGCATGCCAAACAGCCTTCTCCCGTCCTGGTCTGCATCGAGTCTTGTGCTAAATTCGTTCGGACCACATCTCTCCTGTCCTGAGGCTTTCCTGAGGATGACTGTGTAATGGTTCACATCCTGCCTACCCTGTGGACTGCACGAGAACGCCCAGTGCTTGTACAGCGCTCACAGCATGGTAGGTCTTGTTCGATAAGCAGTGCTAATCTAAGACCTGTCTGAGAGACCATGTGTCCTAGCAGTGTCTCACTCAGCGAAATTCCAGTATGATTAGAGAATCTAGCTGTGTGCCTGGATGTGACTAAAGGTGGGATTTGGCATCAAGTCTTTCAGCCTGTTATCCTCTTTCCCAAAACGGCCAAGAGCCCTACTCAGTTTCTGCCAAGGGCCCAACATATGAGGAGAAGAACAAGGGTCATATCAAGACTTTAGGGCCTTGCTAAAGTATTTTACCCTACAGGGTGGGCAGCTGTTGAGCAAGCTTGACCCCCTGAGGCCATTCCTAATGATTCCAGTGGCCAAGGGTTATCACAGACACTTACTGAACATCCACTGGATACAGGACCTAAGAGCAGATGTCTCGCACCCTTGATTCTGTCCTACCAGAAAAGCATGAACTGGGTCAGCTTCCCAAAGGAGAACCTGAAAACCATGGAGGCTGAACTCACAAAGACTGAGCAATTCTTCACTCACGGTGCCTTACACAGTGGCCACAGCATATTTTGCTTTGGTGTGCTAAGTCATCTAGAGAAGCATACGAATTAAACTATTGGAGTAGAATGTTTGATCTGGGATTTTCTTGAAAATACCCTGACAACAGAATGGTGAGGGACCAGATGAAGCGAGAATGGCAGAGAGCTGAGAACCGAAGCTGAGTGAGGGGTGGTGCGTACTTGGACAAGGAGTGAGTCCAAAAAAAAAAAGTTCCTGTAATGAAGGTTTTTAAGTAGCCTCAAGATACATAAAGCAAAAATGGATAGAACTCTAGGAATTTTTTGACAAAGGCATCGTTGTGGTGGAATCTGCCAGCATTTCTCTTTCGCTTACAGATTGATCAGACAACCAAAAGCTAAATTCTATGGACATGAATAAAACTTGGCACTCAAGTGGAGAATACAAAATCTTTTACAACACACACAAAATGTTTTAAAAATTGATCATACATTAGACCATGAGACAAGTAACAACAAAGTTCAAAACATTTCTACCATGTAGACTATGTTCTTAGAACACAATGCAGGGCGCCTGGGGGCCCAGTTGGTTGAGTGTCCAACTCCTGATCTCAGCTCAGGTCTTGGTCTCAGTGTTCTGAGTTCAGGCCCTGCATTGGGCTCCATGCTGGGCACAGAGCCTACCTAAAAAACAAAAGAACCCACAATGCAATTAAGGTATAAATCAATAGTCATTGCTGTCCAAGTGTTTGAAATTTTGAAAAGCATTCAAACGTCAAAGAACAAGTGAATGATCATGAGCCAAACCTGGGCACTGCCATGAAGAACTTGGAGTGAAGTGTATAGTCTTAACTGCTTATTTTATAGAAGAACAAAAAACTGAAAATTAATGAACAAAGAAATACACATCTTCAGACATTGAGGAAAAAACAAAACTTTTTTTTTTAAAAAAAAGGATAAGGAAGCAAAGATAATAGAATTTAACAAATATAAGCCAAAAATATATTTAAGAGGGCCCATGATATCAAAAGTTAGTTCTGCGAAAAGATGCATGAATTTGTCAAATGCCTGGCATGTTGTATGAACAAAAGAAGAGAAAGCACAAACAGGCGATCCTGGGAATGGAAATGGGACATGACTTCTGATAGAGATTTTCAACAGTTTAGAGAGTAAGAATACTATGGACTGAATATGAGATTTGAAAACTTGGAATTGTAACCGTTAGTAGAAAAGCTTCCTATAAAGAAGATATCAAGCCAAATAGTTCTACTGAGAAGTTCCATCAACATTCAGGTGACTTACTGCTCCTCTCTCATACAAACACTTCTAGAAATAGTTTTTTTTTTCTTTTGATGGGCGTGGAGGGGCAGAGAGAAGGGGGAGAATCTCAAGCGGACTCCCTGCTGAGTGCAGAGCTCAGTGTGGGGCTTGACGTCACCACCCCAGGATCATGACCTGAGCCGAAATCAAAAGACACTTAACCAACTGAGCCACGGAGGTGCCCTGGCATTTTAATTCATAATGTTTTTCCCTTTTTAAATTCTTGATTAGTAATGTTAGTGGTTCACCTTTCCAAAGCAACTTTGGTTATTGCCAGAGAGTTGGATGTGTAACTCACTGAGCCACCCAGGAGCCCCTAGAAAAAAAATATTTTTAAAGAGTAAGCACTCTCCCCATTCCCCATGAAGTTAGTCCCCAAATAAGACAAAGGCAAAATAAAAAAGGAAAATCCTAGGCCATGTGACTTAAGAAATGCCTGGCTCATTTCATTTCATCTCCCCTTCTCCTTCCCTTTAGAAAATCGGTATTTCAACAGACCAATCACGTATAATCAGCGCGTAATCACTGAAGTGTTAAGTTCCTTCTTCGGCTTCACTCAGAAAAATAGGCAGACCAGCCTACTGCTTAAGACTGCTTGTTGGGCCCCTCTATTTCACCTACTTAAACAAATTATTGTTGGTTTGGAATTTTTCACACTTAGGTTCAAGCGATAGGAGAAACAAGGTAAATTAACCTAATGTTTTCTATAGCTAGAAACTGGTTTCCAATTTAGTTGCTAATTATCCTCACCTTCAGGCCCGCTGGCAGCTGTCAGGGTGGGCGGGGGTCTCTGCTAGGAGCTCAAGTGACCTGGAGGAGCCTGGCTCAGCTCAAGTCCAATGTCTTAATGAAATGAAAAGGGCATCACTGCTTTAAAAGCCCAGTACCAACTCCCAGAACAGGGCCCTGCAATTAGAAAGTGCCAGGCTCATAAGCCTCAATAAATATTTGTGGCATAAATGTAATACAGATTTATTTCTTATGTATTCTCTCACCTGGGAGAAATTGATTCAGAGGTAAAGTTTATCTTTTTGTAAATTAGATAATACGTCTGGGGGAAAATGCTTAGCTACATTCTATAATAAGATACTTAGATAAATTCATAATAAAAGGCAAAGAGAAGGGGAAGGGAAATTTAAAGCTGTTAGGTACACTGCTTCTTGTGTGTTAGCGATCACCTAGGAATGCATTTCCTAGCACATCAAAAACAAAAACTACAGGATAATAAGCATCCTCTTACTCAGAACCCTGGTGTCAAATAATGTCACATTAAACAGCTTACATTGACAAGTCTATATAGCGGTCAGTGTTCAATCGCATGGGTAGAACTTTACAAATAAGATAATAGAGCGTCAAGGAGGTAGCTAAGTCCAAGCAAGTACAGAGGCCGTGGTTGGCATTTACGTGACACAGCTCCTGGTAATGAACTTCCCGTCTATAATATCGGTAGGAAGGGGGCATGAACGAGCAGCTAAAAGAAAATTTCTGGAATTTCTGGAATTAAATTTTGACGTGTCAATATCAGCAGAGATAGAACACAAATCAGTGAGCTTAGGTATGTATGACTGGGAGAAAGGAAAGAATATTTTCTCCTCACTTCCCATTCCTGTGATGAAATAGTTGTGCCTGAGTGCGCAGTGTAATCTGGGCATAGAGTTAATGATCAGAAATGAACCAATTCTGGTAGGTTGATGTGAACCAAAGTCCTTTCGAGGGTCAAATGATGGACTACTGGCACTTCTGTCCGGATCAGCGTTGTTCATCCCCGAGCTACCGGCCCGTGCACGATCCACCTGGCATTGTGAGGCTTCTCCGAAGATATAATGTCACTGTCCCCAAGGCCAGCAGAGCACTGAGCTGTGGGTGGGGAGGCACCAGCAGGAAAGAGCTGAAGAACAGACAGCACTTAGCGCAGTGTGGCCTGATCACGGCACAGACCTGGTTGGTAATGGCTGCAAAGGCCAAGAACACCAGCACAAAAGCCCAGGTGTGTAAGGCGATTAGAAGGGAATGAAGGGAAAAGATCTAGGGCAGAAAAAAGGATTTCTTTATTTTTTAATGAAGAGGAGAGAAGGGCAGACCAAGGCATTCTGCCAGCAGGGGAGGGAGAGCAGCAGGCCCTTTGCAGTCATGAGAAGACTTAGCTCCGACAAGAGCAAGAGGCTGACTCCCCACAGCCCTGGGGGCTGGAGCCACTGCCGGCACACCCCGCGGGGGAACATCCGATGAGCAGACAAACCAAGCCTGGCTCTTCAGTGGCCTGTGGAGCAGGATGGGTTGCACAAATGTCCCACAGTAACAGGTGGGGACTAAAATAAGGCTGAGAAGAACCAGACCAGGCAGAGGACGGACCTTTAGCTGGTGATGGGTGCCTTGATTCCACTCTGCCTCCGGGGATGGCAAAGGGCAGAAGCAGAGGAACATTGTCAATCCTACGAAGAGAAAATGGACCTCCTTCCAAACATACGTCTCTCAATACAGTGTCCGTTCCATCAGAACTATGTGTCATAAGACAAATAGTCGTCTTCAGATGCAGTCAGCGTAAGGCGTATATTATCACTGCCTCACCGAGCCGAGACGGAGGGACGAGAGCGTCAGGCCACCCTGCCCGCACTGGATCTCAGTACGAGGACCAGAACCACAATTCCATCTCCAGTGTGTAGCCCCTGAGTGCTGCTCACCTGGGGTACCCAAAGCCAAAGTCATCATCCCAACGATTGGCACTGCACCACCAGATAAATGAATCACCCCAGAGATCTCATCTCCTTCCCAGATTCCAGTCTAGTAAATTCCACCTTCTCTAAATATCTTAGCAATGAGGATCCCCTGTGTTCCATCCCACAGCCACTGCACCCTGGTTCTGGCCAACCTCACTTCTTACCTGGGCAACTCTAATAGTCTCCTATTTCATCAACTTACTCTGTTCTTCTCTCCTACTCGCCAGGAACCTTCTTTGTAAAACTCATTTAGTCCAGTCACACTCAAACCCAAAGTCCTTAAATGGCTCCCACTGCATTCGGGCAAAGCTCAAACTTATCATAACTGAGAAGTCCCCTCTGGTCCATCCTCTGCCTCCATGACCAGACTCATCTCTAGCCACTTTGACGCAAACCCTGTAGTCCGCCCATGCTGAATTACTACTGGTTCCCACGCACATCACTCTCACATGTGCTCTGTTGCATGCACGGTTCTCCCTGCTTGGAACGTTTCCTCCCCTTTTCCACTTGGTGAGCCCTTCCTTCCTCATTTCTAAGCACAGGCATCACCTCCTCCATGAAATCTTCTCAATTCATGTTCCCTGCACTTACCTGCACCGTAGACTTAATTCCACTGCTTGGACCTATTGATGCGCGTGTCCCCCACTAGACTGTGTGAATCCCTACTGGACAGGAACTAAATCTTGCTCCATTTTTAATTTCTAGCATCTCTCATTGTCCGGGACAGCTGGGTGTATAATGTTCACTAGGATTAAAAGGAAAGGAAAATGCCCAATTCCGCCCCTGTGCTCATCGGAAAGATCAAGGTCTTGTGTTGTCCAATGTCATCGGTGCGGCCACCTGTGGATTCCGAGGCGTGGCCTGCATGTTTCACGTGAGAGATGGCATTAGAGGGTTAGTGACAGTTGATAAGAACCATCAGAAAACCTCGAAGCCATGGCTCTTCATGTGTTTATGTGACTCCTCTCCGAGCCCAGAATCTCACTTGAAAAAAGCCACGAAATCAGAACTTGTGATCCTATGCGCGGACCTCTCAGCTGATGGCATCTGTGAATCCATGTCTGAATCTTGGCTCTGGAAGGACAAACTGGCTGGCTGGCACTTATGGTAAACTTCAGCAGAAGGACACTGTACTGCTTTAGATATTTCGAAGTTGTTCCTTACAAATGACCCGTCAAAACATAACTAGATGAATGGTATTTCTGTCCTCTCTGTATGCTTTCCATGAAAGCTCATCTCGGCACCACACGCTTACCTTAAAAGACTTCCCTTTGCTACAATAAGTAACCACAGAGCTGTTCTGAGAACTGAGTGGGTGGTGGCAATTCCTATATGAACTCCTTGCCCACCCGTGTCTCTCAGTGATTCCATCTACAAGACATGATTAGGTCAAATTTCCCGTTCACCACAGAGCATCACCGTTAATTTCATTGTAAGACATGGAGTCACATTTATATGTGGCTTATGGCTGAAATTCTGTTAAAATTAAATGCGAAGAAAGCTTTGAGAAAAACGTGGCTTTCTGTGAGATTTCCAGAAGTATCTGGTGGTGATGATAGTCTTACTATCTTACTAGAGACATGCCTCAAGATCTTTTTGGAAAAAGATGGGCAAATGGCCCTCATCAGGAGACAGGAGGACAGGGTCTCATTCCCACTCCACTACCAACTGTGCTGTCTTATATTAGCTGCTTAATCATGTTGGGCCTCAACTTCGTTACCCTTCACAGTGCTGATTTAGTATTGTGTTTAAGGGCTCGTGAGCCTCATCTCTCAGTGCTCTAGCACAAACTTGTGAAAGGGGACAGTAGCTCTCCCCATGGCACCTAGTGCTGCCCTGGGCCAGCTAGCAGCCTTCCCTCTCAGCGGAAGCTACTCTTGGGGCTGGCTTTTACTCTCTTATATCGACTCTCTACCACCAAGCAGCAAACTTCATGGGTTCATTGACACCAGAGGAAAATTCCACGAGCACCATGTGCTGGCTCTTCTCCCTTCGCCTGCCTCCCGAGATCCGCGTTCCATGGGGTCCCTGAGCCCATCCCTGCTGTCTGCTTCTGCATCCCAGAGGCTGGCATCCATGGACTGCATCACCTGGGCCCCCTCGTTCTCTGGCTTCCTGTTAGATTTGGTCAGTAGGACGCACTGGCACGAGACTGGCAGGGACCAGAGGACGTGAATACTACTACGTATACATGTAATATATACATATGAATATTACTATCACAACGATCACCAGACTCTATAAGTTTTAGCCTCATTTATCCTTAAATATAGGGAGTATCTTCTTTTTTTTTTTTTAAGATTTTATTTATTTATTTGAGAGAGAGACAGTGAGAGAGAACATGAGCGAGGAGAAGGTCAGAGGGAGAAGCAGACTCCCCATGGAGCTGGGAGCCCGATGTGGGACTCGATCCCGGGACTCCAGGATCATGACCTGAGCCGAAGGCAGTCGTCCAACCAACTGAGCCACCCAGGCGCCCCAATGGGAGTATCTTCAATACATTGTGTGATGCTATGTGAAATTGGGGGAAACAGAGCTATTTTTTAACAGAGCAACAATACCTCAATCTCCAAACATGATTGCTCTTTAAGGGGCTTCCTCAGTAGAGGCCATGCTGTATATTGAGTAAAAGTGAGTTTTCTGAATTCAGGCTCGTCTGGGATCAAATGCAATTCCTGTTACTTGCTGGAATTATGAGCATATATTCCACCCCTCTGTGCATCCATTATTTCAAAATGCTGATAACAGTACTAGCCACCTGTGATGGTAATTTTATATGTCACATTGACTGGCCACAGGGAGCCCAAATTAAACACTTTTTCTGGATGAGGTTAGCATTTCAGACGGTGGGCTTAGTAAAGTACTTTGCCCTCCCCAGTGTGGGCAGGCATCATTCAATCTGTTAAGAGCCTGAATAGAACAGAGGTCAGAGAAGGGAGAATTTTCTCCATTTTTTCTGCCTCACTATTTGAGCTGGGACATCTTATCTTCTCTGGCCCTCAGACTTGGATTTATGCCATTGGCTTTCTTGGTTCTTGGGCCTTTGGACTCAGACTGGAACCACACCATCAGCGTTCCTGGGTCTCCAGCTTACAGAAGGCAAATCATGGGACTTCTCAGTCTCCATAATCATGTGAGCCAATTTCTCGTTATCTATTGGTTCTAGTTGATTCTGTTTCTCTGGAGTACCAGACTAAAATACCATCTCTTAAAACTAATAAAGGAATTCTGTAAAGTTGCAGATTCAAAATTATTATACAGAAATCTTCTGTATTTTTAGACAAATAATGAAATAACAGAAAGAGAAATTAAGAAAACAATCCCACTTAGAATTACACCAAAGGCCTGGGGATAAATTTAACCTCATTTAACCTAAATAAAATGCCTGGGGATAAATTTAACCAAGCTGGTGAGAGACCTATACTCTGAACACTTTAAGACATTGATGGAAGAAATGGAAGACAGAACAGACAAATGGAAAGATATGTGAGCACAGAATATCTTAGAATATTCTGGATTGGAAGAATTAATATTGTTAATATGTCCATACTACCAAAGCAATCAAGAGATTCAATGTAATCCCTATCAAAATACTGATAGTATTTCTCACAGAACTAGAACAAACAATCCTAAAATTTGTATGGAATCACAAAAGATGCCTAAGAGCCAAAGATACCTTGAGAAAGAAGAACAAAGGTGGAGGTATCACACTCCCAGATTTTGAGATATACGACAAAACTGTAGTATGGTACATACAAAAAATAGTATGGTACTGACATAAAAATAGACACAACAACCAATGGAACAGAATGAAGAGTCCAGAAATAGACCTACATTTACATGCTCAATCAATCTATGTTAAAGGAGGCAAGGATATGCAATGGGGAAATAGTTTCTTCAGTGAATGGTGCTGGGACACCGGGAAGCTGCATGCAAAGAACAAAGCTGGACCACTTTCTTACACCAGACATGAAAATAAACTTGAGTGGATTAAAGATCTAAATGTAAGACCTGGAATCATATAACTCCTTTAAAAATGCAGTAAGCTCCTAGAGATTACACCTAGCCGCTTTTTTCTGGATATATCTTTTCAGGCAAGGGAAACAAAAGCAAAAATAAACTATTGGGACTGCATCAAATTAAAAAGCTTCTGCACAGTGAAGGAAACCATCAATGAAACAAAAGAGCAGCTTACTGAATGGGAGAAGATATTTGCAAATGATGTATCCAATAACAGGTTACTATCCAGGATATACAAAGAACTTGTACAGCTTAACACCAAAATAATAGTAATCAATTTTTTAAAAATAGGCAGAGGACCTTAATAGAAGTTTTCCAAAGAATATATTTAGATTCCAATAGACACATGACAAGTTGATTACCATTACTAAACATTAGGAAAATGCAAATCAAAGCCACAATGAGTTATCACCTCACACAAGTCAGAATGGCTAGAATAAAAAAAAAAAAAAGAAACGGGAAAAGAAAAAGGAAATAACAAGTGTTGACAGAAAACAAACAAAAAAAAACAAGTGTTGACAAGGATGCGGGGAAACGGGAGCACTTATGTACTATGGGTAGGAATGCAAATCGGTTTAACCAATAGAGAAATAACCAATTTTCCCTATTGGTTAAACCGATAAGTATGGAGTAAGTGTGGAGGTTCCTCAAAAATTAAAAATAAAAATACTGTCCAATCTAGTAATTCCACAGCTGGGTATTTACCCAAAGAAAATGAAAACCCTAAATTGAAAAGATATTATGCACCCTTATGTTTATTGTAGTATTATTTACAATAGGTAGGACATGGAAAGAAGCCAATCGTCCCTTAATAGATGACTGGATAAAGATGTGATTTATATATCTATCTCCAGTGTGTGCACGCACGCGCACACACACACACACACACACACACACACACCACAAAGTGGAATATTACTTAGCCACAAAAGGGAAAATTTGCCATTCATGATAACATGGATAGACCTAGAGGGTGTGTGCTAAGTAAAATAAGTCAGAGAAAGACAACTATATTATGATTTCATTTTTATGTGGATCCAAAAATAAAAAAAATACACAAACAAAAACAAAATAGACTCATTAAATACAGAAAACAAACTGGTGGTTGCCAGAGAGAACATTTGGGGTTGATGGGATTGTGGTAACTTGTCCGTCTGCGTCAGTGAGTGAGACCTACTGTTTTCCTGAACATGAGGCTTGAGTGTTGTCTAGGTGGAAAGAAAGCTTATGGTTTTATACATACTCTTACATGTCTTTATGCTCACTTAACTTCCAAAATGGACTTGCATTCACTGTAATTCTATTCCACATTAGATATTAATAAAATACTTAGTCATTGGACTTCCTTTATGCCTAAAAGCTAATTTTCATAGCTGTTTGCCTAACTCCTTTTAGTCTCTCTTATTCCTGGCTTGGTGTCCATTTCTAGGTGAAGTTTAAGCAGTGTTATGCTCTTCAGTCCATCAGCAGTATTTACTGAACACCTGGTTTGTGGCCAACACTATTTTCAAGGATAAAGAGGCAAGTATTGGTAGAGCAAGTGGTTCCTGCTTTGTGTGACTTGAAAGACATTAACAGGAAGATCTCTGCTAGAGAAAAGTGCCTCCTTTCAAACACCTAGTAAACCCATAGCTATTGCCCTAATTTCTACCATTAGACATTTATTACTTTGATTTAGCAAGCAATGTCTTTAAAATGCCAATTCCCCGGGGCACCTGGGTGGCTCAGTGGGTTAAACCTCTGCCTTCGGCTCAGGTCATGATCTCAGGGTTCTGGGATCAAGCCCCGCATTGGGCTCTCTGTTCAGCAGGGAGCCTGCTTCCCTCCCTCTTTCTGCCTGCCTCTCTGCCTACTTGTGATCTCTCTCTGTCAAATAAATAAAATCTTTTAAAAAAAAAATCAAACCAAAACACAAAAATGCCAATTCCCATCACAGAGCTGGTTCATAGGTATATGAGGTTTATTAACTCTTCTCTCTATGTGTTTAAAATTTTGTGTGACATTAACATTTATGTTCTTTTTGACCCAGTAACTTCATTTCTGATTATAGGGATATAACCTGAAATTAAAAGATGTGTGTATCAAAACGTTCATTGCAGCATTGTTTATAAAAGCAAAGGAACCAAAAGAGCACAAGGGCCAGAATAGGGGAAGGTTAAGTACATCCCTGAGCTAGAACACTATGCAACATTTAAAATGATATTTAAGAAGTTTTTATAATGCTGTGTCACTATATTCATAAGTGAATAAACAGGATTCCAAATAGTTTATATGGCATTGTTCCAATTTTTCAAAACATTAAAAACTGAGGGGGAAACAGAGTTATAGGGAACAACAGAAAGCCAGGGGTATGGCATTCTAGAAAGGAGTACGTCTACTGTAGCTGTGAGAGATTGTAAAGAAAGGTACACAAGGACTGGGAACAGAATGAATGAGGCCATTTACACCCACACTGCCTTGTCTTGTAGGTGAATTTTAGCTCTGTCTGATTCTCGAGTAAGAAGTTGAATAAGCAGAGGGGTAAGGGAGAGTTGACTGGCCTGGTGACATCTGCATAAATTATAAGGAGACTATGCAGGAGTGGGACTAATGGAAATGACCCATTTGAGTGGAAATGACCAATTCTGATCCAGCCCTTGTCCTGCTGTAGAGAAGATGGTTTCTGCTATCACATTAGCAGTGAGGTGCTGGGTATTAGTGTTGGCAAGTTTTTCTAAGAAACCAGTTAGTATGGTTTGAGTTTGTGCCTTACCAACTATTATATAAGGTATGGAAATATCCCAACCAATCACTAAAGGACCTTGGGGAGTGATTTAATGTATTACATTTGTTATTTTAAAAAATTTCAAAATGTTAATAGTAGGGACACCTGGATGGCTCGGTCGGTGAAGCCTTGGCCTTTGGCTCAGGTCATGATCTCAGTGTCCTGGGATTGAGCCCCTTGTCAGGTTCCCCCTTAACAGGGAGTCTGCTTCTCCTTCCCTACACCTCCCTCCCACCTCACCTTTGTTGTGTTCTCTCTCTCTCTCTCTCTCTCTCACTCAAAAAATAGAATCTGTTAAAAAAAATGTTAACAGTGATTATTTCTCAGTGATGGATATCATTCTCCTGCCTAAGCTTCCCTGTGCTCTGTATGTTTTTAAAAATGAGAAAGTATGGGGGGCATGCCAGCCGTTGGGCTCTGTACTCTGTAGGGAGTCTGCTTGAGATTCTCTCCCTCAGCCCTCCTGTTCATGTGCGCACACTCTCTCTCTCTCTCTCTCTCTCCCTCTCTTAAATAAATAAATAGATCACAAAAAAAAAAAAATAAAATGAGAAAGCATGGGTATCAGTAGTCTTGGGAGAGGAAATATGTAAATGCTCCGGGAGAGTTAACTATTTATGAGCACTTACTATAAATCAATACTATAAATCATCATATTAAGCGCTCTATATAATCCTTCCAACAAATTCATGAGGCAGCCAGTATTATCATCCTTGTTTTACACATGAAAGGGACCAACATTTAGAGGTATTACGTATTCAACACAATTTCATATTGCTGAAAAAGTGTCACTCATCTTTCTGATTTTTTTTTTTATTTTTTTTTTTATTTTTTTTTTTTAAAGATTTTATTTATTCATTTGAAAGGCAGAGATTACAAGTAGGCAGAGAGAGAGAGGAGGAAGCAGGCTCCCCGCTGAGCAGAGAGCCCGATGCGGGGCTCGATCTCAGGACTCCGAGACCATGACCTGAGCCGAAGGCAGAGGCTTTAACCCACTGAGCCACCCAGGCGCCCCTCATCTTTCTGATTTGAACCTGTGTTCTTTGCCACAACTGAATGAATGCACTTTTTTTCCCTCTGTTATGTAAGAAGATCACAACAGGATAATTGTCATTCTGCTGAGTGAAAAAGCAGAAGGGGTATCTTGAGGGCATTCAACAAGCGTTTATTGAGTGCCTATATAAGGTGAGCACCAGAATAACATTGTTAATAAGGCATGGCCAAAATGAAGGTAAGGCATTGAACACATTGAAACATGGTAAAACAATAATGAAGGGATTTTCTTTTTAAGATTTAATTTATTTACTTGTCATAGAGAGAGAAGTGAGAGCGAGCACAGGTAGACAGAGTGGCAGGCAGAGGCAGAGGGAGAAGCAGGCTCCCTGCCAAGCAAGCAAGGAGCCCAATGTGGGACTCGATCCCAGGACGCTGGAATCATGACCTGAGCCAAAGGCAGCTGCTTAACCAGTTGAGCCTCCCAGGCATCCCATGAAGGGATTTAAAAAAAAAAATTGTAAACTCACAAAGACAAGGATAATGGAAGAGGAAATAATAGCAACACAATTTTTCAGATAAAAAAATAAGACCCATCTATATGCTGTCTGCAAAGTCACCTCCAGATTTAAAATAAGGGGTGGAAAAAAATTTTACCATGCTAATGGACATCAAAAGCAACAAAATTTTGCAAATCATAGGAAAAAAGGAATAGATATCAAAACCTAGATCTGATAGCAGTGAGGAAAGCCCAATCCACATCATAGATGTCTCAGATGTTTCAGGAACCAGCAGCACAAGCATCTTCTTTAAAAGATGGGGCAAATCCAAGAGGATGGACCCCCACAGACCATAAGTAAAAGGCAGATGAAATTCAGAGTAGCGAGGACATGGAGCAAATGGAACTCTTGGATATTGCTGATTGGAGGGTAAAGTGGTGCAACCATTCTGGAAAATAGTGTGGCCATATCTAAGAAAGCTGACTCTGCCTAATCTATCACCCAGTGATTCCATTACTAAGTATAAACCCAAATAAAATAAGTGCACATACTCCCCCCAAAAACATATACAAGAATGTTCATATCATAATAACCAAAACCGTCAGCAGTAGAACTGATAAATTGTCCTACATCCAAACAATGACCTGCTATAGAGCAAGAGAACAAAAATTAAAAGACATAAACTACTACTACTGCTATAGGAAACAATATAAGAAATTTCATAGATATAATATTCATCAAGCAAAGCCAAACAGAAGAATGCAAATTGTATCATTCTATTCACACACTATTTAAATACAGGCAGAATATATTTATAGGGAGAGAAGCCAGGATAGTGGTTGCCACTGGGAATGGGGTGACTATAAAGGATTACAAGAGACTTCTGGGGTGTCCTATATCTTCACATTAGTGGTGGTTACATGAATGAATACATACATAAAATTTAGATAATCTATACACTTAAGGTTGCACATTTTATGTATGTTGTACCTCAATTAAAAAAAAAAAAACAAAATAGGAAAGATCAAAAGTCTGAGAAGCCATGCCAAATCTCCCAATCTCTTTCTATTCTCTGCAACTAAGCACTCTTCATTCTCTAATACTGTCAGGAAACTAGAGGCTGATTCCCTAGAGCTATGAAATAGAGGGTTTCTGGATTGGGACACACTGGCAACAATCATGGGCAGAGGAACTGTGCTGAAACGGGAATAAAAGATAATCTTCAAAGATAGTCCCAAGCGATTCCCCTTCTCTCTTTTGAGCATGACACCACTATAATCAAGGGGTAGAGCCATGGTAACTCCATTGAATCTGGGCTAGACCCATATACTGGGCTAGACCTATAGGATGCAGAGACAATGATGTCAAAGGGACTTCTGGTCACTTCTAAGATATGCTCCATCAGTAAAGAGAAAGATGTGGGATCCAAACAGATAAGGGAAGAGGATCTCCAGGATGATGGTGGAGACACTGCTTAGATAACAGCCATGTATCAGGCACATGGCAACCAGTCCATATCTGGTCAGAAGGCCAAGAAGAGGTCTCCCAAAGATGAAATTGATAGAATGCATGCCTGAATATCTTATGAGGTGAGTTAGGCAATTTTGCAGGGACCGGACCTGAGTTTGAATTAATGCTTAGTACATACAAAACTAAGTAATAAAAAAGGCCTTGTTAATTCTAGAGGAAATAAGATGTATAGAAAAGGAAAAGTAATTATAATATACTATATGCATATGCAGGTGTGTACATGTGATATTTTATCTAGCATTTCTAGTTCTTTGTGGTGAAAGAGATCACAAAATCGTTTAGTACCCCACAGTTTAGGAGCAGGAAAACTTGCATTATCCTCTAGGGGCTATTGTCATTCAAAGGGAGAAAAAGGGCTTAGGCTGGAGAAGTTAGGAAGTCTTCCCAGAAGGTTTATAAGCATTCTGGTGTATCTTTGAGGCTGACTAATGTTTCCCCCAGTGATAAGCTCCCTGTAGCCAATCATAAAATATTTTAAGTGTGGCAGATGCTGGTCTCACAGTCTCTATCTCATTTCAGGAAACAAATCCGCACGTGTGCTTTCTTAGCATGCCTGTCTGCACTGTATTTTGGGTAGAGCCAGTTCTGAGCTCCATTCTTTGTCCTTTGGAGACTGTTAAATACAGACACTCATGTTAACAAATTAAGGCTAAAACTGAAACTGTGCAGGGTGCAGGATGAACACAAGTTATGGGGTTATTTGCAAGTCTTGACAAGAGAGCTTGGCTAGCAGATAAAAATTTGTTCCAGAATGTAAGAAGGAAGAGAAAATAAAACATGGGGATAGGGGCGCCTGGCTGGCTCAGTTGAGACTGCTTAAAAATAAAAATATTTTAAAATGGGGATAAAAAAGAGCAAGGGAGAGTGGGTGAAATCAAGAGTATAGTTTGGGAATTCTGAGAATACTTGAAGGTGAGTGATCATTAGACTCACATGGGGAGCTTTGAAAAATACAGGTTCCTAGGACCTGTGTTCTATAATTTATATTCAATAGTGTAAGTGGGGTCCCCCAAATGTATGTTTGTAAAATGTTTCCCCCAATGCATACAAGTTCAACAGAGCATAGAAACCTGTCCTGCATCTGGGTAGAAACACACTGACCTCATTAGGAACAATTGTTTCTTCACTTATTATTGTAAAAATTCACCAGAGATGACACCATCCCCATCGTTAGACATATAGTCCTATGGAAGACGTGTTGATTTGTGAGTTTTAATTTTATACTCAAGTGTTGAGCTTGTAGACGATGAGAAACTCCCTTGCCTCTCCCCCCGTGGTTATAGAACGTGTGGGAAGAGTCAACTTATTTGGGCACATCGTTAAAAAAATCTCTTATGACATAACCATAATGGGCTTGGTTTTAAATGTTTTAGGATTAGGCCAAGTAGAACCCAGGTGGGGGTGGGGGCGATGCGGAGAAGCAGTCTGGGACTGTCCGTGGTGCTGAACGTGGGAGCCGGCCCCAGTTTTTAACCTGTTCAGTCCGCCTTGAAGCCCCATTTTCCTTTTTTTCTGTCCTCTCCGGTTGCTTCCTTTTCCCAGTACGAGCAGGAGCGAGGGTGGCCCTTCATATGTTTGTCCTGGGCGTCTGATGACCTTGTGTTGGATTCCCCCCCGCCCGCTCCGGCTCCTTCTCCCTGGGCGGCGGCTGATGGGCGCGGCACCCTCCTCTCCTTAGGCCCGCGTGGCTCCGGGGCGGACCCCATCCGCACCCCGACAGGCTCCGCTCCCCGCATCTCGCGGCGGCGCCCTGAGCGCGCCCCGCCCCCTTCCTCCGCGCCCCCTTCCCACTTCCCCCGCCACCTGCTCCTCCTCCTCCTCGGTCCCGCCCAGTGCGCCGGCAGCCCCCGATCCCCGGAGCTGGAAGAGAGAGGGCCGAAGGAGCAGTACAAAGGGCGGAGCGGCGGGAGGAGGGGACGCCGGGCTCGGCGCCGGGAGGGCAGGCGCGGTGCGGGCATGGACGCCGAGTACCCTGCCTTCGAGCCCCCGCTCTGCAGCGAGCTCAAGCACCTGTGCAAGCGACTCCAGGAGGCGTACCGAGAGCTGAAGGAGGACCTCACGCCTTTCAAAGATGACCGCTACTACAGGTAGGGGCGGGCGGGCGCCGGCGGGCCGGGCTGCGGGGAGGGGGCGTAGACCCGGGGCTTCGGGCCGCCCCCGCAGCCCTACTCCCAGACCCCCGTGCGCTGCCCGCCTGCGGGGTCCCGCCCCTGGGCCGCCCCTTCCCCCTGCGAGTGTCGAGCCCCGGGAGCGGCGGAGAGGGAGCTGGTCTGTGGGTTCTGGCTGTGGCCGGCCGGAGAGCTAGGGTGAAGAGCTGTTTTCCATTCCCTAGAAACCTGAGCCGAGATTCTCAAATCCGGAGACGGGGACCCACGGGCATTCGTCCCGCTTTGCTCCTCCCTCTCTTCCTCCCTTCCTGTCACCTCCTCCTACCTCCCCACCCGCGTGCCTACCGCCCCCACGGGCTTCAGGCCTTGCTGAGCACTGGTTTGGGGAGAAGATCACTCCCCCTCCAGCGTCAGGCAGGGCGGGCCCTGGCCTCTCTTTTGAGGTACTGGGGCCCTCAGGCTTTGGTGAAAATCTCGGCGGCTGGGGTGGTCCTGAGCGCTGGAGGCAGACGCGTCTGGGCTGAACCGCACCTGGGTGAAGATGCTGTGGGGGTCATGGTTCCGCACGCGCCCCGACGAGTTGTTGGTTTGGGCTTGTCTCTGTCGCCCTCTCCGTGTGGCCAAGGTGAGCCTGGAGGTTGCAGACTCTCGCAGCAGGAGGCCTGCCCCTTCCTGTGTTTCGCGGTTCTGTTGGGAAACCGGCTCCTTCGCTCATGGCTGGGCTTAGCCGATGTATTGTGGCGTCATGAAGGGACCCAGTCTGGAATCTGGAGTCTGGAGTCTCCGGCTGAGGTCGACCTTACTCCTCACTAGGTCCGTGATATGAGAAAGTTATCTGCTAACTCTGCTCTGCATGCTTCCTCCTCTGTGACATGGGGAGCTTAAACTAGAAGGTTTGGGGAAGGTGACAGTTCTAGTGATGCTGGACTACTCGCCCTGGGCTTGCGGATGGGCAGTTGATTGCACAGCTGTCTCTGAAGTGGGGAATACTCCTTTTTATACAGCGAACCCTAATAGTCATGCATGCGCTCAGACAACCATGTATCACACTTACCAGATCTTTTCAAAAGTCCTGTGGCTTCCCAGTGGCTGACCAATATATTGGTCACAAAAAAAGGAAAAGCCCATTTAAAAATATACGTAATCCCAAGATTCTATTGTGTGGCTCAGGATGGACTCCACAGTCAGCCTCATGAAGGCTCCTAGGATACCCGACAGTATGGTAAAAAACAGACAAAACAGAGATAGTTTTAAATCTTATGTTTAATGTATATTCCTGTCTCCTTTCCCACTAGTTTCCTCCCACTCTGTTTTTTTCTCTGTGTTTTATTGTCTTGGGAACATTTCTTTGACAAAAGATCTAGTGAATATCTAGATGGTCTTAATTCAGGTAGCAGAGAAGAGAACAAAGCCACACCACTGGTTAATCCACGACTGGCTTATCCTTTATTCATTCATCCATCTATCCAACCAACAGTCACTGAAGACCTCCTGTGTTCCTGCTGCCATTCTAGGGGGTGGAAATACAGGGTCCCTGGTGTCATGGAGCTTACAGGCAATAAACGAGTGAGTACCCATCGCACTTGGAAGATAATAGACTAAGTGCCATGATAAAGAGTGAGGGGGGGTGCTACTTCAGAGACACTGATCAGAGAAGGCTCTTGGACGCTTGACTGGAAATGAAGAATGACTTGCTCGCTAGCCAATGAGCTGGGGCAGAAAGTTCCAGAAGAAGAATTACAAGCCCAAAGTCCCTGAGGCCATAAAAACGTGGTACCGTAGTCCCTCCTTTGCTGCAGGGGTTATGTTCCAAGGCCCCAGTTGGTGCTCGCTTCGGCAGCACGTATACTGAAATTGGAACGATACAGAGAGGATTAGCACGGCCCCTGCGCAAGGATGACACACAAATTCGCGAAGCATTACTTATTCAAAGAAAAAAAAAAGGCCCCCATGGATGCCTGAAACCACAGATAATACTGAATCTGAGATATATTATGGTTTTTCCTATACCTACCTGTGGTAAAGTATAATTTATAAATTAGGCACAGTAAGAGGTTAACAACTAATAATAAAATAGAACAAGTGTAATTACGTAATAAGATTGTGTGAATGTGGTCTCTCTCGGAATAGCTTACTGTACTATACTCACCCTCCTTTTTTTTTAAGATTTATTTATTTATTTGAGAGAGAGAGAGAGCGCCTACACACGCATGTGCCAGTGGGGGGAGGGGCAGAGGGAGAGAACCTTCAAGCAGATTCCCTGCTGAGCATGGAGCCTGACACCAAGGGGCTCGCTCTCGTGACCCATGAGACCATGACCTGAGCCGATATTAGGAGTCAGATGCCTACCTGACAGAGCACCCCCCCGTGCCCCTGTACTCACTCTTCTTCTCGTGATAGGATGAGACTATGAAATGCCTACGTGGTGAGATGGAGCGAGATTGATGATGTGGGCATTGTGAGGTAGCACAAGGCTGGTTGACCTGCTGATCCACATAGCAGAAGGGGGACTGGCTGCTTCTGAAGCGGCCATGGAAACTGAAACCACGGGAAAAGGAGGGGACTATGGCATGTTCAAGGAATAGGAAGAAGACCAGCACGGGCAGAGAAATAGACAGGCCTGGGACAGAGAGAGCCTTGAACGCTAGACCGAGACCTATGAATTTCATTAGAATTCCAGTGTGAAGCCATTGAAGAGTTTTAAGTGGTGGGGGAGTGACAGGAGCAGTCTGGCGGCCGGTCCTACTGCAAGCATCTGAACCTGTGCTCTGGAGCAACTCCATTCATTGGTCTGGATGTTGAAGACCATGAATTTACCATGGTTGGAGGGGGAAAGTGATGAATTCTGTCTGCCCTGCTGCCACGAGGACAAGGCGGCTACAGAATGATTTACGATATGGTGTGTTGGCAGAGCAGTTAGGCTGAATCACGACTGGTTTATCGTTGAAAAGATGCTTTAGGTCTTTGAACTGCGTTCCATTGCTCCATTGAATTTTTATATCAGTGGGTTGTCCCTTTACAAAACTAGGCGAAATTTTCTTGGGTTTCCAAGTTGGGAAGCTGATAGTTACAGCTCCTGTGTCTGCGTCGCTGGAAGAAGCACTTGCTACTATAATTTCTGTTCCTGCTTTTCTCACTGTCTTCGTGTCCTCATTAGTGACTTGTGACTTAAAAGCAGCAGTCTCTTTTCTCCAGGAGGACTGGGCCTTGCCCATGTGGCTGACAATTTCCTCAGAACAGGGTGCAGCAAGGAGACAGCAGCTAATGCCTGTTTGCAAAAGATGGTTGGTCCCTCCGTTAGCTGAAATGGCGATTGGCATATTAGCTCTGTGGTTTGGCATCATTGATAAATGGCGCCTATGTGATCAGAGGGCTTGCAGTCATTTGCCCAAACTGAGAGGTTTTCCTGCTGGGGAGGGGGTGGCGGCGTGATATAGGTGGCAGAGCTGGGTCTGAAATCCTGGGTCTCCGTCTCAAGTCTAACCTTTGCTAACTTCCTGGCCTTGGAGTAACGGTTCTATTTCACTGGTGATCAGTTTCCACATCAGAAAATGAAGGAAGGATGTGGTAGGCTCAAGGGTTTTTGAAAAGAGCATGGAAGGTGCTTTCTAATGTAAACAGAGCAAAGCAGCCTGGAGGTAATGGATTGAGCTGTTTGTTGATCCAGCAGCTTAATGGTGTCGTCAAGTCCTTTTGTTTTAACCTGGTGGCCATTGGTCTCAATTAGTTCCTAGTAATCATTTCATCTATTGCTTCTCATTCATGTTCATGGGGAGAACTGGCGGGCTTCACCTAAATGAGAAGGGATAGCTTGAAGCCTGCGGCAAGACTCCTTGAATCTCATCTCTGCCCACCACCAAAATGGTTAACAGCGAAGACAGATGTGTTGACAAGGACACGGAAGATTCATACTGTAGAGTGGAGGGAAAATCGGTCCCATCCAATGTGGGGCTATGGAAGGCCATTTGGCTCTAGCTCCTAAAATGGAATGTATACATTCCCTTCAGTCCAGCAACCCTTCTTAGGCATTTACCCTGCAGAAATGCGTGCATGTGTCCTCGATAGACAAGGACTAGAATGTTCATAGCAGCACAATTCACTATAATTCTAAACTGGAAACCAGCCAAACGCTCATCAACAATAGAATATGGGTAAGTTTGGCTTATTCCATCATACCCTACAGCCATGAAGGTAAACAACTTACAGCTCCACACAATAAAAGTGAGTCTCTCACACATATAATGTGAGCAAAAGAAGCCAGACACAGAGTATACACTGTTGGATTCTACTTACATAAAAAGAAGTATAAAACAGGCAAAAATGACTGTGTTGGAAATCGGGATAGTGGTCACCCTTGAGGGACGAGTGAGTGGAAGGGGGCAGGAAAGGGCTTTCTGGCTGCAGGTGATATTTTGCTTCTTGATCTGGGTGCTGGTCACAACCCACTCGTGTGTCTCATTGGTGACATCAGGGCCCTTGCTCTTTCTTGAGTCCCAGGGATGGGAATAGCCTGAGGCAAATCAGAGCATCCCAGGAGCTGAGGATGGAAACAAATTCCCCCAAGGCCCATGTCCTCAAGGGAGAGGGAGACCGCAGAGCCCAGCTGGAGGGCTGCTAGGAAGAGGGTGTGGGGAACAGACGCGGAGCAGGCAGTCAGCCACGCCCATGAAATCTCCGCAGCTCAAGAAGAATGGACGATAGATACAGTTCCTTTAGAGCCCAGTTCTTAGAGAATTTGTGATTGTCCATTTTGCCAACCCAACTTTGTTTCTTGTGTTATTACTTTACCTCTCTAAAACACAGAAACAATGGGGCGCCTGGGTGGCTCAGTTGGTTACGCATCTGCCTCTGTCTCATGTCATGATGCTGGGGTCCTCGGATCCAGCCCCGCATCGGGCTCCCTCCTCAGGGGACGTCAGCTTCTCTCTCTGCCTCTGCCCCTCCTCACTGTTTATTTGTTCTCTCTCTCAAATAAATAAATAAATTCTTCAAAGATAATAAAATATAGGAACAACGAAGATGGGCTTGAGTTTTCTTGGCCAGGAAAGGGATGCCAGTGGTGTCCTCCCCCCAAAATGACTTTTGGAAGTAACGTTTTATCACCTTGGTGAGTTCATCAGGTTCGGGGGCTAGCTCTCAGTCTTGCTGGCCTATCTTCGCCAGCGCACTGAGAGGGAAGGACCTGTTCTCAGGGAAGGTTTCTCATTAACTAAGCTCTGGATGAATGTACAGAATCAGAATGCCAGTTTATGTAATTGGCTGGTACAGACCCAGCCGATAACGGTGGGCATGGCATCACAGCCCTGGGAAACAACCAGATCAGGGACTCTCAATTCTAGCTGCACATCAGAACCATGTGGGGGAACTTTTAGAAATACAAACGCCCCGGCCCTACCCTCGAGAACTCTGATTTCATTGCCTGGGATGGATCTCAGTCAGGATGGAGAATCCAAGAGCGGCAAGTGGAATGTTTAAGAGCATGAAGCTGGCAGAGCCTGATGCATCCGTCTCAGCGGGACACGCTTGGCATCAGCGTAGGAACACCAGAAATTAAGGCTCCTCCCCTATACAAAGCCCAGTGGCCACTGTCAACAATCACCTGGGCTTTTCCCACACCTGTAGGCTGGCCAACCTCCCTTTTTAGGTGAATGCATCTGTTCAGGTGACAGGCAGATTTAAAGGTCTGAGAACCACTTTTTCCATTTAAGGCAAACCTGCATATATGTACTGGCTTTAATGTGAATGACCCATCTGACCTGACCCATCTGTACTGATTTTAATGTTAATGTTTCAGCTGGCTAACTTTTCTTCTTGTTTTCAAGTTATTGGGGACAAGTCATTGTAATTAGAGTACTGATCTCTCTCTCTCTCTCTCTGTCTTTTGTGTCTTTGTTGGCGGGAGCAAAGGGTAGGTATCTCTGAGGAGATAGAATTTTAGAACTAGCTTCTTTATCTTCATCTCTTCAAAGGTAGAAAAATAATTTCATTGAACTTGAAAGCGTAGAGTTATGTACAAATCTGGCTCAGTGAGGAAGGCTGATTTTCTATTTGGAACAAGATATAGGTCCCAGAAGGGCCCTGGACCAAGGACCTAAGCAAACACATGTACAAGGGGCCAGCAGTGGGCACCAGAACAGGTCAGGTGCCCTCAGACATACCCATGACTTCATGTGGTCCTCCCAGGGCAGCACCCCTCCCCCACAACTTTTGACTGCTTTGCTCTCCCTTGTTCTGGGTTCTTGTTCCTGCAGTTACCCTCTCTTGTCCCCATGGGTGCAACCACACTGTCTTCTTCAGCATGTATTGGTCTGCCTTCTTCCCCTACCGTATTGTCATATAAAGGAGTTAAGGATGGTCCCTGTATGTTGGTTCCCATGTTGTTTGGTTCTTAACTTATTTCATAGCAAGTGCCTAACTCACTCCTATGGGTGCCTATCTCAAATTCTTACATAACCAGTTGCTCTACATAGACCCCGTGATGCATATTTTTAGCTATTTGGAGTCTGCCTGCTATGTATACCTGTGAAACAGTGCTCAACACCTGCTAGCCATAGACATGGCAAACCCCCTGACTATAAGCGATTCCAAACTGTTGCTGCCCTTGGGGGTTCTCTGCTCCCCCCTTCTGCAGCTGAGCAACATCACGTGTACACATAAGTCCCCTCTTTAATTGTTTTCTGCCCCGAGGGTCCCCTAGCCCTCTTCTTTGTGATAAGGTAATGTCTTACCCGTCTCTATGTCATGAGCACCTGCTACAAACTACATCACACAATAGGTGCTCAACTAACATCTGCTACATTAGAAGCATGAATGGAGGAGAGAGCACAGAAGACATCTCACTAAATTACAGGCAGGCATATTTGCCCAAAGTTTAATAGGTAGAAGCTATGAACTGAAGAGTTCATGCGAGCTCCCAGTAAAACTGCTTGCTGGGCAGTGGTTGCTTTGGAGCCACCACCAGGAAAATGACTAAATATATAGCAGGAAATTATTAAAGATAATAAAACTTACAATAGAAAATATTCCATTAATGCAAAAGAGAACAGTAAAGGAAGATGAGAGGAACGAAAAGGACATGAGACACAGAGAAGATAAGAAGTAAAACGGCAGACATAACTCCAGCTCTATCAATAACAAGGCAGAAGTTGTCACATGGGGTAATAAACAAGATCCCTTTATACCTATCTACAGAAAACACACTTTAGATTCTAAGTTACAAATGGGTTGAAAGTAAAAGGAGAGAAAAAGATATATCGTGCAAACAGCAAACTTAGAAAAGCTGGTGTGACTAGACCACTATCAGGTAAAATAACTTCTAAAACAAAACACGTTACTAGAGATAAAGAGGGATATTCTATGTTGATAGAAAGATCAATCCATTAGGAAGATCAATCCACTAGGAAGATAAGTTTACAACAGTAAACTTATATGCAACGAACAACAGAGCCCAAAATACATGGAGCAAAGACTAATAGAATTGAAGGGAAAAGTAGAAAATTCAAAAATAATAGTTGGAATCTTCGATACTCACTTTCAGTGATGGATAGAAAAACTAGCCAGGAGATTGACAAAGAAATGGAAGACTTGAACATCAATATAAACCAAGTAGACCTAGTAGAAATCCACAGAATACTGTGCCCAAGAAGAGCAGAATACATATGGAACATTCTCCAGAATAGATCATATAATCGTCCTTGAGAAAAGATGTAATAAATTTAAAAGGACTGAAATCAAACAAAGTTCTCCAACAACCCTGGAATGAAATCAGACAGCAATTAAAAGAAGACACTTGGGAAACCCCCCATATGTGGAAATTAAACAACACACTCCTAAATACCTACTGGCAAAAGACAAATCACAAAGGAAATTAGGATTTTGAGATGAATGAAATGAAGACACCATATACCAGAACACCTGGCATGCATCTAACAGTGCTTAGAGGGAAAGTTATAGCCATATATGCCCACATTAAACAAGAAGTAAGAGCTCAAATCAATACTTAACCTTCACTTTAAAACACTGGAGAAGAAAAGAAAACTCAAAACAAGCAGAAGAGGGGCACTTGGGTGGCTCAGTCTTTAAGCGTCTGCCTTTGGCTCGGGTCATGGTTCTAGGGTCCGAGGATTGAGTCCCGTGTCAGTCTCCCTGCTCAGTGAGAGGCCTGCTTCTCCCTCTCCTACTCCCTCTGCTTGTGTTCCCTCTCACTGTCTCTATCTGTCAAATAAATAATTTAAAAATATTTAAAAAAACAAAGCAAGGAGAAGGAAAACAATAATAAAGATTATGGTGAAGATTAATTTAAGAAAAATAGGGAAGATGAATAAAATGGACATTTGGTTCTATGGAAAGGTCAGCTGGTTTGATAGACCTTTAGTTAGACCGACCAAAAAAAGAAGATGCAGATTACTAAAATCAGGAATAAAAGAGGGAACATTGCTATCCACCTCACAGAAAAAGAAAGGACCATAAGGGAATGCCATTAGATAAGTGTTGGTCCCGATAAATTCTAAAAGAGACACTATTACCGTGATGCCAAGCTAAGGACATCACAAGAAATCCCCAGATCAGTCTCTCTCATGGACATAGAACAGTTCTCAAACAATACAAAAAGCTAGCAAACTGAATCCAGCGATAGGATTATAAAAAAGGGATTATACACCATTACCAACAAGTGGACCTCGTGCCATGGAACTCAAGGTTGTTTTAACATTGAAAAGATCGATTACTCGGGTGCCTGGGTGGCTCAGTGGTTAAGCCGCTGCCTTCGGCTCAGGTCATGATCTCAGGGTCCTGGGATCGAGTCCCGCATCGGGCTCACTGCTCAGCAGGGAGCCTGCTTCCTCCTCTCTCTCTCTCTCTCTCTGCCTGCCTCTCTGCCTACTTGTGATTTCTCTCTGTCAAATAAATAAATAAAATCTTTAAAAAAAAAAAAAAAGATCGATTACTATATAATACCAGCAGACCCAGTCCATGGTGTTTTATCACTTGGTGTTTCCAGGTGGTACAATCCTGGGCTTAAGGGGCATCCCGAAGGCCTTGAACTAGCCGCTGGTACGTGTATGGCGCCCATGGTCCAAACAGCAGACTCGCTGTTCACACGTCAGTGTTCTTTCTGGTGGGTCACGGAAGATTAATTATTTTAACCTGTGCCTTCCTGTGAGCAGAGCTTCGGCTCAGGCAGCAGAGTTTTTGCTCTTTTTTCTTTAAAACTAGCTGCATGTTCCTCTGAATCGAGAGGAAAAAGTGAAGATGTTCATTTCCTGGGAGCAAAGCCACCGAAGGTTCTCTGGGGCCGTCCTCGTTCTGCTGCAGCGACGACTCGGTTCTCGGAGTAGAAGAGCCTCATGTGTCAGAGGAGGACAGGCCTCCGAGCTGGGACAGGACACCTGAAGCTTGACACGGGGAAGCCGGGGACTCTGTGTTTGTCTCCTAGGCCTGCGTTGACACCGGACCACAAACCGAGCAGCTTACACGGCAGATGTTTTGTGTCTCCTGGTTCTGGAGGCCAGAAGTCCGAGATCAAGGTGTCGGCAGGCTGCTTCATTCCCAGGCTGTGAGGGCAGGGCCTGTCCTGGCCTCCCTGGCAGCTTCAGGGGCTCAGCTATTCCTTGGCTCCTGCACGGCCGCTCTCTGTCTTCCCTCACTCTCCATCTGTCTCCGCATCCAGTTTTCCCCTTGTCGTAAGGACACCAGTCCTAGTGGACCAGGGCCCACATTTGACCTCATCTTGATCATCTGCAAAGACCCCATTTCTAAAGAAGACCACCGTCACAGGCACTGGGGGTCAAGACTTCAGCATCTTTTGGGGACACAACTCCACCCCTACCAGGCTCTCCTTGGTCGGTGCTGCCTGCGTGTTGATGCAAGGCTGTGGCTTCAGATTCCCTCCGAATGTTCTCTAAACTAGCAGCTGACTGATGAGCGAGAGTCAGGGGGACTGAGTCTTGGCTTGGTTCTGTTGCCACCATCGTGGAGGTCAGGTCCGCACATCTCAGAGAATGATCTCAGATCCCTCCTGGCTCTAAAACCATGACCATAGAGTGAGAGTGGGGCTGTGCCTGAAGGGGGTGGCCCAGGGATAGCCTCCCTGGCAGAGGGGACTACAGTCCTCCCAGTGTCACCCAAGTTACCTGACCTTTATGAAGTTCAGGTTAGGAAAATGTGTGGGGTGTGTGCGTGTATGTGTGTGTGTGTGTGTGCGTGTGTGTGTGTGTAGGCGTGGGTATATGGTCTGTGTGTGTGTGGATGATCTGTTTGTGTTTCTGTGGTATGTGTATGGTGTGTGTATGGTGTGTGTGTGGTTTGTGTGTATGCGTGTGCTGTATGGTATGTGTGTGGCGTGCATGGGGTGTGGTGTAAGTGCTGTGTGGACGTGTGTGCAGTGGGGTGAAGCAGGACATGGAGTGTGGGCCAAGTGCCAGGTTAGCTGTCCAGCCTTTCCGGCCTGAAGCCCCATGATCTCGGGTGAGGAGGGCCTTTAATTTTGACCCAGGCCGACAGAGATTACTTAAAAGTCCATTTGGGAAGGGCAAGCACATCTACAGCTCAGTGATGAGTGGTCGAGAAGCTCCAGACCTGGCATTCTTCCCATGGCCGTCCATCCTCAGTGTCCTGCAGGGTGAAATGCAAAATCAAACACTGGTCCTTTAGGAACGCCAACTTTGCGGTAGTTCTCATGGTGAGGGCAATGTCAGGGACACCTAGAGGCATTCACTGTCGCTTTTCAGAGATAGGGTACAACAGCGTTTAAGACTGTTGACTGCGGGGTGCCAGGGTGACTCTGTCGGTTAAGCGTCTTACTCTCGGTTTCAGCTCTGGTCATGATCCAAAGGTCGTGGGATCGAGCCCCACGTCAGGTCTGCACTCAGTACGGAGTCTGCTTGTCCCTCTCCTTCTGCCCTCTCTCCCCGCGCATGCTCTCTCTATCTCTGAAATAATAAACAAAATCTTTTTTAAAAAAGACTATTGATTGCAAGTATTACTTTCAGCCAAAAAGAAGGAATTTATTACAAAGATACAGAGATAATTTACAGAATCAAAGGGCAAAAATGCCTCTGGATCTCAGGAAGGAGCTGGAACCAATTCAGCGTGGGTTTCTAATCTCTTGCCAGGGCCCTAGACCACTGGTTACCAAGCCTGCTGCACACTGGGATCCTTTGGAGAGCTGTAACAGTGACCATGTCCAAGCCCTACTTCGGATTCTGATTTAATTGGTTTGGGGTTCAGCCTGGGTATTGGGCCTTTTGAAAGCTCTTCGAGTGATCCTGACTTCAACAAATTTTGAGACCATTGTCCTAAACTAATTTGTTCCTCTGTCCTTTTGTCCTGGCTGCCTGGGAGCCCGGGGTCTTTGATCGATGCCCGAGCTCCCTTCTCCGTGCTTACCCTGCTCGATTGCAGGAGGAAATCACCACCAGGCAGGCCTTAGTGGAAGTCACCGTTAATATGCACTCAAACACCTCAGCTGGGGCCTCCACAAAGCCCAAGAATCCTGCTAGCTTTTCCAGGATGCTCATTTCCCCCGTGTTTGCAACAATGGTTTCAAACTTTCTCTGCCTCCTCATACTGGATCCATCCATATCCCCAGAGCCCCCGGGCCCTGCTCACATTCTCCACCCCCCCAAGGCCTGTGCCTGGCTTCCCCACCCCAGTCATCCTGATAAAGGTTCACATGGTTCCTGGCCTCGACTGCCTCTGCCCCACCGCCGACCGATGGGGATTGGCTGGACTGGTGCCCGCAGGCGCAGGCTCCCCAGGGGCTGCTTATAGGGGCCCGGAGTATCACCCAGATGTGTAGGCCAGACTCCGGCCCACAGGACACAGATTGACAGGATAGAACCAACAGACCGTTTTGCAGTCTCTCTGGAACTATCCTGCAAGACAGACGACTTGATGTGTTGATTGTGAAGCCGGGGACAGCTTGCCCTCCCTTGAATGTACTCTCCTGAGCCCCGGTCTCCATGCTGTCTCCAAGCCTCCCTGGGGTCATACCTGCTTCCCATGAAGTTCACATGGAAACTCTTGCCTCAGATTCTGTTTTGGGGGGGAAGCAAGCTAAGATATTCTTGAACATGAAGACAGTTTTGCCCAGTACCTTGTAGAAGACATGCAGGCCGGAAGTAGCGGAATCAACTGTCCTGGTTTGCCTGGGATGGCAGGGCCCCGGGGATCCGGGCTTTCAGGACCCAAACTAGAAGAGTCTTAGGAAAACCGGGACCAGCAAGGAGAGGCGACCTCGCAGGAGTAAGTGCACACGCAGCTTCCCACCTCCAAATGACACACTCACTGCCCGGGCAGCTCCTGGCCTTTTCTCCCATGGACAGATGTCCCCCAGCCTCTGAACTCTGAGAAAACACACGGGTATGTTGCCAGTCCTCTGTCCTTCCTTCAGGAACATGTTGGGTGTCTTTCGGCACCAGGCTTGGTGCCGGGCCCTGGAAAGAGGAGGACAAATAAAGGCGCACAGGGAAGTCACAGGGGATGCTATTGGAATGGTACTTGTTTCGCGAAAGGGAGGTCTCTGCACAACAGCCTCCAGAGGCTGAAGAAAAAGGCTGACAATCCCGGCTTGAGGAGGAGTGGTTTTTTTAAGGGGACCTTCCGGACAGAAGCATACCTTGGGCATCATAAGACAGTAGATGGCCTAGCTCCCCTAAGACCCACGGCTTTTGTGGCCCCCGAGGCTGGGAGTACATGTGGGGGACGAGCTGGGAAGACAGAGCTTGACAACAGGTGTGCGGCTTGGCCGTTATCTCTGGGACAGAATGAGGATGCCTAGCCTCGGGGTGTACTTAAGGGTGTGGTTAAACGAAAGAATTGGAGGGGGGCTGCTGTGCTCAAAGGTTCAGGACACAGACTGGTCATCATGGCGGATCAGTTCAAGATGGCGTCAGTCTGGTTCATGCGGTCCCCCTCAGATGCTCGGGATAAAATGGAAGGCAGGTTTCAGTTCAGTAAATTGAGACTGATACTTGGAAAATTCTAAATTAGCAAGGAAAGAGAAGGTGCAGGGTATTGGTATGCTGGACACGAATTCCCAGGGAGTGGAAGCCGCGGGGCCGGTGAGAAAGGGCTGTGCCCTGCGAGCCTGTGTGAGGGCAGGGATGGGCTCAGGCAGAGTGTTTCTGCTGCTGCTCACTGTGCTTCATCATCGCGAGTACCAGAAACCCACGGGTCCCAAGGAGAAAGAGGGCATTTGTTTCAGTGGTGCTACGAGGATAGAGAGAGAGAGCGTGTGTCAACTCCTTACTAGTAGTGAACTTCATGGTGACACCGAGAGTTCCACGCAGTTATCTCCCCTTTGGAGATGAAGAGCAGGGAGGAAACGAGCATCATGTAGCGAGACTGTGCAAGCTAGTCCCAGAGATGGTACCCAGAGGACCATTCCTCCCAGGGTTCGTGCTCGTGTGTTGTCTCTTGCCCTTGGATCTGGGCTGGCTCTGACGTCCTTTTACCAACAGAATGTGGGGGTAGCAACGCTGAGTGACGCCTCAGGCCAGGTCACAGGAAGTCTTACAGCTTCTGCTTTGGTGGCTCAGAGTCGCCATTCTAGGAGAAACCAGCCATATGTTCGTGGTCCGACTTCCCTAAGACCTGTGAGGGGACCCGCGCTAGCGCTGGGAAGAGCCGCTTGGGCAAGACTGCCTGGCTGGCTGCCTGCTTTCCAGCTGTCCCAGCTCAGGCACCAGACCTGCGCGAGATGCATGTAGGATGTCCAATCCAGTCAACCTGTATGACTGCAGCCCCAGACGCCCCATGACTGCATTCACCAGGAAGACCCCCAGAAAGAACCAGCCATCTGAGCTCGTCAGCACCCAGCACGGTGAGAGACAGTAGCCTACTGTTTGAAGGCAGCATGGCAGGTGCCATCTGCAGCGGCCCCCGGGGACCCCCGCGTCCCTCACAACCTTGCGCAATCCCCACCTCTTGAGTGTTGGCTGGACCTGGGATTTGCTTCTAAAGAGTAGAGTAAACGCAGTGAGATGTCCCTTGTGAGATTACGTGACTTCTGTCTTGCCTTGACTCTCTGGTTCTTGTCACTCCCGCGGATGAAGCAAAGCTGTCACACGAGAAGGTGCCCTGTGGAAGCCCCAGGTGGCAAGGCAATGGCCCAGAAGGCACGAGATGCTACCCAGAAGCACGAGCATGAGCGTGGTGGAGTCGGAGCCTGCCCCCGCTAGTCTTGAGGATAACTTCAGCCCCAGGCAACACGGTGTCTACGTGTCTACAGCCTCAATGGGCACCTGAGCCAAAGGACCCCGTTAATTGCACCTGGATTCCTAACCCCCAACAGCTGTGTATCAGTTTCAAGAAGGAAACAAAACATCATCATCATTATTATTATTATTGTAGAAACCTAGTAGAAACAGAAGAGGAAAGGAATCCACGCATAGATGAAGGTAATAACAGGCAATAGATGAGAACAAGGCAAAGTTACATCATATTGCATATTTATGACATCCAGCCTTGGCAGCTGGGGAAGCCCCGTGGAGACGAGCCAGGCTGGGGTCCCGCTGGAGAGACCTGGGCAGAGGTCCTCCCCTCCAGTGAGACTGCCCACGCACCATCCCCATAAATACCATATATTTATCAGGGCAATAACAGGGTTTAAAATGAAATTTTGCTTGTCTGAATGCAGTTTGGAACGAGCTGCACTCCCGTGTTATCATGTTTCTGTATCTCCAGGAAGCCTGGGCTATGTGTGTCTGCCTCCCTTCCCTAGATTCCATTCCAGAGGAACAGCCCCGCCAGGAGCAGGACAGGACGCGAGACAAGATTTGTAGCTCTTGACGTCCAGAACAGAAGGGTCAGTTCTGACCTGGAGGCCAGAGAGTACATTTCAAACAACCAGGCTCCCGAGGTCATTCGCATAGCACGAGTCTCACCAACAATATTCCTGAACCTGCCTGTGTGCACGTGGGTCCAGGCAGCCGGTTATGGGGAACAAGTCACAGAAACATTTGCCCATAGAGAATACCCACAGAAAAATTCTTTTTTAAAGATTTTATTTATTTATTTGATGGAGAGAGACACAACAAGAGAGGAAACACAAGCAGGGAGAGTGGGAGAGGGAGAAGCAGGCTTCCCACCGAGCAGGGAGCCCAACGCGGGGCTTGATCCCAGGACCCTGGGACCATGACCTGAGCTGAAGACAGACGCTTAATGACTGAGCCACCCAGGCATCCCAGGGCACAAATAGGGCAGTTTTCTTTTTTGAGAAATATTCCATTTAGGGGTGTTAGAGAATGAATGTTTGTGTCCCCCCCCCCCCCATCCCTCAGCTCTCACTCATATTTTGAAGCCCTAAACCTCCCACTGCAGCTGAATTTGGAATAAGGAAGTAATTAGGTTTAAGGAGGTCATAAGGGTGGGGCCCTGATCTGATGGGATTGGCATCTTTATTAGAAGAGATGCCAGAGAGCTCCTGCTCTCTTTCTGTCTCTGTCTCTGTCTTTGTCTCTCTCTCTCTCTCACACACACACACACACACACACACACTCATCAAGGAAAGGTCACATGAGGACACAGCCAGAAGGTGGCTGTCTGCAAGCCAGGAAGAGAGTCCTCACCAGAAAGGAAATCAACCAGAACCTTATCTTGGACTTGTAGCTTCTAGAACTGTGGGAAAAAACGTGTTGTGGAAGCCAGTCAGCCTACGGTATTTTGTTACAACAGCCTGAGCGCCTAACACAAAGGGTTCGAGAGAGCTGCAGTCCGCCCTTGGTTTCCTTCCTGTTTAACTCCTGGCCCAGCGAGATCATGAGCACCCGATGTTAGCCATTACTGATTCTTATTAATGAGATGTAAAGAGATCACCACGGTCTGTCTACAGAGTGCTAGACCATGTTCATTGTTATATTAGGAAGTGAATTCGAGTCCCCTGGATTTGTCTCCTGGGGTGTCAAGAGCATTTGCAGGTAGGCCCCTTGAGATGTTGCCATCAGCCTCAAAAAACAGCAAGGAGGCAGCCAATGACTTGACTTTGGTTCAGTTCTGGAGAAAATGATTTAAAGGGATGGTTTGTTGGCCCTTAGAAAATGAAATGAACGGCACTTGGGTGGCTCAGTTGGTGAAGTGTTCACCTTCAGCTCAGGTCATGATCCCAGGGTCCTGGGATCGAGTCCCACATCGGGCTCCTTGCTCAGCAGGGAGTCTTCTTCCCCCTCTCTCCCTGCCTTCTGCTCCTCCTGCTTTTGTTCGCTGTCCCTCTCTCAAATAAATAGACTAAATCTTAAAAAAAAAAAAAAGGTGAAAATGAAATTAAACGTTCGGTATTAGTAAGGGTTTTTCTAATTAGACCAATCTAATTTCTGATACTTTGATCCTTTTTGAAGCAAGGCTAGGTTTCAAATACATATATACCCACGGGTCCAATCTCCCAATTAAGTGGGATTACTGGGAAATGCTGTGAAACATTGTGCATATGGATTTTAGAAGAAGGCTTTTAAAATAAGAACAAAGTTGATAAATGTGGGCTGAGAGCCTTTGAGGTCAGAGTGACTATATATATATCTAATGGCCTGTATGCTCCTGGCCTTTGCTGGTTGCTCGGACCACGTCGCATTCTTCAGCACTTGGGACACCAACATCAGAGAAGAGCATGAGCCTGGGGCCAGGTCATACAGGTTCTCGCCAGTAGTCCCTGAGAAAAGCACGTAACCTCTTTAAGGCCTCCCTCTCCTCTCTGCAAAATGAGGGTAATGACCACGAATAACTCATCAAGCTGCTGAGAGAGTTCATTGGCTCAGAGCTTAGGCTTTGCAGGTGGTCAGTAGTTGCTGGTTCTTGTCTCTGGACAGCGTGGTCCTGAACGGAGATCCCAGGGGGTGTCAGTAGAATGGAACTGTGAACTGAGTGGGTGGAAGCTACCAGATACCAGCTCCTTCTGAGGCTGATACAGACCTCACCTGAAGTGTGCCCCGTTCTGAGCTTAGTGAGGAAACTTGCTGAACAGAGGCTCCGAGGAGCGGACCTGGAAGTGACTGGAGGAAATCTCCTGTGAGGGATGGTGGACAGATTAGACAGGCTATCTTGAAGCCCCGGAATTTGTTGGGGACCTTTCCCCTCATCATAGACACTGTCACCGTGCCCCTCTATCCCTTTTCTGTCACGGTTGTAACTGTTATTATCTGTTTGCTGGCTGTGTCCTTCACCCTCCAGAACTGAGGGAAGTGTGTAGCGCACACTGACTGCTCAGTTAATGTTGGAAGAACACATAAATGAGAAAAAGAGGGCTTGAAGTGATGCTGGACATTAGGTACTGGTTTATGTTCCCTGGCCTTGTTGCCGTGAAGACCCCTTTTCCTCCAAGCATCTATGAAAAGAGTCAGAAGAATAATCTTTTGTTATCATTTCATTAAGGGTTGTGGTTTAGGATTCAGGATGGTAATGGAATTTATCATTATTACTTGGTATCCGGTCGGTGGTCTTCAAGCCCCTCCCGCTTGGAGATCAACCCAAACGGCATTGCCTCTCCTCTCCCACACAACCCCACCCCTAGAGAGTGAAGTGCCCTTCCTCAGGGCCACTGTGGCAATCTGTGCTTGTCACACTTAGTTTTGGTAACTGACTTTGCCTGTAAGTTTGTTGAGGGCGGGAACGGAATGCTACTTGTGGTGGTATCTTTCTGCCAATACCAATGAGCTTGTGGGGAGCTTAGTGCTTGAACAAGGAAACATGAGGAAGAAAACTTGAAGTCTATTTCCCCCATTCAGACTGACTTTAAATCCATAGCAATAAGGGCACAGGGCACAGGGGACATTTTGACAAATGCTTCATAGAGAATCTTGGAAATATTTGGGAAATATCCCAAATCTTGGAAATGCCTCTCCTCTGTTCTTGATCACAGAAACTGACGACTGTGAGCCAAGATCTTAGGTCAGGAAAGTGCTTTTGGTCAGCTGATCTGGTCACTGTAAAAAGAACTGCGACAGGATTGGTCCCTGATACTTGCTCCTATTCAGTGCCTTAGCAGGACCCGGATTCGCACCACCGATTATGTTTTCAGCTCTGTGGGATGGGGGGCATGGAATCCACACCTCCTGCTTCCTGAGGGACGGTGTTTGCATCCCTGATGGAAAATCTGCACGCTGTGGTAGCTCTAGTCTAGAAAAGGTTTGCAGAAACTACCAGAAAGAGCCTGGAAAGCTCTCTTGGCATCCCTTGGGGGTGTCAGAGGTTTGCTCCAGCTTTTAAGCTCTTTGGGTCACAAACCTTTTTGAGAATTTGGAAAGTTAAAGCTCTTCTCCCCTGCAGAATGCAGACACCCATAGTGTCTTTTGCACAACTGTAGGGCATTCATGGTCTCCTGTGATCATTCTTAAAGCCCTGATTAAGATGCCCTGGAAGCCAGAGGGAATGTTTTAATGTGCTGTCTCCTCAGCAAGGGACAAGCAGTAAGTCAAGCCATTCATTCATTCATTCAATCCGTTCGTGAACCCTGGACTGAGCCCACCCCCCCGCTCGGGCCGCGTCGTGCTCCTGGGGCGCAGGCGAGGCAGACGCGACGCGGGATCCCTCCGGTGGAGCCAGTGAGCAGGGTCTGAGGGGAGGCAGAGCCCGCCCTGTCGCTGCCCCGCGCCCCGGCCGCACCCCTCCTCGCCTCGGCCCCCGGCCCCCCCGCTCCCGCCCCCCCCTGCTCCCGCCGCCCCCGCCCCTCCCGCCGCCGCGCTCCCGCTTCCGCGCACGTAACGCCGGCGGCGCGTCGCGCTCTGACGAGTTCCCCGGAGCCGGCTGCTCCCGGGCCGCTGTCGCTCCGGCTGCGGCTGTGGCTGTCGCGGGGACCGCGCGGCGCGGGGCGGGCTCGGGGCGCGGGCCGGAGCCGAGGGCCGGGGCGCCGCGATGGAACCGTGAGTGCCGGGCGGGCGGGCGGGCGGGCGAGGCGGGTCGGGCCGGGGTTCCCCCCACCTCGGCTCCCGGGCCCGGAGTTGGGGCTCCGCGTCCAGCTGCCGGGAACCCCGACGCCGGGCCCTCCGCCCACGTGGAGCTCGGGACCCCGCGGAGGGAACACTGCAGGGGGCTCCGCGGGGGTGGCTCGGCGCGGCCAGTGGAGACGGGGTCGGGGTCCGGGACGGGTCTCGGCCAGAGGGAGCCTCAGGAGGGCCCTTCGAGGCCAGCTCTGGCCCTGCTCGCCCTGGAGAACCGGTGACCCCCGTCCTACAGGAACGTGCCTCCCGGAGCCCCCTCACCGCCTTTCCTGGGGCTGCCCGGGGCCCACCCTCTCGGCTGGAAGGGCGGTGGCGCCCAGCCTCGCCGGGGACCCTACTCATCACCTCTCTGTTAAAGGCACCCAGAGCACCCCCACTCAGCTCTCCTCCATCCAGCCCAGCCCAGGGTAAAGAGAGGTGCTTTCCGGTGGCTTTTTGATGATGTTGGCACGTTGGGAGCCTGCCACAGCCCCTTTAGATCTCCGGGACACCGAGTTTTATGAGTTTTAATTTGCTGACTTTGAGCCTTATTTCCTCTGTGAAGTTCAGGGATTTTAAGTGGAAAAACCTGTCCAGGGCCCCATAGACGCCATCCTTAAAGCTTGCCTTTGACGCAGCACAGTCACCTGGGTGCCTCCCAGGGGACATCCGGGAAAAGAAAGAGAAAACGTTTTTTAAAAAGTTTAGTGCATGAGTTGCAAAAAGTCAGAAGTCACAGAGAAGGACGGCCTGGAGGCTCTGCTGCGTGGAGCTGTGTCTGCGGCGGGAGGCGGGGGAGGCAGCTTCCCACGGTTGCCCGCAACCTTCAGATGGGCTGTGTGAGTCTCCGTGTGTTTGGGGTCGCGGAGGCTGAGCGGTTTGCTTGGGACAGCTGCCGATTTCTCTGACTGGGCAGAGGGCCGATCAGAGGGTGTTGCCAGGATGCAGACACATGTGATGGAGGAAAGCTTTTTCCTCCTGCGACCTCAGAAGTTTCTGACTTCGGTTATTCACTTCAGCAGAGGAAGCCAGGGTGGCATGAAATGTGGGTGTTTTAAAGGTCTTTCTTTTAATTATACCCCAGGCAGAGGGGGGTTGGCATTACGGGCGCTGTACAACTCTGGGGTACCATTCCTTCGTGGTGTCTGTCAGCAGCATGCTGGAATGAGCCTGAAGATGCCTTCCGGAGTTGTGGCCAGTTGTGACTCTGGAACAGAGGCCACGAGAACAAGTGCTCTTGTTGCCAGATGCCACCGAGAATCCCACGGTGAGAAAGCCGGGAAGGGACCGGAGCAGGAAGAGAAGCCAGAGAGAAAAAGTGGTGGGGGAGAGCGGAGGGGAAATGAGCCGCCTGGAGGCTCTGGGCTTAGCCGGTGGGGGCTGGGGCAGGTCAGTGGCACTGTCACTTCCCTGCTGGACCTCCCTGACCTCCCTGCTCACAAGCGGCCCAGCCTATTTTTTTTTTTTAAAGGGCAGGAGAGATCGCTATCGAACCAGTCTGGGTGAAGAGTTCCTGGTTCTTAGAAGCTGTACACTGACGCTTCCCGCGAACTCTGCTCCTTTTCTCATCGTGCCAGGCAAGGGCCCGGTGCTGGGGGTTCAGGAGGAGAGGACGGTGTAGTGCAGGGCAGGCGGGTCTCGGACACTGGCTACCATGCCTTGCTTTTGAGCTGCAGTGCTACACGTCATCATTGGGATTTCTCAGTTCATTTGTTGCTTTGCCCTTGCCTTTCCCTGCAGGCTGGCAGAGGGCGGGGTTCTGTGTGTGCTGCTTGATATTTGCAACCAGTTTTGAAAGAGTGCATTTTAGGGGTGCCCCTTTCATCCTGGGTGCATGTAAGTGCTGAGCGCATTAAGTAGGTTCCCCTTCTGCCAGCAGTGAAGGGGTGGCACAGACAAATAAGCACAAACCTTGTTGTGGTTTCTAGTGTCCCAGACCCTCAAGTGTCCCCATGTTTGAGGGGACACAAGGTCTGGGTCAGTATCCTATTCTTGAAATGACAGTTTTTTAAGATTGCGTCCCTTAGGAACCTTTATTTATTTATTTTTTGAACCAAGAAGATATCTAGAGCTAATAAAAAATAAGTATTTACCCTGTGCCAGATACCGCTGTGAGCGCCTTATGTATGTCATTTCATGGAATCCTCACAACGACCCTCCCTGTGAAGAAGTTTCTTTTAGCATTCCCGTACGACAGATGACAACACTGAGGTGCAGAGAAGTCACGTGAGTTTCTCTAGGTCACAGTACATCACAGAGCTGAGACTTTAGCCGGAGCAGTTGGCTCCAGAGCCCACGTTCGTGACGTGAACGCTCGCAGCAGCTGGCCATGATGGGGCACTTGCAAGGGCTTTCGTGTCATAGCTCGCTGAGTTACCACCGCAGCCCTGGGCCGGGGGCCCCCTTGGTTTTGGGCGTTTGGCAGTTCAGGGAGTGGCGGTCATGAGAAGGAGAGTGGCTCGCGGCGGGTCCTCCTGCTGCAGCCCCGCAGTCCGCCGTCGGACCCCGGGCTCTTCACCACCGGATGCACTGCCTGGAGCAGGGCCAGGGCGCTGCCCTTGGCTGGCACCTTGCCCGCGCTGACCGGCGTGTGGCCTGCTTCCTTGTTCTCTTTGCCCCAGGAAGGGTATTTGGTGGCCCAAATGTCACAGTCCTGGGTGTGAGTCACGGGGCTTGCAGCGTGGCAAGGATCCACGTGAATTCACGGTTCCTTTAGGAGGGTAGAGGGGCACAGTGTTCATTAAAATACATATCAAGGTTGTTGGGCCTTGATTGTTTGCATAATGGCATTTTTGAATAGGTAATGAAGTTGTTTGTAATATATTCAAGCTTAAAATTTGGATGAATTCAGATATATTCACTGTATTTCACTGATTGGAATTTCAGCGTTCTTATTCTGTTCTTTGCCTTAGAGTTTTTTCTTCTCAAAACCCATTCAGTGGTAGGTTCAAAACGGGAAGATTTTGGCGAGGGAGCCAAAGAAAGAGAGAGAGAGAGAGAGAGGTGGGCCTCCTTTCCACCTCTGTTCCTGGGCGTTCCCACCCCACCTGCACCTCCTGCCAGCTGCGACCTCAGCAGCAAAGGCCTCCCTGGGCCTCCGTATTCCTGGATGTCAAAGGGTGGGTAATACCTGCCTTGCAGGACAGCACCTTGCTGTCCCAAGTAGGTGCTTAGGGAGGGACAACTGCCCTTTTCTTCAATTGGGTGAGTTCTGAGCTGGATGAGGGGAGATGCTACATAGCAGATCCTCAGATACAGGTAGGATGAAGATTTTTTTTTTTTTTTTTAAGAAAAAATGGGAGGGGGAAACGCACAACCTTACTACTGTAATGAACCTGACTGAGTTCTTCCTGTATGCTTACCGTACTGTCCTGGGCTCATCATGCTTTCATCTGTGTCCCCCAACGACCCTGGGGGCATTCTGCTTGTCTCTGATTTACAGAGGAGGATGCTGGGGCCCGGAGAGTCACCTAGCTTGCCCACAGTCGTCTGCCTCACGAGAGAGGGAGCCAGGATCTGAAGCCAGGCTGACAGGCACCAGGCCAGCGCTTTGGACCACGGGAGAAGAGATTTTTATACAGATTATGAAAGAAAAACAAAATCTTTGCTTAAAACATGAGAATGCACCGAGAGATTGAAAGTCCCTTCCCACTGGCCAGATGCTGGTTTTTTGGTTCTAGAGTGGGAAATCTGGGAACGAGTTGAACAAGTAGCAAAATCTGGGATAACAGAAATATTTTCAGTCTTACCTACCTACTGTATCGTGACTTGATGAGGCCAGATAAAGTATGTATTTATAGAAGTGCTTGGGCCTCCTGGCTGCTGTTCCCTCCTGCCTTCCTGCAGGTGCTGGCTGTCACGGAGGGTTGCAAAAGGCAGATTCTGTCCATCTCCAACCACAGTGCTGAAAGCGCCCTGAGGTGTTTTCTCGCATTCTTTGCTCAGCCAAGTCTGTCCGTTTCAGGATCATTCTGCTTCAGGCCCACGAAGGGACTCATTGAGCGGGTGCCTCCCCCACGGCTTGTCTCTAGTGCTGTTTTATTAACTCTTATGGGGCCTGCGTGGGAGGGCAGGTGTCTAGTGGGAAAGTAATGTTGGCTCTAGCAGTGCTGGAGGCTCGGCGGCTCTGATGGTGACACTGGCCTTCCATTGGGCCAACAGGGGACTGACTGAGGGTATGTGCCAGGGGAAGGCACTTGCTTGGAGCTGCTCTGGCCAGTTCCCAGACCCAGAGTGCAAAGGTCAGGGCCATAAAAACATGAAAAGACGGGCGCCTGGGTGGCTCAGTGGATTAAGCCGCTGCCTTCGGCTCAGGTCATGATCTCAGGGTCCTGGGATCGAGTCCCGCATCGGGCTCTCTGCTCAGCAGGGAGCCTGCTTCCCTCTCTCTCTCTGGCTGCCTCTCTGTCTACTTGTGATTTCTCTCTGTCAAATAAATAAATCTTTAAAAAAAAAAAAAACATGAAAAGACAATAGTGGGAGAAAAAGTTAAAGTTTGCAATTCAGTGTCTGTACTCTATCGTAGCAGGAAAAATAGTAGAATATGGAGGAAATGAAAGTAAAACCAGGGAATCTTGCATAGAAATGGTAGGAATCAATAGTCTTTGGACTAAGGAATCTAGAGTTAATGGCCTGCGATTTGTAAGGCTCAGCACTGGGCTCTGAAAGACCAGAGGGGAGCTCCAGGTCGGGAGAGGAGTGGAAGTCTGTGAACGGTTGTCACCCACACTGAAATCCAGAAATGGGCACATGCCTCCTGTCCTGCATTTGAGGGGACAGTTGCCTTCTCAGAGTGATTGGGGACGGCCTCAGGGGAGGCAGGACCCTGGCTGGGCGGAGAACAATGGGTGCCTGGGGGCCAAGAGGAGGAGAAGTACTCAGTGACCAATCATTGATGGAACTAGGAAGGCCAGCGTCTTAGTGACTAAGATGCTTGGTGGCTGTCTCACACTGTGACAGGATAGTTGCAGATGCCTTGGACTGGGAGGTTTCTAAAGCTGTGTGACTTAGTATCTTGTGTTTCATTTTTAATTGTGGTTTTTCTTTTTCTGGTATGCGTATTGAAGAGGAAGCTTTTGGTTTCAATAGAATACCCATGAGAAGTGGCTTACGCAATGGGGTGTCCACAAGTTGAAGTAAGCTTGTCCCTTAATTAATTTAGTAGCTAATATAGGGTTAATTAATTATGGTTAATTCATAATTAATGAGCTGTGGGTTAATTCAGTGGCTCCGTGTCCCTGGTGGCCTAAGTGGCTTCCATCTTTGGTCCTCAGTCCTGGCCTGTTGCAGGGTCCATCCTTTTAGGGGTCATGTGGCCACAGCCACTCAGCGCTTCCCTGCACGGTTGTGCCCACTGAAGACAGAGGAGGCCCTTCCCTCCCACCTATCCTGTCACTAGGCAGGGAAACCTTTTCTCGAGGTGCCTGGCAGGTTTCCCTTAGGTTCTGCGTTGTGGGGAGTGGGGCTGGTCTCCCTGGCAGGGGAGCTGGGGAGGGGAGTCGACAGATAGCTGTGGCGCCTCTGCCCTGCCCCAGAGAAAATCCCTTCATCTGCCATGGCTCCTGTTCTTTCTTTAGAATGAAGGGATTATGGTGGGAGAGTTGTGTTCAAAGAAATACCCATAAACATGTTCATAGGCGAGTCAACAACAGTTGGTCGTGAAGTGTTTGGCTGTCACTCACGGTGATAAGGAAGCCACCAGAGAGTTCTGGACTGAGAGCGAATGCACCTGGCTTTCGGAACAGCTGTGTGGAGAGCAGAGTGTGGGTGCCAAGCCCAGAAACAGGAAGATGAGGGGAGGCCACTGCAGTCCAGTGAAACATGGCAGGGCCTGACTGGAGAGCTGGGATGGACCGAGACTCCCTATAGAAGGGAGGCTTTGTGGATGCATTCGATGTGGGGAGTGAGGAGAAGACAGAGGTCAAAGGATGACTGAGTCCTTGGCCTGAGCCCCTGGAAGGCTGGAGTGGCCACTTCCTGGGGCTGGGAACAGTGCAGGAGGGGGTCAGCGGAAGCTCGGGAGTCTGTCTTTGGATGCATCACACTCAGAGCTGCCTACTGGATATCCAAGTGGGAGGGTCAGGTAGGCGTTTCCGTCCGTCTGGGGCTCAGCTGGGCTGAACTCTGAACGAGGAATTGTTCGCACCTGCTTTGTCTCCAAAGCCTGAAGCAGGAGGAGGTCGCTGGGGAGGGAGAGCTGGAAAGGGAAGAGGGCAAAGGGCAGCGCCGTGCAGGTGTGTCCCAGCAAGACAGCGCAGGCGTCCTGCCGCACTGAGCTCTGCAGGGTGGTTCTCCTGCTTTGTTGTGGGTCTGGATGGCTGCACAGGCTTCACGGAACTTGGAAGCGGTTCCTTGGGAACTGGTTAGAAGTATGCGCAAGATGGGCCAACATGGCTGACGGTGACTGGATTATGGCTATGCATTGGGGGGGACTGGCTTTTAAGTAAAGGTGTTTTTAGTTTCTCTAGAAAAGATGTCTGTGATATTTTAAATCACCCACAAAATTGAGGTTAATTTAGAAGGGACCTAAAAAGTCCAGGCCTACGATAAGGGGATGGTCTGTTCCATTGCATTTGAAAGGTCTTCCAAAGGCCCGGGGGCTCCCGCGAGGCCAGCATTTTCCAGTATGTGTATTAAATGCCTGCATGTGAGAAGAGATGCAGCCTGGAGGTGAATACTGGCGTATGGGTCCCCTTGAGAAGAGAAAAAGGAGGGATAGCCGTTCTGCGCTGGCAGGGTGCTGCTCGAGGCCTTCCTGCTGTGATTATCCAGGGAGAAGATTCTTCTAGCCCTTGTGCTTGACTTGGCCAGGCTGTTTGCAGAAAGGGGGAGTCCTCTCCCTGCTCCCTAGTAGCTTGTGCCAATTGGAGGGAACACTTGGGAGATAACGAATGAAGGTTGTGTGGGTGTTTCCCCGTGTCTGGCATCCACACAGATAGATGGTACTTTGTCTTCAGGCACTCGGCCGTGTTGTTGTAATAGGTTAAAGATACGAGAGGCAGCTAAGGGTGGGAAAGCTTCCTGGAGGAGGTGGGACATGCAGGTGCGCCCTGGTGAGTCCGATTTCGATGGTTTGGTGGTGAGAAGAGAGAGCATTTCCCATCAGGAGAGCAGTGTTTGCAAGGACTGGTCCAGAGTCCAGCTTGACCATGTTGGGAAACAGAATTTAAGCCCCGGATGCTGATGCTTGGGTTTGAACGCTGCCTCAGCCTGAGCTAGCACATCTGGGAAATGCGCATAGTGGTGGTGCCTACTTCGGAGGCAGCTGTGATGGCCGGGGGAGGTGGTGACTCACATGGAGGTACCTGCAGCACAGTAGGAATCCCAGGGAGGGATCTGGAACCTTGATGGAGTGGCCGTGGGGAGCCAGAGGCTTCTTGTGCGGGGTTGCATGCCAGCGGTGGCACAGCACGGCAGAGGCAGCGTCTGGGAGGCGTCGCAGTGGCTGTGCTGGGAAGGAACAGTTAGGAAGCAGGGCGCCTCTCCTCCTGGCCCGCTGCAGGCGCAGGACTACTGAGAGGCGAGCATCCTCAGAGGTGACCCCAAGGTTTCAGGATGTGGGACTGGAGAAAGGATAGAGGCAGGAAATGGGCAGTTAAGCAGCTTTTTCATTTATTTTGTGCTTTAATGGGTTCAGGTTTAAACTTATTGACCGTAAAGTGGTATGGATTCCTGAGTGAAAACATCCTGGGAGACTGTCTCAGAACAGAATCAGGGCAGACAGGGGCTTGGGGACAGTTCTTGGAGGTGGGAGGGGGCCTGAAGGAGGGAGCAGGAAACCCCCCCAGGGTTGGAGAGTCCGCACAGTGTGGGTCCCGGAAGGGGATGGGTGCCAGTGGAGGTAGACAGGCAGGATGTTAGGTTAAGTCTCCTGGGTCAGAGGGCTCTTTGGGGTGGGCTCCATGCCTTTTGGGCATCACAGTCTTGCCTCTGAGCATTACAGAGCATTCCTCTGTTGGTGGCCTGATCGGAGGGCGCATAGGCTGTCTACTCACAGGGACTGGCCCGGGCCGCTGGTTTAGGTTAGCTTGATCGTTAGAAACACATTGGCGTTTCAGGTGGGAGGTGAAGCGGGAGGTAAGCAGAGAAATGACTGGGATCGTGGTTTGAGCAGGAAGCTGTGGGGCAGCCGGGACTAGGGGATGTGAAGCGGGACAGGCCCGGTGGGGGCGGTGCTCGATTCTACTAATGTCTTGATGTCGGCGTCTCTCGGTTCGCTGCTGTGACCCAACAACGGTGTAGACCTCTGATTTGTCTTGAATAGGAACATATTCCTGAGGTTTTGGAAGTCTCTAGAGTTTTGGCGAACTGCTTCAAAGTGTTTAGACATAAAGTTGAGAGTGGAAGGAACCGTGCGGGGGAGTTGCGTGGAACTGAGCTATTTGTGCTAGCCCTGGCCCATGCCATCCTGTGGCTGGAGGGGGTCTCTGGAGCCCAGACCCCTAGCTGAGGAAGCCTGGAAAGGTTTACTGCTCATCACAAAGGTTTAAATATAAGTATTTTTACTCTGTTTTTTTTTTTTGCCTCCAAGTAACCTCTTCTGGGTGCTCGCCTGTGCTGGGAACCCTCCGTGCCCCTCAGAGCCCCTGCCTGGGCAGGTCGCCCGGAGAGCAGCAGATTAGGGGTGCTGTAGATGATTCTGGGTAATTTTTTAAATAACTTGAGATTTACAAGGAGACTGGCAGAGAGAGTACAGAGAGTCTGCACACCCATCAGCCAGCTTCCCCTCATGCTGGCGTCTCGGCACGGTGGCACATTTATCAAAACTAAGAGAACGACATGGGTGTAGTCCTGTGAACTATAGACTTTAGCTGTCTTTCCTAACATCTAGTCCAGTCAGCGTCATGCTGGGTTTTTTCGAAGTGAAAATGCCTGTGCTCTCTCTTCTGCAGACTGCACAGAGGAACCGCATTCTTGGCCTCAACACCTGCAGACAGCAGCGCAGTGACAAAGAGGACCTTGTTCTGACTCCAGCCCCGCCTCCCCAGGGCTTTCCCCAGAAGTGCAGTCGTGGGGGTGGGTCCCCTCAGCTCTTCCTGCTCCCCCCAGCCTCCTTCCTGGGGACTGGCAGTTACCCCCAGGGGCAGAGCTGTGACTTCTTGGGCAGGTGTTCCACAGTCTTGGACCTCAGTGTCCCCGTGTGTAAGTCGAAGGAAGGGCTTAGACTTCCTCTCTGAGGTCTTTTCTGGTTCTACTATTTTAATGCTTTCAGGTCTCTTAAAATCTTTAGGGTTCTGGGGCACCTGGGTGGCTCAGTCAGTTAAGTGTCTGACTCGTGACTTCAGGTCAGGTCATGATCTCAGGGTTGTGAGACTGAGCCCTGTGTCAGGCTCCACATTCGGCTAAGACTGTGTTTGAGATTCCTGCCCTCTGCCCCTCCTCCCCACTGTCCCCTCTCACACTCTTTCTCTCTCTCAAATACATAAATAAATCTTAAAACAAAACAAAATTTTAGGGTACCAAATTGGAGTTGGGGTCAGGCTACTCATTTCTCATGCATAGCAGGGTCATTTGTGGGTGGTCTTTGGACCTGTGTCCCCAAGAAAATGACAGAGGCATGCATTCCTTCATTCCTTCTCTCATGCCGTCATTCTGTGAAACACGGGAGTTCACTCACCCAAAGGCCTGACGAGTCCTGTTGGAGGGAGCTGGCTTGGTAATCTGCAAAGCCACATCTGAGCAGAGGTGGCTTATGGGCTCCAACCTTTGGCCCGAAATACCAACCAGCTGACTTCCTGCTCAGGAGCTGGAATCTCGAGCCACGTAAAGGAGAGGTTGCACGCGTGCACCAGGCACCATAAAAGCAAATAACCTTTCCCTCAGTTTCAGTGCTAAGCCTGGTTTTCCCTGTCCTGGGGTGTGTGTGCTGTTCTTGAGGCAGGAGTTCCTCCTTCTGTCTCAGCTTGCAACACCAGGAAATGGTCGGGGAATAGAAATAATCTAAAAACCAAAGCAACCCCCCCCCCCCCCCCTGTTTTCATCTCTTTGGATTTTTTGGTCTTCACTTTAGGTTATAGGGCAGGGGTTGGCCATTTGGGGGCCACAGCTGGCCCACCATCTCTTTGTGGTGGGGTTGAACGCAAACACCGCCGTGCGTATGTGACGTCTGGGCTAAGTGTAGAGGCAGCACTGAGGGCTGGCGATGGACTCCGTGTGGCTGGCCAAGCCTCAGACATTTATTTTCTCGTCCTTCATGGGTTTTTCTTTTGTTTACTGACAGCTCAGGTGGGGAATTCTAGAAGAGAACTGATCCCTCCCCCACTGCCATTTTCTTCTGAGCAGAGGACAAAGTAGGGGTGAATAGGCCGGGACCTCCTAACTGTGGGGGGTGTTGGGACGGACCTGCTCGGGTGCTCTGCCCCCTGGTGTAAGTCACCGAGGAGTGCGGGCAGCTTGCTCAGTGGCATCAGAACCAGACCCCAGACCTCAGAGCCGGAGTCAGGCCGAGCTTCACCGGGAGGGCCGATGCAGGCGAGGGGTGGTGAGGAGCCCCAGGCGGGGATGTCACATTGTGGGCCACCCCAAGGACCAGCTGGTGGCACACGCAGTTCCCGATCTGGGCTTGATGGTGCTGGCTCCCAGCTCCGCGTGTTGGCTGGAGTGGCTCAGGGTCGCCCTCGCCCTTGCCCTTAGGCTCTGCTCTGGCCGCTGGAGGTGGGCGCCAGTGGAGGGGGTCCGGCCGCCGCACGTGTGGCCTGGTAAATGAAACACACTGTCATGGGCACCGACGCCTCGGCACACTGCCATGCCGTGGGGAGTGGGTCTGGCCGGCCACCTACAGAACGGGGTGTTCTGACGTGGCGGCCAGTCGCCCACTCTGCAGTGGGCCCTGAGGTGACGCAGGCAGCTTTGTCAGGCAGGTCACCCGGGCTTCGAGTAGCTCCGCTTCTGGGAGGGGGGCCTGATGTAGTCTGGGGTGTTGCTGGGGGCTCCTGTGGACTTAGCCCCCTGTCTCACCTCCCCCTACCCCCGACTTCTCTGCAGGCTGGCACCCATGCGGCTCTACACGCTGTCCAAGCGCCACTTTGTCCTCGTGTTTGTCGTCTTCTTCGTCTGTTTTGGCCTGACCGTCTTCGTTGGGATCAGAGGTAAGGTGCGGTTCCTGGTCATTGTATCACTTCCAGTCACCCTGGCAAGTGGCTTTTGGCCCGGCCAACCTATACCCACCCCTGTCCCCTGCTAAGGGCCCCTGGCTGGAGGGTGATGCATCACTTCATTCTGAACCTGCTGGGCAGGGGGTGACCTGGATCCCGCCCCTTGTAGCAGCCAGGGCTGGAGTTCAGCTTGGCAGCACCTGGTGGCCTAGACCGCACACCGTTTATTGGACAGTCAGACATTTCTGTCAATGCTGGTGTGCTCGGGACGTGCTGGGGGGTCCAGAACATGTGACTGGTGGGGGCCCCAGCTCGGTAAATGGTCCAGTGCAGCACATTCTTGGGGGGGTGGCGGCATGAGACAGCCATGAGCACGGAGCTGGGGTAACCAAGGAGAGCCGGGAGGCGGCTCTGGTGTCGCCCCGAACTCTTGGCAGGAGGAAGCCTGCAGGTTGGCTTTGGCCTTGTGCTCTGGGCCCTGGTGCCCCGGGCTTCCATGGCACGCAATTTGAGGGGAAGAGCCACACCATAGGATCTTAGCTTCCCAAATGCCTTTGAAATGGTCCAGTCCAACCCCATTTCACACTGATGGAAAGCAGAACGAGAGGAGTTGGCCTGTTTTCGTAAGGCTCCCAGCAACCTGGTCTCTTCAGCCCTATCCAGGGGGTAGGAGCCCGGGACCTGCCTCGGCTGTTTCTTCTTGCCCTTTTAAGTATCCTGTTTAGTGGGCGTGATTTCTGGTAGGTGTTTATTTAATTATGGTGTTTCATGTTAAATCGTAAACGGCATGAGGCTTGGCCTGTCCCAGAGGCAGTTGTGCCTCCGAAGACGAGTTTCTGAACCCCCGCTGGCCTGGGGCTGGTGACCGGCCCCCGGAAGCTGGGCATGAGGGTGGCCGCGTAGGTGCCGTTTGCCGGCTGATGAGCCACATCATGGCGAGAACAGCCACTGCTGGAGCCACTTTCTCTTTTCCTTCCTGTGATGTCACTAAGGGATAAGTTACGTTAATCCTGGCGTAGGACATAGCAGTCATCTTACTCAGTTTTCCTAACTGTCCTTTGAGGATGGGTAGGACAGGCATTGAGAGGCTCACGACTGGAATCTCACGGGACCTCAGCCAGTTCTTGTTCTGTCCCTCAGCCACTGTCTGCTGCAGCGTCCCGTGATTATACGCAGCCTTTTCCACTTCTTGTAGAAGTGAAGTGATGCACCCCAGCTGAGATCAGAAAAACAAGGTCAGGTTTCCCACATCCCTTTCCTTCTTCCCAGTGAGTACTGGAATTCGGGTTCTTCAGAGAAAAACACCAATAGGATATATGTGGTACCAATAGAGAGAGACTTTTCTGTGCCTTCAGGGCCTGCTCAGGCCTGCACGGATGGTGCCATTTCCATTTGATGTTGGAGTGCTGCCATGTGTGCTCAACTCACCATGGACAGTGTGGGTCTCATGGTAGCTTGGGGGCCTGTGGGTACGTTATTTAGTCTCTGCTGAGGCCCAGCAGCAAGCCAAGAGCTGTGTCTTGGAAGGAGAGCATATGTGGAGGAGGGCAAGGCTTTGCTCCAGAGGCCCAAGGGTCCGCATGAAGACTCATTCGTAGGGCCCTGCCGAGGGCTCCGAGCTGCATCCCTGTCTTCTCCTGCCATTTCAGACACCTCTGTGTCTGCCGGATCGTACGGCACCTGCGTAGGCAGCCTGCACCGCAGCCTGGACCTGCTGGGAAGCCTTCTCTTGTTCTGGGCCCCATCAAAACTTGCACCTTTGTGGGTCACTAGATAAATAGGCCAAATTGTCACACCCAGACAAGGAACATGTTGCCTCTAAAACGCACAGAAGTGAGGCCTGCCAGGCATCAATGCCTCTGTTTTCATTGTAGGGGAGCCAAACACAACAGTTTATCTCTTGCCTTAGAAGGGATAGTTCTCTGTGGTGCCTACCAGGGGACCCCTGGAAATTTCACTAAAGTAGAAGGCCCCTGCCCTTTAACCAGATTTACTTCCTGTCTGCTGACATGCAAGTGTCTTACCAGAGAGTTTAGGGTAGTTTGCTACTTCTTACTCACCAGATCTGGTCGGCATAATGTCACAATGAGATGGACCAGCACGATGGCTTGTGGCAAGGAGGGATGGCCAAGGTCTGTGCAAGCTGTGCTGTGTAGCTGGGAGTTACAAACCTTTGGGGCAGGACAGGGAAGTGAAGGTGTATTGCTGGCCTGGCTTCTGGTGAGCCTTGTTTTCAGGGACAAAGAGAACGGTATTTGCCGGAGTGAATGCCAGAGGATGTGTGACTTTGTTCATGCGGGTACAGCAGTGGCAGTTGGAATCATTGGCGGGTTTAGCTGATGCTGTTCCACTGTCCTCTCCAAGAGCCACCTACCCTCTGCCCTGGCCATATAGGCGACATGAATGCGGGTGATAGAAATCTTTCACACCCTTGATAGGAACACTGATGTCTGTAGTCTAGGAATGTGACACTGGTTTTGATTGTATTTTTGTAGGTAGAGGCTGTCCTGGTGTCTTCCAGTTGGCCTTTCCTGCCAGAATAGCCCTCACTCCACAAGGCAGGGAACCAGTATGGGGATTCTGCCAGCTGCTGAGTATATCTGTTGCAATTATGCCTTCTGGAACTAGGGAGTCAGCCATAGGATGGGACCAGGGACCGACTGGGCCCATTGTGACACGTGCCTGAGCTAAAGCCCCATTGATTACTTGACCTCCATAAGTCGCTCCTCTGACTGGTGGACCACACTGATGTTTGGGGTTTCCTGAAATTGGGGTCAGTTCAGAGCCACTGTCCAGGGGAGCCCAACACGTATTTCATTTTCCCCAGTGTGCCGTTATCTTGGCAAAAAAGCTAAAGGTTCCTTTGGGAGAATGATTTAGCAATCTACATTTTTGGCTGAGTACTGGGGTGCTTTCTTAATGGGACCCAGTCTTCTGGAGATTTGGGTCTGCAAAGTGGTTCAAATCTGGAAACTACTGAAAAGCTATGACTCTCTGTTTTTATGATTCAGGTTAGACTTTGTTCACTTGACTTAGACTTTTCTGCTTACACAGATCAAGTCCAACTTTAGTAGGCTTTCTGCAGATTTCACTTCTAGGAACACCATAATCAACTAGCCAGCCCCATAGGTCTGGGCCAGCCAGACTCTTGTGATTGCTGCTTGACTGTCCTGTCCATTACAGTGACCACGCCCACCTTGCTTTGGGTGGTTGAGCGCCGCTGCTTGGTTCCCCTGCTCCCGGTCATTCCCATTGCTCTAGGCTTCCCCAGTTCAGTGACCATGGTTCCTACTGTAAGATCTGGTTCACCACAGAGCAGGGCAGTCATAGAGCTCTTTAATGGTGATGGGACCCCCCCCCCCCCCGACAGATTTATTCCTCATAGTGGTGGTGAAATCTCTGTGTCCTGAAGTCTCCCGGCAGGTCTTAAATGACAAATCTGCTCCAATGTTCTGATTTCCCTAAGCTTCCGAATCCCTTCCTCTCCATTAAACCAAGGCAGGTGTGACATTTCTGATTTGCTTACTGGGGACCACCTTTTGTTGGTTTTTAACCAACCAACCAAACTGTTAGAGTCCTTCCTAACTCCCTGAGCTCCGGTTGGCAATGCGGAATCTTTCCTTGGTGGGCTGCATCCGTAAATCCAGACCAGTCTAACGTCATGTTCCTGCTGCCATTTTCCCAGCCCCAGTGTTCGCTCCCACACATGTTCCCCGGATTTCTCTCTGTGTACATCCGAAGACTCGTGGAGTTCTTTGGGAGCATATGTAGTGTATCTCCTCATGGGCCATACTTCGTACCTCACCTTTGGGGCCCTGCTGGAACTCAAGTCTAGTTATGGTTCTAGAGTCAGAGAGGGGAGGTTGCTCAGCAGAATCGTCATTGTCTTGCGGGGCCGTCAAGGGAGTCTGTCTGCTTGGGTAAGGCAGGGGAGGCGGAAGGGCTGCTTCTGCTGGCAGTGGGGAGAACTCCTCCAGTGTCAAAGTCGACCCATTGACATTCGGCAGCTCCGTGCCCCCGTCTTCATCGGGGTCTTTCTGCTGTCCCCAGACCAGGATCTCCCTGCTTCCCAGCCAGTGCCCTCCATTGAACAGTGAGGCAGCCTGTGAGGCTGGTGTGCAGCTTGTGGTGTAATTCAGCCAGCTGCAGGCTGAGATTCTGGGCGTGGTTTTCAGCACACAGCCTTGTGGCTACAGGCAATAAAGCCTTCCGCCTGGGCGCACAGGAGCTGTCAGATTATTTGTGTAGCACTGGAGCTGGGAATTCAAACCCCAGAGCTCACCTTTTCTTCTGTCACTTTGTCCCGGGACATTAGGGACAACCAGTCAACCTCATTCTGTTTGTTGTTTAAAAATATTCTAAAGAATCACAAATAGTCACTTAGCTTCTTCTCGTAAGTAGTTGATCAGGAGTCCATGCATGTTTTCACAAACCATCCCAGTGCTGTCTCTACTGCTGGACGTGGAGTCATTACCATCTTTACACCTGGTCAGATTAGAGAACCACTTTCAGAAACCCGAGAATCAGTATGAAAAAACTCTTCCTCAGGGCACCTGGGTGGCTCAATTGGTTAAGCGACTGCTTTGGGCTCAGGTCACGATTTTCAGGTCCTGGGATTGAGTCCTACATCGGGCTTCCTGCTCAGTGGGGAGCCTGCTTCTCTCTCTCTTACCCCCCACTTCTGCCCCTCCCCATTGCTATTCTCTCGCCCTCTCTCTCTCAAATAAGTAAAATCTTTAAAGAAAAAAAAAAGAACTCTTCCTCTATAACCACTCTCAGTACCAAATTCTGTATTAGGGTTCTCTAACAAAATTGAACCAATAGGAGGCATATATGTATGTATGTATACACACACACACACACACACACACACACACACAGAAAGAGAGGGAGAGAGGGGCAATGGTGGAGGGGAAGAGAGATTTATTATAACGAATTGGCTCACATGATTATGGAGGCTGAGAAATTCCAAGATCTGTAATCGCCAAGCTAGAGGCTCGGGAGAGCCAGGTAAGGTCCAGTCTGTGTCTGGAAGCAGCTGAGTAGCGACGGGCCAGCTTGAAGACCGAGCACAAGCCCAGGCTGAAAGCAGAGTCTCCCTTACTCAGCCTTTTGCCCTATTCCGGCCTTCAGCCATCCGGATGAGGCCCCCTCACGGTGCAGGGACGTCTGCTTTCCTCCGTCCACTGATTCAAATGTGGATCTCATCCAGAAACCCCCCACAGTCGCGGCGGGATCCCCTTTAACCGTCTCTCTGGGCACCCAGGGCCCAGTCAGGTTGACAAGAATCACTGTCTCGAGTCCTCTGGGAATAACGTCGTTAGGATTTCAGAATTAGGAGCGCCTTAGCGACCACTGGGCCAGTCACCCTTGTTTTGCAGATGTAAAGACTGAGACTCAGAAGGCCAAGTTAGCTAAGACTAGAGTCTAGACTTTTCGGACTCCCAGTTCTTAATTCTTTCTGAGAAAGTAGACTGCCTTATTTCCTGGAGCAGGGTTTTGTCGGATTGTGACTCTGTCAGAACAGGCCTCGCTGTGGCTGCCCGCCTCCTCCCCACACAGAGGCAGCCTCCTCGGCGTTCAGGAGCGCGTCCCTGACACACGTCACTGCATTGGTTGCGAACCGGATACAGACTCCTGTGATACTCGTGCACCTCCTCGAGATGGAGGATCCTCAGTCACTGAGGCAGCCCAGAAAACTAGCCTCGCAGCTGAGCGTGATTGTAGAATGAAATAAATTCAATTAAAATCTGCTTCACGCTGCTTTCCTTTGAGGCCGAAGCTCTGAAAAATTTCATCCGTTAAGCTTATATATCTGCTGTTTCAGGAATCTACATTGAGTATACATTCATATATTTTATATCCTAAGCTTAATAAATATTTTTGGAAGACTGGATTAATTGGATGAACAGATGAATGTGTCTTAATTTTTTAGCAGGAATCTTTCTATGTTACAAAATATACAGTGTTTGTATCATAATAATTTCTTAGATCTGAGCACTACCGAGCGAGCAGTCTTGAAACTTAAGAGGTTTGGGCCTAGCTAGATCCCGTAGGAATCCTACCCAGTGTGTGGTGGTCAGACTGTCCACCTGCGTCAGGAAGGCATGAGGTGCAGCAGGGTGGGTGTTGTGTGTCTGTGTGTCTGTCCCCTAAGGACAGACCTGGAGAATAAGACCGCCTCTACATAATGTGTGAGTTTTTCTTGGCATTTGAAAAATAATTAATAAATTCATTATCGATATAAGTATAACCTATTTTTCTCATTTTTTGTTATACTTTTAGGACCCAAAGTAATCCAGACTTCTGCAGCCAATTTTTCACTAAATAATAGTAAAAAGGTAAGACTGGGTCGCAGGGGCAGCTGGCAGGGCCCGATAAACTTTCAGGTCGCTCAGTGGGTCCCGGGGACGCGCCACCCTTGCCGTGCAGCTTGCTTCTTCGGCAGTACGCATGCTCACTCTGCTGTCAGCTGCTGGCCTCTGAGCTCTTGTTTGCTAGAAGTATGTTCCCTCCTGAGGCAGGAGCTCCGCGCTAGAGCAGATGCTGCTGTCTGCCCAGGGAGCGGCATTTGCTTTCCAAGTGCCGGTTGGCTCACCCTGAGTCCTCATGCCCACATGTCTTCCTAGGCCGTACGTTCTGGCAGTGCTCCTGCAGGCATCTGTTTCTTACTGTTTACGCTAGTTAATGCGGGTCTCCTGTGTGGGGTTTCTAACAGGAGCAGGTCTTTCCGATGATTGGTATTCCTGCAAGAACTCAGTTTAAATGAAAAAAAAATCCTCTTTCTCTCCTTTCTTAAATGTGGTCGATTCTTCACCATCTTTAGAGAAAAACAAAGGTCCTTCCAATGGGAGAGTTTCAGTAATCTTTAACAAATGCTAATTGTGAGAGTGCAACAACTAAACCCTTTTTTTGCTGCAGACCAGACGTGATATCTTTATCTAGAAACTGAATGCAAGTTGTCACACATTCTCATGGCACAATGTTGAAATCTGATTGATTCCCAACACCCTCCCCCCATCTCCCTTATCCTAGCTCTCTGGTAGGTTTTCACCCCTATAATTAAGCAAAAGAAGAAAAATGTCCTAAAACTTACCTTTTAATTCCTCTTACTCTTGCTAGTTGGAAAGGGCCCTCTGGATAGCCCACTGATATTTGCGTTTTTTGATTTTCTTTACCTCTTGCCCTGAGGACCTGATTTGAAGAGGTGCTGTTATCAGGGTTTCCTGAACATAGTTAGGTCTTTCAAAATTTCTTTCTCTCAGGATGTAAGTCCCTTTTTGGGGGGGGGGGGCACTATAAACAGCAGCCGTCCCACCAAACTGACTTGCTCCTGAAAGATCACGCTCACTTTTGAAAGATGATAGGCCACCCTCTGGTGGGTTTCAATGCTCATGGCTTCGGGCAAGGCTTCAGTCACAGGGCGTTTCTGTCAGTTCCAAAACACAGATACTGCGTATTTATGTTCAAACACTGTGCATTCAAATGATACATTTCTTTGGAACCATGGGTGGCTCCTTAAGCAATGTCCTCTGTCTCCCATGGCTGCTAGGAGCCAGTATTAATGGTTTTCACCGCACAGCACAGAAGCGTCATTGGCAGTGGGGTCTCCTCTAATTTTTCTCTCGAGGGGCATTAAGACTTTCCTAAAGTAGAAAACAATAGACCTCAGACAGCGACTGATATGGCATGTTGGAACCAAGGAAATGATTCTTGAGAATATGAAGATCTATCCTTGGTGTTATTTATTATCTTATGCTACATCGTATCCTATCTACTTTTAATTTTTTTTCCCTCCAGGCTTTTTCTTGCTATTTAAGTAGGCATATGGTCCCAAGGCTACAGGTGGTGGACATCGCCTGCTTAGAGGTTTTCACGAGACAGAGGGCACTCCAATAGGAAATTAGTCTTTTCTTTTTCTAGAAGGCAGTATTTTACTTATCTTGTCTAAAGGAAAACTACATGTTTCTGTTTCAGAGCTTCCACAAACCTTTCTTTACTAAATGTACATTTTGTACGTTAAGATGAGGTATTCGGTAGACTTAATGAAATAATAATCATATGGATTATTTAACTCTTTTTTCTTCTTGCCTTAGCTGAAGCCAATTCAAATCCTTTCAAATCCTCTGTCTACCTATAATCAGCAGCTGTGGCTGACATGTGTTGTGGAGCTGGATCAGTCGAAAGGTAGGAAGCCTGACATTGCAGAATCGTGTTTCTTTGTACAAAGCACCGTATTTTAAAGATTGAGAGAGCTTTAAACCCTTTGAACAGGTGCTCAAAGATGGAGCACAAGGACGCTCATTATTCTTTATAACAGCAACAAATTGGGAGCCCCTTACATGTCTGCCAGTGTCTTCCAGAAAAAGTCACGATGCAGCACTCAGCGAGCATTGGTCAGCTTAGCTCCGTGGCTGCGCTGTGTTGCCCCTGCTGTGGCAGCTTTGTCCTTGGGCTCTGGGAGAGGCTTCAATTCTGTTGCCTCGAGACAATGGTTCTATCCCCCAAGGACACATGGCAGTTGTCACCCTAGGGCAGAGGGTGCTGCTAGGATCTAGAGGGTGCCGGCTATCCTGCCGTGCACCCAACCGCCCCACAGCCAAGGAGGAGCTGGCCTCAGTATCCGGGGGCTGCTGAGGCTGAGGCACGTGCCCCGCTGCGTCTGCGTCTCTGAAGCCTCGGGTCTGCTTGTCTGGAGTTATGGACGTGGTCACCCACGTTATCTCCCATGTTCTGGGAGTCAGATGAGGCGCTTTGGCTGAGAAGGAATTTGAAAAGATAACCCCATGACCATAGTAGGTTAAGTGGGGAAAAATGTGTATTACAAAAAAATTAACCCCCTTTAAAAAAACATAAATAAATTTGGTATCAGTGTATATTTGTGCGCCTAGAAAAGGCTCTGGAAGGATAGATATGACATGTTAATTATGGTTATATCTAGGTGGTGGGATTGTGTTTAATGATATATTTGTACTTTTTTGCTCTCTGATTTTTTTTAAACAAAGGGTATAAAAACAGAAAAATAAAATATGTCATCAGAAAAGTAAGAAATTAATTTTATTTTAGTATAAAGTTAAGTTAGAAATTTATGTGGGAAATGAAAAAATAAAATTCCATTAGCCTTGAAATGCTTGCCCTTTTATGAACCAAACGGGTGGACCCGTACTGTAGGTTTTTACGTAGGCCCCTAGGTAACAGGTTGGATGTAGAACCTGACAGAAGGGCTTTACTTTACAGACAAGTGTGAGGTTTTCACATGTGTGCTGAGGCTGAGGTGGTTGAAGGACTCTTCTGGGCCCTCACCTTGGCAAGTGTGATGTGCCTGATGTGGTCTCTGACACGGAATTTCTTTCTTTTGTAGAAACATCAATTCAGACAAGCTTCCTCATGACTGTTAAAGTCGATGGGGTAGCTCAAGATGGAACCACCATGTTCATTCATAACAAAGTTCACAATCGGACAAGGACCCTCACCTGTGCAGGGGTGAGTGTGTTCGAATGGTCAGGTTACTCGTCGTGCTACCCTGTTACATGTCTGCTTTCCTAAGTAAAAGAATCCAGTCATACCAGTGATGGTGCGGTGACACTCATGTCGCTTTCTACACCGATCTCCTTCTCAGTTCTTACAAACATACACACATTCTCTCTCTCTCACACACACACACACACATGCATACACATACATGATGCCTGTTTTCAGTGTGTGTGTATAGCCTGATGTGTCTACAGATGGCTGTCACAGGTTGCTTGTCACCCGTGAAGGTCTGCTGCTATGCTGTGGTCATTCTGGTCAGGGCTTCGGGTTTCCTGCTCTGGAGCATCTGTGGGGGCTGAGGCCCGGGCCTCGTAGGGAGAGTGGCCTCCTTGTTTGAGTGTCTACTTCAGGGGGTAGCGTGTGGTTGTGCGATAGGAAACCTGGTGGTCCAAAGCAAGAACGAAACCCTCACTTTTGATTTTCTTGGTGCCATGTTCTGTCAGCGTCCCAAGAGTCAGAAGTGGGACTGCTCCGGGTAGAGCAGGGGGCCCCCTGGGACGAAGCAGGTCGTGGGGGCGCATGGAGAGCACAAGGAACATCAGGAAGGAGAAGGTGTAGACTGGGGGTTAGGCAAGTGGTTGCCCTGACAGGCCTCATGCCAGGCTTCCCGTCCATCCAGGTCTCCCTCGGTCCCCAGCGCAGTCCTACAGGGCAGGCCCTGTTACCGGAGCCCCGTTGTACACAAGAGGAAACTGAGGCTCAGATCAGAGCGCTTGCCCAAGGTGACACACATGGAGATCAGGGGCCGGGATTTCAGCCCATGCTTTTGTCTTTTAGAGCTTGTGCCCTTGGCAGCCACGTGCCGCCTGGTTCAGAACCGCAGGCCTGCTTGTCCGGGCAGGAAGGATCCAGGTGGGGGAGGGTTCCTGCTGCGTGATGGCCCCATCTGTGGTCCCTCCCTGCGGGCATCTGCCTGAAGGTCCCCAGATGGCTGCTCCGTGACCTGGTCTGCCTCGTGGGCCTGGGCAGGTGTTGCTCGGGAAGCAGCACAAAGGACCAGACTCTCGCTCTGCCTCCATCGTTACCCATGGGAGGAGGGCTGGGCCAGCCTCTCAGACACGTTGTCCTCATCCGTACAGTGGGGCTACGCCCTCCTTGACCATCCTTGTGGAGTGGCGAGGATCAAGTCAGACACCAGTTCTGGGACCCTGCAGTGCCCAGTGTGGGGGCCGAGTACCCGCCCTGTCTGTACAGTCAGTGCCGGGTCAGTTCTGCTGCGTAAAAAGGAGGGACGATGGATGCGACGATGGGTGCAGGGTCTGGAAGGACCACGCACAGGCGAGGCTTCGCCTCCACCCCCAGGCTGGCGGGAGTCCAGCTTCCACCCCTGGTTTTGCTCCTGCTCGCACCGGGTGGGGGATGATGAACCGGAGGTCGGTGACTTGATCTTAAGGCTGATGTCACTAATCCTGCTGGTCTGGGAGGACCAAGGAGTTTCCCGGGATGGGGGACTTTCTCTTCTAACCAGGGCAAGTCTCAGGCCAACGAGGACCACTCGGTCACCATGTCTGAGGCCTGTACTTGGAACAGCCAGGCTGCCCGCGAGGTTACTTGTCTGCCCTGTTGCTTCTTGGCAGTGCTCCCCACACTGTGCACCTCGAGAGTGGCCCTTGGTGGCTTGCTGCGGTGTCTCCCCGCTCCCACAGTTTCTACTGTGTCACCCTTGGGTCTTCTCTCTTCTGCTCTCTCTGTGCAGGCTCCTCCTGAGCCCTCCCAGGACCACTGCCCTGACTTAAAAGAAGGTGGGGTTTTTTTGTTCTGCAGCTGCTGACCACCTTTTATCCTAGTTGGGCACCTCGGGTAGCAAGTGGTCTGTGCCGGGCGGGCGACCGTGCTGGGTTCTCACCAGGGATTTGCAGGGGCAGATTGTGATCCGTACGCAGACCGTAGCTCGAGCGGAGAACCCCCACACCGTCAGGTGGTCTCACCGTAGTTTTTAGAGACTGGAAGGTACTTGTGGGCTGAGCTTTCACTGTTTCGTTAATTCAGGCCATCCTCTGAAAGTCCAGGCTCATAAGAAGTGGCCGCCTGTGCAGCACCGATCATTCACTGAGTAATAAGTACTGCTCAGTACTTAGCTGCCTCTGTCCCCATGTGACCTCCTGTGACCTGTCAGGAATGAATTTGGTTTTGCAGAGACCAAGGGCGACATGCACACTCACCAATTCTGACTTCTTCCCTGGCCCTTAGGCCGGCACCCCTGCCTGCCGATTGTCCACTTATCTTTTTAAGGTTTCCTGCAAACACCAGATCTCTTTTCCTACCTGACCTCAGACATTCGAGCCTTGGGGAGCCTTTGATCCACGGTAGGGGTGACTGCCCTGTTCACAGCTGTGGCTCACACAGGCGCCACCCAGAGACTGCTCTGTCAGACCGCGGGAGGCCTTCTGGGGGTGTGCTAGGCCACGTGGCTGCACCCAGGTCACTGGCTGCCTGGCCACACGGAAGCAGAGAGGACCTGGCTCCTAACTGCCCAAGACAGGAGACAGGGGCTCTGGGCAGGCAGTGACACACCCGTGTAATCACACTAGCCATTGCTCCCGCAGCCTTTGCCTTGGGTGTGGGCCTGGGGCTCTGCGTGGGGAAGCGCAGGCACGAGGGGAGGGGGACCAGGCCGTCACTCTGTATATGGTGCAGCAGCTGTGGAAGTGAGTGGGAAGAACAGTGAGGCTCGGGGTCTGACCTGTTATGTCTTCGCCTACGCTCCCCCCCACCCCCGCTAGTGCACATGTGCGAATGTCAGGTTTGTGTGGCGTTGTTAACTTTTTTATGTAGGTGACGTTATTTTGAATCGCCCAAAGTAGAAAGATTCTAATGATTGCAAATCATCTATTATTTGTTTCCAAAAATACCCATTTGGTTTTTTCTTTCTAAGAATTGTTTTTTGGCTGGCATCGGAATTTTTTTGGGCTCTGGCGAGTTCCTTGGCGATGGTTAGTTCTGCTCATCTGTTGTTGAAATGTGTTACTTTATGGGTCAGTCGGTGGGGGAGCCAGTCGTGCTTGCTTTAAAGACACAGCTCTACCTTGCGTCTTTGCAGAAGTGTGCAGAAATTATTGTGGCTCACCTCGGCTACTTGAACTACACGCAGTATACCGTGATTGTGGGATTTGAACACCTGAAGCTACCCATCAAGGAAATGAACTTCACGGTAAGTGTGCCAGTTGACCTCAGTGTTTCTGTGGCTTGTTTTGCTCCCATTCTTCTGTCAAATGACTGAAATAAATTTCAGCGTTGAAATCATGTTATTTTGGACAGCGGAAGATGTGTACGGGGTCAAGCTGGTTTAGATGCGGAGCCGTCATGTGCAGCTCACCGTCGTCGAGCCTGTGTCCTTGTGTGTAAACCAGATGCCTCAGAAAGCTGCACCGACCCAGTGCAGCTGGTTCCTTTTGAACTGTGGTGCTTTACTGAGCTGGAACTCCCGTCCCTGGGAGAAGCCCGAGAGCAGTCGCTCCCCGTTGGTCCCTCCCTGGGTCTCCGAGGGGCTGAGAAGCCACTCACCTTCTGTCTCTGTGGTTTTGCCTGTTCTGGGCATTTCGTGTGAACGGATTCGTCCCATATGTGGTCTTTGGTGATGGACTTCTTTCATCACGTGTAGTATTTTCGAAGTTCAGGTGTGAATTTGAGGGCATCAGCCCTGCGTGCTTTGCTGAGCGTGTCAGGGTGTGGGAGGTTGCATTTTGTGTGTCTGCTCATCGGTTGGTGGGCATTTGGGCTTTTATGAATGCTGCCGCAATGAACATTGCCCTGCAGGTTTCCATGTGGATTGATGGGCGCCTGTGCCGAGCGGTGTCCGCGTGTGGGCCCTCTCCTGTGTGCGGGCGTGCACTGCCTCACCCCGCCCACCTCCGTGGTGGTGCCTGCGGTCCCCACTTTGGTCCCCGACCCTGGAGGTCGGCTGAGCACAGGACCACACACGAGGCCTGCTCCTGGGAGGCACTCAGCAGATGGCCCCCGTTGTTAACGTTCGGATGGCTGCTTTTTCCCGTTGTCTCTAGATCACCCAAATGAGTCTTGTTCTCCATCCACGCAATAGCTCTCTGGGTATTTAGAAATGTTGTCTCAGCCCCTCGGAGGTTCTTCCTTTCCTTCACGTGGCTCTGGAGGTGGCTTTGGGACCCCATCAGGCTGCAGGTCTCCTTCAGCCTGGTGGGGGGTGGGGGGCGGGCGGCTGCTTGCACAGGAGAAGGAGCAGGTGGCGCTCCAGGTGTGGCCGGGGCCTCCTCACCAGCTTGCGTCCCGCCACCTGCCGAACCCTCCTCAGACTCGTCCCTCCGTAACTGCCGTTCGGTCTCTTCTCACGCTGACCCTGGTGAGTCTTTCCCATTCTCCGCTTCTGCGGTTGGATTGTAACAATTCTCCGACGCCACTCGGGCCTTCCCCTTTGCTCTTGAACTTGTTTCAGCGGTTTTGGCTTTTGGGTCCCGCCTCTCCTGATCCTTTGAGTTCGAATCTGGGTACTGTTCTTTGTGGTATGGAAGATCTCCTGGAGCTTTTTCCTCAGAACATCTGGCCAGCATCCTGCCTGTGTCCTCGAGGTCATGATGCAGAGGTTGAACCCTGACAGGGTCTGAGACAGGTGCCCTAAGCCCAGGCACACTGATTCCCTGCTCTGCGCACTAGCTGTGCTATAGACTTTGCTATTTTTGAATCACCCCGAGTCAGGAACGCAGAGAACAAAGAACACCACGCTTCTCAGACAGAGGACCTCTCCTTTCCGTCTTCGTCGGGGCTTCCCTGCGACAGCCTTTATCAGCCTTCTCCACAGCTTTCCCCGCAGGCTCAGCCCACCCCAACCCTATTACCTTGGTTTGTTCCATCTTCTCTGTTTTAGTTCCCCTTGGACTTATTCCTAAAGAATTTGGGCACAGTTCAGGTAAACTTGGTACGTGTCATTCCACCATTGCTCAAGAGGGCGGGTCACATGGTCTCACTGGAGGGCTCAGCAAGGAAACTGCCATCAGAACAGCTCGTCTGGAATGATGGCATTAGGCAGGGCTTCGCTCTGAGTGGTGCTCTTCAGCATCCAGAATGCTGATGTGTGAGACCCCTGGGGTCTGTCGGGATGTCACCTAAGATTTTTCTCCATTTTTGTACATTTCTGTATTCCCAGTGCCCAGCAGCGAGCCTGGCCACAGTTAGGCTTGTAATCAATATATACGGGCTGAACTGGAGGATAACACCACAGCGTTTCACAGAGGAAGAAATTCAAATGGCCAGCAGACTTGTGAGATGATGCTTACCCTTGCTCTAAACCAAAGAATCAGAGAATTCAAAAAGTCATGCTTTTTACTTTTTTTAAACCTGTCAAATGCTAAAAACACCTGCAAGAAAATCACACCTTGGGTTACAAGTTCTTTCATACAGGCTAATGGGGGTGTAAATGAATTTCGGTGTTGGGTGTAGTTTGGCAGTGTATCAAAGCCTTTACGTGCACATTCTTTTTGGCCTAGTAATTCTACTTCTGTGAATTTATTCTAATGAAACAATTAGAAAAGCACACAAAGATTTGTATTTTTCATGGCAGGAAGTTGGGAGCAATCTGTATTTCAGTAGAATTCTGGTTAAATGAATAAATTAGTTTTTCGGCAGCTGTTAATAATAAACTGGTCACAGAATAGATAGCGCAAACTGCTATTGATTTTTAAAAAAGGAGAAGAAAAAAAATTAATTGAATGTGCTGATTGACATTTTTTATTATAGGAAACTCTAGTAGGCTATCTCCAGGTGGTAGGCTTCATGGTTGATTTCTTTTTTTTTTTTTTTTTTGATTCTTTATAATGAGCTTTTTATTACCTTTATAATCAGAAGAGAAAATTATTATTATTTTTTAAAAAAGGCTCCTCAGACAACTGATACTTGAAAGGGGAAGCCAACATATCCTCTGGCAGTTCATTCTGAGGAGCTTAGTTACAGAAGAGCTACCTCAGAAAATCACGGTTTAGTGTTATGTCTCAAACTTGTACAGAGATGCATTAAGAAACGAGAGAAACTTGGGCACCTGGGTGGCTCAGTGGGTTAAGCCTCTGCCTGTGGTTCAGGTCATGATCTCAGGGTCCTGGGATGGAGCCCCGCATTGGGCTCTTTGCTTAGCCGGGAGCCTGCTTCCCTCTCTCTGCCTACTTGTGATCTATTTCTCTCTCTCTCTCTCTCTCTGTCAAATAAATAAATAAATAAATCTTTAAAAAAAAAAAAAAAAAAAAAAGGAACCAGAGAACCTCATGCAAAGTATGTATCTCTTATAAAATTGCTGCTGAAAAGTATCCATCGTGTGTGAACTCTGATCTATCTACCTCCAGATAGGATTCCTTTTGACCGTTTCTTACAGACTCCGTGCATTAGAAGTAGACTGAAAGCTGTGTGGCTCACCATGTTTCCCTTTCGGTGTCAGCAGCTAGAAATTTCAGAAGTAAGTTTTATGCCCCACTGTGGCAGTCACTAACATCCTGGTATGGGTTTAATTCTTTGCCCTCTTTCTTTACGATTTTACCTTTTAAAAAGCTTTAAAAATTGTTCTCATCTAATCTTTTTATTACAAGCTGACTTCATTTCCATTTTGGAAGTAGAGAAAGCAGAACACAATAAAATATATCTGAAAAGTATCTCAGCGATGCCATTCTCCATCCAGAACATCTTCCAGTCAGGAAGATGCTGAGGCCGGCAAGGGCGGGAGCCGCTGGGGCTCCTGAGCTCCGCTAGTGATGTGGCCCTGCTGGTTCCTCCTTGCTCCGCACCACACCCCTCGGTAGAGGACGGCTGGCAGGGACACGGTGGCACCTGCAGTGGAGCGGAGTGGGCCAGTAAGGAGCCCTGGCAGCTGCCTTCACCGGCGTGAGATGGCGTTGAAGACGATCAGCCTGATGCAGAAAAGCACATGGTGTGCAAGTCCATCTGCGTCCGTGGTAGGAACGGACCAGACGCATCGTGCGGTTAAGTCCGGATCAGAGTTGCGGGGGTAGTTAGTGACTCGCAGGGGCTAGGGGGAGGGCTTCTGGGGTGTGGTGATGGTGTCTCTGGACCAGAACACTGTTGACACTGGTGTGCTCCGTTTGTGGCAGTCCGTTGAGTCGTACATTTGGGGTCCACGTGCAGTTTTTTGTAGGTATGTCCCTTCAGTAAAAACTTAACCAAACACGTGGCGCTTTTAGAAACACAGAGCTTGTCCCAGGGCTGCCTGTTGAACCACATCTGTTTCTTCAGACAGACCTTGCTGCCTTGATGGAATTTGACGTGTGAGGGTTTCTACTGCTGTTGTTTGGCGTTTCCTTGGAAATCTTTGCCGTCCGGGGACTCGAGTTCACTGTTTGCCCCGTGTGTGCTGGTCGTTGTAGGTTTTACCTCCCCTGGGCGCCCCCCATCTGTTTCGCTAGCCCGTTCTTCCTTGTTGATGGCAGTCAAGTTCAGTATGAAAATCTCCCTCTCCTGGGAGAGAGAATCATCACAAGGGCAGCCCTCAGGTGTTTGGATGCTCTGTTTTAGGCAGAATATATCTGCCCTTCTGCAGGTATCTAGGTGGTTCTGGTCCTTTTCTGGTCTCGCCTGCCGTGGGGGCTTTCTTTTCTGTCTGGCATTGTCATTGATGCCACGTACCCGTGTGTGGAGACGCTTGCTTTCTTTCCTTTTGTCCTCATGCCCATACCCTGTGACCACCTGGTTCACAGACTTCTCCTTGCGCACAGTTCTGCTCGAAGTGGAGCAGCTCTCCTTCGCTCTCTGCCTCTTCTCTCGGCTCTCCTTCTTCTCAGTACATCTTGACCACGTCCCATTGCCATGTTCAAGTCACGACCACTCTCTAGGTTGCGTAGGTACACAGGAGGATACTGCTAATGTCCTGTGTTTTTAAGAGTTTATTTCCTTGGCCATGCTGTACATAAGCAGCGGAGTGTGGACTTTGGACACGGGGAAAATTGCTTTTACTCGTTTTCAGGTCATTTTCTCCTGAGCCTGTGAACACCTCTGCACACGTCCCCTCAGTTCCCAGTGTCCTCAGGGCTGAGCTGGGCATTTTCCCCTCTTACTAAGTGCTCTTTAGGTCAGTTCGTGAGGGACACTTCCATCAGCTGTTCACATTTCGTTTCCTCCTTTTTCTTCCTAAAGAAAACTTCCATGACTTCTCCCTGTGGGATGAGATTAAAACAACAGCTCATGCTCTCGAGTCCTTCAGTTTTCTGTCTGGTAGACACCTTCTGGTTTCTGTGTGAATTGAGAGGACTGGCAGCCTGCAGTACTTTGAGGAGCACTAAGTGGATTCTTGGGTCATACTTGCCCTGTTGTTTTCATAGGATGGATTACAAGAGCATATGTTGGGCTTTTCCCTCCAGATTTTCTATATAATACCTTTCATATGGTTTTCAAGTGTTGGAGACCTAGGCTGTGAATCTGAGCCTGGAACCAATTCCAGAGGGTTGCTTAGTGCTGCGCTAGGTTGCTGGGAGTACCACCGGCCTGAGCAGCCGGTACCCCGATGCACCCCCCACTCCTGGGTGTTCCTGTGGCTTTTCCAGTCAAAGGACTCGGGATGGGGACTATCATGAAGTATTAGCTCCTACTTTGGGGCTGACTTGCTTTGAGTTCGTGGTGTCCTTTCTATGCAAGTATTTGACACCGTATTTGCTTGCACAAGGGCAAAGTAGGTGCTCAGCAAATATTGAATGAATGACTGGAGAACCAGACCAAAACTCAGTAGGTCGTGATTAGGGAGAGATGGCCTCGGATATAAAATGGATGCTTGTTCCAAAGTCAGTTTGTGGTATTGCGGGGTGAGCCCAGTCTCTGGAAGAACAAAGGTGGCTTTGTGAAGGCCAGAGGACTTTGCTGCGCATGCCAGTGAACGGATTGACCACTCTTAAGATTGCAAAGTAGATGTCTAAAGCCTGAAAGTTTACTGGGAATTTACTCTATTTCCTTTTACTTATTTTGTCTTCTAATCTCAAATGTACACATTTGTGCTGAAAAATAAATGCAAAAACAAACTCCCCTAATTCCATACGATGAGACCCACACAGTGGCTGTCATCCCAATCATGGTGGTGACGCAGGCCCTGGCCGGCAGTTTGACAATCCCTGAGGGCCCTTCTCCTCCCAACCCCGGCAACCCAGAGTCTGTTGTCTGAGCCAAAGGGGCTGGAGCCCTGTTCCCTGAACTTCCCGTGCTCTTCTTGGGCTCAGTCAAGGGAAAAGAACGACTTTTCAAGCCAGCGGCATAACTGAATGCCAGACTGGCCTGGGAGACTGGCCTGTCCCAGAGGAACACAGAGGTGATTCCACTCAGCTGCTGCTAGTGAAGGCAGCCCCCTGGAGAGAAACCCTAGCTGGACATGGTTTCCCCAGATCAGGAAGGACAAAGGGATGGCACAGTGGGAGCTGAAGAGGACTGCTCTGAGGGTCTGCTGTGCCCCTCTGCCAGCCCAGAGTTCCGGCCACGGGCCAGCATCTTGTGCTTTGCTCCAGCTCACCTTCCTCCGCCTCCTTCCTCTAACTCTTCGTCTAGAACCAAAGGCATATTTTATGTTTAGCTACATTTATTGGATAAAGCGTTGTTTTCCAGCGCTAATTTTTAAAGTGAGCAAGTATCTCTATGCTCTTCTGATAGAGCCCTCCTCCTGTGGGGGTCCTTAGTTATTTTCCTCCTCACTGTCTTTTCATCATTGTAACTTTAAACATGTTTTGTGAATTTTTTTCCTAATGCTAAGACTTTTTCTTTTCTTGGTTATGCCTTACAATCTAGTTTTTCAAACGAAGATACGCAGTATACTTTTTTCTATTTGAATAGGATGTCGCTCATAAGTAGTGCTCATAACTGCTACTGTGATCATTTTGTAAATGATACTACTTAACGTTTAAACACCAAAGCAGTGATCATAACTCCCTAAAGGTTCCCTCATGCCCCTTCCTCCTGTTACCTTCTCATCCCCCAGCCACCACTGATCTGCTTTCTTTATGGATTCATTTGTTTTTCTGTAAAATTTCACATAAATGTGGGTCGTTTTGGTGTCTCTGTTGGTGAAGCGTCCAACTCTTGATTTCCACTCGGGTTGTGATCCTAGGGTCATAAGATGGAGCCCACATCAAGCTCCACGCTCAGCACAGAGTCTGCCTGAGATTCTCTCTCCCCTTCTCGCCCTGCCCACCTACCCCCTGCTCGTACTCTGTCTCTCTAAAATAAATAAATCTTTTTAAAATGTTTACGTAAACACAGTCTTACAATATGTTTGAATTCTTTCACTCAACATAACTATTTTGAGATTAACTGACGCTGTTGGCTGTATCATTTGTTCATTCCTTTGTTCCCAGTGAGCCAGTACAGCATAGGTTATGGGTCCCTTCACCTGTTGAGGGCATTTAGATGGTTTAGGGCTGCTACAAAGCTTCTGTGAGCAACTGTGGACATGTGCTTTCATGTCTCTTGGGTAAATACCCAGGATTGGAGTGGCTGGTCATGCTGTAGGCATGTGTTTGACTGAGAAACTGACAGACTGTTTCCAGAGTGGTTGTATTGCTTTCCGTTCCCTCAGTGGCAAACGAGAGAGCTGTGGTCACCTCACATCCTCACCAGCACCGGTACGGTTGTGTTTTTAATCTTGGCCGTTCTAGTAGGTATATGTGGGGTTTATGGCTTGGTGACTTTCATCGGCAGCACTTTGAAATTGTCTTCTGGCTGGCATTTTTCTGGCGAGAAATCTGTTGCTCTTCCTTATCTTTGTTCTCTGATTAGATGTTCCTCTCCTCCCACCCCTTGACTTTTTAGACCTTTCTCTTTTACTTATTTAAACAATTTGATTCTGGTGTTCCTTGGTATACTTTACTTCATTTCTCTGACTTAGGGTTCACTGAGTTCTTCAATTGGTGAGTTCATAGTTTTCATTAAATTTGGAAAATTGCCTGTTACTATGTCTTCAAATATTTCTTCTGTCCTCTTGCCCACCCTCCCACCCCCCGCCCTGGCCATGGTCAAATACACATCTCTTTAGCTACTTGAAGTCGTCTCACAGGGTACTCATATTCTGTTCAGTTTTGCTCTGGTTCATTTAAAATCGTGTATAGTGACATCTCCACATCCGCTCATCTCTGTCATGTCTGTTCCACTGTTGTTGCTCTTCCAGATTCCAACCTCATATGTTCAGACTTCCCTCTAGCTTCTCGCTGCCCTTATCTGCTAATTCCACATCATCTGGGTTTCCTGGGGCGGTTTTGATTTTTTTTTTCCTCATTACTGTTCAGATTCTCTTGGTTTGTGTTTTGTTTTGTTTTTACATGTTAGGTGTTTTTCTTTTTTCCTTCTTTCTTTTTTGAGTACACTTGACACACACAGTGTTACATGTCTGGTATTTTTTATTTAATGCCAGGCATTATTGATGTTAGATTTTGTATTCTTGTGTCTTTGAGCTTTGTCCTGGGATATTGAGAAGTTACTTTGTTAGGTGGGACCAAAGCAGCATGAAATCTGTAGGTACTTTCTTCCTACCACTTGGGTAAGAGCATTTGGGTTATGCTACCCGGGGCCCCTTTGTGCATTTTATTTCTCTCTGCCCAAGGGACCAGGCACTGTTCCTGCCCTCTGTGAGAGCCAGTGATCCTTTTCAGGGATTTTTTTCCCCCCAAGCCACAGGTGGTTTACTCATATTAATGCCTTGATCAGTGTTCAGGTGGAGATGCGAGGGGGACCAACTTTGGTAGGTGTCTAGAGTTCTCTCTTCCAGCTCTCCTCTCTGTTCTTTGTGCTTTGGATCACAGCCAACAGTTTTCCTCCCTGGACACACTGTGTGTCCATGATTCTCTACGTGAGCTCCCTCCCCACCGTGGCTCGGGGCAGCTAAAGGGTGCACCTCTCTCGTAATAGCCAGAGATTACTGTCCTTCATTGCCTCCTGTCAGTGTTTTTAACTGTGTGTATGCATACCTGTCTCTGTATGTGTATATTTTAAATGTTTCAGGTAAGTTAGGTAAATCTCATGTCTATAACTCTATTCTGAAGTAGATTTTTCAAATTGCTTAAATGATTTTAAATGCATGAAAACAGTGGGGCTCATTGGCCCATTGCAGCGCAGTGTTCTGAGGTCTGGTGAGAAACCTGACTTGTGACCGAGATTGGAAGGGTATGTGGTGTGTGCCTCCTTGGCTCTGTTATGTGTAAACTCAATAGGAGTGAATCTACTCAATCAGCATGAGAGCCAACACTGTAATTCCCTTGTACTTTTTGGTGTCAGGTTCATATTTATGTGTTTCACTTAGTCTTTTTTTTTAGGACATCCTACTACTCACATTTTGGCATCTTTTAAAAATCTGTTTCTTTTAATGGAAAGCATGGCTTTTTCTAACGAAGGAATTGACAGTATTGATTTTTCTCTTTTAGAGATAGACAGTGCATGTGAGGGTGGGGGCAGGCAGAGGAAAAGGGACAGAGGGAATCTTAAGCAGGCTCCACACTCAGCATGGAGCCCCATGTGTGGCTCGATCTCACAACTGTGAGGTGATGACCTGAGCCAAAGTCAGGAGTCAGATACTTAAATGACTGCGCCACACAGGCATGCTGACAGCATTGAGTTTTTTGTTTTTTTTTTTAAGATTTTATTTATTTATTTGACAGAGAGACATCACAAGTAGGCAGAGAGGCAGGCAGAGAGAGAGGAAGGGAAGCAGGCTCCCTGCTGAGCAGAGGGCCTGATTCGGGACTTGATCCCAGCACCCTGAGATCATGACCTGAGCCAAAGACAGCGGCTTAACCCACTGAGCCACCCAGGCGCCCAGCATTGAGTTTTTTGACATGAAATTTAAAAGCCAGATGCTCTTCTTGTGATTACAGAATAATTTGTCTATCAGATTTATCCTTAGGATGACCACTGAAAACTTATTTCCAACTCTTAAAATTAAGATTTTCAAAGTCTGTGTTCTTTAATATAAAAATAAAATGTAGTAAGGGTTAAAATTTTTAGAACATGTAAGAAGGAATAAGGAAAGAGAACATTTAAAATTACCTATAGTATCGTATCTGGAGATAACTATCTGGTACACTTCCTTTTAGATATATTTTTTTCAATTATTTTCCTGTTTTACATTTTAGTGGAAGACTTATGACCCTTCATTTTCCCAGCTGGAAATTTGGTTCCGATTCGTCTTCGTGGTGCTCACCTTCATTGTCACTGTAAGTCCCATTTGTCCAACCACCACATCAGAATCCTAACAAGGGCTGAGTTAATTTATGAATTAGGGTTATCACAGTGTGAACTATGGAAGGAAGCTGTAAAAGACTCGTAACTATGGAGAACAGACAGGATCACTGGATGGAAGGCGGGAGGGAGGATGGCTGAAGGGGCGATGGGCATTAAGGAGGGCACGTGCTGGGACGAGCACTGGGTGTTGTATGTAAGTGACAAATCACGAATTTCTACTCCTGAAACCAATTTTACACCGTATGTTGACTAACCTGAATTTAAATTAAAATAAAAAAGTGTGAACCACACAGGAGATTTATCTGAACTCCGTGACGCTCCATCTAGTGGGCCGACCTGATATCACCCAATATTCCGAATGTCCACATTCGGACGCTGTGGTGCAGAAAGAATGTGTGGTATCTGCTCATAAGGACCTCTGTGTGGTGTCCTAATGAGGGCAGACCCCTGGCTTTTAAGTAAATGCTCATCAGGGTGCAGTGACAGTGCCATTTCACCTGCCTTGTTTGAATGACCTTCTTTTTATGATAACAGCACACGCTTGGGTTATTTGCATTTGGAAAATTGTACCAGACCTTTCGGTCTCTGGGCTTTTTCAGGAGGAAGGCCTCAGATGAGTGGGTTTGGAAGTATGAGCTTTTGGCTCCTTTGGGGTCCGAGTTCAGTGTCTGCAAGCACCCTGTGACTTTGGGGAAAATGCTTACCCTTGAAGTACAAGTGATCCCCACAGAGGCCCAGTCAGTGAAGATGGGAATTTAAAACTGAAGGAAGAACATCAGGACTGACACACATATGGGGGGAGGTACAGGGGGTTTGTGGTGGTGCTTTGCGCCATCTGAAGGGCGACATCCCACCCCCTTGGCTGCTTGCCCCTTGCTGATGCAGAGGGTTTGCCATGCAGGAGCTATGTCCCCTCTTTATAGTGGGGGCCACTCCAGTTGCCACCCAAGCAAGGATAGCTTGGTGCTTCACAGTCCAACTGTACGCAAAAGGACATAGGCTCGTTGGGGACAGACGTGTGAGGAAAGTGCCAGTCGGTGGTGACATGGGACCTGCCTGTAGGTAAGGGGATAGGACACAGCTACTGGCAGAGCCTGGACTCTGCCGAGAGCTGGAGATCGCGGTCCCAGGCACTCCCAGGGCTTCCCCTAAGGAACTTGCTGATGCTGAGTGGAGAGCTGCTGATTGTGTTTGCTCAGCGGAAATCCTTGCTGTTTCTTGTGTCTCTGTTGTCTGAGGAGCTGCTGCCACACTCTGGGGCCCAAAGGGTGGGCACCCAGGACACGATGTTCTTAAAAAAGAGAAATGAGCCTGAACCTCATAGCCTGGAAGAAATGGCCCATCAGCCCAGGAAGTCCAAATTCCCTAGGAAATCATTGGCTTCTGTTAGATTACAGAAAAAAAAAACAAAACAAAAAACTCCAGGTCTTTTACACAAACTATGTACTGTTTTAAAGTACTTTAAAGACACTCCCATGGCTCAACACAGCTTCTTCAGGGAGGTGTTTGTTCAGGGAGCCCTGATGCCCTCCTTAGAAGCTGGTGCCATCTGTAGATATCGCCTGGGTGGGGGCGTGTGGCCTGCCACAGGGAGGTCCTCTGTGTGGCTGTGTGGGGCCCACCTGATGGAAGTAGCCTGTCCTGGGGGCAGCTAGGCTGGGTCGGGAGTTATGGCCAGTGTCTCCCCCGCCCCCTCCTGCCCCTTGGAGAACAGCTTGTGCCATTGTACCTGCAGCTCCTTGGCAGTGATTCACATTTTACCTTAGTCTCAGTCAGTGCAGCAAAGGGTTAACTCGGGTTTGGCTGACCCTCACTCAGGGAAGACTTCACGTGACGCGTGATACCGTGATAGTGATACTGAGCAAGGCGGAAGCAAGCACAGTAACTTGAGTTCCTGATTCGGTTTGTAGTGCCTGTTTGCACATTCCCTCCGGAAGTTTTCCATGCGAGACTGGGGGATGGAGCAGAAGTGGATGTCCATTCTTTTGCCTCTGCTGCTGCTTTACAACGGTAGGTGCCCATTTGTATTTTGGAGCTCTCCCCCTTTAAAGCTTGAAGCTGGAAGGCGTCCCAGAGCCGCTCTGGCCGCCAAGGAGCCGCTGGAGGAACAGGTAGCAGCACCTGCAGAGCGCGAGCTGTGTGGCCCCAGGACACAGTGGATGCCTGGCGGCTCTCACCAATGAGCGATTGGTTCGGTGGTTAAATCCTGGAAGGGCTGCAGACGCAGCTGTCTTGAAACTTGGCTGGAGGCAGCCGGCGCTGCTGTCTGTGCCTCTTCCCATGCTTCAGAAACGTTTGCTTGCAGAGCCCCAGCACCGGGATTCCCGGGCCTGTGGGGCAAGCGGCTGGCGGGAGCAGCCGGTGCTCTGTAATGATCACTGGGGCAATCTGTTCACTGGCTTTTTGGTTTTTTGAAAAACAAAACAGCCTTTAGTTCACTACCTCTCTTTGGCTCTGACTGAGGAGAAGGTGATGGTGAGTTGTGCCCTCGCTGAGAGGACAGGTGCCCTGTGCTGGGTGGGGTGAGCCTGCCTCCATCAGGCCCTTCCGTCTGCTGCCTTCCAGATCCATTCTTCCCGCTCTCCTTTCTGGTGAACAGCTGGTTTCCAGGCATGCTGGACGACCTCTTCCAGTCCGTGTTCCTCTGTGCCTTGCTGCTCTTCTGGCTGTGTGTGTATCACGGGGTCCGCGTCCAGGTGAGCCTCCGCCCTTGGCCCTGCCAGAGGGGGTCAGAGACCCCATACCTTCTGGTCCACCCTCTGGTGACAGCCCTTACAGGCAACTTCTCCTTGAGACTCTGTCTTCAGCCTCCGTCAGCAGGAGCATGCATGCTGTGAAGAAATGATTGGAGTGTCTGTGATCTAGAGTGGTCTACCAGGGGTTAATGGTTTGCTAGAATTACTTCTTACCTTTTTTTTTTTTTTTTTTTTTTTAATTTTTAGGGAGAAAGGAAGTGTTTGACTTTCTATTTGCCTAAATTCTTCATTGTTGGACTATTGTGGTTGGCTTCTGTCACACTAGGAATATGGCAGACGTGAGTAATTTTGTTATGTGGGAAGCCTCAGGCATGGAAAGCATTTGACAAAGGTGGACAGATCCGACGTTTCAGTGTATTTTGTGAACCCATCTGGAAGGGAATCTGTCACCAGGGTGACTTGATAGCGTGACTTGAACTGAGGATTCATTTCAGCCTGACTGGCATATAGAAAACACAGTTCTAGTCCCAGCTGGAAAATGATAAAGACTGCGCACGTTGTTTTAGATTTCTCCTTCAGAGTGGCAAAGACATCATCGTCTGTAGGAATGGGACTCTGGGGTCCTGGCTCCCCGTCCCCCCAGAAGCTTTAGTTTCTCCCTGCGCTTGCATCTGTGAACTCCCCATTCTTGCTTCAGCTTCCTGGCCTTATGGTAACTAGTGGTTTTGTCCTGTAAAATGGGGCCACCACAGAAGCCTCACATGGTCACAGCTCGATGCACCTGAGTAGGAGTTTCTGCAGAAACGAGTTCCATTCCGGGGTTATGGTTTTGGCCCTTGGCACATTGGACTCCACGGCCCAGTAATGACAGCACTCAGCCCGCCTCGTCAACTTGCCCTGCCCCTGCCTCTCAGCTACCCGGCTCCACTTTAAAACGAGTTGCACGGAAGTCAGCACTGACTTTTATAGCTTTCTTTATGTGCTCGTCTATTCCCAGCACCCATACGTGCCGCTGAAAAGCTGCCGGAAAACAGTTCTTGACGTTGCAGGAGAGATAGTATAGGGACTTTTTGTAACAGAAAATACTGTAGCTTCACAGCATAGACAACTGCGGGCAAACAGAAGTGCTGGATGCATTTCCAATGTGAAATTTAGGATTACTTTTTAAAAATCTTACTGTTGGTTAGCAAGTAGTTTATGTTAATAAGATTGATTTGGTTATTTATTTGTCATCTTGACACCCAACATGGGGCTTGAACTCACGACCCCACGATGAAGAGTTGCACACACTACCCACTGAGCCAGCCAGGCACCTCTGTTAAAAGATTATTGTAAAAAGCCAAATGAAAGTAAGCTAATTATTGATCTATGATTTTTCATAATATTGTATTTTCAGAGTTAATGAATTACATGATCCAATGTACCAGTATCGAGTTGACACAGGCAATTTCCAGGTAAGGATTATTAATGATGCCTGAGAGTTTTTTTTTTAAATGCTATTTTTAAAAATTCCTGATTTTTGTAACTTAAATTGTGCTGCTGACATGAGCTTGCTAACTGGCTAGAAGAGACTATAGAATGTTCATGGGTGCAAAATTTGGAAAAATGTGTGAGTAGGATGAAAAACAGCTTTTAAAAACAAAGTGGTCAGGGCACCTGGGTGACTCAGTCAGTTAAGTGTCTGCCTTCAGCTCAGGTCGTGCTTGGGGTCCTGGGATCGAGCCCCCATCAGGCTTCCTGCTCAGCAGGGAGTCTACTTTTCCCTCTGCCTCTACAGATCCCCCTGCTTGTCTCTAAAAGAAAAAGATTTTATTTATTTATTTGAGAGAGAGAGAGAGAGAGAGAAAGAAGGTGGGGGGGCAGGGAAGGGCTGAGAGACAGGGAGAAGCAGACTTCCCACTGAGCAGGGAGTCGGATGTGGGGCTCCATCCTGGGACTCCAAGACCATGACCTGAGCCCAAGGCAGATGCTGAACTGACTGAGCCACTCAGGAGCCCCAACAGATAAAATCTTGAACAAAAAAGTTTGAAAGACTATTTGGTAGAAATTGCCCTTGCTTGGAAAGCGGTTGTCTGGTGTGAAACGAACATTCTTCACCTAATACGTCTTTTTGCTCAATGTCCAGACTAGTTTTCTAGGACTAGAGGTAATATTTGTTTATAAACACTAAAACTCTTTTTAAAAGAAGGAGGTCTTGGGGCACCTGAGTGGCACAGCTGGTTAAGCATCCAGCTCTTGGTTTCAGCTTGGGTCATGATCTCGGGGTCCTGGGATTGAGCCCCACATCTGTAGGGCTCCCTGCTCAGCGGGGAGTCTGTCTGTCCTTCTCCCTCTGACCCTTCTCCCCCCCCACACACACTCCCCCCACACACACACCGGCTCTCTCTCAAACAAATAAATAAAAAATCTTAAAAAAAAAATGCTCGCTCCCATTCCTTGGTTTATGGTTGTGTCAGATTTTAGGACCATTGGAGAGCAATTAAACAAACGTTTTCGTTCATTTTCATTCTCAAGTCGAGAAAGGTTTCCAAGCGAATGAATGGAGTGGCCAGGCTGGCTTGTGTGGGCCTGCAGGCCAGGCAGATACAGCGCCCAGCACTCTGGGTGACCCTGTGCTCTCACCAGTTTAGAATACTTTGTACTTTCAAAAAAGGGGTCCAGTGTCTTTATTTGACACAGAGGTCTGCAAATGGCAGTCAGCTCTGAACGTGGCTTTCCCTCGAGTCTCCCTCGAGGGAAAGTTTCTCCCTCAAGGGATGTTTCTCGACATCCCTTGGCATCTCACAGGGCCACGCCTCCTGGGCACAGCTGGCTGCTGAGTCTGGGTGTGGATGTGTGAGGGGCTGGGGGCCAGAGGGAGCCCTGGGAGGTGTCTAGGAGGCACGCCTCCTGCAGGACAATCCCAGAGGCACAGAGTTGAGTCTTGAGCTTGGGTGATGTCCAACATTTCTCTGGACACTTTGCAGAGCTTCCATGAAGTGGTAGAATATATGGTTCTTTAAGGGACTGACCTCTGAGAAAGAGGGAGGTTTAGTGAATGATGGTATCTTGAAAGATGTGTCCCTTATGTTGAGATGACACATGTCAGACCAAGTAGTATGAGCACCTGATTCTTAGCCAGGTTTCAGCGGGGGAGTGCCAGTGGCCTTTCCATCCCATTATTTAGAAGTCTGAGGAGTTCTGAAGGTTTCTCAGTGTATGCCTTATAGCAGTGTGCCATGGTCTTGGTCCTTAAAGCATATAGGACCTTGTGAGGGAGAAAATGCTTAGCAGAAAGTACAGAGCCAAGTGCAGTGTCCTGCCGGCTGTGTCCTTATGGACAGTGGGCCCGAGTTACTGGGGGGCAGAGGGGCCTTTATTTGTGTTTTGTTTGTTCTTAGCTTTATAATGCTTTAATAAGTTTTTGGGGGGCAGGGGTACGCCTGGAGCTGGAGAAGAGGGGAGGCATGCTGGGCCTGGGAAGGGAGGTGCTGTTGCAGACTTGGGTGGGGCCACAGGCAGAGGAAGCCATGCAGGAGACGTGGGTCAGGGCAGGCTCAGTGGGGGCTGTGCCTGAGGGAGGCACTGGACACCCCTGGCAGGCTTGTGGCCATGTGTGTGAGGGCTTGGGCCTCAGAGCAGCCTTTTCTCCTTGAGGGCATGGCCCTAAAGGAAGGGACGGGGTGGGGGGGGAGAGCGGCTTTGACATATTCTCAGGGAAGATTCTGCAGACCTCAGTGACAGATGATATGGGGGGCTGTCGGTTGAATGTGACTCCCCGGGTTTAGATAAAACAATACAGGTTTGTGCTCATCTGTTAGAGCTTTTGTTTGGTCCAGTCCCCTCATTTTTCATGTGAGGAAACTGAGGGCAGTCAAGGGTCTCGTCTGAGGTCACATGGGGCCAGTGCCTGGGCCAGTGCACCAGCTCCCTGGAGAGCCTGTGGGTCAAACCTGTGCTCCTGGCCCCCCCGCCCCCCCCTCGGCCCCGAGTCCTCTGTTTTCCCTCTATGGAAAGGGTACTACTGCGGTCCCTCCTAAGGGGTTGTGCGGGTGGAACTGACCAGGAACAAGAAGCCCTTGGCCGCCAGTCGGAAGGACCTGAACAAGGCAGCTGTCACCGTGGTTATGGTCACCTCTCCCCTTCTCAGCCAGTGGCCTGTGCCTGTCACCAGAGACCTCCAGAAAACTGAAAAAAGCTGAAGACCTGCCCCTGGTGTACTGAGCACCTGCCACATCCCAGGCCCTGTGCCAGGAGCTTTCCGTGCATCATGGAAGGAGCTTGGATTCTGGCTCACGTGACCAGCAAGAGCTGGGGCTTTCCCTGGGGAGCCACCTGTGCTCACAGACAGGATGAGAGGCCGAGTCTAGATAAGCAAGTCGCAGTGGTGGGAACATGTCTGTGTTACAGAGTGACCTTCAGGATTCTGAGCTCCTGTTAAAAATGTTCAGCTCCCCCACTTGGGGGTGTTGGGAGGAGCAGCAGTGCTGAGCCCCTGTTCTTATTCAGTTGCTCATCTTGTGTGGTTCTAGGGAATGAAGATTTTCTTCATGGTCGTGGCGGCTGTGTATGTTTTATACCTTCTGTTCTTGATAGTGCGGGCCTGTTCTGAGCTACGTCACATGCCTTATGTAGGTGAGTGCCCCATGATGAATGGCCCGAGGTGAGGAGGGCCAGGAGTCGACCTCACACCATGGGAGGAGTGGCTGGAGTCCACCCAGCAAGAGACCTGACCTGGATGGGGACCTGTCCCACTCCCTCATGCTGGGGAGACCAGTGCCTTTGGTCTCCGGGGAGCCACAACAGGGCCAAATGGGTAACTCTGGACCTTTCAGACAGTGCCTCAGGCCAGCACTAGAGGGAGCCCTGTGGTGTAGAGGTCCCCTGGAGCCCTGGGTGCCAGTGTGGCTATTGGAGCTGCCTGGATCCTTCCAGAATTATTCCCTGTGGAAGATGTGGCTGGGGCTCTTTTCCTCCTCCCGGGTCAGGGCAACTCACCTGATCTCCTACGTTTCTCTCCCTCAATCTGTCGCAACCAAATAACAATGGCTACGGTCTCTCTGGGGACCCTCCTTGACTCTGGGGAGGTGGGACAGCATTTCTTCTAGGCTTCAGGTGCACACAGGCTTAGAGTCCAGAGGGAGGTGGGGTTTTGTTCCAGAGATTTTATTTTTTGTCTTTATTTTTAAGCTCCCTGAGATGAGAGTGGAATTTACGTCCCAAGTGATTTAATGGGGTATTTGTTTCTTTTTCAGATCTCAGGTTAAAATTTTTGACTGCATTGACTTTTGTAGTGCTCGTCATTAGGTAAGAAGACTTTATTTCTTGAAAGAATTGAAGCCGCGCATTTGTATTTTCCTGTCATGAATATCTTTTCTTCCCTTTTACAGAGTTCATTTTAGAGCATTTCTAGCCAGATCTGTTTAATAGGTCAGGGGGCCCCTTGCACAGGGCAGACCCTGAGTAGCCGCGGGAGAGCTCATGTGCTGTAAGCGGTGCGGGGACTGCAGGGACTGAGCTCCCCGGGGCATGCTGCTGGCGCTCCTCCTCACTCTGTGGGCGCCGTGTAGCTGGGGCAGCCATGGCCCAGCGCCAGGTCAAGAACTAGAATAGCACGTGAGTGTGCTTGGCACCTGGCGTTCTTTTGGTGCTTCAGGGGGAGGACTGTGCATTTGAATTCAGTACCATGGGGGTCCTTGAACTGCAGCGCGGTGCCCCCAGGGCAGGGAACACTTCAGCGGGAGGCTGTGGAGGCTGAGGCCCCGGTGATAAGGTTTCTGTGAACGCATACCTGATCCGTTGTTGGGTTGTTGGTTGGTTGTCTCCTTCTGCTAAAATCCAAGTCCAGAGAGAAGAAAATCTAGTCACTTGTTTTTCTCGGCGGTTTGAGGCAAGTAAATGGCTGCCAGCTCTCTGCCTGAGCAGGAGCCGCAGGGAGGCTCTAAGAGGTCAGCTTTGCAGGGCGTCTCCAGGGTCCCCGGCTGCCTGAGCTGTGGCATCCCGTGGGCACACGTGTCCCTTCCCCTGCGGGTCGTGCTCATTGCTCACTGCCCGAATTCAGCGGGGACTTGCTTCATTCAGCATCTGCACTCTCCTGGAAACAGCAGTGCGCATGCGCGTAGGCAGCCCTGCCTCAGTGCCTGGCGCACAGGCCGGCTCTGCTTCCCACACGCGCTCCCTCCGTGTGCCCTCACGCCCCTTCACACATACACAGTGCCCCTCACACACACACCCCTACACACCCTCTCACGCCCCCTCATACTCTCACACCCCCTCATACTCAAACCACCTCACACACACACACCCTGCACACACTCCCTCTCACGGCCCTCACACTCCCTCACACACACTCACACCCTTCTTCAGAACACTCTCACACCCTCTCATATGCTCTCACAGCCACTCACACCCCCTTCACACTTACAGTCTCTCTCTCACACACGCACGCACGCACACACTCCTCACGTCCCCTCATGTCCTCACCCTCACGCGGTCCGAATCCACAGGCTGGGAGCGGGAGACTATAGCGGCCTCCGTGAGTCCGAGAGGTCGTTCTGCCCTTGCGGTCGTTCTTATTCGACTTCCAGGGGCCTCATTCCTTTGTCCACGAGCGTCCGGAGTGGCTGCGCCCGCGGAGGGACACGTGGCCTGGGGGGAGGGGTGGAGGCGGACTTACCTCAGGGCCTCGTCCTTGGTGGTCGGAGCTGGTCTTGGGACTGAGGTCTAAGGCGGAAGCGAGGAGAACGTGCCGACGGGTGTTTCGAGGCCCCTGGTGCGGGGACATGGTCTGTGGCACGGTTCGCTGCCTCCGCCCCAGCAGCGGCCCTGGCCCTGGCGCCGGGTCTGAGGCCCAACAGCCCAGGCAGCGGGGGTGCGGGCCGGGGGTGCGGGGCGGGGGCGCGGGGCGGGGGCGCGCACGCTCTGCGCGCAAATGGTAGTGAAGGGACCGTGCGCGGGGAGGATGGTTCGAGTTCTGGGAGCTTCTGCCCGGTCCTCGTCTGTGTTTACTTACTGTCCCTTCCCCTTGTTCCAGCATCGTCATCCTGTACTTACGGTTTGGAGCGCAAGTACTGCAAGACAATTTCGTAGCCGAACTGTCCACGCACTACCAGAACTATATCCTTCCCACGGGAGCCTTCAGGCTTGGCGCGCTCCGCACGGGGTGGCCGCGGGGCCAACCGCTGCCGCTGCGAGGGAGAGGCCGGCCGCGCGCTGCAGGGCTCACCCCCGCGGGCAGTGCTCGGACTTGGCAGGGCCACTCGGTCCCGAGGGAGTCACGCTCCCCAGCTGCCCTCCCTGCCACCCTGCTCTCCTGTCCCTGGGGATTCTGCAGGAACCCAAGCTCCCTGCGGAACCTCGCAGCTGTCAAGGTGCCTCTTCTCCCCGCAGAACACTGAGGGGAGGCGGAGCCCGATGTGAGGTCCTCCCTCCCCATCTCCCAGATGTGTCCAGCTGCTGTATCCACGGGTTGTGGCGATGAGGGCAGTTTAAACCTGTGTCCCCAGAAAGGACTCATAAGATGGCAGGACGCCCTTCGGGTTCTACGTGTGCCTGAGGCTCGCGGGGCTTCTTGTCCCCCCACGAAACTCCTCCTCGCGCGCCGACAGGGCTCGCCACGCCCCCTTTCAGCGACGGTGTCCATCAGCGCTTTGGAGTTACTCCCTTACATCTTAGCTTCTTTCTTGGGGGCCTCTTCCATGCTTAGAATCAATGCAAGATTTTTCAAATTTTAGTGGCTGGATTTCACACTAACCTGTTATCAGCTTCTCAGAGGGGTTTGTTATGCTGAGAAGACGAAGAACGACTGGTTCGAGAGATTGGTCCGGGTCTTCATTTCAGTCTTGATTTACCCACTTGCGCGCAGGGCCCTCCTGCCCTTTGTGCGTAACTTGATCATGTCAGGTCCTGCTACCTCCAGGGGTTTCCACTGATAGAAAAGAGCGCAGTGCACCTGTTACTTACAGATGACCTTGAAAGGTTACAGTGACCTTCATCTGTGGGCTTGCCCTATGGCATCCTGCTGTCTGGGTCCTCGCTGGTGGTGAGCGGTGGACCACCACCTCCACACGGCTGGTGGTGGAGGGGGCAGCCAGATCGAGAGCAAAGACCCCAGCTGAGATGTCCAAATACGGGGTGTTCCTGCGCTGCTCATTTCCCTTGACCAGTATCACCAGCTGAATTCTTATCTTTCTATGGCCTGTTGAACTTTTACCTCTACACTCTGGCCTTCGTGTATTCTCCATCGAAGAACGCCCTGTATGGTAAGCCACCCTGCGGCTGCAGTGCTGGGCCCCATAGCCTTGGCCGAGGGATGAGGTAGGCGGCTGGGTGGGGGGGGGGTGCCCAGTCGTGGTGAGAACCCGGCGCGAGCTGCCTCGTTAGGGCACAGGAAGGGAACAGAGCATCCGTTAGAGGGGGCCGGCACACAGGCATGTCCCTCAGCCGTGTGACACCAAGTCTGTTGAGTACTAGCACCCTGGCCATTCAGGGAAAGCCAGAATGTGAGAGGATTCGTTCAGACCCCACAGATAATGAACGGTGGAAGCTGGGATTGGAATCGCACTCTTGGGCTTCTTTCCTTTCTCTGTAGCAGCCCACCTGCCCGGGCTAATTGCATAAAAATGCTTCTGTTGGCTTCCAGAGTCCCAGCTGAAAGACAACCCTGCCTTCTCCATGCTGAATGACTCGGACGATGACGTGATCTACGGGTGAGTCACCGCCTCCCCGAGCATTCGGCCTGCTCTTGTGCATTTACTGAACAGGCCGCCAGTCATTCTAAAGTGATTTTCAAGGCTTTATGATGTTTCTTTCACCTGGGAGTGTCCTGCGATCCCACGAGGTTCTGTTTTCACATTGCTCTGACTAGACTGAATGGTATTCCCTTTTTCTGAACACAGCCTGGGCGGTGACCACAGGAGGACCTGTTCTTCCTGGCGGTGGGCCCCGGTGCTTCTTGGGGGGCGAGGGTGGGCCGTGGGTGATAAGAAATGGGGAGCGCAGGGCTGTGAAACACCTTCTTGCCAGAATGGCACATCAGTGTGGAAGAGAAGAACAGAGGAGGAGCTATCAAAAGCCGAATGGCATCAAGGGTCTCTTTTGTGACAGGAGTGACTATGAAGAAATGCCCCTGCAGAACGGCCAGGCCATCCGGGCGCAGTACAAGGAGGCCTCCGAGAGCGACTGAGCCCCGGGCCGCTGGAGGCCCAACGCTTTGCCGAGGCGCTGCTTCCTGGCCTTCCCCGCTCCTGCTGGTGTTTGGGCTTGTCTCGTAAGCAGAGATTTCCTGGTCCTCATCTGTTTATGTACTTTTGAAAGGAAAACGAAAACCAAGGAGAAATTTAAACATTGGGCCAAATTTACTTAGATTGGCTGCATTTGAGAAGAGAGGTTCTGATAAGTGTAAACAGCCAAATCCTTTTTCAAAGATTTCAGATGAGAAAGAGTTCATTTTTAGTGATGAGGAGGTAGTTATTCCTGTTTTTAGTAGAGTTATGTTTTGTTTTGTTTCAATAATCTGCTGATTCCGAGTCCATGGAAAGAAAGCCCTTATGAATGCTGTCATCGGCATGGTGGCCTTCTCCTCTTTCTTCACTGCCCTGTGCCAGTTTCAGCCCTTTAAGCTCAAAGGGAAGCCTATTTCTGTGCCTGTCTCACGAGGGCAGTCCTTCCCCATCGAGTCCTTCCCCACTTGGTAACCAAGTGTCCCAGGTGACGAGTAACTCCCGTCGCTGGTGTGAAATGCCTGAGTAATGGCTTAGGAAGTGGTGGGCGAGCAGGTTCTAGTCTTGCACCACCACCACCGGGCAGAGCTCGGGTCGTGGGGCTCAGAGGAGGACTGGCTGAGATTTCTAAGGAAAGGGTAAGATAACTGACGAGTGCCAGCTCCAGGGAAGAGGTCTTGCTGCCACAGTTTTCCAAGAGACTGTGTACACGCGTGTGCGTGTGAGCGGGTACGTGCATGAATGTGAACGGTTGTCACTGTGGCTGGGAAGAGAGGATCCGCCGCAGTTCCTGTAAGCTGTCATTTCTATGACTCCTTTAGAGAGAACACCCCATGGAATATTTTTTTGTGTGAAAGCTAAACAAAGGGTTGATATATTTTAGACTCTTTACTGTGAAAAAGTTTTTCAGTTTCACATTTGAAGCCTAGATAAAAGGAAGGAAAACATTTTCGATGACTCATGGCAGCACATCCCTGGGTAGAAGGTCACTTGCTGGGAAGCGTGCCCCGCCCTCCAGCGGCCAGGGAAGAGGGCCTGCTCTCAGAGAGGAAGGTTGTCTCCAGCTGCTCAGTCTGTGGCATCATAGAAGGCCCCGGAGAGCTGCCAGTTCCTTTACGTCAAAGACTGCGTAGAAGTCCGCTGTAGAGATCTCCTTTCCCTTTCCTCTGAAGTAACGTCTCTCTTGAACCATTGACCTACGGTCACAGCTAAGCCCCTGATGGACGGCGTCGGGGCAGACGCAGCAGGTAGGAGAGGTTTGTGCCGCTCCGCAAGCAGGACCTGCCTTGTCTCCATCTATGCATTAACTCTCAATCGCTCAAAATTGGATTCCACTTTAGGTAAGGCTGGGCCCTTCTTCAGGTTCACGAGAGACTTCATTACGACTTCACATCTTTTTGTTTAGTTTAAACTTTAGTGATAACGTACCTTTAATACGGATTCCATTTGTTTTTAAAACCTTGTAAATATAAAAGTTTGAATTAAAACAACTGTTATTATTGCAAGGGTAATTCAAGTTTACATGGTTTTTACATTTTCAATGGTGTGATGACTTTTTTGATTCTGTGTACTCCAAGGTACTGGAAAAGTTTTTCTTTTACCAAATTTTTTCAACTTCTACTAAGTATAATTTAATGTAAATTGATGAAAACTTGTGCTAATTAATGTATTCTGTGATATAGTTTACAAGTTATAATTATTAAATGTCCATAATTTGGAATGCTGTTATTTATCAGTAAATGTAAATTATTTGAGGCATTTAGCCATACACATCAGAACTTTTTAACCTGTCTGCGTTCTGTAGTATAATTATATTATAAACTGATGACCGATACCATCATACTTGATTCTTCATGGCATCAAGTCACTGAAATGAAAATATGGGAGTATTTATTTACTTTTTGTAACTAAGTTGGAAACAAAAAATGATAAAAGGAAGTATGTAAGGGGAAAATGATTCTCGTTAAATCCTGCATTTTCAGTCTCCGTTGTGTCATGTGTATCAACATATTACATACTCCATGTAAAAATTTGCTTAAAGTATACAGCATTTAGCATGTAGTATATATGCCGTAGGTATTAGGTTGAAACACTAAAGTCTGCCAGAAACTTTAGACAGTAGCAAGAAAATTGTTTTGTTTTTTCTTGGAGAGTATCAGTTTTGCAAACTTCAGTTGTAAATTCAAAGGGCTGACTTTAGTTCTTCCATGGTAATGGCTTGAATAACATCATCTTTGGGATAATTTTTTACACTGGTCCAGTCTAGGGGAACCTGGAAGATGACCGCACGTATTCAGCTTCCCTAGGGAGAGCATCATTATCCGTGTGGGTAATAGGTCTGCTTGATTTATTATTAAATCATTACAGCAGTGAAGTGATGCAGTTTTCTCTCTCTTAAGCCCCATTTGAAAGGCTAGAGAAGGGGATATATAAAATATATTCAAAGTTTGCAAGAGTGTTCCTGTACATAATAAGATTGCAATAAAAGCTTAGAGACATTACGTAAACTACCAGCCCACTAAATGGGCAGGTTACAAGACAACTGTCACCAGCCTCAAGCATTCCATGAACTACTTACTGAAGGTGCAGTTGTGTTAAGTCGGTCACGGTATGATCAGTGACTTATTTCCTGGAACCCTCCTCCCAGGGAAAACCATGGAAGCTCAGAGACAGGATGGTGAAAAGGGACATCTAGTGAGTACAAGTTAAGTCACTAAAGAATATTTATGTATTTTGAGGATTTTAAAAACCAATTGCCTTAGAGGTTAGACTTTTGGGGGAAAAAAGCTACGAATCTTTTCCCCAGGCCCAAGGGAAGTCGCTTTAGTCTGTGACATCTTGTTACCCTGTTCATGTTGACTTGACATGTTTTAGATATACTGGTAACTATGATACCACACAGTGAAACAGAATTTTCTGCTACTGAAAACTGCCTTTTTACAAAAAGATTGTACATATTTGTAAAATAAAAACAACTTGAAGTTCAAAGGGAAAGCTAGAACTCTGTAACAGATCCTGGAACTGTGTCCATGAGCACAGGAACCCCTGACGACAGAATGATCATTGTATTCAATCAAAAGTGAATAAATATTTATGGCAAACTTACACTTGGGAATGGCTTCATTGTGAAACTTCCTTTCTGGTAAATATTAGTGAATTTTACATACTCAGTCCTTTCTTACGGCATTTGTTTGCTCCTGCGTGTGTTCATTTGGCCATTCAGGCATGAGTGCTTTAGGGCCAAAAGTAGAACTTTCTTGATTTCAGCAAGTGGACACAAAGCATGTCTTTATTCCTGTGTGAATGTGGCCCGTGGATGAGCGCTGAAGGTGAGGTCACAGACTGGCGCTTGGGCCCCCCCCCCCCGCCCCTTAGATGACCCCTTTCAGTCCATCAGATAGCCTCCCAACGTGGTTTCTGTGTAACACCAACTTATATAAGGGCCTAATATGGACACAAAACAAATGCCGGTGAAAGCATGAGGGAGGCCCTGCAGCTGACCAGGGGAGGAGGCTGGAGCAGAAGCCGCGCGCCACGGCCCGGGCAGTGCGTGTGGCCAGGAGCCCCGGCTGCAGCAGGGACCAGCCGGCCGGCTCCGGAAGCTGCAGGACCCTGCACCCGCGGGTCCACGCAGCACACCCTGCAATCGACAGGACCCACACAGACCGTAACTCTTCCTTTTTGTTCTTGCAGTTTTATAGATTCTAAAATCACTAGTGAAGTTGGAAGAATTCATGTGTGGTATCATTTAGACTCTGAAGAAAAACACAAACTTCAAAGTGGAATAATTTATTATTCTAACCAAAGTACAAAGTATGGAAAATTAGTGTATCTGAAAGAGAGAAAGTTTCAAACTAGCAATTTCAGTTTTTAGCACCTTTGAAAAGAAATATTCAGAGTTAAGAGAGTGGCAGCAGAGGCCTAAGCACCCAGGATGACAGTCCTCGGACTTGGCTATGCCGTTCACAGAACAGGGCAGTCACCTGGCTGTCCTCGACGCCGTGAGCGCCACGAGAGAGGAGGAGGAAGGTGCTGGCCGGGGCCCGCGGCCGTGGGGAGAGGAGGCGCGCGCAGGCACGGGCGGAGGGCCGGCGAGCCTCAGATGGACAGCCCGAAGGCGCTGACGATGCAGTACATGGTCTTGTTCTCCCACCGCACGGTGCAGCTGCCTGCGGGGAGAAGGCACGGAGCTCAGCCCAGGGAGCCGGGGGCGCAGCGCCCCGACCTCTCACACTTCTGCACGGCCCGCGAACAGAGAAGGCCGCTCCGCCTGGGCTCTCTGCGCGGTGTCAGCAGGGGGCTCTGGTCGGCATGCACCCCGAGACCGCAAACATCCACGTACGAGCTTCAGAAAACCCTGCCTGGAAAACTCTAGGTCTCAGCGGGGTGGAGGAGGCACCACACGGCCTCAGGGAAAGGCCCAGGACAAGCGTTCACGGAGCAAAGGGGAGACCATACCGTCCGTAGAGCTGTCCCAGAAGCAGGAACTCGCCGTGTGCAGCCCCGCTCCGTTCTTCTGCATAATCACACAGGTCACTTCAACGAAAACAAACGTTTGTTAGAGAAATCTACTTGGCAACACACCTTTCTCTTCACCTACTCTCAGCATTCGGACATGGATCCCGTGATAGGTGTCCGTGGAACAGTCACCGGGACACACTGGCCCTGTGACAGTGGCACGCCACAGCCTGCCCCATCCTACCCCCCATGCCTGTTCCCCAAGAGTCTGGTGTGAAGTGCTGGGAAGTCCGTGACGTGTGCCCTGCAACTGTTCCAGCTGCCTGCCAGGCCCGCCGGGGGTCACGCGCACGGCACGGGGGGACCTGCCCCTACTGCTGTGCACATGCTCTGAGGTCACACGCCGCTGCGCCTCTCTTCTGACACCAGTCCCGCCCCTCAGCAGTGCTTCAAGAACCCCCGCAGTATGTACGAGAGGCAGAGGTGCATTACCGATGTACTTAAATGGCTTTCCCAGCTTGGTGAGTTGGCTTAAAGTTTGTTCTACTACGTTTGTGGTCCACTGATTCACTTTGCTGTGCTGGTAGGCATTGCCACCGATCGCGCTCTCTATAGCCTGGAACACAGAGCAGAGGTCACTGTTTGCAGAAGAGGCCCAGCGCCCTGCAGCAGGTCCCGCAGTTCCTCACCCGAGGACTGTGTTAACATAATCTGCCTGAAACGGGAGCATAAGCCATGAGCACCCTTCGCAAATACACCTTTAACAGCGTCCTCCTACATTAAGTGTTTTGTTTGTTTGTTTGTTTAAGATCTTATTTATTTGACAGAGAGACAGTGAGAGAGGGAACACAAACAGGAAATGGGAGAGGGAGAAGCAGACTTCCCCTGAGCAGGGAGCCCGATGTGGGGCTCAATCCTAGGACCCTGGGATCATGACCTGAGCTGAAGGCAGAGGCTTAACAACTGAGCTATCGAGGTGCCCCTCATTAAATAAATTTATATCATTTTCTAAAATCCACACTTATATAGGATCTGTCAATTTTTAAAAACATGTTGACTGAATTTACTGTCGACTGTTGTACTTGGTACCTGGAGATAATCTTTTTTTTCCTACTGAGGCTAGAAAATATTCTCCTTTGCCGATTCCTTTCTTAAAAGTATAGCAGACAGAAAAATCCTTACTGGTTGTACAACTAACAACATATAAACCTACCCAAATAATCATGTCTCCGAAAATGCTTCCTTTATCCCACATTTTCTGGGAATATGTTAACACTTAAGTGTACCTTTCAGATAATAAAATACGAGCCCTATATATTACAATAATTATTTTAAGCTTATGATGAATTTTTCTGTTTGAAATTGTTTCTTTCCATCCTGCATCCTGGAGAGGGTTCAGAGTTTACTCAGGAATACATACGGCCGCTTGCCCCTACTCTTGCCCAAGTTTGTAGTTAGGCTATTACCATTTTATGATTTTCTGGGCCTCTTTATGCTAATGCCAGTGTGCCTGCCTCTAACTAAGTGGCTTTCTTCTCTACCCCTTTTCTAGCAAGAAACCAGAAACCTGCATTCTGATGACAGTTACGACCTAAAATCATTTGAGGAAGGCCCAGTTCTGTCCTCAGACACGGAAAGAGAAAGAGTCCCGGGGTCTGAGTGTGTACACTCGAGATGCATTAGGGTCTACTGTCTGGGACAAAAGCTCAGTGATCTTGCTTTTGAGGAACAAAGAGCTACCTATAATCACACCCTGATTTCTACCCATTTATCCTGGGACTCTGAGCAGTCATTAAACACACCTCATTTAGCTTCTGGCCTTCTCCTGCACCCCCCACCCATTATCATAGCTTCTTCTCATCCTCTGACATGTTCTGCCCCCTCCCCAACTCGGGACAGAATGAGGTATGGCGACATAGGTGCTCCTAGTTTAAAAGGACCTGGTTATTACTAGATCTGGATATTGGTCAAAGAAGTTGGGGGGTGATGAGGAAGAGGGGGGCATTGCTAAGCCGAACCTCTAACTTTGGCAGCTCTCCCCACATACACTTTGCAATTCACTGTTTTTCAGAGAGGGAGGAAAACTCCCCTCCAATTTTGGACTCACCCGAATCTATTACTGCGCAATCCTTAAAAGAGCTCAAGGGAAGAATTAACCTATTGCCAGGGGCAAAAAAGCTGTTGACACCAGTGACCATGGGAGAGAACCACAGCAATGTTACTTGATGCTTTCGTGGAGACTGGAAGAGTCTACGTTCAACTGCACTTGTTGCCTGGCAACTGAGTCAAACACGATGCTGAAAACAAGTGAGACCACAGGGGACCTCGCAGCAAGCCATCCCCACTTCTCACAGTTCAACTGCGGCTCCAGCACCTTCTTGCTACCCACCCCCCGCCCCTTGTTCCATAAGAACACTGTGCGAAAACAAAAGCGAACCGTTACAGATTCTGAACAACAACTAGAAAATCACCTGTGCTGGCAAATAATGCATATGGTAGAACAAGATCATTTTGCTTTTTGGTATTGGTCACAAAAACAGGCTGTGGTTCTTCATCACTGTGGCATTAGATGATAATCTGCATTAGAGTCAATTCCAAATTACACACATACTCTCAGCTGGCACTTTAAACTTTGATCATCTAATGGCTTTCCTCTGGCTGATGGCTTCAGTCTGTGCTCAATTTACTCAGGAAGAGAAGGGACTAATACGGAAAATCCTTCTGGCCTCATTCCCGGCCCAGGACTCTGCACTACTCCGGGCCCATCTGCTTCATTTCAGTCCTCAAACACACCATACACGGTCCCGCCACAGGGCCTGTGCGCATGCACACTTCCTGGAATGTCTGCCCCTCTTTTTGCGGAGTTAACACGACTCCTGCTCATTCTCCAGATTCTCGCTGTGAACACACCAAGTGAGTCAGATCCTCCCAGCACCATGCACGGTGGCACACGGTACACACAGGGAATCCACGGTTACATTTTCCAGTGTGATGATTTGGGAAGTGCCTGCCTGGGCCCGCCCTATACTGTAAACCCCTTGACAGTCAGTCCCTAAGGCCCCCTTGATACGTATTTTTCCAATGAATGAAGAACAAATACCCTATTTTGTCTTCCACTGCCATCATGTAAGGGAGGTACCATGGTGAAAAATGATGGAACAGGTAGTTCAGGAATATAAGACAAACGGGTAAGCCCCACCTCGATCATCAGGTCGTAAGTAACTGGAAGTTAATCAGTTTTTTATATTCACTCTTTATTTGACACCAGAAACATTTACTTGTATACCATGACCACAAATCTTTTATGTTAAAACATTACAGAATTAAGTCTTGGTAATATTCAATAATAATGCTAATATATTACTCTTCCTGTCTGGTTTAAAATATATAATTTACATAATACGGGAGTAATTCTTATCTACATATTCACTGAAGTAAAAACTGTTATTTGAAATGCCAAAACACATAGGCTCAGTTGAAACAATTCCAAGATAGTATTTAGCACATTATTTTCACTCATAAAGCCATTAATCAACATTTTAAAAACAAGCATTCTTCCTCTTACCTCTTTTACAATGTTGCTCACTTCATCGACGACAAAAGCAGTCTGTAAGCAAGAAAATTAGTTAAGTTTGATGGCTTTACAAGATCGGTTTCCACTGCACTGATTAATGCAACGTTAGGTAATGAACACGATTTAGAAATGAGGACTTAGAAAGAACCAAACTAAATTTCCCATTTTACCAAGAGACTGAGAAATGCCGAGTGGCTCTTTGAGGATCACAGGGCAGGTGAGAGGCCGTCAGGAGTCTAGAGTATGTATATAACTTAAAGGGCTTTGGTTTGCTTTAATCATGCCATGGACCAAAAGGCTGACCTGACTAGATTCAATCTCTCTCTCCACTTCAACTGGCTGAATAGCATCATTAACAAACCAGAAGTTCAACGAGTTCCTTGAGTTTTGTTTAAATTAGCTGACACCTTTCCTGATGTAAACTGATTAGGAGGTTTGAAACTTAAAAACGTTTTGTTTTGTTTTTATCTACCGTTAGTGATAAAGTATACAATACTACTACTTCCCCAGAATTATGTGTCCTTTTTAATGCTGTCCTACTTCAGGACAACACTGGCTGCTGGCACAGCTGTTCTCCACCAGTGCCTCAGGGTGAGCAGGGAGGTGGCTGCCACCAGTAATCTAATGGCAGGAGCTTAAAGATGGTTTTCTTTTTACACAGGGTACATTTGAAAGGGCACAAGATTCTGAGTGCTGCGAACAGTACTTAGCTCTGGACATTCATTCCTTCTAGAGGGCAGCCCCAGGCCCTCAGTCATTGTGAATCCTGGTGGAATAAAGTCAGAGTGCCCTGCTTCTGGCAGTGAGCTTTCCTGCCTGCTGGATGCCAACTACCAGGGCTCTGTCCACGCTATGCCTTTTCTCTCCATAGGATCGAGAGCAGACTGCCTGGAGCCCTCTCACTTGCTGTACTCACGAGCTGGCATGCTTGCAGACAAAGCCAACTCGCCAAATGAATGAAAATTTGCAGTATCTTACAGATCAAATGATTTGAGATTTAAAGGATCCTTCCAGGGACTTTCATGATACTAAATCATATGGAAATGTTCCTGTTTAACTAGCCATGTGGCTAACTAGGAAAAAGGTTGAAGGGCATTTCAGTGGACTTTTAGTGGAAAAGTGGACTTGTACAGAATCCCCTGAGCAGTTTCAGCTTCTTTAAGAAATAAGAATAATAAGCTGAGAGTAGTCTTATAAAAGTCCAGGTATGTACATGAAGTCAGAGGCTATGCAGGAAAGGCTAGTTCAGAAGAGAGTGGCATGGATTAGCAAATACCTAAGGCACCCCTACTAGAAAAAAGTCAAGGTCTCATCCTCCTAAGGGCCTAGGCCTTTATCTCCTGTAAACAGACACTCTGTTCAGCCCTTCAATTTACAGATCTGCAAGTGAGATCTGGAATAATGAAGTCCCTTAGCCACCCCACTTGGTGGGAGCCAGAATTAGAATGCCAGTATTTTTTTTTAAGATTTTATTTATTTATTTGATAGAGAGAGATCACAAGTAGGCAGAGAAGCAGGCAGAGAGAGAGAGAAGGAAGCAGGCTCCCTGCTGAGCAGAGAGCCCGATGTGGGGCTCGATCCCAGGACCCTGAGATCATGACCTGAGCTGAAGGCAGCGGCTTAACCCACTGAGCCACCCAGGCGCCCCTAGAATGCCAGTATTAAGAGGTTTCTCTTACAGTGTCATTTCCCCTTTTTTTGTTTAAGTTTTATGGCTAGTCCTATAATAAAGCTATTTTCCTAAATTAATTAGTTTATGGAGAAAAAGCTTTTCCTTTGCTAGATGCTCCTGAACCATGTCTTCTCATAATTACCCACTGGTTGTTTGCAGCATTCAAACACTGATACCACACGGCCATTCGTGGTACTTGGGAAATCAGATCAAAACTGAAACTCTAGCATCAGTCCTTAAGTCTTAGATGTTTTCTTTCCCCTCCCAACACTCCTGCTTACACTGTTTCAAAAATGGTAAAATATCAAACCTTACCAACTTCAACTATAGCGTTTATTTTTGACAGTCTGCATAATATGTAGGACTCAACTTATTTCAATTTCAACGAGAATTATTACTTAGCAAGAACAAAACGGGCAACTATTTTTCTATAATAGCCCCCTTCAGCTACCCTCCCTGGATGCGTGTTAAACTGAAGGAAAGCACGCCGTTAGAATAAATGCAAGTAATGGTGTGGTTTACTCTGCTTCTTCACTGAGGCAATGAGAGATTGTCTTTCCCCCACAAATAGGAGCTCTCACACCGACATCTCAGACTCAAACTGAAAATGAAAATGAAACTTAAGCAGCCGTGGTGGGTGTAAGCACCGAACTGAAGAATAAGGTTCGGGCCGGCAGACAAAGGCTCTCCCACAGGGCACTTCTGCATTTGTCACACAGCCCGAGACCTGAACGATGCGACTGCATCTGCGTGTCACGCGAGCACGTCACTCCGGAGTCTTGCACTAAAACATGAGCAGACACACCTGCGGCCTTCAGTCTTCCCCACCCGCAGACGCGCAGCACCTAGTGCAGGCTGGGGGTCTGCACCGCCGAAGAAAGGGAGGGAGAGATAGCAGCCTCCTGGCGGCCCCGGCCGCGTGGAGCAGGGTCGGGAGGGGCAGCAGGGCGGCGGGCGTGGAGAGGATCGGGGGCCGTGGCGGGGCTGCACGGAGCCAGGTTCCGCGGGCAGCGGGAGTGAGGCGGGGCAGGGGTGTGGCGGGTCCGCGCGGAACCCAGACTCCGTGGGGCGGCGGGTGTGGGGCGGGGGCGTGCCGGGCCGGCGCTGGGCCAGGTGCGGGGAGCGGTTGGCCGAGGGGGTGCGGCAGGTCGGGGGCGTGGCAGGCCCGCGCGGAACCAGGCTCGCGACCCGGCGGGGCCAGGGGCGCGGCCAGCACCGGCTGGCTCGGGACACGGGACGGGCAGGGGGCGCTAGGGACGGGAGAGGCCCCGCCCCAGGAAGAAATCCCAAGGCTGCGGCACCCCTCCCGGCAGAAGGACGGGGCGCACGCCGCCGCGCGGGGAGCCCCGGCCCAGCCCCGAGCCCCGCCCCCGGGCCCGGCGCCGAAGCCCCGAGCCCCGCCCCCGGGCCCGGCGCCGAAGCCCCGAGCAGGCCGGGCCGGGGGTCCCCGCGCAGCGCTGTGGAGGGCGCCGGTACCGTCAGTCTGCCCCGGAGACTGCCGCCGCCCACGTCCAGACGCGGCCTGGAAGCCCACACACGCCCTTGGCTGTTGCCGCCCACTTGCGCCGGGCGTTCTCGGCCTTCACCCTTCCAGTCCCCGAGCCGGCGGTTACCTCCTCCGCAGCCTGGTAGTCTTCCATCTTCCCTCCTGCGCGTCGCCTCCGCCTTCCTGAGTAGCGCGCACTGCGCAGGCGCACTCAGGCTCCGCCCTTCGACCTCCCGCCCCGCCCCGCGCCCCCACCCCCACCCCGCTCCAGTCCCGTCCCGCTCTAGAGCTCCTCCCACGGCCGAGTAGCGGGGCTGGGGACTCGGGATCCGCCCCTCCTCGGATCCTCCCCCACCCCACCCCGCCCGGGTGGTTTCCCTGGGAACCCGCTCAGTATCCCCGCGGCTCACAGGACCGCAGCAACTAAAACAAAACAAACGTGCAAAAGCCATTCTCCTGTCCGGCCCTGTCCGGCCCTTCCCTCCAGCTTGCACTGTGTGGGCTAATTTGAACAGTCGAATGAGTTCGGACATCTATTAACAAATTGTAAAGGGATTTCTGAATATGATGAGCTGCGTGAGAAATTGCTCTCATTCTTCCTGGAGATCCAGGATTAGGAAACTTTAGCTCTAAACGAAACCTTCCTTTGCGGAGGAGGTAAATTTTCTATGTAAATGAGTTTTTTTTTTTTTTTCTTTAATGACCATTAAAAAAACATTCTGGGTGGAACTTTTTTGTAAAATGCTGCACACTTCCTGGCTGCTTTAAGCAAACTGAGCTAAACAGACACTTGGATACAGGGGTCATTCAGAAAATTAATAATCGTACAGCCCTTGAACAAGAAGGGCTGGTCTATGGGCACCTGTTTGCATGTACTCTGAGGCTAAGATCTTTGCCTTTGGGGGCAGCTTTTTCTGGTTTTACTATGTCCTTGAAATCAAACTGTCACTTCTTACCACTCCAAAGCCCAGTTGCTAAAATTGACTTCCCAACCCCCCCAGGAAGAGCAGACCACAGGCCCTTGAGATGTGGTAGAATTAAGCTACAGAGCTCATTTTCAATTCATTAGAAACCCTTGCTTCTACCCTCTTAATCTAAGTTCCATGAAGGCAGAAGCCATTTTGTTTGCTGATGTGTCCCCCTACCCATTCAGTTGTGCCTGGCACAAGTTGGTGTGTGATTAAAATTGAATGAATGAATGATTTCCCCAAAGGTGTCAGTTCTGCCTCGTGGCCAGCTGCGGAGAGCTGGCCAGTGGAGAAAGACCCCATCCCCTGCCTCCAGAGGGCAGGTGAGCGGAGGCACAGTGGTGAGAGACGCAATGCTGCTCCGCCTGGAGCACTTGACCTAAGTGACCGTTCTGAACTGTGTTTTTCTTCTCAGTTTTGTTTGGTTTCAGCTCACCTGTATCAGGGTTTACAGCCTTGTGCCTCACAGGTGATTCTAATTCTGACATTTCTTTGTCCTGGCCTCTGACCTTCCCAGGTTCACCTGAGATCCTATTTTAGGTGTCCTTCTCCTGCCTGCCGGCTTCCAGGCCCCCAGCGGCACCATGCCCGGGAGCCAAAGGGTCTTTTCACCATCTTCCGGTTTTCTTGGGCCACTCTGCGGTGGCCCTGGAGGCCAACTAGGTAAGTGTCTCAGAATTGTGTGCAAAGCCAGAGTGAGCAGCTTCTGAGGGACAGTCTGCATGTGAATGTTGTGACGGGACATTGTTTAGCAATTGCTCCACAGCCTTTTAGGAACTTTCTAACTCAAACGAGTGTGAATGGCTTCTGGGATGAATGGTGCGTCAATATTGCATAGACTTCATGTTGTGCCTGAAACTCACGAGCACGTGCATAAATCAACAGAAAACACGTAAAAAATGTTACATGACATTAGCCTCTGTGCATTGGGGGCTGCTCTCCGATTTTAACTATCAAAGAACATTCATCAAATGATCGTGGCATCTAGCCTAGTGAGTCTGCCCCTAGAAATGGAGAAATTGGTCTGTTCATCTTCCGAAGTGTTTGTCCACTTGTTCTCCACATGCACACATAACACTCACTTGGTTTAAGCCTCTGAGCTGGAGCTGAGGCTACAGAGTTGACTGAGATATGATCTCTCTGGCAAATTTTTAAAAATAAACTTTCTACAAACAAGTGGCCTTGCATTCTCTAGGTTTGGTGATGGAGTGCTTGGAAAAATGCAGCAATATGGTGGGCTATTCTGCCTAATGGTTGGACACTCTGTAGGGCTAAGGAATTTATAATCACCAGGGTGTTTGGCAGTCCACTAGCTGCCATTTCCAGCGCGCGCAGTCCGCCGAGAATGAACATCCATCCCAAGTACTCAAGTGCGCACACACTGACTCCGAGCTGCTCATCAGTCTCTGGAAGTGAGCCACATTTTAGAAAAATTTTTCTTTTCTGCACAGTAAGTCAGTAGAATGAATCTCTGGTTTGTTGTTCAAGGTGGGGGTGAGCCGTGGGTTGGCAGGTGTTGTGTGCTTTCTCCCCTCAAATCGAATCTCTTAAATACAAACTCTTTAAAATAAGGATTAGCGTCGCCAGTGTCTTCGTTTAGCAAGTGTGGGCCGCTTGCCACAGCCGTGTCACCCGGGAAAAGAGTATCACAAGGCACAGATGGGTCTCGCAGGGTTGTCTGTGATCTGCGGCCCCTCACCACCCAGATCCAATCTTGTGGACGTTCGCGTTTTCCTGCCTTTTCCTGTGCCCATGTTGTGACCATGGAGTCACGACAATAATAAGTCGACGATCATAAGAATAACTCAGCAGCAAAGATGGCAATGCCAAACACCCAGGCCTGAGGAATTCAGTGCTGTAATGGAAAAGAAAGTAAACTTGTGGCTGACTCCTCTCTGAAGTGAGTCCGCTGCTATGAAATTACATGGGAACCAGATTGGCTAGGAAATGCCAATCCTTAGATCTGCTGTGAGCTGGGAAGCGCGGGGGCGGGGGGGGGGGGGATCGGACTGCAGTCCCTCTGTGCCACCAACAATGGCAGTCCCTCTTCCTCCTGACCCTGGCTACCTCCGCCCCATTCCTGAGACACTAAGTGCCCAAGATCCCCCAACTAAAGGATAACCTAGGCACAGTAGCGGCCTCCAGCTGATATTTCTTCATGACTGGTTGATTTTTTAAAAATATTTATTTGATAGAGAGGGAGGGAGAACATGAACAGGAGTTCACTCCTGCCTCTCATCACAGGGAGAAGCAGGGAGCAGGAAGCCCAACGTGGGGCTCAATCCCAGGACCCCGGGATCATCACCTGAGCCGAAGGCAGACGTTTCACTGACTGAGCCACCCGGGCGGCCTGACTTTTATGCTATAGTAGGTATGAAATAGTTGCTCAGTTCTGTGTATAAGAAAAGTCCACTAGATTGGTCAGCATAGGCTGAGTTAGCCGCAAAAACAAATGGCCCTCGACTCCTGGGCATTGATAACAAGGTTGTATTCGTCACTCGTACAACATGACCATCCGGCGTCCACTACGGCTCCGTCCATGTCTTCTCCACGCCAGAATCGTGGAGGGAGGAGCATGGGCGGGGAACGGCGGCCCGCGCGCTGGCTAGGAGGCACGGCTCGTACCAGGCAGGGGTCACCTCTGCTCACATCTGTCCTACAGAGCGAGTCTCTTAACCAGCCGGAGCTTACAGGTAGGAACATGTAAGGAAGAAGAGGGCTACAGCCCGGCACATGGAGCATTCAGAAGGTTCCCTTAGTGATCAGTCACGTTTACTCTCTTTGCCGACCCCTGACCGCTCACCCGTTCTGGGGCTTTCTCCTTCCACTGCTGCTCTGGTCTAATCTCCAGGTTGGCCCTGTGTCACCTCTCTTTAGTTGCAGATGGGATCTAATTGATACCTATTCAATTTCAACACCCATTTCTTTTTTTTCTAAAGATTGTATTTTTAAGTCATCTCTGTACCTGATGTGGGGCTCAAACTTACAACCCCGAGATCAAGAGTTGCCTGTTCCATGGGGCACCTGGGTGGCTCAGTGGGTTAAATCCTCTGTCTTTGGCTCAGGTCATGATCCCAGGGTCCTGGGATCAAGCCCCGCATCAGGCTCTCTGCTCAATGGGGAGCCTGCTTCCCTTCCTCTCTCTGCCTGCCTCTCTGCCTACTTGTGATCTCTGTCAAATAAATAAATAAAATCCTTAAAAAAAAAACAAAAAAAGTTGCCTGTTCCACCAGCTGAGCCAACGGAACCATCCAGTGCCCCTCCATACCCATCTTCCAACCCTTCCCTGCTGTCCACTGTGGCCCAAGGCCTTAGGCCCGTGGTCTCCAAACTTCTCTAATTTTGCTGCTTTAGCAGGAACAATTTTTGAGCATGTATCCCAGAATTATGTGCACTTCCATTGTGATGCATTAAACTATGAATCCATCTATTAAGCTTTCATCAAGTTAAAGTTTTAGCTTCTTAAAAAATAAATCTAAATGGAAGTTCTGATATTTTCTTACTATATCCTGCTGTTACAGGCTGAAGTGTGTCCCTCCTCAAATTTGTATTTTGAAGTCCTAACCCCCAGGACCTCAGAATGTGACATTATATGTTTGGAAATGAGGCATTATTTGGAGATGGGGTCTTTAAATAGACAGTTAAGTTAAAATGAGTTCATAGGGGGATGCCCTAATCCAGTAGGACTGCCTCCCAGACAGCACAGAGAGATCTTGTGAAGACCGAGAAGACGGCCATTCACAAGCCAAGGACAGAGGCTTCCAGAAAGACACAGTCCTCCCGACACCTTGATCTTGGACTTCTAGACTCCAGAATTATGAGGAAATGAATTTCTGTGGTTTAAGCCACACAGTATTAAGGTATTTGCTCCAGTAGCTCTAGCTAAGTAATACACCTGCTTTGGAAATTATTATCATAGGGTTCCTTCATTCTAGAAACCTTTTCTTCCAAATATTCCTAAATGGATTCACTTAGTATCTTAGGCTGCAAATAATACTATGACTACTAAATAGTTTTTATGTATTAAAGATCTTCTTGGGTTGGGGGTCCCCAACCACAGTCACTCTGGTACTGTCTGATGTGCATAATAAATGTCTGTGAATGAAAGGAATGGACTCGAAAAATGAGGCGAGAAGCTCGCGACCCTCGCCGGGAAATGGCTCTGAAAGGCCACATGGTTTGCTCAAGGTCACTCTGCTCTGTCTCACCCCAAAGCTTGCCCTCTTAGTTCACTCCTGCCTCTCGTCACAGCCCACTACCCCCCTCCCCCCACTCGCCTCTTCTCTTCTGCTGGTGGAAGGCACCATGTCAGGTCAACATTCCCAGGACACAGAAGAATGAGATTCCAGAACTGAAGAGCCAGAGGAATGAGCCAAGTGAACCTCATTCACAGTTGAGGAAAGCCAGGCCCAGAAGTGTTCAGAGAGATCTGGTGACTCCCAAGGCCACACAGTGCACGTTATCTTTGTTTGTCATTGGATTTGCCTGAATCATTTTCTCCATTTGAGTTCACACTAGCTCACCCTCAAAAGTGAATCTGAGACCCTCAAAAGAGCCCAGTAGGAAAATGGAAACACAAGTCCAGAGAGTGGGAGAAGCTCTATGTAGGATAAATATCTGACAGAGGACTCTGATCCTACATATATAAGGAACTCCTCTAAGTCAATAACAGAAAGACAGATAAGCCAATAATAAAACAGAAGACTTGAACAGGCCCTGCATTGAAGCAGATATCCACTTCACCGATAAGCATATAAAATCTGCTCAAGTTGCTCAGCTACCCTAAATATCAGGGGGGTGAAATCAAACCATAATGCTATAGCAACACACACGGACCAGAATGGATCAACTAAGAATGGCAAATAATACTAAGTTCTGGGGAGATGCGGAGCAACCAGAACTCATTTCTGGTAACCACTTCGGGAGAATGTTTGGCAGCTTCCACTCATGTGGAGCACATGCTAACAATTCCATTTCTAGGCAAGAGGGAACAGAAACACGGACGAGTATTCACCCAGATACCACAGAAGAATGTTCATGACCGCACCATCCGTTCTAGCCCCCACGACGAATCACGCAAATGCCCATCAATAAATAATACGGTAGAGAAACTTTGTATGAATCCATACAATATGCCACCACAAGAATGAACAAACTACCTGTGAAACCGCTTAAAAACCCAAAGTTGGACGAAAATCAAAATGGGGGCGCTAACGTTTCAGCAAAGCTTTGTTTTATTTTCTTTAAAGAATTTATTTATTTGTCAGAGAGAAAGAATACACACAAGCAGGCAGAGAGGCAGGCAGAGAGCGAGAGAGGAGGAAGCAGGCTCCCTGCCAAGCAAGGAGCCTGATGCGGGACTCGATCCCAGGACCCCAGAATCATGACCTGAGCTGAAGGCAGCGGCTTAACCGACTGAGCCACGCAGGCAACCCCAAAGCTGGATTTTAAAGTAACCTTTCCCGTCTCTGCTGCAAACCTGCCCTCCTCCCTTCTTAGCCTTTTGTTTCAGGAACCCAGGACCAGCCTAAAGACATGACTAAGGAAAACTCCTGTCAAAATCTGCTAGCTCCTGTATTTCCCTATAAAACCCCCGAGCTCCTTCCTCCGGGCGGGGCTGGCAGCTTCTTGAAGGAGGTAGCCTGCTGCAGCCCCCTTCGCCCCGCAGAGGAACAAAGCTATTGTTCCTCTTTATTCCCAACTCGGTCTTGACGTTATATTTTGGCTCCAAAGCATGGAGGTTGGTTTTATGTCAGCAGGTGCAATGGTGTGGTTGGGTCTCATAAGCAGGCTGCCCTAAAAGCCAGACCCCAAAGAGTTAACATGATATACATTCATTTACACGAAATACCAAAAGGGGACAATGAATCCGTGGCATCAGAGGTCAGGATAACCATCATCTTCGGGGCAGGGGGTGGGGGAGGAAGTAACTGGAAGGGCTGATGGCGGGGTTTCCGGGGTGCTGTTAGAATTCTGTCACTTGATAGGGGTGTGTTCACCGTGGGAAGACTGAACAATCTTGTGCTTACAGTTTGTATCCCATTTTCCATGTATCTATACTTCAGCGACAGATACCCCTTCCCCCCCACCCCCAAAGTTAATTGGGGGGTGTCATTCTCCAGTTCACAGCTGTTCTTCAAAGTACAGTCATTCACACTTGAGGTCAGTGTGAAACCCCCTGCAGAGGGGAACACATTTGAATCTTCGAAGGTTCTAGTCTCTCTTGAGGTTTCCTTGGGGGGACTGAAACGTTTCAGGGTTTCAGGGGCGTCAGCTTCGCCTGTCCTCCTGCTAAAGACCTAAACCGCTGGTGTGCAAGAGCCCCTGGGCGTGGCTTCAGGTGGCTTCGCTGCCGGGGTCCCGGGTGATGTGGGGACAGCCGCAGATGCCCCGGGGCGGGCCCCGAGGGTGCACCGCTTCGCTCCGGCCTGACAGGAAGGAAAGAGAAATGCGTCAGTTGTTCCAACGTGAAGAAAAATTGACTTCCTTCTCTCCAGGACGGGCGCCCCTGTCTCTTCTCTCCAAGCAGATGCCAAGGTAGGAGAACCTCCGAGTCCAGCGATCCGGGTGCGTTGGTCCATGGGCAAGGCGGGTAGAGATGACAGTGATTGTGACTTCTCCTAAGTTAACGACATTGCGAGGGTGGGAGACAAAACCAGAGAAAAGTTAGAGGATGACTTGTAATTTATTGAATAGCATACGTTTAAAATGTAGGATGACCATCTAAAGGGAATGGAGAAAGTCCTTGAGACTTAGTTAGAAACCAAGCCAAACCAAAAACACACTATCTAAGTCACGGGGTGTGAATTTTTTTTAAGGTGGTGTATGTCTCGATGGTATTTATATCGTATTTGTACTGGGTGTATTGGATTTGTTTGCTTTCTTCTGTGGCTTGTAAATTCGTGTACATAGAGTTTATTACTGTTCTGTTCTGAATCTACTTCATAAATTCAGACTGTTTTGATCACAGATAATTTCTAGTTTGGACATGGAACATAAATATACTTTAAAAAATTTTTTTAAAAGTGTATTAGTTGGGGTCTAATTTAAATTTCTTTTGGTTAAGCTTCTTTAAACTGCAAATGCATTTCTTGGCAAGAGGAGAGTTTATGAGAGAAAAATACATACTAGGTAGTGAGGATCTACTACAAAGTTAGACTCAGTGTCAGAAAAAGATTACTCAGCCAAGATAGTGGGACATTTTAATTTCTTAGCTTTTCTGCCTGAATAAAGCATAAGGCTTTGAGGTTTAACAACCCTAAATTGGAGTGTGATTTTCCGTAAACGACTTAAGCCCTCCAAGCCTCACCCTCCTCATCTGGAAAATGGGCGTACGTACTTCACAATGTTGTAATGAAGACTGAGGTCATGTAGGCAGAGTCCTTGTCAGACTGGCCCAGAGTAAGTGTTAAATAAATAGTTGCTTTGGGTCCAACAACAAGGTTAGCAGTATGAGTAGGGTCCTAACAATGTAATCATCTTAATTCTCATTTCCTTATGCTTCCATAAGAAGAGGTCATGTGTTTAACTTGGATTCAAAACTGCACTTTTGTGGGGAGGTTTTTGGTGACAAGCAGAAGCTCATCCCCCTTTCTCCTGTGTCAGGTAGGATTCGGGTCTTCTAGATTTCTAGATTTCCCCATCCAGCAATTTCACGTATTAAGGACTTGATGTTTATACAACTCATGGAGACTTTTAAGAGAACAAATAGGACGTCGGGCACGGGGCCTTGGACATGCTGTGCAAGCCGGGGAGGCTGATGCTTGAGCCTCACCAGCTTCCTGGAAAAGCCACCTCTGATTAAGTGACAAGAGAGATAAAGAATTGATAGACACGCATCTCGCCTCCCCTGGAGGCAGAGGTGAAGCCAGCCCGGTTGGGGTTGGAACCACAGAGACCTGCACTGCTCCACATTCTTCTCCCGCCTTCGCCATGTGCGCAGCTGTTCTTTGCGCTGGGACAGGCTTCCAGAAAGAACACACAGGAGCAAAAAGAGATGACCTTGTCACATGCAGCATCAGGGGCGGTGTCGTGACTCACCGATTCCACACACATCACCCCCCGCCACGTCCCAGGCTGTTCTCAAGCTGCAGCCTCTCAAGGAAACCGCTGTGGTCAGAGCAGAGCAGTGGGGCTTGGGGCTCCCGAGGTGACCTGCGCCGTGGCCCGTTGCAGGGCTGTGGCTGTCAGGCTTTGAGAAAATTCTGCAGTTTCCCTTTGAGATCCCAGAAGCGCTGACAGTCCTGGTCACGCGCACACACGCCCCCGCAATTTGCCGCCCGCCACTGTCCCGGTCCCCTGGTCAGAGGACAGGGTGGAAGGACAGGGGACCCCTGCCTGCAAGCAGAAAATGACTCCTTTCCTGGCCTCCTCGCTCTTCTCCCTCTGGGCCGCGGAGCTCGTGCTGCCCCCTCGGCAGGTCTGGAAGCCAGTCAAGCTTTGCTGTGAGGCCAAGGAAGGAGACAGAACATTTTGCAGACAAAATGGATGAAGTGTGGAGCTGCATTTAGGAGCGGACCCGGCATCCCCCACCCCCGAGGTTGCCTTTGTCCCCATCAATCTCTGAGAAATGTGCTATGGCTTGATGGCGATTCTCCTACTTTTGGGGGTTCCCGCAGGGGGACGGTCTGCAGGGAGAAATGTCTCTGCCTCCTGCTTGCTACCTCCCAGCCATTGCTCTAGGTCTCCACCCCGCTGATGTACTGAATTCCCAGATCAGTCCTGTGAAGCAGGGACAGCTCTCTAGGGCATCGAGGAAGCAGAGAGGGAAAGTGAGTCTCATGGAGATTAAGCCACTGGCCCAAGAGCACGTGGCTATGCCCGGGAATTGGGCGGGTTGGATCCCAGATTGTCTGGTGGCCCAACCAACACGAGACGGGACCGTTGGGTGTAGAGGGCTTCTCCAAGAGGCCGTGGGAGATTTTTCCTTCAACATGGTGCTGTAGTATTGGTTTTCTTTGTTAATTATTAAGTATAATTAGGCTGGTAGTCGGAGTGCTGTGAGCAAAGGCAGACACCATTGTAAAATTACAAACGTGCAATGGAAAAAGGAGGTCGGGCTCCCTGTAGGTAAGAACAGAGCCCGACTTCTTTGCTTGGGACAGAATAAATGCGATGTAAGAGGCTGCCAGGCGAGTGGGACAGTGACCGCGTAAGGAGCAGCTCAGAACAGTGGATCTGGGGGACTTCATCCCTCCAGCTAGGCGGCTGTGACTTTCTGAGTGAGATCATTAAAACAAAACACTTTGCAGCGCATTTCTCAGCTTCCAGAATAACTCAGATTTTCCCAAAGGCTGGAGCTTTCAGAACTGGGGGCCTTCCCGCTCCCTGGACTGTCCTGACTTCCTACTCTGCCTGAATTCATGCTTCCTGCTTTGCAAGCAAACCCACATGTCACAACATTCACTGCGTTTCTCAACACACTCCAACCATTAAGGACCAGCTTGGTGGGGGCTGAGGGATCACTAAGTCCCAATGTCGCCGCTGGAAAGGACTCTTGAGTACAAGCCAGAATGGATTCAGGGCCCCCTGGGAGAACTATGCAAAGGAAAAGGGTATCATAATGAAGAAGGAGTGACTGATTTTGATTGTAAATATGGGGAAAGTTCCTGAATTAGGTAGCAATTATTCTGGACCTTGAAAGAATAATGTTGATGGTAATGAAACCATTACTACTACTGCTAATTACAGCTGATACTTATCACCTGCTTATTCTAGTGCTGTGAGTACTGGATGTGTATCCACACGGTGAATCCTCACAACTACTCGGGAAAGTGGGTGGAGTAGTTCTCGGGTTAGACAGGGACATTCGGTCCCAGCAGGTTCCGGTAACTCACCCAGGACTTAGCAAAGGGCAGAGTTGAGCTATTCACACACACAGTCAGGCTCCACACCTGCTTTCCTGACTGTTCTCTTGCTGTCTACGAGTAGATTTGATTTTGGTGGGCAGAGCAGAGAGCAGGAGCAAATGCACAATGTGCTTGGGGAACGGTCTCGAACGAGTTCACCACGGGAGCGTTGCAGCCCTCACGGGGAAGTGGGGATCAGAATAGGAGGACACCAGGTCAGGGGGTCAGGAAGCCCCTACTCCTGCTTCAGAGCCTTTTTATGGGCAGTGGAGAAGCCGGGCTCCCGTGCTGGAGGAAGAATGCCACATTCTCACCCTAGTATTGCTACATACACTGTCCCCCACCTAGAGAGTCCCCCCTCACCGTTCCTCAGACCAGCTCCTCCCCCTCCCCCAGGCTCAGTGGGCCTCACCTTTGCCATGAAGACTGTCCTTTCCCTCGTCACCTTCTCCCTTGGCCTCACCAGCCACTCTGTTCTGTCACAACGGCTCCCGTGGGTGACAGCCGTCAGCGTGCCAGCCAGTGGGCACAGTCTGCTCTGCCCCCCAGCAGCTCTCCCTGTGACGCACTTCGTGACGGTGGCAAATGCTAACCTCCCACCTGACTCTGTCATCCTAGATGGTAGTACATAACACAGTACGAGGAACACGCAACCGATTTTCATAGGTTTCATGTGATTCTTTTACTATCTCCATGCTCTACTTCAAAACTTCACATCAGTCAGAACACCCACAAGAGAAGTACTTTTGTTTCACCGATGTTTCAGCACATACGACAAATATTCCAACACGGTTTCTACTACAGGTGACTAGGAACGGAATTTGTAAAGCTGTATGTCACCCAGCGAATGCCAGGACATGGTTGAAATTCTGATTTTTCTTGGTGGTTACCATGGGCCTGTGCTGCCCACTGATTCCATCTGCCACCCTAGAAACCTCTGTTGACTAGGAAGTTTACTAAAACACGATGAAACTTTAAAAAATGACAAATAAGTAAATTATTGCCAGGGGTCTGGGAACACTTTTTTTGGATAAATAGATGATGAACCAAGAAGAGTTTCAATGAAGCATTTTTGAGTGATTTGCAAGATGGATCACACAGGAGACTGTCCAAGTTGGCAGTTGTTACAAAACTTCTAAGAATTCAAATGTCAGCCTAACTGTGATAAAGTGCAGAGCTTCCGTTCAAGAGGATTGAAAAAATGCACCTGAAATGATTCAAAGATACTGTATTGCAAGAAGAACTCTGAGCTCTCCACCACAACTTGGAGATCAGATCTGAAATTGCATATGCAAATTCATAAGCTGAAGCCCCCAAAACCAAAAGAGCGAACCACCAATGAGAACCAAACATTCTCTCTTCCCCAAACTCCATTTTCTCCTACAAACTTAATAATGTGTTAAAACATGAACAAGGGAATTCTATAACTTAATTTATAAGTGACCTTAGAAATGATTGGATCTTCCAATTCAGTGGTTCCTAAAACTATGAAACTTTTTTTTTAAGTAGGCTCCGTGGGCACAGAGCCCATTGTGGGGCTTGAACTCACAGCCCTGAAACCAAGAGTTGGACACTTAACCAACTGAGCCACTTGGGCACCCTTTAAAATTATGAAAATCAGTGTTCCCTCGTTGTAGGAAATATATTATATTGTGGTTTGCCTTTTACTATCCAGAAACAGAATTCACATATACTGTCATCTATCTACACACTATTACTGCTACAATGCAATTATCATGACAAAAGGAGAAACAAGAGGACTTTATAAATTGAATATTTTTAATTACCATATAATGCGTACTTGGATATGTAAGCTACATTAGAAGACCCAGTGAAGTTGTCAGATATTTGTGTAAATAGAGTCATGTTGACTGTGACATTTACAAATGCACATTGTTACCACCATATGGCAGGAGTCATTCAGATACTACAAGCAATGTTGCCCTTGGTGATGCAACTTCCTGAAATGATAAACAATTCTTTATTTTATTTTATTTTATTTTTATTAGCATTTAATGTATTATTTGTTTCAGGGGTACAGGTCTGTGATTCATCAGTCTTACACAATTCACAGCACTCAGCATAGCACATACCCTCCCCAGTGTCCATCACCCGGCCACCCTATCCTTCCCACCCCTCCTGTTCCCTCCAGCAACCCGTAGTTTGTTTCCTGAGGTTAAAAGTCTCTTATGGTTTGTCTCCCTTCCTGATCCCATCTTGTTCCATTTTTCCCTCCTTATTCCCCAGAACCTCCCACCCTGCCTCTCAAATTCTTCTTCCCCTGATTGACTTATTGTGCTTAGCATAATACCCCTAGTTCCATCCATGGCATTGCAAATGGCAAGATTTCATTTTTGATGGCTGTATAGTATTCCTGTGTGTGTGTGTGTGTACCACATCTTCTTTATCTAGTCATATGTTGATAGACATCTAGACTCTTTTCATAGTTTGGCTATTGTGGACATTGCTGCTATAAACATTCGGGTATACTTGCCTCTTCAGATCACTACATTTGTATCTTTTGGGTAAATACCCAGTAGTGTGATTGCTGGGTCGTAGGGTAGCTCTTTGCAACTTTTTGAGGACCCTCCATGCTGTTTTCCAGAGTGGTTGCACCAGCTTGCATTCCCACCAACAGTGTAGGAGGGTTCCCCTTTCTCCGCATCCTCGCCAACAACTGTCATTTCCTGACTTGTTAGAATTTTATCTATTCTGACTGGTGTGAGGTGTATCTCACTATGGTATTTCCCTGATGCTGAGTGATGCTGAGCACTTTGTCATGGTCTGTCGACCATCTGGATGTCTTCTTTGTAATGTCTGTTCGTGCCTTCTGCCCATTTCTTGATTGGATGGTTTGTTCTTTGGCTGGTAAACAATTCTTATCAAAGTTCTAAGTGAAACCAAGTACAGCTTTTCTTCTACAGAATGGCTGCATTCAGGAAAACTCATAGTATATTAAAATCCTGCAAAATACACTTTGTGTTTATATGAGAGTTACATTTTATCAGAGAATTATAATATTTTCCTAATTGAATTATCTGGTGAGGTAGTCAACATTTGCATGGGGAGGCAAGACAATTCTTTGTCACTGTGACAACCAAAAACACCCCACAAATTTCTTTTTTTTTAAAATTTCTTTTCAGCGTAACAGTATTCATTGTTTTTGCACCACACCCAGTGCTCCATGAAATCCGTGCCCTCTCCAATACCCACCACCTGGTTCCCCCAACCTCCCACCCTCCGCCCCTTCAAAACCCTCAGATCGTTTTTCAGAGTCCATAGTCTCTCATGGTTCACCTCCCCTTCCAATTTCCCTCAACTCCCTTCTCCTCTCCATCACCCCACAAATTTCTAACAACGTAACTGTGGTACTGAGCTTGTGCTAATCCTGGGTGAGTTCCAGTGAGATGAAGCAATTGTGGCTCAAACATGGTAAATGGAATATCCAAGCCACCAAGCCAAGCAGTACACTAGGAGGACCCTGGACACCAAAGAGAAAATCTCTTCCTTGGTTTCTGTGAAATCTTGCTATGAAGGATCCTGAGGTGATGTCCAGAACCGATATATGACCCTGGCGTGATGCTCTCTGCAGTCCTAATGGCATCATTTCAAAAAGTCACCCCTGGCTTATAGAGGATCTGGAGACAGAGGCTTCAGGTTAAAGGAAGAAGTACATTCCATCAGGCTTTACTCGTAGTAAATATTAACCAAGTGCTTGAATGACTGAAGATTGACAGAAGCTAGGATCAAATGTCCAAAAGTCAAGAATAAAAAACACAGGGGGTTGGATACCAAACACCCATCCTCTGGTTTTTTAAGCTTTATGCCAACATCACCTGGGAATACCACGTCTTGATCTCTATTTGAAATGCTTTCAGTGAATTATGATTTGGCGCCAGCTTCTTAGCTTTAAGGTCAGTATAATAATGACCCCTCAATTTTGCTGCTTCTGCTGAACCATGGCTCAAATAATTATTTTCTCAGTCTATGCCCTTTATACTTCAAGGAGGTTCTTCTCGTCTTCCTTTGGTTTATCAGAATGATATAGATCACATAGATTTTTGTTTTGTTTTGTTTCATTTTGTTTGGTCTTGCCTTGGTTACTAAGAAGGTCAGAAATACATCTAATGCTCAAGCATGGTGACTGTTTCACTGCAGGTTCATGGTGGAATGATCTCTCTCTTCTTTCCACTCTGAAGCTGACGTCTCTCTGACTTTAATTGTCCTCTATGTGCTTTTATTGTAAGCAACATCACAGTCTTGTTACACAGGGGATAGAGTGTAAATCACCAGGCAATCAAGTCATGTGCTAAGCACTTGAACAGTGTGTGGCACTTGGAAGGTACTCGGTGAATATTCATTGAATGGATGGATGGATCCAAGAACAAACCAAATTCTACTTTTCCGTAAGTAGGAGTGAATGGTTGCTGGGGGGAGGATAAGCTCCCTCTCATCCATGAAAAGGGCCCTTCCCACTGGAGGCCCACAGGCATGGATTTGATAGAGTGTAAGGAGCATTTTTATGTGATAACTGAATTCTATATTTCTATAAAACCCAGCCTCCTGAATGAGTGAACATGTGCTTGTGCCAGGACTCCCCCAGTGAGTCAATTTGCTGCCATCATTCCCACCCTGTACCGCATGGCAGAGCCAGAGCGTGGAGCACAGAAACCACAGGAAAAGAAAGCTCAGTGCACACAAATCATGTGTTTTGAGACAAATGCAAAAATCTTCATTGAAATTACTGGAGAATTGGGTCAACTGTATAGTTCTTGGTCCAGTGGTAAATAAGAAGGAAGAACCAAGAGGCAAGTTCAGAAGAAATTGGCTCATAAAGTTGGCGAAATATTGGCCAGTTTGCACCTTACCCCTTGTTGCTTGATTATACGTTACTGCATATCGCTTTCCTCTTTTCCAGAGACTCAGAGCCTTGGGGAAGTAAGATCTGCAAGTTCCATCTGTTCATCCAGAAACTGGGGGCGGAAGAGGATCAAGACTTTGCACCCGTCACGCAGGGGTTACCAGCGAGTCTGGGCTAGAGCCCAGAGTCCTTGTTGCTTGGTCATTTCGCCACCTTCTGGATAGGAAGCCTTTGGAGGGCAGGCACTGGTGAGTACTTGCCTAAGGACTAGAGGCCGAGAGTGCCCCTTTCAGAGCTCTGTGCCCTCCTACTCTTCACTCGACCTGGGAAAGCTGCTCATGGTACTCTGTCCCACAACAGAGTAACTGACAAATCTAGACTCCCTTAAGCCATGACTGCTTAGCCTACAGGGCCATGAACTTGGATGGGAAAAAGCTTACATCTTTATTTATCATCCTCCAATTACAAATTTAGCACTTCTTTCCATTATGAATATAGACATCAAACCAGAGTAGAACTAGCAGGACTGGTAACTCTCACTAATAGAAATCATCCATATTTTCATACCACGATGCGTGTTATAGATATTTCAAAATATTACTTACAATCATCACTACTCTGGAATTACAGTAGTTGTTAGATCACTGCTTGATCTCATTATTTCATGTATCAGTGAATATATATATTACTATGTTAAAACATTTTAGTATCAATGATTTCCTTTGTAATTCAGTGTATTTTATTTTATGCATTTAAATACACAGGCTTCACCAGGCTACCAAAGATTAAGGAGCGATTCTTAACCCTTTTTCCTTAAGGAAAATGATCCCTTAGGTCTCTGTTAACCTCTTATTCAGTAACTTGTTATGGATCATAAATTAATATAATGTGGATTTCTGCTGAAGCCCAACAAAAGTTTAGCTTCTAAAGCAATGAAAGGAAGTCTTATTCCCAAGAAATTAATGTAGATTTGATAGCAAAATGATGTTACCGACAGTATATTGTCTTGATCTACACTTTCTGCATTTCACTGATACGTATCTAGCCATGATTTTCAATGCAGCACCATGTACTTGGTTGGGGGAGGAACAAATTGAAGGTCATGTAAGCCCAATGTCTCCAGTAGGGGGGGAAAAAAGCAGGGGTAATATATACAGAACCTTTCAACCAGCATTAAACAGAAACAAGACCCCATGGATAAGACAGCCTTGAAAACCATTAAAAACCATAAATAATTGATAGATAGGTGGTGGGGTGTTCGTTCATACTTCCCCAACTGATTACATTTTTTTTTTACTTTTGAAGTTAATTGTAAAAATAATAGTTAAGTATTGAACACACTGAGTACTTTTAATGTATTTTCAATTAGGATGATGTATGTTAAACACGGACCTATATGCCTCTCTGATTGCTGGAGATACTGGATTTATCTTAGAATAATTCAAGTTCAGAAGTCTGTTGCTTTTAGAAACATGAGAACACCAATTTTAATACAATTTGAAATCTTACATTATCACGATGGCAGAAGGTGCAAAGGTCTGTGTGGAATGATTTGTGCATCTAGAAGTGATGTTGCCGACAGACACAAGCCAGGAAAATGAGGCCATTTTTGTTGTCTTTTTTTGCAGGCATTCAGCAGCCTGGGCTTTTAATGACCATTACTTCTGACCCGAAGGCACTGGAGGGGAAGAGTAGCTTCTGAATGTCCTCGATACTTTTATAGCTGCCAGTTCTGAGTTCCCTCAGATTGGGGCTCACTTCTGCTTTTGCAGAAACTATCTGCTTGGAGCCAAGCCTGATTTATAGCAATCTCTGGCAAGACCTCAGACCAGAGATATGCTTTTGGCTTAGACAGACACCGCAGGCAGCGGTAGGGCTCCATGGAAAGGCTCCCCGGGGGGCATGAGGCTCTGGGAGCCTCGAGTCGAGCTGGGGGGCAGCCTCTTGGGGCTTTCTTCTCCCGAGGAGTGTGACGCAGTCAAAAAGGGAAAAAAAAAAAAAAAAGGCCAAGCAGCTGCTGATGAAATAGGAGAAGGTGCACTTTGAAGCACGTGGGGCTGTTCCAGGGCACCCTGAGCTCACGCACAGCCCAGGGGCGCTCGGTCATGGAGTGACCCTCGGCTCGGGTCTCCGCATCAGAGAAGGCATGGCCAGGGAAGTCAGCCTGAACTCCCTCCAGGAGCTGGAACGTGAGGTCGTCCTCCAGGTCCTGTACCGAGACCAGGCGGTCCAGAACATCGAGGAAGAGAGGATCCGGTACGCCGTCCTCCCCGGCGCACAAGTCTGGGGGCTTTCCTGCTTGCCGCCTACGGCCACCTGCTTGCTGGCCGCTGCTTGCTGGCCGCGGGGCATGCGGGCGTCCCCTCTGCAAGGGGCCCATGAAGGGCAGAGGCCGGGTAGCCCTGCGCTCTAACCGAGCTCCCCGAAGTGGGGGCGACGGGAGGCTGCTCTTGTCATTGACTTTAAATAATGCCATTTTGTGCTAAGTGTGTTGTCTGGTGCTTGTCCCTTTGCTACTTGGCGGGACTAATTCAAAGGAAGGTTCGCAGGCGTCTGCTCTGCCTCTCAAGGGACAGACCTCCTGCGAAGCATTGCCTGAATTGTTGGTTGGGGTGGGGGTCACCAAGGGCACACAGAAAAGTGGAGAAAGCCACGTGGAAACAGCAGGTCTGCTGCGGCGCGTTCCCGTCGTCTTCTTTGTGTGCTTTTGCTTCCAACTTGGCTTTGAGGGGAGAGGGTGCGTAAAATGTAAACCTGCTCAGCCTGTTCTTTGACTGATCTGTCAATAGGAAATTTCTTTCCTTGTCTGTCTAGAAGCTGCATGCACTGTTGGTATGAGTGAACACCTAATAGAGCAGGGCTAGACTGTCAAACCTGCCGATGGGTAGCGGCCAAGATCTGTCTTACCAACAGCAGGGGTCATGTTTGTCAATGTCTGTAGAGGACACAAAGACTGGAAAATAAGTATGTGGACTAGGCTTTTGATTTTTTTTTTTAATGTTTTTAAAAGATTTTATTTATTTGACACAGAGAGACACAGTGAGAGAGGGAACACAAGCAGGGCAAGTGGCAGAGGGAGAAGCAGGTTTCCCGCTGAGCAGGGATCCCGATGTGGGGCTCGATCCCAGGATCCCGGGATCATGACCTGAGCCAAAGGCAGACGCCCAAAGACTGAGCCACCCAGGTGCCCAAGATTTTGTTTTGTTTTTAATGGCAGAACTCTTCTAGAGTCTGCCAAGAAAAATACACATAAAATAAATAAAATTCAGGGCAACCCAATGCTTAAGGAATGAAATTTGTGGGTTAACTGGAAGATACAGTGTTCTTTTTCTATCCTCCGCTGCTGTCCCAAAGCTCTCTGAAATGGACTTGTACTTTTTTCTGCTGAAAAGGATAATACGCTGAGCAAAATGGAATTGTCTCGATGATTTGAGGTCTTTCAGTGATTTAGAAACATCCTGAATACCAACAAAGTAGCATGGACTCTGTGGTCAGGAGGTTTTTCTCCCGAGGGCACAGACAGCAGCGCAAGTCCCGCAAGTAGAATGAATGCGCTCTAGCTTCTTGGGGCTGGCTTCTCTCTTTTAAAAATGGCTAGCAGAGACATTTCATGAAAGAAGGTCTGGTTACTAACACCTCTTCCGGGTCCAGTGTAAGGTCCCTTAGCACTTGGGCCATTGTCTCAGGGAAATAGGAACTAGAAGTGAACTGACCACCCACTGAAAAACAAAACAAAAACCACAAAACAATAGTTGGGACGCCTGGGGGGCTCAGTCTGTTAAGCATCGCATCTGCCTTTGGCTCAGATCATGATCCCGGAGTCCTGGGATCGAGTCCCACATCAGGCTCCGTGCTCAGTGGGGAGCCTGCTTCTCCCTCTGCCTATGTTCCCCTGCTTGTGCTCGCTCCCTCCTCTCTCTCTGACAAAGAAATGAACAAAATCTTTAAAAAACAGTAGCAAAAGCAGAACATCAGTTCAATCATTTTATTGGGTAACTTAATGACAAGGGCAGGCATGTATATCTTTATAGATCTTTCCATGCCTTCTATATTAAAATTGATGCTATTTTCTCTGTGTGTGTTTTGTGTTGTCCTCTCTCTGTCCTTGCTAACCTTTATGATGTCCTTTGGGCATGGAGGGATGAGCCTAGAACAAAACTAGCGGCTAACTCCTCTGTGCTACACACTTTTTAGGCTTTGCCATTGAATCCCGCGGCATCTGTGGGAGGTGAGCTTTTTCTCATCTCTGTTTCACCGTGGAGAAAATCTCTGAGCCTCTTTCTGGAGATACTGAGTGAGATCCCTAGTTCACACAGCCATGTTGTTAGCCGGGCGCGGCGGACGCCAAAACCCCTTCTTTCTTCTCTTGCCGGGAGCAGTATTATCGGGGCCCTCGCCATGTAGGGGTATGTCTGGCATCTGTCCTTTCATTCAGTCATACCTTGTCACTTGACTGTTTGGGCCGCAGGAAACTGAAGACGCACTTGCAGCACCTCCGGTGGAAAGGAGCACAGGGCGTGAGCCAGGAGCACAGAGAGAAGTCATGCGCCCGCTGTCAGAGCGAGCTGGGGTTTCTGCTGAACCGGGGGGCCGTGTGCAAGGGCTGCAGCCACCGCGTGTGCTCGGAGTGCCGAGTGTTCCTGAGGAAGACCAGCGCCTGGAAGTGCACTGTGTGCTTTGAGGACAGGTGAGATGGCCGGGGCACTCACGTCCCCCCGTGGGCTCTGGCCATGTGGACAGTCCCAGACCTGCTGGTGACAAAGGCGCTGTCGCCCCTTAGGGTTGATTGGTGTTCACAGAGGGCTTCATAGGAAGTGACCTTTCTAGACTTGGAAGTTACAGTAATTTAAAAATGAATTGTATTATGTAAAAAGGTTTTTTTTCTTTTAATTTACAAACATTTGTTTATAATGGCTAAGGATGGGCTAACCCAGGAGTGAAGATTCATTTGGATTTCATAACTAGGTGCCTCAATTTTCTTAGAGCTTAATTTATCACTTTCAGAGAAAGTCAAGTGAATTTCATTTTATTTTATTTTAAGATTTTATTTATTTATTTGACAGAGTGAGAGATCGCAAGTAGGCAGAGAGGCAGGCAGAGAGAGGAGGAAGCAGGGTCCCTGCTGAGCAGAGAGCCCAATGTGGGACTTGATCCCAGGACCCTGAGATCATGACCTGAGCCAAAGGCAGAGGCTTAACCCACTGAGCCACCCAGGTGGCCCAGTCAAGTGAATTTTAACATAGGGAATATTAGAGTGAGCCTGTGTAGCATTACTTATTTATTTTTAAGATTTTATTTATTTATTTGTTTGTTTATAGAGCAGAGGGAGGGGCGAGGGAGAGGGAGAGAGAGAATCTCAAAGAGACTCCGCACTGAGCATGAAGCCTCACGTGGGGCTTGATCCTAGGACCTCAAGACCAGACCCTAGCTGAAATCAGGAGTCAGATGCTTACCTTACTGAGCCACTCAGGCACCCTATGTTATTATTTTTTAAAATATTTTATTGAGGTAAAATTGACATGTGACACTACATTGATTTCAGATGTATAACATAATGACTTGGTATTTGTATACATGGTGAAGCGATCACCACAATAGATCATGTTACCATCGTCTTTATCTGTACTTCAGTTCTAAATGATAACCTTGCTGGGTAGAGTATTCTTGGTTGGAAGCTTTCTTCCTTTTAGCACTTTGGATTGGATTTATCATCCCACTCCCTTCTGGCTGCAAAGTTCTGATGAAAAATCTGCCAATAATCTTATGGGCGTTCCTTGTATGTCACAAGTTGTTTTTCTCTTGTTGCTTTCCAGAGTCTCTTTTAAATTTTAACTTTTGACATTTAATTAGGATATGCTTGATGTGATCTCTTTGGGGTCATCTTATTTGGAATTCTCTGGGCTTCCTCGACCAGGATGTCTGTTTCTCTCCCCCGGTTAGGGAACTTTTCAGTCATTATTTCTTCAAATAATTTTCCACTCCTTTCTCTCTCACTTCTCCTTCTGGCCCCTATAATGTGAATTTTCTTTCCACTTGATGTTGTTCCCATAGGTCTGTTAGGCTGTCTTCTTTTATCTTTCTTACTTTCTTCCTCCTTTCTCTGTTTGGGTTAGCTCCGCTGCCCTGCCTTTCAGACTGCTGATCTGTTCGTCTGCTTCATCTGGTCTGCTAAGGACCCCTCCATGTGTGCTTCAGCTCTGTGGCTAATGTGTGGAACTTGTTGTTTTCCATCTCTTTGATGAAGTTCTCACGGTGTTCATCTGGTCTTCTCCTGAGTCTGGGCAGCATCTTTATGACTATTACTTCAAATTCTTTATCAGGCATATTACTTCTATCTCTGAAATTAAGGTATTTTTCTGAGATTTTTACCTTGTTCTTTCATTTGCAACATTCTTCTCTGTGTCTTCATTTTCCCTGCCTCTCTGTGTTTATTTTTTGGTGTTTATTTATTTATTTTTTTTAGATTTTATTTATTTATTGGTCAGGGAGAGAGAGAGAGAGAGAAAGAGCACAAGCAGGGGGAGCAGCAGGCAGAGGGAGAGCAGGCTCCCCACTGAACAAGGAGCCCAATGCAGGATTCGATCCCATGACCCTGGGATCATGACCTGAGCTGAAGGCAGATGCTTAACCTATTCAGACACCCAGGTGTCCCACTCTGTTTCTATATGTTTCTAAACTACAACCTCTCCCCAGTCTTGGCCTTGCATGGGTGATGGACCTTGTCCTTCAACCTTGCCCTAGCTCTTGGTTATCTTTCCAAACTCTGTGATTGTCCAAGCAGGCTGCCTGATTTATTCTTGCTAGGGCTCCATTGGTGTGCTAAGACCTGTTGGTGTCCCAAAGGGAAGAACTTGTTAGAACCTAGTTTCAGGCTGATTGGAAGCCAGACCCCTAGGCAGCAGCTTTCAAAGTATGCAAATAGATACAGCCCTGTGGGGCCAGTCATAAAGTCTGCGGGCCTCCAGACCAGGAGATCTGAAGGACACCATGGGTGGAGGTGGCAAAACTTAGGGTTCCAGCTGAGTGTAAAAGCTCCTTCCTCGGAGGTACCAGAGAGCTGAAGCAAGGCCAGGACTGAGTGCAAGGATGTGGTCTCCCTGCCTGGGTTCCCTGAGATCACCTTCCTAGCCTTGGGTTGTGTGGCAAACAGGAAGTCTGCCCCTCAGGCAAAAGCTCTAGGCCAAGGAAATAGGCTTTTTTCACAGGGAGACTGGGAATGTGCTTCCGGCTACTGTCTGTGCTATGCCCTGAGGGTTGTAGACTGCTGGGAACTGTCTTTGCAATTGTTATGGTCCCCTGGAGCCCAGGAACACAAGCCCTCTGGGCACCAGGACCAGGTGATCTGGTGTGTGTCCTTTGTGTGGACTCCAGGCACCTGCTGGCTTTGTGATGCAGCTGGAGAGTGCAGGGGTGGAGCGAGGCCACCGTGGCCACCAGCATTACCAAGGCAGCGGAAGACGGCCTTAGCTGGACATGGCCTCTGGCTTCCGTGATGCTGCAGGAGAGCACCGTATCTGCGCATGTCTGCGTGTTTCCCTGCGTGTCCACACACACCTGCGCAGGCCGCTCAGGAGCAAGTCAGCGGGAGGGTGCCGGGTCTGTGTGCCGCCCACGCTAGCAGAGGATAGAGAGAGTGCAGAACAGGTGCTCATCTCTAGAGAGAGTCCGACCTGGCCCCTGGACCTTTGGCAGAGGCTGGAAGATGGGCAAATGAATCTCCTTCACTCACAGTCTAGATGCTTTTCAAACTTGCTTTTGTCCTGGGTCTCTATGTCTCTATGTGAGTGAGACCACATGCCCGTTGGACTTAAGTAAGCCCCACTGTTTTTTCTAAGTCAGACCTTTTGGGGGCACACCTCTCTAGTTCAGGTCCCAGGGGTTGGGGTCCCTGGCAGGGGACACAAACCCCTCACTCCTCTGGGAGAAACTCGGTCCTTGTGAGATCCCTCCCTGTGGTGTGTCTCTGTGATGGTGGTGAGGGGGCGTTCGGTGACAACGTGTCTCTGCATCTCCTACCCACCACCACAGTGTTGTCTTTTTATCCTATGTTGCGGGTGGCGGTTAGACTGGTTTTCAGTCCTTCTTCAGGGGGGGGTTGTTCCTTATGAAGCTACAGATCTGGCGTCTGCGGGAGGAGGTGTGTTTGAGGTGTCCCTACACCACTGCCTTCTCATGCAGCTTTCCGTAAGGCCTTTGGGAAGAGGGATAAGCTGACTTCTATTGGCTACTCAAAGAAATGAGTAGCTTTCTATTAGCGCCAGACTGAATCTTCACGTATTTCAATCTTTTGGTGTCATGAGGTTTTTTAAAAAAAGTTTTTTGACATGGAGTGGGCATTTGGAACTATGCATTTTGGAAATGAGAAACAGCGTCTTTGGCTGAGGCTCCCACTTTTCAAAGCAAGAATGGACTGGTCATTGATGACTTGAAAACACAATAGAGGTTGTCCCTGTTTGTTGGGGACTGTGCCCACAAGGACATTGCAGAACCTTGAGGAGGGGAGACATTCGTCTGGTGTGAATCTAGAATAACCAGAGACTTGGGGAATTTAAAAAGAGCTCCTAAGTGTTGTTGCAGATGGGAGAGTGCCCAGGACAAAGATCAGGAGAGGTACTCACATCGTGGGGGGCCGGTGGCTGGGGTTTCTGTCCCCCTCAGTCAAGAGAGCTGTGCTTATTGGGTCCCTGGCATTAATGATCTCAAATTTCCTGTCCCTTTGCAAGGCTTAATTTCAGTCCCTCATCCAGAGAAGAAGTGAAGTTGTTCAACCAGATTTCTTTGCTCCTAAATAGCACACCTTGTACTTGGACAGCAGCTCGCCAAGTCAGGCTGATTCGGTCAGCGCTAACTCTGCGCCCCTCACTCATTTCACGTCTCTTTGGTTTGCTGAGGCCAATGTCCTTCAGCCTTTGTTTTTTTCTTTGTCTTTCTTTCTTTTAGATATAAATTTTTAATTAAAAAAATTTTAATATATGTATATTTTGCTGGTACAGCTGCTCTGGAGAACAGTATGACAATTCATCAAGACGTTAAAAATAGAGCTTTTTCCTGTTTTTTAGTGCTCCCCGCTCAGCCCTTTAGGCTTTTCTTATCTTGAGAGGGAAGGGCAGGGAGTTGCAGGGAGCTGCCTGGGCTCTTGAGAAAGGAGGTAATAATTCCAAATAATGTCTAGAAAGTCTTAAGATTTCCTTCCCTCCTTTCAATAAACTGTATGTATTTGAAGTCTAATGGTGACCATTGCCTGGTAAGGGATTAAAGGCATTGGTGGTTTTTTGTCTTTGAATAGTTCACTGTAAGCTAAAAACCACACTGGGAAGACGGATGAGGCTGAGGCCGTCTCCTGGGAAGGCAGCCCATTTTGAAACCTGTACCCAAGAGGGTATTGTGACCTCGCTGTTGTAACTCTACCCTCTAAGTACACAAAGTGTGATTTCTAAAACCCCAGTTTCCTTATTGTGAAATAAGGATGCTTTTCAAAATACCAAAGATAATTGCATTATGGGGAATGAAGTGCCTCAGGAAATCATATGGGGAGAGAACGAAATAATTGATAACACGTATTCCACCCCCCTCTCCTTTCTTGGCAACCCTCTGTCCTCTCTCTGGTTTTGTCCACCCTGGACCCCCATCCTAGAGAGAAGGCTGGCAGGACTTTAGAATACTTGACAGTCATGACTGACAGGGGGTGGGGGTCCTAGGTGGGGGACGGACCCCAGAGGCTTTCCTCTCTCTGCAGCTGCCTCAGCTTGAGACTCGGTCCTTGGGAAGAAGTGGATCCGTTGTGGGACCAGGAGGGGGGAAGGAGGTTTTTTAAAATCAGGAAAGGGGAAGCTGTAGGATGGTGATTTAGAAAAACAAAACCAAATGACAGGTTGTGGCCATCAGAGAAAAAGGCCTGTGGGACGTGCTGGCCCTGGAGTTGTGTCGAGGTTCCGGGATGTCTTTGAGGTTTCTGCTTCAAGGCAGTTTTCCTCTTAGAGCTGCTAAGGGGACACCTGGGTGACTCAGTTGGTTAAGTGTCTGCCTTTGGCTCAGGTCGCTATCACAGGGTCCTGGGATCGAGTCCCGCATCAGGTTCCCGGCTTAGTGGGGAGCCGGCTTCTCCCTCTCCTCCCTGCTTGTGCTCTCACTCTTCCTGTCAAATAAATAAATAAAATCTTAAAAAAAAAAAAAAAAAAAAAGAGCTTCTAAATGTCCCTGGGAGCTCTGACAAGAGAGGGGTGAGTTGGCTCAAGGCGATTTTCAGAGCATCTATATTTGGAGTATTTCTGGATGAGGGTCAGGGCCAGGGAGGAAGACAGGCATCCTCAGGGAAAGAGGCCAGCATGGGGATACGGGTTTAGTGTTTTTTTTTAATACTGCATGTCCCTCCCTCCCTCCCTCTCTTTCTTTCTTTTAAAAGTTGTGTTCAGTTAGCCAACGTATCATAGTGTTCAGTGATTCATCAGTTGCATATGACACCCAGTGCTCATCACGTCATGTGCCCTCCTTAGTGTCCATCACCTGGTTACCCCATCCCTCCACCCCCCTCCCTTCTATAAACGTCAGTTTGTTTCTCGGAGTCCAGAGTCTCTCATGCTTTGTCTTCCTCCCTGATTTCTTCCTGTTCAGTTTTCCCTCCCTTTCCCTGTGGTCTTCCACTCCATTCCTTATGTTCCATGAATAAGTGAAACCGTATGATAAATGTCTTTCTCTGCTTGACTTACTTCACTCAACATAATGCCCTCCAGTTCCACCCATGTTGATGCAAATGGTGGGTAGTCCTCCTTTCTGATGGCTGAGTCATATTCCATTGTGTATATGGACCACATCTTCTTATTCATTCATCTGTTGAAAGATATCTTTGCTCTTTCCACAGTTTGGCTATTGTGGTCATTGCTGCTTTGAACGTTGTGGTATCAGTGTCCCTTCATTTTACTATGCCTGTATCTTTGGGGGTGAATACCCAGTGGTGTGATTATTGGGTCATAGGGTTGCTCTATTTTCAACTTCTTGGGGAATTTCCACACTGTTTCCCAGAGTGGCTACACCAGCTTGTATTTCCACCAACAATGTAACAGGGTTCCCCTCTCTCCACATCCTCACCAACACTTGTTGTTTCCTATCTTGTTAATTTTTGCCATTCTAACTGGTGTAAGATGGTATCTTATTGTGGTTTTGATTTGAATCTCCCTGATGGCTAGTGATGATGAACATTTTTTCATGTGTCTGTTAGCCACTCCTATGTCTTCTTTAGAGAAGTGTCTGTTCATGTCTTATGCCCATTTCTTGACTGGATCATTTGTTTTTTTTGGGTGTTGAGTTTGATAAGTTATTTATAGATCTTGGATGCCCGCCTTTTATATCTGAAATGTCACTTGTAAATATCTTCTTCCATTCCATTCCATTGCCTTTTAGTTTTGTTGACTCTTTCTCTTCTGTGCAAGAGTTTTTTTTTTTTTTTTTTTTTTTTTTTATCTTGCACGTTTCATTTAAACCTTGAAACAGGGCAATGAGGATTATTATCCTAATTTTACAGGTGAAACAAGAGGCTAAGAGACAGAAAGTAGTTAGCCTGAGGCCAGGAAGTCAGTTAGACTAGAGCTCTGGTCTCCTGAATCCCATCCCTTCTAGATCTCTGCCATCTCCTGCCTGCAGGGAGGAAAGCCACTCAGAAGACCTTGAATCTTGGGCCACGGAAAATGGGGTGTGAACCTAGATGCTTTGCCAAGAGGAAGCCGTGTCACAGTGCACCAGTGTTCTGTAGGGCGGGGCCGGGGTCCGGGGATGGTGACAGCCAGTGATCTGCAGGAACATATTAGCAGTGAACTGGGCATGAAGTGATAAGGCAGAAGGCAAAACGAAATTGAGAACAAAAGAGAAGCAGCAGAAAGACCTCAGGAAGCAAAGACACATTGAGAAGGACTTGGAAGAACAAAGTTGGTGAAAGTTGCTCTAGTCATGAGGGGCCATGTGTTGTCCTCAGCAAGGAGCCATCAAAAGAGGTGATTTGAAAAAAAAAAAAAAAAAAAAAAAAAAAAAAAAAAAAGAGGTGATTTGGGAGAAGGAAAGAAGAGGAAGAGATGCGTCCTTGCTTCTTGGTTCAGTGGTCCTCCCCCCCCCCCCTTGTACTGACAATTCCCACGGATGACATGGGATGAGGTAACAACCATGTTGAAATGTCAGGGAGACTAAGCTTCATATTTGCTTGTTTGCTTGGTTTTGAAAGATAAGATTGAACTGGATGACTTCGGTTCACATTGATTTTTTTTTCCCTTCAAAATCATTGACTGTGCAGTAGCATCCAACTTCATGTGTCTAGAAAGGACCTGCTCATCCTCCTGGAAGCAGATGGCTGAGGAATTATAGGTGCTCAAGACATTTGTCTTTCAAACTGTGATCTTTTCCTCTTGCTTTGTAACTGGCCGTGACCATAAGCAATCGTTCATTCTTCAGTCTCAGATATTCGTTGGGATGTCCTTTCTCTCTGTTGCATCAGGAATGTTTGCTATTTATAAATAAGTAAATCAGACATTTTAGAGCGAGGGTTTCAAATGGTGGGAGGTTGTATGGTTGATCCCAGGATACTTTCTTGGGCTGCTTACATGTCTCTGATCTACTCTGCCGGAAGCTCATGGAGAGAAAATTAAGAGTGCCCAGTTACACATGGATATACAATCCTTGGCATTCATTATCACATACTTAGTTCTCTGGTTGGGGTTTGAATTATTGCTGCAGAGTAGGAAGGGTTAAAATGAGATTTTTGGAATTTATTAAAGGGGATATTTTGGTTGTTGCTCAAACACACTTTAGGTTAGGATTTAGATGTAAAGATATCATTACAGAATGATGTACTCTCTCTTTTGCATTGTGTGAAATAATTTTTATTGACAATCACGTGACATGTCAAGATAAGTTTTACAGCAGTTGCGTTTCCTGCTTAGAGTAAGACATCCCAGAGTTTGGAAAATATAATCTTTGAAATTTCATACTGATGCTCCCAGCATTTCCCTAATGCCATGTTTTGTTTGATAAAATACTGAATCCTCACTTCATACCCATCAAGTCAAATGTATGGGAATGGTATAATTTACAGTCTTTATTGTAAATGCTTCTGCTCTTCAAGTGAGTAAAAAGTATAACTCTATGAAATATTGAAAAGGAACTGAATGCTGGGTGTGGTATAGGGGGTCAGCGAGGAAGGATGTTAGCTTGGTGCCGAGGTTAAAGTGACATGTCTTTGCTGTCTCTCTTCTATTTCAAAACCTGATTTTTTTTCTAATCTGATTTTTAACATTGCTGATAGAAATTATGGTCGTGAGTTTCACAAGAAAAAGTATACACAAGTTGAATATATTGAGTAAATATGTAACATAGTCATACGTGTGCACATTTTCAAGAGATTAGCCACTGAAACCAACTTTACAAGGGAAAAGCCTCTTGTTCTTTAAGGTAAGGTTTTGTTTTCTTTGTTCTGACTTGGAGATGGCATCTGTTTTAGTCCTCACCTTCTAGCTTGGCTGTTTCATAAGGTACATGTACAACGTTTTCTGTAGGAATATGGTAGATGACAACTGTATGTAGGATCATGACCTTCTTTTTTTTTTTTTTTTTTTTTTACAGACAGAGATCACAAGTAGGCAGAGAGGCAGGCAGAGAGAGAGAGAGAGAGAGGAGGAAGCAGGCTCCCTGCCTAGCAGAGAGCCTGATGCAGGACTTGATCCCAGGACCTTGGAATCGTGACCTGAGCCGAAGGCAGAGGCTTAACCCACTGAGCCACCCAGGCGCCCCCATGACATTCTTTTTAATCCTTGGGTCCAAATGGGAGTAATGACCATTTAGTATTCTTGGAAGCCCTTGTGCTACTAAAACAGTAAAAAAGTAGAAGTGTCTAGGACAGTTTTGGGAAAAGTTTATTTTTGAGAAGTTTATTTTGTACGTACTAGAGGGAATGCTTTCACAATAATTTGAGTATCATTCCTTTTTTTGAAGCTGAAATTTATTCTGCCATCAGTACATGATTTGTCACACAGGCCTTGCTTCTAAAACCTTTCTTTGAGGTTAGTAAGCCTTCCGCATCATTAACGCTCTTGTTCAGACTTGACATTGTCACCACACTCAGCCCAGCAGAAATTTTTCGCCCTGAGGGGAAGGCCAGCACGAGAAGTCTGCTTTCCTGGGCTGGCGCTTTGCACAGTAGAGAGGTGCTGCCTTAGTTAACACTCTGAGCTAGAAATAAGGGTCCTGGCAGATGGAGGGATCCCGGACAGGCCTGTAGTTCCTTTGAAGTCATGTTTTCATAGGAATGTCCACAATGCCATGCCCATGTCCATAGAGAGACAAAAGTGCATCCCAACGCCAGAGAGAAATCGTGTGGCTTGAGTGGTTTTTGATGATTCATCTCCTGCCCTGTTCCATTAGTGCAGATAGTTAAGAACAGACAGTTTTGTTCAAAGAAAGTTGCCCATGGATTTCTAGCTAATGTGAAAGCTGACCTCAGCATGTTATACTCCTCTGAAATGCCTTCTGTCTTTGGGATGCTTTGGTGATGATGGGATTCGATTTTGTGATATCTTTCTAAGACTCAACCTTACACTTGATGACTCTTTTAAGAAATTAACAAAGGTGCTTCTTTAAAAGGAAAGAAACACATCTGCCTAATTCTATTATGCACTTTGCTACCCATACAGACAGTGCTTTTGTAACTACAGAAATGAAGTCATCAGATATGAAATCAGCTATTCCTTTCCTTCCCTTTTCGAAACTGTAAAAATCTACTAACAAGGCAGTGAAACTGTTACCTTGAACAGAATCCTCCAAGCACAGGTTTTGCCATCTCTGAAATGGTCACTTTGTGTTTAAGGCTCCACAATCTAGAGGTGGTAGGTTCACGTTGCCTAATGCTTAGGAAAGGAAGAAGGAACATCCTACGCACCATATAATCTGACATGTTAAGCCCATCTGGGTTAATTTTCAGTTTGATTTGGGAAATGTATTTAAAGTTTGAATCTTCTCATAAATGTCGATAGACCCTAGGGCAGCTGGCTGGCTCAGCCCGGAAGACATGTGATTTTCCTTCTCAGGGTCGTGAGCTCAAGCCCCATGTTGGTCCTGGAGCCTACTTAAAATTAAAAAATAAATAAGTTTTAAAATGTCGACAGATCCTAAGAACTAATATACTATACTAGTATATTAGTATATATATATATATTTTTTATTAATACATATAATATAGAATTATGATGTACCACTTGCCTGGCAGCCTGTGTAAACAGTTTCCCAGCTGGGAACCAATCCGGGTAAGTGGGCTGGGGCTGCTGGCGGGCCTGTGTGGACATAGCAGGCCAGCTGCCGCCCTGTCAGGAGGCGGGGGGCTCTGCCTGGCCTCGGGCACCCCCGGGAACCATTCTGCCTGGGTGGGAAGAAAGGTCATTTCTTTCTCATCAACCTCTGAGAGGCAGCAGCCGGGATGGGGGTGGCCCCAGGGGGGCTGGGTGCTCGCTGCCGGCGAAGCGCTGTTCACTTGTGATCCTGCTTTGGGCCCCTTTCAAGGGCAGCTCCTCCTCTCCCGCAGCCAGCGGCCTGGTTTTCCTCTCTGAGTCTGTGTAGTCAGGGAAGCGAGGCTTGGCCGGGAGGCCACAGTGATGTGAGGAAACGTGTGGGCCCCAGGGGGTGAGTGGCCTGGAGCCATGGGCCCCTTCAGTGACGCGGGGAGCCTGGCGGGCCCTGCTTCCTCCCTGGCCTTTTGCCACCTGAAATAACAAAATGAAGATATTAAGGTTTTGTTTTGTTTTTTTTTTTAAGATTTGTTTATTTATTTTAGAGAGAGAGGGAGCGAGCTCAAGTGGGAGGGGCAGAGGGAGAGGGAGAGAGAATCTCCAGCAGACGCCGAGATGAGACGCTGAGCGTGGAGCCCGACTCAGGGCTGGGTCCCAGGACCCCGAGGTCATGACCTGAACCCAAACCAAGAGTTGGATGTTTCGATGACCGTTGCCGTCAACGCGCCTCTGCATAGTGGTTTATGACAAAACCTTGTAGCTTTCGAACACTCACACAATAAACCAGTGTTCACCGCAGCCTTATTCACAACAGTCACAGGACAACCCTTTGTCTGTTAACTGATGAGTGCGTAAACAGAATGTGATACATACGTGCGTGCAACGTCACTCAGCCACGACAAATAATGAGATTTAATACCTGCGCAAACAGGGATGAACTTCACAAACACTATGTTAAGTGAAGTAAGGCAGAAGGAAAAATGTATGATTCTACTCACATGATGCACCCAGGGTAGAGTCAGAAATTCATAGAGACAGAAATGTTTACAAATGTTACTCATTTCATCGTCTTTAAATATTTATATTGTTATACAAATTACTCCTTTTATGTCCTAGAACATCTCCCTCAGTGATTACTCGTGTCACCTGCATAGTTTTACGATTATAGTTTACAATTATTAAACCGACTCTAAGGTTTAACACATCTGAGCGCTCATTGCCCATCTTTTGAGGCCGTGATTTCCCAATTTGCAAGTTCTTTATTGTGATTCATTTTTCAATTAACTGAAGTGCCTCTTGAAGGACTTTTTTGCCCCCAGAAGAGCATGTGGGTGGCATAAGATCTGAGTCATTGCAAATTTAAGGTTTTCCTCCATAACCTTTGCTCATGAGTAAAACCTTAGGTCCCAACCTTTTCATCTCAAAGTTCAGGAAACGTGTTCTCATTGTCCTTTGGAATTTAATATGACAGAGACATCTGAAGCTATTTTTATTTTTATTTCTTTTAGTGATCATCTGGTTTTTATGTGTTACAAACACTGGCTTTTCTTCCCCCGTAGACTTGTAATTAAAAATGGTTTCTCATCCATGTCTGGTTGTGAGCTCTTCTATGTTGGATTTAAGGAATAAAGTCCCTTTGAGCCCTCATCCTCTCGATTTCCTTGTCTTAAAAAATCTTTCTCTCCCTCTCTGTATGTGTATATATATATACACACATACATACACATACATATATGTGTGTGTATATATATGTACATATATATACATATATACACATATGTATATATGTATGTATATATATGTATGTGTATATGTGTATATATATGTATGTATATATATATTTAGGGGTGCCTGGGTGGTGCACTTGTTTAAACATCTGGCTTCTCTAAAGGCTCGGGTCATGACCTCAGGGTCATGGGATCTGGCTCCACATGGGTCTCCATGCTGAGCATGGAGTCTGCTTGAGACTTTCTCTCTCCCTCAGCCTCTCTCCCCTGTGCCCTCTCTCTCTCTCAAATAGCAAATCTTAAAAAATTTTTACAAACTTTAATTGTGATAAAATAGATATAACATAAAATTTACTATCTTCGCTCTTTTTCACCCTACAGTTTAGAGGCAAGTCTGTCCACATCTTCAGGCAGCCCTCACCACCGTCCATCTCTGGAACTTTTCCATCTTGCAAAACTGAAACTTTATACCAGTTAAACAACTATTTCTTCCTTCCGCTGGGAACCAGCATTGTATTTCAGAATTCGCAGATTCTAGCTGCCCAGATCAGGAGAATCATGCAGTCTTTGTCTTTTTACGATCGGCTCATTTCACTGAGCAGAATGTTGTAGGTTACCGCAAGTTCCCTCACTTTTTAAGGCTGTGTATTCAAGGTGCTTATTCTGTCACGTGTCTGTGTCACATTTTGTTTGTCTGTTGGTTCCTTGATGGACACTTGGATGAATTCTAGCCTTTGGCTATTGTGAATGGTGCTGTTGTGAACATGGTTGTGCAGAAGAGACCGTTCTTTTGGAGATAGACCCAGAAGTGGAATTGTTGGCTCGTGTGATACTTCGATGTTTAATTTTTTCATCCTGTTTCCCATAGTAGCACACCATTTAATGATCCCACCGGCGGCGCACACAGCAACCATTTCCCTTACGTTCTCGTCAACACTTGGTCTTTTCAGGTTGTTTTGTTTTGCTTTGTTTTTGCTAGTAGCCCCCCTAATGGGTGGGAGGTGAAGGTCTGCTTGGTTTTTGACTCGGTAACATTTTCGTCAGTCAGCTGTGAGGCCCCTGACCGTGTTTTATACCCCTTGCCCTAGCTTCTTAGAGGGTAACTTTTAATGCGTAGGTTACCTTTGTTCTCTGTCTCCAACATCTGACGTCTTTTACTTTTCTGTTCATGTTCCAGAAAAGCGCGTCTGCTGGGTCAGCTCACTCATTCAGCTTTCCGGCCTCTCCATTCTGCTACTGCTTCCTGGCAGACTGTTCTCTCTCCCTCTCTCTCTCTCTCTTTTTTTTTTTTTTTTGCCAGATTTGTCTTTATTCTAGTCTGATTTCTGTTCATGTCAGCCTGGTTTCTCCTTCTGTCTTTCTGTCTCCTTCTCTTAGACATGGGTCTCAGGTGGCTTTTGAGGACGAAGTACTCTCTAAAACGTTCCCCATTTCCCCGAGTGCTACGTGTCCTGAGACACCTTCGGCGTTTTGTCAGACGCTCTCAGTTGTCTCTTTGGGCTGAGGAATTGCCAACAAGCACAGACTCCTGTTTCTCACCCTTCCTGTGGTCCCTACGGCAGTGGGTTGGGGGGGCTCTTCTTAGATCTCTAGGAACAGGGCAATGTGCGGTCTCTAACCCGATTCTTTGTCGAGGCCTCAAGTGCAGCAATTTTTCTCACTTTTGTCAATATGATGTAATAAACCAAGAGTCACAAACACATGACCAACAGCCTGCCGACAGGTCATGTGTCTTTGGCCTGGAGTCTAATATTTATCATTTCAATGCCTTAAAACGGACTGCGGGGTCTCCAACTCACCACAGTCCTCACCCCTCCCTATCGTCTGCACACAGCCTGCTTCCCTCTTTTATAGTCTCTACCCGGTGCCTGAGTCCGTGACCCCCACTCCACGTGCTTAGAAGGGCCCACACACGTTAGATCTCAGTGCACAGCCCAGCAGGATTCCAGCCTCTCCCTACAGTTCTCAGGGGCTCCCCACAAGGCTTTTTATTCATTTACCAACCCACATGGATTCTCTGGCCCCTGCCATGTGCCCCAGTCAGGCTTGGTGCTGTGAATTCACACAGGGGGCACCTGTCTTCTCTCTGAGGTCAGCTGAGGGAGAGCTACAACCATTTTGCAAGAAGGGGTGGCAGCAGCTTGATGCGATCTTTTCTTTATCTTCATCTTGATTCTCTGAGTCCTCCCCTAGTTACCAAGGATTTAATCACTACGGTCAATCTTTTTTTTCCTGTAAAAACGTTGAAAGCAGATCAACTGAGCTGGCAGGAAAAAACATCACTGTTCTGCTTTGTAACTAAAAACCGTCTTAGATGTGAGATTATTTGAAGTAAAAATACACTGAGAAAATCCCACCATAGGCTCGCCTCAGACTCCTCCAGCTGGGAATTACCCAACAGGTGGACAGGCTAGCACAAAGCCGTTAGGTGGGTCTCAGTTTTATAATATTCAGCTTCTTCATTTGGACTTTTGTCAACTTGTTCGTTTGATGGGCCCTCAGGGACCTCCTGAGGCTTCCTGGCCGTCAGGACATCGGCTGGAGAGCAGATCTACCCCGGGGAGAGGCATCTCCGGAGGCATTTCCAGAATCCCATCTCTGCAGACCAGTTTTCCACCTCTTGTCCCTTGAAATGGTGGAAAATACATTAAGCAACTCTAGGGACATGATGTTGACTTTTTGAAGAGCATAAGGCGTGGTTATGGTTAGCTGTTAGGTGGCATGTGTTACTGTTAACTGTCCGTCCGCAGATGCAAGTAATTTCGATGCAAAGTAAAACTGCATTCCAGCAGGCTGTTTGACTCACTGCTTGCTCTGAGAGTAACAGGTCAAAGGCTCTTTCTGCTCCGGTCATCCGTTCATTGTATCATTCAACATTTGTATGCTGGGGTTTGCGAAGTGCTTTTCAACAGTTACTTCTTGTTTGCTGCTGAAAGGACAGCATGAGCAGAGTTCAAGGCTATGAGAATGGATGCCAGGACCTCCGGGAGTGTAGTTAGAGCTGGCTCTGTGCCGCGGGCTTGGCATTTATGGGAGCGATCTTAGCACAGAGTCAAAGGAAGGTCAGATGCTCTCCTGATTCCGGAGCTTCTGCTGTCTCCACAAACCCTAGGCTTTTGCTTTCCAAGATGTATTTGTCAATTGATTGAAAATGTTTTTTAAAGGTTTTTAAAATTTACTCATTTGGGAGGCAAGCAAAGGGAGTAGGAAGGGCAAAGGGAGAATGAGCAGCAGACTCCCTGCTGAGCGGAGAGCAGGACTGTGGGCTCAATCTCAGGACCCTGAGGTCATGACCAGAGCTGAGGGCAAACACTTAACCGACTGAGCCATCCAGGTGCCCCTGATTGAACAAGTTTTAAAGAAGCAAGTCTCGATTCTGAAGAATGTAAAAGCATTAGCCTATTGCTGAGCTCAGAAAATGTTTCAAGAAACTTTCATAGCCAGATTCTGATTAATCACCTGGGGAGAAATAACAATATGTTTCCTCTGGTTACTGTGAGTCAAGCTACCCTACGTTGGCCCTAACGAGGACAGAGACGAGCAGGTGCGGCCACTGCAAAGTCTGCTCGCCTTTGTCGATAAGAGCAACAGATGGTACCCCTTTTTGTATCTCGGGGTTGGTGTGGACAGGGAGCCTTTGGGAAGGATATTAGGGAACCATTGCTTAGGAATGGCTGATTCAGCAAGGATTGGGAGGTCCAGCTCAAATCTATTCTCAAAGGAAACAGAGCCTCCAATGCAAAAAACATGCATTTTGACATATGGTCTAGGACAGTGGTGTTTTTATCCTTCTATTCTTTACTCAGAGATGGGCTGGAGACACACAAAGTCTGTGTCCAGAGCTCTGCTGCCAGAAAAGCTCCTGCTTGAGCTTCACAAATCGTCAACTGGGATATGCAGTTACAGGACCCAGCGCCAGCAGACGGATATTTTAATTCACTGCAGAGGTTCTGAAATCAGGGCTGGAGGAGGACAGTGGTTTACTCAGGTGTCTGCACCCTCCCCTTTCCTCCACTGAGCTTTCCTTTCGTGATTGTGGATCCGTGCATGGTGTCTGGCTTGGCTCGGCTAGTCTTGGCTGACTGTCGGGGGTTGTGGTTTGATTCACTGCTGAATTCTCAGCTCTGACCTCCTTCCCGTCTGAAGCCGGCACCATCCCTGTCCTGCCCTGGACATGGATGCTTTTGGTCCCAAGGGTTACAGGCTGTGCAGCATGCCAAGCTAGACTGGCTGAAACGGTCACCACCACCAGGAAGGAAAGTCCAGGAAGTCGAGTTCATTTAGTAGTTGGAGGTCTCTTGTTTCCACATTTGATTTTGCTCCTCTACTCTCTTCGTCTGATGGTTAGACTTCGTCCTGCTGGTAAGGATGGAAGAGTTGCCCACGGGCATAAACGGTTGGCAGGTGCGGTCCTTCGAAGAGCTTGACTTCCCGGCTGCCCCATTCATCTCTCCAGACTTTGCCTGGTGCCTGATGCTCTCCTTGCCTGCGGAGGGAACTTCCGAGGAGCTGAGTGTCGTGTTTCGTGTCAGTTTATTAGATTAGATGTTTGTATTTACAGTGCCGACTTTTTCCTGTTTTTTCTCCCCACCCTAGGGACATATCACAGTTGAACATTCTATATATTTTGGCTCTGAATGGCAGTGACTGATGATCAAAATTCTGTTATCACAATTTATAAAAGCCCTGTGTATTTTTCCCTTGTTCTAGTCACTAAGCATTGGGAATCATGATTTACTTAGTAATTGGAGAACATGACAGTTGCTCACGAGATAAAGTAGAGGAAGCTGGTTGATGTCTTCCAACAATTATTAGAACCCCGTAGAGGAAGAGGGTATTTTAAAAACATGTGGCTGGACATGTATTTGTGAAGTGACTACATTTGTAACAGTTCTAAGCATTGGTTAAGAAAAATCCATCTGCGTTCATATGTAGCCTAAAAGATCCTAATGGAGAATTTATTTCAGTATCTTATAGATGAGAATTCATAAGTTGACATTCTAATTTTTCTTCAACTTTCATAATCCAGGAATTGGCAAGTTTTGTGGCACATTATTTTAAGGGTGTGAAAAACTTGTAGTATTTGTGTATTTGCGGGGCTGAAGAGGAACCCCAGCAGCTGCCAGCAGAGCAATGGCCAACAAAAGGCCGTTTCGTAGATGGTCCACTCGGACCCACGTCCAGGATCTCCACCCCGTGCATGGATCCCACATTCCACACGTCAGGTCTGTCCAGGAAACTTCACGGCTACTCTGTCAGCTTTTGGGAAACATCGTGGTTAACACAAACTAACCTTAACCTATTTTAGGGATGAACTCCCACCTGGCCAAATGGACAGCTTTGGATTTTTTTGTTAATTATCCTTCATGCCGTTTTTGACCATTGTAAACATGATAAATTGATCATTTGGATGGTAATTGTGTTTCCCTGTGTATATTTATTAGGAAAACATGAAGTACTTAATATAAATTGGTCACACCCATATGTTCATATGTATATATTGCATCTGTATGTTACAAAGAGGATAAAAGAGACCGAAGCAGAGACCCCCAGCTTTGCTGCTAACAGATCACTTAATCTCTATCAGAGATCTGTAAAGTAGGGGTTGGGGCCAGAAATTTGAACTCTGAGGACCCTTGCAAGACTAATTTTATGCAATACTATCTACCTACCTCTTATGAGCCAAACACAGCACCATCCGCATCTCTGTCTGAGGCTTCCTTTCTGCTTGTTTTTCAGAAATGTGAAAATAAAAACTGGAGAATGGTTCTTTGAGGAGCGAGCCAAGAAATTTCCAACTGAAAGTAAGTGCTCTTAAGTTTTTTCCTCAAGTAAAATGATATACTTCTTGTTTTAAAATAGTTATGTTAAGACTGTTGAATATAAAAAACTTGATAGGCTGGGATGCCTGGGTGGCTCAGTGGGTTGAGTGTCCGACTCTTGATTTCAGCTCATGTCTTGATCGCAGGGTCATGAGTTCAAGCCCTGTGTCGGGCTCCACGCTGGGTCTGGAGCCCACTTACCACAAACAAACCAACATTTTATAGGTCATTTGGCCCACGCCACTCAGCATCTTTCCCTGTGGTGCTTCCCTCTGTACCCCAGCTCACCTGCGGAAATCTGCCTGCTGCCCCGGGGGTCTCCCCGGCTTCCTGCTTGTGGGGTGGGCTCTCCCTCCTCCGACACTCTGCTTTGCCCATCCCTTCCATAACTGGGGAAAGTGCCTTGTGCTGTGTTATTTGCATCCTTCTCTTTCCCTCCGGAAGCAGAAACTGTGCTTTTCAAATCTTGTTAGCCCCTCATGGCCCCGAGCACAAAACCTTGTTCGTGATACTTGAGCAACATGATGGACTCGCTGAAGCCCCGGGGAGTGAATGGTATTAGAATTTGGCAGAGGTTAGTGATTAGGAAGGGAGCGTATGTCGTGATTCTCTGCGTGCAAGTGTGCATGTGGTCTGGGCACCTGAAATATCTTATAAGGAATTTGCAAAGCTGATGTAACCGTGTCATTGGTTGCTGGGGCCAGAAACCATGGGCAGAACTAATTTGGCTTTGGTAACATGTAAGTGGCACAGATCGGAGAACGACTTATCAGATAAAAGCACATGCATGTGTCATCAGAATCAAGCGGAGCCCGCGTGCTCTGTGATCCGCGTTCATCCACAGGGGTAACACCCCTCCTCTGGGATGCGGGTCCGCGGGGACTAGACACAAGGAGCCTAGACTGACCTAGAGGCAACGGGCTGGCCTGAAATCCTTCTTTCTCCTAGAAAAAGTGACTGTTTGAGATAAAGAAAGAAGTTGTTTAGCCACAACCCAAAATGTGTTGGCAAGGAAAGGAAGCCTTGTGTGGGAGCCTGACACTCAGCTTTTATAAAAGACACGGTTCGCTGAGGTTGACGCTCCGTTGGCATTACCTTCTCTCCTGGATTCTATTCCAGACCCTTCTTACTCAAGCAAAGATGATGCTTCTGCAGAGTTTCTTACAAATCTGGAAGGAAGGACAATGCTAACCGGTGTGCTCGAGCCAAAGGGTGGGCAAGTGGGTGTGGTCTTACCCCGGACGGACGGCGCTCCTCGGCGTGTTTCCTGACAACCCTCTCTCCTGTCCCAAGCCAGCTTCCAGACACTATTTCCTGAATACTACCCACCCATGAGAGTCTACTACCCCCGGTATATTTCTGTATCTGTATTGGGACTAAAATTTGTCACATCCACTAAACACTCTTCTCCTCGCCCCACTTAGGGCATAATCTAGACAAGCACGGCAGGATGAGGTCTGAGTTGTATTGCTTTGTTTTGTGCCTTTAAAACACTTTAAAATACTTTTCTGTTGTGGGCGCCCGGCTGGCTCAGTCCGTAGACAATTGGCTCTTGACCTCAGGGTTGTGAGTTCAAGCCCAACCTTGGAAAGCAGACTGTACTTAAAATTTTAAAAATACCTTTTTTGTTGCGGGGTTGGGGTCAGGTAATAGATTCTCTCTCTCTTTTTTTTCCCACTCAGTTCCTATTTCATAAATGGTAAGAGGGTGGAGAGTGAAGTTTCTGTAATTTCTCAATAACAACTCCGTGAAGACCTCTCCTGGAAACTGTTGAGGTTGTTACTGCCTGAGGGAAATGAACTTGCAAGCGGGAACAGAGGTGTGCGCGCCCGCACCTTCTCATCATCTCTCTGGTGCTCCTCCGCTGAGTAGAAGTGAGAGGACCCGAGGAATAGGACAGGAATGAACCTGAACTCCTGGGTTTCGCTTCTTTGTCCAGTGACTTTCCACCGGAATGAAAAGGTCAAGAAAAAAAAAAAAAAAAAAAAAAGTAGACAGTGAAGTCAGCCTGAGAACAAATCACCCTTTTCTCTCATTGTTACTCCCAAGGTATAAAAGAAAGAAATAACAAGGAAAAAACAAACAAACAAACAAAAAACCAAATTCCTTCCTCCTCTACAACTGCTTCCTCACATACTGAGGGTCTCATGTTCTTACTGTCCAATTTAGGGTGAATTGGGCTCAAAAGGCACAGAGAGACCGAGGAAAGTGCCGAGCTGGGGGAGCACAGGTGTGAGTTGAACTCGGGTGGGGGGAGGTTGCAGGCGAGGAGCTGGAAGGGCAGTCGGGCTGAGATGACGCCCCCCTGGGCAGGTGGGCGCCCCCTGACTTACACCTGTGCCCGCAGGAACCCAGCGGACTCTGGTCCACCTGCTGTATCGGCTGAGGACCAGTGGGGAAAATAGGAGCCACGTGGGGATTTGAGCAAAGAGGATTTAATTTAGGGAATCGGTGAAACAGGTCTTACTGGAGGAAGAGAGGCCAAAAGGGAGGCGCTTGGGACCCCCGAGGTGGGAACTGCCGGAAGCAGACCCTTCCCAGACTGCGCGCAGGAACCTCCTGCCTTCTGGCCTCTCTGGCGCCCTCTGGTGGGCCCTGCGGGGAGCCCGCCGCACGCCCGGCTCGCCGGGGCGCGGGAGACCGAGGCGGCCTGTCGGCCGGGTGTGCTGTCCTGGTTCTTTCCAGCCTTCCACATCCTCATCGGAAGCTGGAGAAACGATTCGGTGGCACGAGGCACCGATGAGTACGAGACGGCTCAAGCCCATGCCCCGTTCTATTGCTGGATTCACAAATTCCTCCAAACGTTAAAACGATATCATTTTATATGTTTTCTGTCTTCAGCTGGAGGCTTGTCCGGGGCTGGAGGATCTGCTGCCCCCTGGCGGGAGGTGGGGGGTTCACACACCGACCCGGATGCGCCTGTTGCTGGCGGCAGCAGGCGGGGTCCTCCCCGCCCCGGCTCTCTGCAGGGCTGCCTGAGTGTGCTTACCGGGCGCTGGCTGGCTTCCCTCGGGCCCCCAGGGCCCTGAGAGACAAAGGCAGAGCCTGGTCTTTTTTTATATTAAATTTTTTTATTATGATAAAATATGCACAACATAAAATTTGCATTTTAACCATTCTTAACCTTATAGTTCAATGGCATTAAATGCGTTCACATTGTGTACCATGCCCCCCCCCCCATTCATCCTCAAGACTTCCTCTCCCACAATATCCTCCGCCTTCAGCTACCCAGAACTCCTGGGAACTTCTCTCTTAGGCTCCTGCTTCACAAAGCACACCCTGTCATTTCTGCTCTGTCCCGAGGTGACACAGGTCCGCTTTATTAGAGCAGGAGGGATGGCACAGGGTGGGTCAGGAGGCCAGCGGCCCCGGAGGAGCCATCAGCAAGCTGGCCACCCCAGCCTGTATTCCCTACCCTAATCCCCACAGCTGAGCCTCAGACCTGACTCCCTCCTGTGATCCATTCGGTCAGCAAGTCCCCACACTTCTGCCTCCCCAGTGTCCTGAATCTTCACCCCGCTCTTCTTTCCCACTTCTAACGCCGGAGCTCTAGCGGGTCCCCACGAGTTCACCTGCTTCCCCCATATTCCATCCTCCACTTTGCAAAGAGGATACTTTCTTTTCTCTTTTAATAAAAGGTGTTCCTTTTCTGATTGTAGAAGTCATGCATGCTTTTGGCAGAATATCTGGGCAATTCAGAACGGTATACCGAAGGCAATAAAAATCCCTCCACTCAACAAACTGTTGTAGATCACACACACACACACACACACACACACACACACACACACACTCTTCCAGTCTTCTTTCGAGGTAATTCTGTGCATGTGTGGGCACATACAGACTTACATTTCTTTTTATAAAGACTTTATTTTTAAGTAATCTCTACACCCAAAACATGGGACTCAGACTCACAACCATAAGATCAAAGGTTGTATGGTCCACCCACTGAGCCAGCCAGGCGCTCAGACTTACAGACTTCTTTAAAACAGATTTATGATCAGACTATATATGAGTTTTAATTTTGCTTTTAAAATTCGATATAGCACAAACATTTTCTTAGGCTATTAAGAGTGGTCCCAACATATATTGACTGCTACATAAAATACATCAGGTGGTTATACTCAACCTGTTCCCTCCTCCTTTTTTTTTTTTTTTCAAGATTTTTATTTATTTGAAAGAGAGAGACACAGCGAGAGAGGCAACACAAGCAGGGGGGAGTGGGAGAGGGAGATGGAGAAGCAGGCTTCCCGCCAACCTGATACGGGGCTCGATCCCAGGACCCTGCAATCATGACCTAAGCCAAAGGCAGACACTTAAGGACAGAGCCACCCAGGCGCCCCCAACCTGTTCCCTCTTGTCAGGGAGTGTATCACTGTATTCAAACTTTCGTATCACAGATAACTCTGTGATGAACATCCTGTTCAGGTATCGTGGCATCTCTGCTAATTTCCTTTGGAGAGATTCTAAGAAGAATGGCTGGTCAAAGCTGTGAGCACCTGAAAGGCTTTGATGTGTTTGCAAAATTACCCTGGGGAAGTGTTGCTCATTTGAACCACCAGGGCCAGGTGCGTGGTTGGTCCTACCACACTCTGGCCACCTCGAACTCCTATCCCTTGAAACGGGACTGCAAATTACATTTGTTCTGAATGTAAAAAACAAAAACAAACAAACAAAAAAACCTCATTAAAAATTTTTAAAATTTTCACATTAAAAAAGTGAAAAAAGGGCTGCCTGGGTGGCTCAGTGGGTTAAGCCTCTGCCTTCGGCTCAGGTCATGGTCTCAGGGTCCTGGGATTGAGTCCCGCATCAGGCTCTCTGCTGGGCAGGGAGCCTGCTTCTTCCCCCCCCCCCCCCTCTCTCTCTCCCTCTCTGCCTACTTGTGATCTCTCTCTGTCAGATGAATAAAATCTTAAAAAAAAAAAAGTGAAAAAAAGTTGAGAAGTGAAGAAAAGCATAACAAATAATGTTAAAAAGACAATGACTTCACCCTGAAAACTTCTGTTAACGTTTTCATGTCTATCATACATCATACCTGTTCTTTGGTGAATCAGTGTATCTATGTTTGTAAGTGTAGATTGTGTATGTGTGTGTATACAAATATACACATATACACACATAGCTACACACACATTTTTAAAAGTATTGAGATAAAACCATTAAGAAATTGATGTTTTTAGGTAAAAATGATTGAGTGAAGACAATTTTCTCTGAGTCAAGCTAAGAGATTTACATAATTGGGATCAAATTGTATATACAGTTTTATACTATTTCTTCATATAATAATTTACAAGAACATTTTTGCATATCCCTATCCCCCATCAACTACATACTTTCTGATGACCACCTCTCATTCCAACACTGGAATATGACTTCACTTACTGAACCAAATCACTATTGTGGTACAATGCGAGAACTTCTGGTTTTGCTCTTACATTTTGGGGAATTTATGATATTATTAAAATAATAAATACAAGTACAATGCACATCTTTGTAGATAAGTCTTTGGTACATCTCTGAATATTTCTAGAAAGAGAAGGATAAGATGAGAGGTTAGGAACATTGCTCCTGGGAAGGGGCAATTCTCCTTACCAGTGGGAATTGTTCATAAAAACAATCCAAACTATATCAGTTTGCTAAATCCCATTGGTTGTCTGAAATGGTTTCCCATCATTTTCATTTGAATTCATCTAACTCCTAGCAGGGTTGACTATCTCCCACCTGTTGGAACTTCTGCAGAATTTCTTTATATGATAAGGCTCTTCGCTCTATTCTGTCCTGTTAGCTGCACCTGTGTCGTTATTATTATTATTATTATTATTTTGTATACAGTCAATTTTATCTTTTCCTGTAGAATTCTTTGAGGGTTGGAGCTCTGAGGGAACGAGTGAGTGAGTGAATGAGTGGATGACATGAGTAAGGACGGAGCTGCTTGGAAACACAAGGTGCTGTTCTCTCTAGACCCCTTTTCCTTTTTATCCAGAAACCTAGAGCTAAATTTAATGTTCAGTTGAAGGAATTCCAAGAATCATTATGCCCTCTGTCACCCCATTTCCTTTTTATATACCTATTTTAATGGTTCTGTTGGATGTGTGCCATTTAAGGTAAATTCTCCCCAAATTTCCTTCAAAGTAGACAAAGTATTAAGGAATAATCCAATGAAGATATTAATTGGAGCAGTTTGTTGTGCTACTTTTCCAATACTTAAAAAGTTTAAAAGCAAGAAAAGATGAATTCCAATTTTTATTTTGCAGGTAAAGGGTACAAAAAACATTTTATAGATGTTGGTTTTCTTAAGTTTTTTCCCCCCTGATTATAGACTGCCTTTAGTTCCCCTCTAAGATTTTATAATTTGATATTTATTGTTGTTGTCTTAAAATAACTTGTTGTCTTAAGATAATTCCATGTAAGCCGTAGTTGCGGCTTATCTGGGGTGAGTCGGAATGATTAAAGCATGCAGACCTCCGTGGGGTCTGCAGTGTTCTGCAGGCAGTGAGCTACCCAGCCATCCGGTACGGTCACCTCCTGCCCCTCCCCCCTTGGGCACTTGGCCATCTCTGCGCCTAGAGTTTTTACTGTGGCTTCTGGGAACCCTGCTCCAGGATCAGCTGCAAAAGCTGTTTCAAATTTAAAGTTCCCAATTCCATGGGACCAGGTGTGGCTCAAGAGTGTGTATTTAACAAGTCCCCAGATAATTTTTTATGCATTTTAAGTTTGAGAGCTACTGGTAAAGTAGCAAATATAATGAGCAATTTTGATGACACTTTTCTAGATCACTAATAACTTAGAGAACTGAAACTGAAAACCCATCTTACATTTTTTTGGCATCTGCTAAGCTTATAAAGATAGCGCCCTCTTCTGGCTACTTGCTGTGAATGCGTCTTTTACCTTTTTTTTTTTTTTTTTTTTTTAATAACCATGACATTTTATTGCTTGATATTTGAGTGTAAGAGCAGAAAGAGAACAATACTAATACTCTTAATACTAGTATTTTTTCAAGTTTCAGAATAGTTAAATGTTATATATAAACAATCTTCTGTGACTTTCATTCCATTGTTAGTTATTGGGAAACACAATAATTTAGGGAGGCTGGGGTGCCTGGGTGGCTCAAAGAGTTAAGCCTCTGCCTTCAGCTCAGGTCATGATCCCAGAGTCATGGGATCAAGCCCCGTGCTAAGCAGAGAGCCTGCGCCTCCCTGTGTGGGGGTTGGAGCACTTGGGCTCACAAAGGTGTGAGGAAATAGGGGTGACCCTACCACAAAGCCCTGCCTTGATTGCCTCTGCTTGCTGGCTCAGTAGAGACCTTCCTCCCATGCAATTCAGCAGGTGGATTTTGCAAGGATGATCGAGGAAAGCTTTCTGGAGATTACAGATCAAGCGCCTAGTTCATGTACTTACATTCACGAGACAGTGTCTTTATGAAATCATGTTTATTTCCCAGATACATAATTTGGTATATGCTCTTGCCTTATTTTAAAGAAAATGTGACATCTTATCTCTCGATATTTCCTCCTCACTACTGTCCTTCAGAGGGAGGACAAAATGAAGACAAACCCACAGGAAGGGGTGGGAGCCCTAGAGCGGGTTTCCCAGCTGATTGAATTCCTCGTTGTGTCCCGGACAGATTTTCAGACCGGTCCATTTGAATAAGTTAGAACAGAGACTGTCAAGTCGATTTTATGACTCCTGCTGAAGGAAGCCCTTGACCTTCAAACTGTTGGTTCCTACCCACTGTTTCTAGGTAGTGGTCCTTGGAGGCAGGTTTTTGAGTTTAGCCGTCTTTGACTTCATGATGCCTTTGGCTTTGTTCACAGTCGGACTCAAAAATGGAATTGCTTAGATTGTCAAGGGCAGTTGGATTGTCCTACATCAAAATGAAAAGCTTGTGCATCAAAGGACACTGTCAACAGTAAAAAGATGACCCATGGAAGGGAAGAAAATATTTGCAAATTACATATCTGATAAGGGATTAATATCCAAATTCTTGAGGATAGAAGATTCCTAAACCCCTACATTCAATTTTTAGAGAAAATCCAAGGACGCAGGAAGGCAGTCTATATTCTGTTAGCCCCTAGGTCCTCAACAAACCTGGGCCAGTCATTCTAACCGTCAGCCTAAGTGCATCTTTGTGTTAGAGTTACCGTCCAGCTCCTGGTGATTATTGTCAACATGAAAGTCATCCAGAATTTCTACTGATAGAATATAGGGCTTAATTAAGGAGAAAAAATTATTTTTCTGTCTTGTGACTAGGCAGAAGAGTAGTGTCTCATGGCAGAAGGACACTGGCTGAGAGAGATTTTCTGCCAACAGGATTATAAATCTACTATTATTAATTTTTGCTCTCCTGGAGGGCATTAGTTGCTGATTCACGGTTCTGTGTTCTATCTTCTTTTATCCTGGTGCAGTACCTTGGCCCCAGTGCTATTTAAGCTCAAAGCTTCTCTAAGGACTAAAATATATTTAAGAATGGCTCTGGAATCCAGCTTTAAAACCATTTATGACAGGACATCATGATTATACGCTGAGGGATTTCTAGGTCAAATTTGTTGAGACATTTTCCATTTTGCATATGTGAGCCAAAAAACTGGTCTAAAACTTTATCGTTCTAGAGATGTTTTCCTGTCCTATGAAAGAAAAAAGTCCTAAAACACACTGTAATTCTCCAACAACCCCCCCCCCCCCCGCAATTCCTGGTTTTGTGTGTGTGTTTGTTTGTTTTCAACTCCTGGTTTTATTTGCCTTTTCTAGAATTTCGAGGGTACTCCAGCTCCAGTGTGGGCCAACTATCAGGATGGTCACATACAGTGGAGTGGGTTGAGCACTGTACTAGGGAGTCACCTCTAAGAGAGTACGGTTTGCATCATAGACATCTGAGCATTGATGATTTTTCTGGAAGAATCCGCAAAAGATGTTGTTCTAACAACATCTGTATATTACAAACAACTTGTACAACCAACTCCTAGTGGTAAACAAAAGTATCTTGAGGAAGGGGCACATTTGCCTCATTCGCAGGGAGCTCCGTGTGGGGTCGCCCCACCTGTGTTTTGCTTCGGGTCACACCTGGGATTCCAGAGTGTGGTTTCCTTCGGGGGATCCTGCTCCCCAACCAGGGGCGCCAGCGGAGAGGTAGCTGTGGGCCAGGCCCCCCTCCTGTTCGATGGTCTGCTCACTCCCCATCAGGACCCCACAGGACTCGACGGTTGTGTGGGACTTCCCTAACCAAGGGTTGCTGTGGGGCCTTGCGCTCTGGCAGGGGAGGTTAACAGTGGTCTCAGAAGACAAATAAGCTGCATAGATCCCAGAGTTCCGGACATGAGGCTGCTTGTCCATCGGACAACATGGTTCACCGGCCTGATCATGTTGCCTTAGGTGTCGCATGGGGGTTCCACGGAGGCTGCTCGGGGCCTGTGTCACCCAGGTGGGAAGAGTTGGGGGAGCAGGGCCCGGCCACCGCTGCCGGGCCGGGGCTGCAGGGCGCTGGGGGGCTGCGAGCGGCCGGCGAGGCCCCGGAGGCTGCTGAGATGGGCGGCCGGCCCGTGGGGCGCTTGGGAACACCGGCGACAAGAGGCTTCCTCCCCGCTCTCTTTCGACTGAGAAGTGGTGCGTAGACAGCGACTTGTCGCAGACACGCTGTGCTGTGCCGCGGCCCGTCGGGTGTTGGCCCTGGAAACCACAGCTGCGCTCGGTGGCGGGAACGGACCCGTGCGGGACCGTGAGCGGAGCTTGTGTCTTGCTTATCTCCATGAAGGGCTCCTGTGTGTTCGCCCCAGTGAAGGTGGGTGAATGGGTGAGTCACATGGAGGCCAGGTCGTGAGACAGCAGCGACCTTGGTTTTTTTTTAAAGATTTATTTATTTATTTTAGAGAGAGCCTGCCAATGAGCATGAGAAGTGGGGGAGGGATGGGGGGGGTAGAGAATCCCAAGCAGACGCTCTGCTGAGCACACAGCCCTGTGTGGGGTTCGATCTCACGACCCCGAGATCACGGCCCGTGCCAAAATCAGAGTCAGCCACTTAACCGACTGTGCCACCGCGTGCCCTGATGACCTGTTCATACCTGTTGAGTCGCTCAGCTCGAATGAGGAGGTCACGCTTATTGTTAAAATATTTCTGGTTGCTGTTGTCATATTTATAACTGCCCCCCCCCCCCGCCCCGTGAGACAAAGCCTCTGCTGGTGCTGGTGACACTGAGACGAAGAAGACGGGACCTGTGTCCTCAGAGTCCTCCCCGTGTGGTCAAGACTCTCCAAATAAGGTCACAGTCACAGGGCTAAAGAGTAGGACTTCGGGGCACCCAGCAGGCTCAGTCCATTGTGTCTGATTCTTGATTGCAACTCAGGTCATGATCTCAGGGCGGTAGGATCGAGCCCCGGCTCAAACTCTGCTCAGCAGGGAGTCTGCTCGAAGATTCTCTCCCTCTGCCCGTCCCCCTCTTTAAAATAAATAAATAAATAAAACAAATAAATAAATCTTTAAAAAAAAGATGAGGACTTTAACCTGTCTTTCCCGGGGGTACAACTCCACCCAGGGCAGCCTTGAATGTCGGTCGAGGACATTCTTTCTGTGTTGGTCATATATGCGTGGACGGTGGGCTGCAGCCCGAGGTCGGCATCCCCTCTGCTCGGGCCAGGGCGTGGCCGGGGGCAGGCTAGGAGAGAAGGGGGAGCCCGAGGGGCATGGAGGGCTGCTGGCACCCTCACTGTCTGGCCCCTCTCTCCCTCACCCTCAGCCCCAAGGCTGGATGCCCCAGCCCAGGCACCCAGGCTTGGTTCCTCGCAGGGGAGACACACGGGACGAGTAGGAAGAGTGTCTAAAATGAAGCCTCTCCAAGTTTTGGGGGAGCTGGCCGTTGGTTCATAAGTGGTTGCTTCCCCCCTTGCTTTTTATTATGGACATTTCCCCACGTGAGCGAGGTAGAGAGAAGGGTAGAGCCTGCGTGCCGGTCACCGCTCCACTCTGTGCGTCCGGTTTCGGAGGCAAGTCATGGTGCAAAAGCCAGCTTTGTCTTTGGACCCTGGGGCTTTGGGCCTATTGCAAAATGTCCCCAAGCCTTGGTTTTCATTGATACAATAGAGATGACACCTAGAGACAACCCGAGAAGCAAAGGCGAGTGGAGAGCTGGGACCAGCATCGTGCAGTCGACTGCTGACGAATGGCGGCTGGGCCTTCTGGAACGTGCGATGGAAGCCTAGGCTCCTGGTCCGGGCCACAGCGGCCAGAGCAGCACAGTAGGGCCGCTGCTTCCTGACACCTGGGAGGACCCCAGGGAGAGCTCCTCTGACCAGCATTTCCTTCCCCTGGTTACATGCGTGTTCATTTAGTTTTTTTCAGAGAGAGAGAGAGCAAGCGAGTGAGCATGTGTGCAAGAGGGAGCAGGGGGAGGAGGGGGAGGAGGGGCAGAGGGAGAGAATCTCAAGCCGACTCTGAGCGCGGAGCCCAGTGTGGAGCTCAGTCCCACGCCCCCGAGATCCTGAGAAGCGGAAATCAAGAGTCAGACACCCGCGGGCTTAGCCACCCAGGCACCCCTGTTACTTGCATTTTTCCGTTACCAGAAAGTCAATAGTGCTTTTTAAGGAAGCCTCTGAGAAGAAACAGCGGAGGGACTAGAGGAGGTAACAGGGATATAATATAAACAGGGAAATAAACAGGGGAGCTGGACCCGGCCACAGGGCAGGGCTTCCCCAACTTCAGAGAACAGACCTCGATTCCGTGCAGCGGCGCTGGGCCTGGGTTTCTGCATTGCCCGCAGGCTCCCGGCTGCCCATGCTTGGAGTAGAAAGCACATGGCGGTGCAGTAGGACCCGAAGGCCAGACCTGTTCTGTGTTCATTTTTGTACGTCCTGCGAATTAAGAATGAGTTTTATATTTTGGAATTATCCAAAGAATAGTTGTAACCCATAAAAAAAAATAATTAAAAATTTCAAATTTCAATGTCCACGAAGTTTAATTGGGGCACAGACATACCCCTCTTTATTTTTTAAAATTTTATTTATTTTTAAATTTTATTTAAATTCAGTTAATTAACATATAACCTGTTATTAGTTTCAGAGGTAGAGCTGACCGATTCATCAGCGGTGTGTAACACCCAGTGCTCATTCCATCACGTGCCCTCCTCAATGCCCAACCCCCAGTTACCGCATTCCCCGCACCTCCCCTCCGTCGTTCCGATATTGTGTATGGCTGTTGTCACAGGCACAGAGGACAGAGACTAGGTAGAGCCTAGTATTCTCACTCTGCAGAGAGGGTTTGCGGAGCCCACAGCGCAGCCGGCCAGACCCGACGCGGCCAGCAGGGGGCAGCAGAGAGCCGTCTGCGCCCGGCCTTCCCTGGGACCTCCCGCGGGGTACTGGGAAATGGGGTGTAGAGGACTAAGCCAAAGTTGAGAATGGAGATAGGGGCCTGAGGTAGAAACGCCCCGGCAGTGGGCTCTAGGAGATGAGGTGCGGGTAAGCGGGAGTGAGTAGACAGTGTCTGTGCAGGAAGAGACAGTGGGCAGGCTGGGTGGTCCCAGGCAGGTGTGGAGGCCCAGGGACGCTGCGTGGGGCTTGGACTCTGGGCCATGGCGGTGAGGAGTCACTGAAGGGCTTTAGGCCGTAGAAGGATAGCATGGATGGGAGAGGGCGCTGTGCCAGGTGGCTGTGCCTTGGGGACACTGTCACCACAGTCCAGGGACAGGATGGCGAGCGTCTGCAGCAGGCAGGCTGTGGGAAGGGGGAGCCAGCACCCATGGTGAGCGCACCAGCCGGCTCCCAGGGGCTCAGAGCTTGCTGTCCCTTGGGTTCTGCGTTTTCACTCAGGACACCCTGGATAGTGTTGCTAATTTTTTTTTCTCTGCCTTGTTTTTCTCTGCTTTCATGACAACTGACCAGGAGGTGCTCAGGTTCAGTTCTCTTCCGTGTGACCTCGCTGCTTTCTGTCCAGGCACTGGTGCGGGGGTGGGCTCCCCCCCATCCCCTGTTGCAGGCTGATTCTGCGGGTGCAGCTCTCAGCCCTCGGGGCTGCCTTTCTGATCTGCCTTAGACACGCTTTTCTTAATGGTGCGGAGGGCTCACGAACTCCTTTGAGAACCTGGTGAACTCCATCACCGACACCCCACAGTGCACACAGACAGGTGGTTTCAGAGTTTGACTTGAGCGTTCGGGGCCCCCCCACTCCCTGAGGCTGGCTCCAGTGAGGAACCGCTCCCCTGGGGGGTCAGCCTGCCTCCTGGCTTTAGGGTTTGGGCCTTGGTATCAGAGACGCTTGCCTTCCCCTCCCAAAGTCCTCCCAGACCTGCTTCTTGTCTGATGGAGAGGAAATGAATGTGGATGTAAGTCTTTCTCTGGAATGGATTAAGACCTTCCCCACACCACACAGGAGCTAGACAGCGTGGCGGCCTTGCATGGGGCAGCGGAGCCCGGGGTGGCAGCCCAACCTCTTCCTATGCACCAGGCCAGGAAACATCATGTCCACAGAACGATGGATGTGGAGAGTTCTATTTTGGGGCCTTAATACATCATAAAATCCCCTTGCCTTGAAACAAAAGGAGTACTATATCAGAAGAGTCTTATTGAGGAAATCATTGGCCTCTGTAACTACAAATAAGTAGATTACATTTTTTAACGGATTAACTTAATCCCCATAACAAGGAATGTTTAAAGGAATATAGTCATGCTATTATTAAATGTTTCCAAAGGACCAGTGGAAGCTTGGGAGCTTGGACTGCTTTTCAAATTTTCCAGATTTAGAAAATCTAACCCTATGTCAACTCTTATTAAAAGCGATCATTCCCTGCGATTATGTGTATGTTCGTGTTTATGAATGCATTTTGAACAACTTTTGTGGGATGTAGTTTATAGACCATAAACATCATCTGTTTTTTAACATGTATTTTTAACATATAATATAATCTAATTATTTTTAGCAAATTTACAGGGTTGTGCCACCATTACCACAGCTGGATTTTAGAGCCTTTCTAGCACCCCAAGATGGTCTTCTCCTTTTTCACTGTAAGAAGTGGTATTAGAAAAATAATAATTTTAATTGATTACTTCCTGTGTGTGCATCACCAAGGTTGTCTTCTCACTAATGAATGACCTTTGCTGGTATCTCTCCCAGGCAAACACGCGACAGCCGGAGCAAAGCTCTTACAATCTTATCAGGAGCTGAGGTGAGTGCGGGGAGAGGGCGAGGTCGGACCGTCCTGGTCCCTCCTGGCCTGGGCAACAAAAGAGGCTGGAAGAACTGGAGATCTCCTGACTTTCAGGCGTGGCTGCTCGGGAATGTGACTTTTTTTTTTTTTAAATGATAAAGTGCCTCGAAAAGATTGAAACAGAGGTAGTTCCACATTCTTATGAAGAGCCTTCTTGGGAGCTCGCAGAGCATTTTCTCACTAAAGGTTTTATTTCCTAAATTCTGAAATGTGGTAAGAAAATGAAATATTATTTTTGAGGGCGAAGTTCTAAACCAAGCATTTGCTTTTATGAATCATTCGCATCTCCAGCATCACGCGCAGTGCCTACCGCCTCACAGGCTCCGTGGAATAAAATTGGCAGCAATGAGGTGTGGTCTGTGAGATGCTAACTTCTTCTTCATATTCTTTTTTTTTTTTTTTTAAGATTTTATTTATTTATTTGATAGAGAGAGGGAGAAAATATTTGAGGGTGGGGAGAGAGAGAGAGAAGCAGGCTCCCTGCCCAGCAAGGAGCGGGATGCGGGACTTGATCCTAGGACCCTGGGATCATGCCTGAAGCTGAAGGCAGGTGCTTAATGGACTGAGGCACCCAGGCGCCCCTCCCCCATCAGCTTCTGATTCCCTTCCTACGTGATTTTGGCATTCATGGCGTTTTGGGCACTTCTGCTGACACGGGTTCAGCTGTCCCGCAGGGGACATGCACGTGCGCTGGGCTCCGGAGCCGCCCGGCTACTTTCGACCACACGTGTGGAGCGTGAAGCCGGGGCAGCTCATCGGCCACGTCCTGATACCAGGAAAGGATGACCCGCCCGGAGGAGCAGATCCACGCAGGGCTGCCCGATCCTCTTCTAAAATGTGAGGAAGTGAAAGCAAAAAAAGAAAGATCAAAGAACTTCCACTACAGGATGATGGCGAGTCCCGTGTATTTGTCGGACTAATAGTTGGATCATTCGTGACCCGTTTCTTATTCCTGTGTTTTCCCTTGGCAGCAAGATTTCTGTGGTTCCTCCGACCCCACCTCCTCTGAGTGAAAGCCAGTGCAGTAGCAGCTCTCAGAGGGTAACGTGTCCGTTCTGTGCGCCTCCCTGGGGACGGGGAAGCGGGAGGGGTGGAGGGTGAAGGGGGTCTGAGAGGTTGGACCAAGGTCACGGGAGCAAAGGGATCCACCTGTGGGTGGAGTAGGCCATGGAGGCCGGATGTGCTGGGCCTGCCCAGGGCCTGTGCTCCCACCATGCTCTGCGGGCATTAGCAGCGACTCCCCTTTCTGTCTGCTCCCCACGTCTTCACCTGCCCCCACATCCCCACCTGCACCCCACATCCCTGCCACTCTACTCGTCATTTTGTTGACCGTCTTCCCTACGTGTGCTCTGTGCTCTCGAGTGTGGGGACCTGAATAGGAGGCCGCGTGTCGGGGTCTCTAGGGAAGTAAAGAGGAATCAACACAGGTTGATTCACAGGTGTGTGATTCATGGGTGTGGGAGTGCCTGTGTGTGTGTGTGTGTGTGTGTGTTGAGTACTTATAGATGCTAACAGAAAATAGACCAGGACCCTTTCTGTCCACAGAAATTCGTGGTGTCATCTTTGGGAAGTTACCTGGGTTCCTGCTTGGGAGGCAGAAATAATTATACTCTGCAGACTTGCTTCCCATGGCTGGTGTGAGAAATTAATGAAATGATGTCTGTGCTGGTACTTGGAAACTGTAAAGTACCATGAAAACGCATGGTCTTGATTATTTTTGTTATTCTTCTTCTTCTGTGAATTGAAGAGAGTAACTACATCTGTACATAGGAGGGCATGTTCATATGTTCGTGAGAGAAAGAGTCTATTTATTCTTTTCCCAGTTTCAAACTGAGACCCTGGAATGACCTTCAAAATTCTGCTCCACTTTCTCCTTGAGATTCTAGATCTTCCAAAACTGCCCCAGCACAGATGTGCTCAAGACATAGTTCCTGGATGGATGGATGGATGGATGGATGGATGGACAGATGAGTTGATGGAGGAGTGTATGGCTGGAGGGTTGGATGGATGAATGGATGGACAGATGAGTTGATGGAGGAGTGTATGGCTGGAGGGATGGATGGATGGATGGATGGATGGATGACTGCAGGGGTGTATGGCTGGAGGGCTGGATGGGGCAGATGGAAGGAGGCAGGGGAAGGGGAGGGGGAGGGATGGAGGGATAGGACTTGAAGGGGAAAGTGACCTCCTTTCTGTCACTTTTGCTTCCTTTTGCTTCTCTCTCCCGCTTCGCGGGGTGGACTCACTCCTTGGCTCCAGCCTGGTGCTCTGAGCCTGGTACCACCACTGGCCACTGTGTTATGTGCTGTGTTGGCCTCCTCTCTGCCTGGAGCTGGGGTGGGGTCATACAAGAGCTGGTTAAGGAAGCAGGAGTCCACCTGAGTACGGTCCGAGCCAGCGGAATGTCGGGCGTTATTCCCAGGAGGTAGTTGCCACCGTGTCAACACCCCTGCTGATGCCCTTTCCCGAAAGGCGGGTGTCAAACCTCAGAGGAAGGGGGTCCCTGACTCCGGAGAGGCTCGTGCCCTCCCCTCCGCAGACATGCACGCACACACACCTGCACGCACCCGTGCGCTCACACCTGCCGGCGTTGGGGGTTGGCAGCCTGGAGGCGGCTGGGCAGACACGAGTTCTCAGCTGTAACTCTCATTCTCTCTCCTCTGTCTCTGTTTTAGTTACAGGAACTTGGTCAGTTTAAAGGATTTAATAAATCCGTGGAAAATTTGTTTCTGTCTGTTACCACCCACATGAAAAGTAAGTGGACGCCCCTGCATGTGTTCTCCCCACCGTCGGCCGAGGGGACCTCTCTGTCTCCAGCTCCTGGGGAGATCCAACACCCCAGCCCTTCACCCCGCCACCCGCAGAGGCGGCCTCTGGTTTCCTGGGGGAAGAGGAGACACCCTTCAGCCCACTGGTCTGACTCAGTTTACCCCCACTGCTGCCCCGACCTGCCAGAGATCAGCACGTGGCGGGAAGCAGCTGGCGTGGACCAGTATGGGCAGCCGCCCCAGCCTCTCCCAGGGCCCCACAAGGACAGTGGGGTGGGACGTCTCTGGGGAATGAGATCTGGGAGCTTTCCCGCCAGGCACGGCCCGGTGTCGGCCCTTTGCACAGAGCTGCTTGTCCATTCTTCTTTCCGTCTTGGTCAGTTTATCTCCCTCAATGGGCAACAATCATGTGATTCACAGATGTGCGGAGCCCAGAACTCCCACTGCTTACAATCCTGCATCTTTCAGTGTCCCTCTGCTCAGATAGTCTCTTTCCTGTTGATCTTAAGCCGCAAACCGCATATAATAGCCCAGGCCCGTGAGGGTGTCCAGAGAGAGGGTCCCGTGGGGCAGCAGAGGGTTTCAGGGACCCAGTCCTTTTTACCACGCTTCTGTTGAGCTTCTGCCCACGCTGGTGGATGTGGATGGGCTCAGTGTTGTCCCTTGGCCTTGAGACAGTCTCATGACTTGATTTTAATTAGTTCTCCGTATTCCCCATGAGCCCTTCTGAGCTGCTTCGTGACAACTGAAACCAAAGCACCACTTTTCAGACAAGCAGAAAGGTGACCGTCCCCAGAGACGGTCTGTCCCCCTCGGCCTCAGGAGGACTGAGCAGCAGAATTGCATGCCGCCTGCTGGCTGATAGAGGTCGGAGGTTTGGAGTCACCCCTTAGTCGGCCTGGCTCTGGGACGACATCCGCACTCCGTGCGCACCAGCCTTGAAGGCCGGTCGGTGCACTCAGCCGTGGGCTCGGCTCCTGCTGCCGCTCTTCCTGTCCGTACTTCTCCGCGTCGCTTTCTAGAAGCACAGCTTCTGCCTGAATCCACTCGGCTTACGAGAACCCCCTCCCACCGCTGTACTCTGGAATCCTGCCTCAGCATTAGCTGGGACCTGGTGATCCCTCAGCCAGGCACCCAGAGAGGCAGGACACGTGTTCCATCTTGTCCCGGGTCGCTCTTGGCCTCCGACACCTGCTGGGACCCACAGGGGGACGTTTGGAGGCTTCTGCGCCCATAGCCTCACCTGAGCCACGTCCTCATGTTCGACACTTGCCTGCTGAGCACCTCGAGTGCTGGGACGATGCGTCCATGCAAACCAGCAGACCCGAGGGGACAGCTGGGGCTAATCCCTGGGGGGCGGGGGCTTCGTAGGAGCAGAGCAGCATCTCTTCTCTGCCGTGGGACACAGATTGAAGCCCTTAACCTGGGCCCCCTCCCTGCTTGTTCGGGCTCTAGTGCTTCATGAGATGGAGACCTCAGCCCCGGGGCAGGGGCGAATGGGTCCCTGGGAGGGATGGTCTGCCGAGCGCCTCTCCCACATGCTCTGGCTGATTGGGGAAAGAGCACGGACCACACACCCTGCACCCCGTCTCTGCCTCAGGGCGCGCAGCTGGGTGGGGGTGACTCCTCTTTCTTCTGGTCCTGAGCTGTGGGGCACCTGTCCCTCTCGATCCGTCGTGCAGCTCTTTCTTACAGAAGTGCTGCGGAGGACAGCCTCTTTCCGGTGTCCCCTGGGGTCCGTGGGGGGATGGCTGGAGGGGCTTCCTGGCCTGAAGGGTTTGGGGAGCGGCCCCAGAGCAACGAGGTAAAGTGTTGCCCCAGGAAGCCAGTCCAGCTGGAAGAACGGAGCTGTCCCGGCCCTTTTTATTACGGCTGCGTTTCTAAGAGATGTCAGCCCCTGGCTCCCTTGGAAGGGAGGAGGAAGAAGAACGATGATTTTCACTTCAGGGCCCTTCTGTGCTTCTTGCTGTTTCTTTTCCTTTTCACCACGTAATGCCGATGCCCAGCCTGGTCTTTAGAATCCCCTGGGAGGCACGCCACCTGCCTGGTCTGTGACCGTAGGTGGAGCAGATGAAGGCACCAGCTTTGGGGCAGGGGGAGGACACCGTCCTTAAGGGGGGGCTTCACCTTCAGGGGCTCCCCCCCTTTGTAGTGGGACTGGGGTCTGGTGGTGTGAGGAGCTCATGTTCACTGTCAGCTTTGAGGGCCCGGTGTGTGCTGGGACCCGCTAGCTTCCTGTGCAGAAGGATGCCCCACGGTCTCTGGATAGTAGACCCGAGGACAGTGTGGACAGCGCTGCTCTCAGACAGGAGAGCTCCCACACAGCCTGGGGGTCCTTGGGGTCAAGGGAGGGTCTCCTCTAGAGAAAAGAGATGCAGATGAGGCCCTAGCAGCATGTGCAGGAGACACCGGAGAAATAGTGTCTCGAGGAGCGGACCAGGAGACGGGGAGCTCTGGAGCTGGTCTGTCCCACACGCTAATGGCAGGTGGCTCCTGAGATGTGGCCTGCCCGGAAAAAGGGTAAAATACGCACTAGATCCCAGAAACTCAGTGCTAAAAATGTCATTAATTGGACAGCACAGGGAAAAAACAATTTTTTGAAAGAATCTTACATGGGGAAGGATGCTAACTAGTGGGGTGATCTTTTCATAATGTTCACCAGAAACTAGGAAGTATTCTGCATCCATTACCCAATTAAAGTTGCATCAGTTTTCATATTGATTATATAGTTTAACAATATTTGGGGAATATCCTGTTCCATGAAACGTAGTGTTAAGATCAATCTTACCTGTTTCTTTTTAAAATGTGGCCATCAGACAATTAGAAATGGCATACGTGAGCCACCTTGTTATCTATGGGAGAGAGTGGCTCTAAAGATAGTTTCAAGGTCATGTTTGAGAGAGTCAAGGACCCGGTGGAGAAGGGAAGACATTTTTGGAGGACAAAGTCCTCTCTGAGGTGGTTCGCTCGCTTGTGTGTGTGGATTCCTTCTGTCTCATGTACTCACCTTTATTCCCAACTGCTGTTACGCTGCAAGACAAAGTTGTATTTCCAGGGTTTGCTTATTAAGACTATTGTAGGGGTATCCTGAATTTGCTTCCACCTGTCTTCAAAGGGTCCCAAAAGGTAGTATTTAGGTATAAGTCTTTGTAAGGAACCTCTAGGCTGGTTTGTTAGGCTGCCTTTTTCATGCTCACGGTCTGTGGTCCAGGCTGCAGAGTCGGAAGACCTCCCCCTCGCTCCCGCCCTCTCACTCGCAGCCCGAGGGAGGCTCTCAGCCCACAGCAGCGAGTGGTCACACAGTCACCTTTTGGGAAGCCAGCTCCTCTGTGCTGTGCATGGCTCGGTGGGGCCTGTGTCTGGCACGCCGTGTCTGGCGATGCTTCCTGAGGCCCCAGAGCCGGGGGTTGGGTGTGACATCCTCCCCACGCTGTAAGCCTTGCCTCGGGGGACTTTGGGGGCTCCTCGGGGTGTGGTGCAGGGACTCCCAGCGGAGGGCCCCGAGTCTGTCGAAGCTGTGTGCTCCCACCTGTCCTCCCTTGTATTTGTTTTCTAGAGCTTTCCAAGTCCCAGAATGACATGACCTCTGACAAGCAACTCCTGGCCACGGGTCCCAGGCAGTGTGCTAGCCGGACGGAGAGGAGGAGCCTGTCTGACACTGCCATCAACGTCACCACCAGGGTAGTCCCCAAGGCCACCGGGCCACCACCAGAGCCACTTCTAGCACATTTTCTCTGTTGATTTAGTTTCCTCTTATTTTATGGCACCGCATTAAGCAGTCTAGGAAAAAACCCATAATCATAAACCACTCTGTATTGGGAAGGCCAGGCCAAATGATGGTCAGATTTCAGGGTCGATTTGGAAGATAGTTGAGAGCAGGGAAAAGCTTCAGGCTAATCCCAAGCCCCTGGGGCGGCTCCGAGTCCGCTGGAACTCTCTGCTGGCTTCGAGGCCACCCCAAAGGCAAGGGACCCACCTGTGAGGCTGAGATGGGCCAGGTAATTCCTGGGGTCGAAGATCCTCATGGAGGGTCAAGAGGCCTTCCCACTTCCAACAACCTCCAGTTACAGCCAGTCCGGGTCTCAGATAGAAACCCCTAGAAACAGAAACGCTGCATGACCGCAGGCAATCACGAGGGACGCGCTTTCCAGGTGTTTAAACGACAAGCGAGCATGCGGCTCATAAAGGCTTTTAAGGACATGATTACTCTGGCTTTCCACCAGGATTAACCAAGTCTGAAGCAGATGTGCTGGTGCAGGAGAGAAAGCGTCTTTAGAATCAGAACACCTGGGCTCTGGTCCAGCTGAGGGGACCCAGCCAGGGCAGGTGCCACCATCTGGCTGTTGACAGGGTCAGTAGGACCGCTCTGGTTGCCCGGACGGGGCAGGGCCCCTTCTCTGCAGCTGCGGGCTCTGCTCCGGACGTCCCCAGACAGCCTGCTTTAGGCAAGTGGACGAAACCAGCCCCACTCTCCTGCTGGAACCTCCACACGGCCTCAAGGTTACGATTCTGCCTCCATCCGTGACCCTTCACCCCGGGGCACGTCGCATGAACTCCCTGAGCCTCGACATGTTCTTGGCGAAATGAAGATGCTAATACTTGTTCATATTACTCGTTCTGTATCTGAATTGCCAGCTAAGCCTTCTAAACATGCTACCGAAATTGCGGGTCTTCCTTACTGTGTGCCAGACTCCACTCCAGGCTTTCCCTGGATCATCTCCTTTTATCCTCATGCTACCCCGTGAACCGCGTATTGTGTTTGGCCCCTGTTTCGCATTTAGGGAAACTGAGGCACAGAACAATGAAGTCACATGGTTGGGGTTACTTAACCAGAAGGTGGTGGGTGGTTTGGTTTGGAGGCCGAACTCTGGAGCAGCTGTTCTCGAGTTCAGTGTGCGTGTGAGTCACTGGGGAACGTTGTTGACAGGCGGAGGCTGAGTCAGTAGGTTTGGGGCAGGTGTGAGATGCAGAGTCCTCGATGAGTTTCCGAGGAGCTGTTGGGCGAGCAGGTGATGTCGCTGGTGCCCCTGGGACCTCCCTAGATTTCGGAGAAGGCATCTCGAGCCTGGGAGATGTACTTGGAAGGTCTTTGAAACTCTGAAGTGCAAATGAGTGTTCGTGCCCGGGGGCTCCTCAGGGTCAGCACAGACACCATCCCCCCCCCCATCCCTGAGTCAGCACATGGAAGAGAGGTTAGCTGGCGTTCAGGGGATACTATGTTCCGGGCTGACAGCAGTGTTTGTCACATACTAGTCACGTTTAATTCTTACAAAGGTACTAAGATAGTTACTGTTACTCTCATGATAAAGATCTAGAGCCTAAGCTGTGGCTGGAGGGTAGGCAGTCTAGCCTAAAGCATGCATACATGTGTCTATAACCAGTAAGATGTGGAGCCAAGAGCAGAGTCCTGGTTTGCATGCTCCTAAATTCTATGCTCATAACCTCGTTCTAAGTAAGGAGTAGGACAAAGGATGAAGCCCCTCTGATCCGAGCCCTCGCTAAGGTTACCCGGCACCGTCGTTGGCTGCTGGGTAATCGCAAGGTTGTCCGATGGGACCCGGGAGCTTGAGGGGAGAAGCGAGGAAGGCCAGGGACGGCCAAGGCCAGAGCGCGCCTTCCTGCAGACACTAGCTGTGCGTGCCGGGTTCGCAGCCTTTTCCTGCAGACACTCGCTGTGCGTGCCGGGTTCGCGGCCTTGCTCCGGGCAGGACCTGCGGTCTCCTATTTGCAAGCCTCCTCTCTCCTCACCTTACTCCAGGACATGACTGTTTCAGGGAGCAATTTAGCCGCATGTTTATAAAGTCCTTAGCAATCCTGGTCTTCTCTATAAATGCTAAATAATTACGGGGTTGAGATATAGAGTGCATCTTTAAATAGGACGTTTGTCAGACTGCAATTACACACGCCGTGGCTGGCGAGCTCAGGAAAGTCACACTCACGGCTTCACCGGAGCACTTGGGAGCATTTTGCCAACTGCAAGTGCACGACGTGGTGCCCTTTGGGAGGAGCGGACATCGGTGCCCACTTTGCCGGGGGGGGGGGGTATGCTGGGCGCAGTAAGAGGAGGTGACTTAAGACCGCATGGTGCCTCTGGGCTGGGAACTGAGAAAGCAGCTCCGGATGGCTTCTCTGAGCATTACGTGGGAGCAGCATGTTCTGGAAATGCCCTGTAGGGACCCTCCCTGCAGCATCGGGGCGGGACTCTTTTGAGAGGTGACTTCTCTCACTGTCCTTCCCTTACCTGTCCCCGAGGGATTTTATGGCACATCTTATTAACGCGTGGTGGATGTACACGGGCCGTAAAGACACACACCTGTTAACAAGGAAGGAAACACAAGAAGACGTCGGGCGGGGCTATCTCAGAGGAGAGGGAACAGGATGCAGGCGGGGAAGAAAACTTTCTTTCATTCTATGCCCCTTTATGTGAAGCTTTCCCACGTCCAGCCTGAAATCTGAAGACACCACCGGGGCGGGGCGGGGCGCTCCGGCATGCCTTCTCGCTCCCCGCCTGCGGCCCAACTCAAGGCTGAGCAGCCAGAGAAGGGAGGCGGCAGTGTTGGGTGCAGGGTTGAGAGCTGTGGGTCCCCCCAGGATGGTCCCGGGAGAGGCAGCCTCCCCTTCGGCTGGGATTCCTCAAGGCTCGGAGCATGTCCCTTTGGCCGAGCCCAGCCCCGGCGTTTTTCTGATAACGCAGGTGCGGTCTCAGCGTCTCTTGTTGAAGATCAGCGGGGAAGAGTCCCAGCCGCCTGGACGGTGGGCTTCCAGGGAGCCCCTAACTGGACGCAGTCCGTCCTAAAGTTACTGCCCTTCCAGCACAGAACAGGAAACGCATGAACTCTGCGCAGTCAGTCTCGTCGGCGCCATCAGTCTTCTCTGTAATCTGCCCCGAACTAGATATTGAAATACATTAAAAATCACAGGGGGGAAAAATGCGTCTCCTCAAGGTCGATAAGCTGCTCTTTGAATCTTGATGCCCTTTAATGGCAAGGAACGTGACCGTCATCCAGGTCCTTCTGAATTTATTGGGAAGTTAAACGTGACATTTCAGGCTGATTCCTTACTCAAAATAGGCATGTTCTTCAGAATAGTGGACTTTTCTAATAATTTCAAAATATGTATCTTCGTCCCTAAGCTTCATGAAAGGTTTTCCAAAATTCTAACATACTTAGAAGCACCATCATTGCTGGCTATGAATTGGACATGCCAACATGTGATCAGTATGATAAAGATAGATCTCTTTGTTCCTTTTCAGAACTTTCTGTCATCATTTTTTTATGATTTCAAAAGGATGGTACCTTACGGAAAATGGATTTAAGTGATTATTGAACAACGAAGTGTCACAAAGCTTTATGTTAATATTTAGCTCATTTTATTCTTTCTATCCTGGTCTGATGGTTGTCTTGTCTGCTGTTTCAAATGGCATCTTCCAGTCTCCAAGGCCATCCCCTGCTGCACTCAGAGGGTGGGGGCCTGGCGGTAGGAGAGCCCTCTGACTCCTCCCACTTGGGGTTTCTCTGGATTGTTAGCCACCCTCTCCTCCTGCCTCAGAAATAGATGTTCCTTCCCAGGGTAGAGCCCTCCCAGGCACGGGTCCATCCTTCCCGCTCCCCTCTGGGACCTTCATCAGCTCGCTGCTTCTCCTGTCTCTGTTTCTCAACCTGTAAGTATGCCCTGATCTTCCCCACCTTAAAAAGCGAAAGCAGCATCTTTTGAAGGATCCCCTTCAAGCTGCTCTTCCATTTCTTTGTCACAGCCCACATCCACGAAAACAGCCTCTGCTCTTGCTATCACTGCACTTGTCCTGTTTACTCCTAGCTTCCATGCTGTCCACTCCCCATGTCAGTGCAACACTGTTCCCCGGGGCATCCCCAGGCACCCCTGATTGAAGAGCGAGGTGGCCAATTTGAACATCATTCTTGTCATTGACTTTGTCTCCTTTGACACAGTTGACCAGAATTCCATTCTTCTCTTTAATTACAAAAATGATTTTATTGCTTTTATATATAATAAAACCCATGCCTACACACTAATGAGAGTTTAGAAAGCAGACGAGGAGGAGGTGGTGGAGGGGAAGAAAAAGCTAGCAGTGTTGACCCAGGGCAGTCACTTGGAATACACCACATGTCACTCGCTTTTCGAAAATGGCATCATGGGGCGCCTGAACGAGTCAGTCGGTTAAGCATCTGATTCTTGGTTTTGGCTCAGGTTGTGATCTCGGGGTCATAAGATTGAGTCCCACATCAGGCTCTGCACTCAGCAGAGAGTCTGCCTAAAGATCTCTCCCTCTGCCCCTCCTCCTGCTCTCTCTTTCTCAAATAAATACATAAATCTTTGTAAAAAAAATGACATCACGCCACACCTCCACCTTTGTAATTTACTTTCTTAAGAATCCCTAGCATTATATTTTAATTCCTTCCATGTCAATGCATATATATCATCATTTTTTACAGAGACATTTTAGGGCTTATAATTCATGCCGCCAAACTGCCCTCCTCTGGGGTTGACTCAGTTTACCCCTAGAGGCAGAGTAGCCCGCTTTTCAGCACCCCTGCTGGCACTAAATGTTACACTTTCTATTTTAATATTTGCTAATTTGCTAGACAATTTTTAAAAACCCGCATTTCTTTAATTTTAGGCGAGTCTTTCCTCCTCGTCCAACATCCTTCATCCCTGAAATCCTCCCCTCGTATCTGCAAGTCTTCCAGCCCCCTGCCCCCTCCTCCCCTGGACCCGCTCTTTGGTGTTGCCAAGCTGCCTGGTCTCTGGACAATCTGACATGTCAGGGATCTGGCCTCCTGAGTCTCTGCGGCTTCTTGGGTCGCTAGCAGGTGCAGGAACATGCTCTGTGCTTGACCGTCACCATGGGGCCACCGCTCATGATGCCCCACCTTTGAGTGTCTCCCCACCCAGGCTTCAACCTCCCACTTAGGTCCTACTTGCCCCGGAAGATCATCTCAACACCCCCTTCTGCATCAGCTCTCCCTCTCCTCTTTCCCATGGACTGGGCTCGTGCCTCCATTTCAACGGCGTATTAATTTCCAACCAGCTAGGTGAGCTCCTCCAGGGGGAGGGCGGACAGTGCATCTTCTCCTCCTTCCCCTTCTCCTCTGAACCTGCTTTCTGGCCCGGGACTTAGAGCAGTGGGTCAAAGATGGTGTTGCTTAGCAAATGCCTGATGGAACCGAGCTGGTGCTCTGCGGATGGAGAGCATAAACCCTAAGAGCCATCTGGAACTAATCACATCGTTCACTTGTTTGCTAATATTCTCAGTCTTTCATTCCTGAAATCTACAACTATGCTGCAAATGTGATATTTCCAAGTTCCACTTCCAACCCAGCATCCAAACCTAGAGTCTAGATTCACAAACTTAATGTCTTCAGCCAGAAAGAGGTTTCCTACCTTGTGCCTTGTGCTTCTTGTGGAATGCTAAGACATTTCGAGGGAAGTTTCTAACCACAGCCACATGTGGTTCCTGAGCACTTGGAATGTGTCTAGGGCAACGGGGGAGCTTAATTTATTCATTCTATTTGCTTCTAATGAATGGGAATTTAAATTTAAAAAGCCACCGGCAGCTAGTGACCACCACATTGGAAAGCACAGCTGTGTACATTATAGAAGTACTGACTATTGAAGTATTTTGATAAAATTCAGGGACATATTCTGATTTTTCCCTTTTTTATAGGCACATTGGAGCTCAAACTGATAGGCTAAATATTGTATCTCATGTGATTTATTGCAAGGATCATTATCAAGGTCAAAATTTGGACTTCACCTCTTTAAGACTTACTAATCCGTAAGCCATCCACCCACCACTGTTCGTGACTGTCCCAGTGCTTGCTGGTGCCTGCCGGGCCCCCGCGGGGGTGTGCGATGCATTCATCCAAACAGAAATGTGCTCCTTGCTCAGCACCCAAGTTCACAGATGAGGGCCACTGGGCCACAGATGCAGGCCGAGCTTGCTGTAGTTCCCTCACTCGAACAAAGTCACACTGGGACGCGGACCCCATCATTAACTTTGTGTCTCCTCTTCCAGAAGGCGAGCGCGCCAGATATTCTTAAACCTCTCAACCAAGAGAGTCCCAAACGCCTTCCTAATCTTGTTCCGAAGCCCGAGAATCTCTCATCCAGGCCGACGCCCAGCGCTTTATTCTCTGGAGGCTTGAGACACGTGAGTCTCTGCTAATTCCCTGGACACGTGACCCGTGCCTGTCCGCGTGATGTTGGGGCGGGCTGGGGGGGGTAAGCCAGGGAGGAGGGAAGTGGTGCCCTGTGGGATGAACTGGAACAGGACAGCAGAACTTGGTGGTAATATTTTACCTACCTGTGAGCTGGGGAAACCTGGCTCTACTTTGATGGCTTTTCTTTTTTACCGACAGATAGTAATTTATAAAATAATGGTATCTTTGGGTGAGAAGTTTTTACTTTCAGTGACGTCCAATGTATGAGATATTTCTCTTGCAATTACTTTCGGGTCGTGTCGACCCACGAGTCATGAAGACATCCTCCGGTTTTCTTCTAGAAGCTTTATGAAGGTTTCATTTTTCCGCACGGTCTGTGCTCCGGCTCCGGATGTCGTGAGTGGTGTAGGCTGTCTCCTTTCCCTGCATGGATACTCAGTTATTTAAAAAAGAGACTTTCATTCCCCCCCCCCCACCCCATTGACTTTGGTATCTTTGTTGCAAATCAAGTAACCGTGTAAGGAGGGGTCTTTTTCTGGATTCTCTGTTCTGTTCTGCGGACCTTGCCGTGTGTACTGGGGCGAGACCATGCCGTCCTGGGAACTGTAGGAAGCTGTGAAGTCAGGTAGCCTGGGTCCTCTCTCTGACTGTGCTCTTCTTTTTCAAAATATTTTAAAGACTATCTCTGCTCAGAGGCAGGCCTTTTTGTCATTCGTCTGTTTATTTGAAAACATCGAAGGAATGCAGACTTCTTGCCCGAGACTGTGGCCTGTGGTGATGACAGGTCACCTCACTGTCATAGCTCTTTGACTTATTAAAGAATCTCAGACAATCACAAAGATTCTCCAGACGACAGAGTCCTCGTCAAGGAAATGAGGATCAGGCTTGTTCTTTTATCTCACTGGGCTGTTTCGAGAGTCCAAATGCATTTGCTGCCTGGTGGGTTAGAGCGGTGAGGAACTCAGCTTCTAGAAACCCTCTTCCTGGTTCGCATTCCAGCTCCTCTGGTGTGACCCAGAGCGAGCCCTTCGACCCCTCTGTGCATGGGGGCGACTGGGGTTTTACAGAAAATGGCATTCACTTTAGAAAATGATAGACTTCCCTTCCCCCAACTACAGGCATATCTGGTGGAACATTAAAAAGTTGAGGAAGAAGCAGGCCAGACTGTGGGCTGAAGGACAGCGAAGGACGTCCTTGCCTCAGTCCCCTGAGTCCTGGCGCCCCCCCCACCACCGGTCCCTGAATGGGCCACTGCTCTGCGCCCACCCTCCTCACACTGTGGGGGCCCAGCAGCATCACTGGGCACCTTCCAGAAATGGGAATCTCTGGCCCCGCTCCAGACCTACTAGATTGGCCTCCTTGTCCGGGAAGCCTGCCCCCTGCCCTGCTCCCCAACCGCCCCCCCGCCCCCCCGCCGTCATCCTTCCTTCTCTCTGTTACTCACACTGTCCTCGCCTCCTTCCGCTGTGTCAGCGGTTGCCGGGTCGGGTGTTGTCTGGGGCAACTCCGGTGCCCGAGCTGCACCTGCCACAAAGGAGCAGGGCAGTCAAACCCGGCGGGACCACGGCATGGCTCCTGTGGACCTGCTGTCTGTCGAAAGCCCACTGTGTGCAAACCCCTGAGCCAGGTGCTTCCCCGCAGTCATCTGCACAACGATCTTGCCACGTGGATACTGTGAGCCCATTTCACAAACGGGGAAATCTGGTTCACAGATTTCCGCGCAGCTCTGACTCAACCCCTGGGAGCCGTGTGAGTCAAAGCCCGGGCTCTCTGGGCTGGCCCTGGATTTGGTAGCTCTCCAAGGGAGGGGGTTCCCTGGCCGCACTTGCCTGGGGCGGACCCACACCTAGGAAACCTCTCCGACGGGTGGGAAACGCTGTGGCGGTGAGAAGCCGGTGAGTGTGTTCCTCTCCCCCAGGCTCTGCTTCTTAGGGCGGTTCCCTTCAAATTCAACACGGTTCCCTTCTCCTGGTCTTCTGGGGTGTTCTGGTTTGTGCCCTTCAAGTTATCCTGGTGAGGCTGAGTTATTCCACGATGAACCCTCTCCTGTTCCCTTTAGACTGAAGCAGTGTTTGAGGAACGAAACTCCCTCAAAGCAAATACTGATTATTGCTTCTAGCCCGAAGACGTTGCCTGTTCTTCGGACAGATGTGGACGTCCTCTAGGAAGCAGGGAGAGCCGGAAAAAGCTCACTAAATCTCTACTTACTACAAGAGGAGAAATACAAAGGGGCAATAAGTAGGGGAAACACCGAACCTCCCAGGTGGTTAAATCAGAGCAAAATGAAAGCCAAGTGCTGTTTCTGGGGTCATCTTGGCAAAGTTTAGAAGTGATGGGGTCAGCGTGGGCAAGGTATGGAGCTGTGGGCATTCTCAGAAGCTGCTGGTGCATTTAATCAGAGGAATTAATGTAGCTATGAAAAATAACATTGAGGAATATTAACATAGAAAATACACCTTGGTAAATGAACATAGAAGGTTACCAAATAGTATTACAGTAGCACATATTTTTAAAAACAAAATGGCTATAGACCTTGTAAAACAAGCGGAGGGGTGCTACCAAAATTTGACCCCGAAATAATGGGGTTATGCTTTTCTCTTACAATTTTTCTGGGGGCTCATCTGTATTTTCTGTATTTTTTTCCATAAACATGTAATGTTTGGGGAGGAAAAAATAATTTGCTTTACCCCCCTGCAAAAAAGAAAAATCCAATCGTAGTGGAATTGGTGGTGTGAAGAAATACATTAATTTTTTAGACTTCCTACAGGAGAAAAGTTCCTACCAGAGTTCCTGTCTGGTTTTTAATTTTGTTTATACTTCTTTTAAAAAAAATCTGAAAAGGAATGCATCTATATCAGTGTTCTCATGCAGTTTACATTTTTCCGGCCAGAAGGTGTTGTTGTGGTTGGCAGGAGTGACCAGATGAAGTTGTAACTCCTGAGATAGAGAGGTTGGCAGAAGTTTGCGAGGGAGCAGATTAGTAATCAAAGAAGTAAAAAAAAAAAAAAAATCCAACTGCCCAGGTGTTTTCTTTAAACATGAATTTGAGACGTGGGATGTCATCATGGCGTTTCGGTCGCTTCTAAACAGGGACTGGCTCAGAATGTTCCCTCGGCCCATCCCACAGGTGTGTGTGGAAATCCTTCATTTTTCTATTAATATTTCTGAACTTGTCTGGCTCCACTGATTTTTTAAAAGAGCACTGTATTTAGTGATCTACCCGTATGAATGTGTTTTTGTTAACAACGATAAAAACGGATGACCGTATTCCGGCCTGTTCATCCAGCGGAATACTGTTTGGGAGTGACAAGGAGTAAACGCCCACCACGGCTGACCACACTGATGAATTTAAAAAACAGAATATGTGCATGGGAGGAATTCTAATTACGTCAATTCCAAAATCAGGTGAAAATAACCAATATGTTGTTTGGGGGGATATATACATATGTACTAAAACTATAAAATACAACGAGAGTGAATAACAGGAAACTTTGAAGCCGCATTCACTCGGGGACAAGAATGAGGGGATGCGACAGGGGTGGGGCCCCAGGGCACTTCTGAGGTCCCACTTATGTTCTTTTACTCCAGCTGAGTGGTGGGCACGTGGATGTTCCTTCTAGAATTACTATTTAGCCGTATCCATGAGATGTACTTTTAATATATGTATCACAGTAAAAAAGGAAAAAAAGGAGAAAAACAAAGGAAACGAGTTGCTCAGCTCACAAAGGGTGGCCACACTGTCTGGCGTTTTCCAAATGGTAATGAATGTCCTATACTTACTATGCATGAGGATGGTTCTAAGTCTCCACGTGCATTAACTAACTGAGCCTTATCCCAATCCTGTGAAATAGATCCCCATTTTACAGATGAGGAAACTGAGTCAACGGTGGGTAAGAATACTGCTCAAGACTACACAGCCACTAAGTGTTGGGACCCAGAGCAGAATGAAAGCCTGTCTGGCTCCGTGGCCGCCATTCTGACCACTCTAGAGTAACGCTCTCAGTGTGCTCTTGGCGATCAGATGTTTTTGTTTTATTTTGTTTTGTTTGTTTGTTTTGTTTTTTTTAAGAATTCAGTTGACTGTTGAACAATGTGAAGATGTGCAGGTCAGGGGCACTGACCCCTTGTGCCATCAAAAATTCGTGCATAACGTCCAACTCCCCCAAAACTTAACTCCTAGCTTGCTACTGATTGGAAGCTTTACTGATAACCTTTACAGTCAGTTATCACGTATTTTGAATGTTATATGTATAATGTACTATGGTCTTACATTAAAGCAAGTTAGAGAAAATAAAATGTTAAGAAAATCATAAGGAAGAGAAAACACATCTACAGCACTGTACTGTGCTCACTGGAAAATTCTGTATAGTCAAACCCATGCTGTTCAAAGGTCAACTGTAGTAGTGGTTTCCGCTGACCCCCCGCTTCCTGCCTTTGCGAAAGGGAAGGCATGGAGGCTGGCTTGTGGTTACAGTAGCTAACTGGTGTCCTTCAGAGAAAGTCACCAAACGCTCCTGCCTTAGCTAGTTCTCTTTTGCTTTTGCTCAGATCTACTTTCTTCCAAACCCCAGCAGCACCAATGGCTCGAATGAAAAAGGCCGAATTCTTAGTGGCGTTTCTGGGCCCGCCCTGCTGGCTTGCCTCCAGGCGCTGCTCAAAGTTGCAACTTGCTCCAAGATCCTGTTCTGGCTACAAAGAAAATAGAACCAGAAAACCTTCCCAAGGCAACAGTGATAGAGACGTGGATTATCTCAGGAATGTGGTTGACCAAAGGGTGTGCTCTGCTGTCCCTTCATTATCTGAGGCTGTCCTTTCCCTGGCCTAGCGGGCACAGACTCTACTGTAAGCTGATGGCCTGGGGCGTTGCGCACCTCCCTCCTCTTCCAGTTCTACTTCTGATTCCTGTGCAGCTTCTGGGTGGGTCCTAACCTGCTTTGAGCTCCGCTAATGGATTTATGAGATGAAGGATGAGTAATTCTAATGCTTTCTGGATTCCTTATAATTGTGGTCGCCAAGCTGGATGAGCCAGGGGCACCTTCCCCGCACCCCACAGGAGGGCGACCTTGTGGCCAGTGGGAGCGTGCGGGGATGAGCTCCGCCACATCTTGTCGTCCGAAGGGCGGGCGGTCCCGGGCCTGCTGCGTTTCTCCGGCTAGCCTGAGTTTCCTGCTCTCAGAACACCCATTTCACACCTTCTCCAGTTCATTCAAAACTCGTTCAGGTCTTCTATCCTGCTCTTTCTCATTTTCAACAAAAAAAAAAATCCCTTTTTACTTTTCAAAAAAAAAAAAAAAAAAAAAAAGGGAATCTGCTCAGAACTGTCTAATCTTCCCGATACCAAAATGAACCTCACTGGGTCTGTACCCAGCCTACCCGTCTTTCCCTCCTGAACAGAAGCAGCCCGTCCCCCGAGCGACCCCCGAGTGGCCCCCCAGCGCCCACCCTCTCCTGCCCTTACTTGTTTCCTCCATGAAAGATAGCATAGCTTTCCTTTCTCTGCCTTTATGTTTCTTCATCTTTGTCTTGATTTGCAGCAATTTTATTATGTGCCCACCTGTAGTTTTATTTAAAAATAAATACATTTATTTCCCTCTGGAATCCACAGTTAAATGCCTTAAGAAAGTTCTAGAAGATTAGGACGACCACCCGAGTGAGTCCTCTCCCTTGAGTTCTGTGGCTCCTTCAGGCATAAGACTGCATGCCCCTTCATGCCATAATATTTACACAGAGCACTCCAGAATCAAAGTACTTCAAGTGCTTTCCCTATTCCCTTCATAAATATTTACTGAGGATCTACCATGAGCCAGGCACTGAGCTGGGTGCTGGAGATACAGTGAGGGCAGGAACGTGCAGCTCGGAGAGGTGGGTGTGACCCTCCTTCAGAGAGAATGTTCTTTTGCTTCCAGCCGACAGCTAGAGTGAAGGTAAACAGTCTCTACCCATCTGATGTTGAGCTCCTTCAAAGCAGGCTGTCAGGCTTTGTGAGGACCCCCCCATTTCCCGCGGACTCTCACTCCTGGGAAGGAAGCTGGGTGTGTGTGTGTGGGGGGGGTCCCCACTGAAAGTCTGGAGGCCACCAAGCCCCTCCTCTCTGTGGTGGGCTTCTCTAGGAAGAATAAATTTGGAAAGTGTTCTCAGCTGCTCATTGAGAACTTCCAAATCAGCAAATCCCTTGAAAGGGAAAAGAAGCCTCTAGTGCGTCTCCCACTTTGGTGCCTTTCCGCGTTCTCTGTGAACTTGGCTGCTGAAGCCGTGTGTGCCTTCAGGGCTCCAGACAGCAGTTGTCCCCCAGCCCTTGGCTTCTGGGCCCCACGGTTGCTGCGTTTAGCTTGACTCCTCTGTCCTCCAGATCGGTCTGCTTGCAGAGGGGCAAATGCCTCAGAGGGAGACACAGCTCAGAGCATCAGGCTCATGGACTGTGCTCCTCCTCTCTCTAGTAGCTTCTACCCTTTGTCCTGGCTGTCCTAAGCTGACATGGCCCAAAGTGAGGTCCTGGGACGAATGCCATTTTAATTATTGGAACTTTTGAGCCCCTGCATTCCTGCCCCTGTTCCGCTCACAAGCAACGCACGCCTTCTGCCAGGCATCCTTACCCTTCCTCTTTCTCTCTTGTGCACCTCGCTGAGTCCGCGGTCTTCCCGCACCTGCCCTCTGTGAGTGTGAAATGTAAAGGTTGTTTTCCACGCGAACAGCCGTGTGGGTGTTGGCAGATGTGTTTCAGAGCCCGTGACTGGGTGCGGTGAAGGTGGTTGTGTGCTTGACATTGGTTAACCCAGCCCTTGGCTTCTGAGCCCCGGGGCTGCTGTTGGTTCCTTCTGATAACCTGTTGGCTTGGTTTGGTTTGGGTTTTGCTCGCTCTGTAGTGAGAGGAAAAGCCCCAGACTTTCTTCTTCGTTTCCTCCCAGGATGTTTTACGGCGTGGAGCATCTCGCTGCGAATTAGCAGTGGAAATCATTCAGGCTTCCCTCTTTTTAGAGAGTCAGCACAGAGATTTTTGCCTGGGAACGTGGCAGATATTAAGCAAGTTTAACAGTGCGACAGCAGCTGGCGTGTATTTTTAAGCACAGGCTTTCCTCACTTCTTATCCTCATCACCTGAGCTCACCGCACCCTAATTGTGGTGGCTGTTCTGTTTTTCATTTAATCACATTAAGTTTCATTTCATTAATTTCATTTCATTACATAAAAATGTAAACAGAATTTATTGTCTTTGACTACATACTTTACACATTGTATTCCACTCACTTCTCACCGTGACCCCATGAGACTAGTATTGATTTTTTTTTCCATGTGGACTTGGACACAGCTACTGGGTAGCCGGCCCCAGGTCGGAATCCAGCTGTATCTGACTCCAGTCGTGGGACTTAGCACCCCTACTCCGCGGCTTTCTGGCTTTCCGCAAGGCTCTTCCTGCCACCGGTATTATCTGCCCTTCTGAGACTTATCTCTGCAGAATTGCGCAGGAGATAATCCACTTCAGCCCAACTGATTTGTATTAAAGAATGAGATTGTGTAACCTTTATTGCTCAGCAAGCACCGTATCTGGGCAAGACCGACTTTCCGAGGATTTCCCATCTCCTTCGGACAGACTGTGTGGCAACTTATTTTGGCAAAGTACAAGCTGGTGTATTATTAACTTACTATGAGTCAGGATGCATGTTTTGTGTGAATTTTGATTAATTTGATCTCTCAAAACCAGAACTGCAACAAATAGACTAACTGGGAAGTAATTTATTATATCTGTCCTTCTTGATTTCAGGCAAGTCTAACTAGCATTAACAGCGCTTGCACAGAGATGGGCAATTTTGACAATGCTAGTGTCACTGGAGAAATAGAGTTTGCGGTTCGCTATTGCTTCAAAACCTGTTCTTTAGAAATATGCATCAAGGCTTGTAAGAATCTTGCCTATGGAGAGGAAAAGAAGAAAAAGTGCAATCCGTAAGTTTCTTTTTCCTGAGTTTTGGATTTAGAGGGTAGGCACATTGGATCTAAAATTTATTTGGAAGAGCAGAAGTCCCCAAATAACCAAGACAATTGTTTAAAAGAGCAGAACTATAAAAAGACGAATTGAGAATGATTTTTAGAGCTGTAGTAGTTCAAACAGTGGCTTATTGATGCAAGGATAGGTAAGTAGGTCAGTCGAGTGGAATCAGAAGTCCAGATACAGAACTTGGCTTGCTTGGGAACTTCTAGGATCAAGGGACTATTAGATGTCAGTGTGGAAAAGATGAACTTCAATGAATGGTGTTGGGAAACTTGACTTCCCACAGAGGAAGAGTCAAACCAAAAACCTGTGTCACACAATCCGTAAACAGATTACAAGGTTTTTCCAGCTGATGTGAAATAATATTTCCCCACTTGAACATGCATTTCCCTGGTTGCGAACAGAGATGAGCAGCTTTTCATACATGCACACGTCAGACACGTAGGGTTCCTTTCTGTGAACGTCCCACTGGTATCTTTTGGCATTTTTGTCTTCAGTTGTTTGCCATTGTAATATTTATTTACAGGAATGTGGGGGGTTTTAAACCCTTTTTGAATATAGCTCTTCAGTGATTGTATTTTATATATATTCTAGTTGTTCCTTGTTTTCTAACATTGTTTATGCTGGCTTTTCTTGAAGAGAATGTGAGGTCAAATTTGTCAGTCTTTTCCTTTCAAATGTATTTTGAGTCTGTAGAAGGATTCTACCTGAAGGTTATAAATATATTTTTCTCTATTAGAATTTTTTCCCCTTAGACCCCTTCCCCTTAGCACCGGAATGGATTTTCTGTGGCCTTTCTTTTTTCTCACATGGAAAACTCTGAGCACAATGTCTGAATCACCAGCTTAGGAAAGAGGACGGGAAAGAAAGCCAAACTCTTCTCGGCTCTGAAAACATCAGTAGCTCCTCAGGGCAAGACGGATGAAGTACATTGTTGTATGTGGCATTTATGGGTCTCCAAAACAGTGTCCCTCTTGTCCTTCTGGTTTTTTAACTTCTATTAGTCCCCCCAACTTATACCTTTGGCTCCGGAAAATTGGAATAGTCGTAGTTTCAAAGCTATCCCCTGACTTTTTCCCAGATCGAGGCTTTCCTCATGTTCGGGTTGTGACTGCCTTCCCTACGCCATGCCCACAAGTAGCAACCATAATCCTGTGCCTTCTTCAGACTCCCGTCCAGTCCCGTCAGAGACCTTTATTCTGCCCGTGGCTCTTCACGCAAGCCGAGCCTCTCTTGTAATTCTCAAAAGGACTGTAGTGAGGTGGTTGAGAGTTCAGACACTGAACCCTGGTCCACCATTTATGTGGGTTGACCCTGGACAAGTCATGCAACCTCTCCATACCTCACTGTGACACAGGGAAAATAGTAGCCCCACCTTCAAGGGATTGTTGCGGCGTTTTTTAGAATTTGCCCATATTAAACTTTCAGAATGTTGTCTGGAACATAACAAACATTCGACACACAGTAAGCAAGTGAGGCACAGAGTACACAGAGAAGTAGACCTAAAACTCCGCACGGGAACCCGCTTGAGGCTTTGGCCAAATACTCAGGGCTCATACACAGGACAAGATTTCATGAGGCCTGTCACAGGACGGTTACTGGGGGTGGTGAGCCACCGGCGTGGCCCAATGCTGGGGAAGGTGGGAGCTCTGACCAGCGGGAGTGGAGACTGCTGAACACCCAGGGCATTATGGGAGGCAGCTGAAGGGTTTCTCTAGCCCCAGAGCAGGGACTACTCCAACTCTCCCCACCTCAACAAAATCAAGCCACGATAGGGTCAAACTGAGTGGCCCATCGGTGAAATGTTCACTGGAATAATACTCAGTACTTTTTAAAAGAAGAACAGCCCAGAGAGGATTCTGGGAGGGTGACAGGATGGGAAGCCCCAGGAAGTGGTCTCCCCTTGTAAGACAGTGACTGCACTGGTAGAAGCTGTCTCGCGAAACCGCTTCGGAGCTGCCGTCTCTTGGAGGATTGCAACTTCCAGCGGAAGCTTGGCCGGTTCACTGGGGTTAATTTCAGTCAATATCCGCTCTTACCCCAGGCGGCAGGGAGCTGTGCCAGTGTTCCCGGAGCCACTTATGCACAGCATGCCGGGGTCAGTGTGGGAAAAAAAAAAAAGGATTTTGTCCTTCAGATATGAGGGTTGTGTGCTCTGGCAGCAGACCGCAGCTTCTGATCACAGAGGAGCAGACCCAGAGGCAGGCAGCCGCTGTGGCATCTCCTCCAGCTGTTGGGCTCCCCTTCCCATCTGGGGTCCTCAGGAGGACTCGCAGCAGATTTCTCCGCAGATCCTTTAGAGGCGAGGAGGCAGTTAGTAGATAGAGTCACAGGGCTAAGTGGGGGCGGGGACCCTGTCAACCAAGAATCCTATATCCGGCACAGCTGTTCTTCAAACGTGGGGGAGAAACTAAGACATAAACAAAAGCTCAGAGTCTTTGTCCTGCAAGAAATAATGCTCAAGGGCACCCCCCCTGCAAGGTGGAATGGGAGGTCAGACAGCAAGTCAAGGGCAAGTGTGGAAAGAAAGACCACAGGAAAAGCAAAGACACGGGCAGTGATAAAAGCTAGTACCGTTTAACAGTGCTGTGTACTTGCATCTTACATATTTTTAAAAATTATTTGTCTCTAATTACTGCTGTAACTTTGATCTGTAACTCCACACTTTGTCTTTGACCTGACTTAAGAGACTAACGCACTTAAAAGAAGGGTTAGTCTGTGATGTTGGCTACCCAGGGTAGGAAGGCGTCGTTTCGCAACCTCATCAATGCGAGGTAAGGCTGGCACCAGGAAGGAGCAGAGTTGTTGTTTGCTATTGACCTTAAGATGGTAAAAATTCAAAGTAGAGCCTTATAACTCTAGGATAGGAGTTGTAATCCCCTTGGTGAGCACAAAGAAAACAGCTACAGAACATATACAAAAAGAAATGAGAATGGAATCTAAACATTTTATCATAAAATTCAGCTAAATGCAAAAATATGGGGGCACCTGGGCAGCTCGGTTGGTTACACTGGTTAAGCTGACTCGTGGTTTTGGCTCCAGTCATGATCTCGGGGTTGTGAGATGGAGCCCTGCCTCCAGCTCCACACTCCATGGGGAAATCGGCTTGAGTCGCACTCCGTCTGCCCCTCGCCCCACTCACATACTTTCTCTGTCTCCCTCTCTAAAATAAATCTTTAAAAAGTAAATAAACAGAGAAGAATGACTATAGTACTGCAGTACATGGGAGACCCTGAGCTAGAAGGGACGCAGAAACAAGTAGCCACGGACAGAAGGAAGTCCCTCCTGATCAGGAGTCACTTTCAAGGTGAATAACGTGGGTTCTCCAGTCGAGAGGCAGAGGTTGTCAGAACGGACAGAAGCACAGGATCCAGCTGTTCCCGGAACCGGTAGTCCTTGCCATCGCTGAAGCTGTGAGCCAGGAAGGGCAGCGTTGGGACCTCCCTGGAGGGGTCAGTCTAGAACAGGATTTCAGGGGACGGGGAGAACGCAGGTGAGTAATGAGCGATGTAGATTCGAGGGGGAGGGCAGGAGGAAAGCAAGGGAGCGTTACACCTCCAGGAATGTTCCAGAGGATTCTGGCCAAAGACTGAGTAAGCCAGAAGGTGTGTACCCAATGCTAGCCTTGTTCCCCACCAAGCCCTTTTTGTCAACCCCCAGTGCCATGGGAAGAAGGGTAAAGAGAATGCTGAGGTCTGATCCTTCTCCTCCTGAACCCTTTGTCCCCCGGCCCACACCGTCCCCAACCCCTCACTGAGCTATCACCTTGACCTGTCTGTGTCTGACCACTAGGTACGTCAAGACCTATCTGCTGCCTGACAGATCCTCCCAGGGAAAGCGCAAGACTGGAGTCCAGAAGAACACGGTGGACCCAACCTTCCAGGAGACCTTGAAGGTACTGGCTGGACAAACAAATATTCATGTGCAAAGTCTGCCCGTCCCAGGCTGGGCACCCGGGGCCGGAGTCCAGCGGAGTGTTCCTCTAAACTCTTGAGTCAGTTAAATATAAGCACAGACACTTATATGTTTCTGTAGGGCTCTGTCAATCAGTGGCAATTTGGTAGAAAATAAATTTCAGCCTTTGTACAGGAAAAGTGCCGAGTCTGGCGGGCTTGAGAATGGCCCTTGATTAATGATTACTGAGAAAGGGGTGAGGAAGAGCCTGGCCGCCTCTCAGTCTCTAAAATCCGTTTGTCCTGTTGAATTTTTATGACTCTCAGAGAGGTGCTCTCAAGCAGGCTCCCCTGTCGACTACCGAGTTACTATCTTCACGAAAGTGCTTCTTTCTTCTAATAATCGGGCAGCCCTAGGTTGCTTCTTCTTTTATGAAAAATAAATAGTCCACTTATGAAAAACATTTTATAGAGGAATTGTCTGGGTTTTCACTTTCTTTGGTGCTAAGAAATAGGGTTTGGGTTGTGGGGCAGAGGTAGGTGTGGAAGAACCATCCAGATGCTCAGGGACATACCCGGTCAGGGCTGCGCAGCCCAGCAACCCCATGTGTCAAGACTGCACAAGGAGAGGGCTTGGTTTGCCTTCCTTGGCAAGTAGGGGCATTCCTGAACCCCCAGCGGGGGGACTGTCTGGCCAGCTGGCGGGAGTCCCATTTGTTAAATAATAAAAGCCATTGTTTTCTGTGTCCCTCCCTGCTGTGGCCAAGTGCTTTCTGTGCCCTCTGAGCTAAGTATAGGAATCCTCGGTTACCAACAGGGAAACTGAGGCTTAGAGAGTATTTTTAAGTACGGCTCTAGCTCGTGATGGACTGGGAGACCTTCACAAGATTTATGGTCCTGGGACTCCCCCCAAGGATTTTTTAAAAAGACTGTGATTCAACAGACGTGGGCAGGGCCGAAGAGATCACCGTCTGAGAACCCGCGGGAAGCAAGTCAGTAGACACTGGTCTTCCTGTGGTTTTACTCACGAATCTGCTGAGTTTTGAAAAGCTGTGTGCCCCCTCCCACATTTTAAGTTCATATCCAGAATCACTCATTGTACATTTAATGAAGGTGTTTTGTACTCAACAGGGAAACAAATAGTTCACATTTATGAAATGAGTTGAAGTTGAGGATTGAGTGTGAATCTTAGATATTATATGGTTTGATTTTTAAGGTTTTTTTTTTTTTTAATGTTTATAGTTTTTACTACCTGATTTAAAATGCAGGCAGAATCTAAAAGACATCTCCTAAAATTTTTATCCATCGGTTTTTATCCAGTACATCGTGGATAGTTCAGTCGTCCCGGAGAACTTTCTAGATACACTGAAGAGAGTCCACGTCCCTCATCTAGTCTAAAATTTAGAAACTGATCCTCCGGGTTTTCTAGGGGGAGTGCCATGGGAAGCCTCCCGCACCCCTGGGGAGCTGGCACCCCCGTGAAGACCACCACAGGGGGCCTGGGAAGGGTGAGATGTGACACCAGAGCTGGTGTCTGTGTTTGTAGGGCTGGGAGCTTAGGAGAGGTGGTGGCAACCCCACAGCCTGCTGGGATCGCGATGGGGAAATGGTTTAAACAAAGGATGTTTAAACAAAGGGATTCAGTCAGCCAGAAGAAGTCCTGTTGTCAGAGGGGGGCCACTCGAGTGCAAGGACCCCTGAGAGACACACCTGCACTTCTGAGGGAGCGGAGGACAGGGCTGCGCCCAGCACAGGTGGACGCAGAGGATGCGGGGGCCCCAGGAGGGTGGGCATGGGGGATGGGCAGCGACCCTCCCTGGAACAGTGCGTTCTCAGGGGAGCAGGTGCAGCGCCCGAGTCGGTGGCCTGAGCAGCTGACTGGCCGTGCGGCCGTGAAGGGAGCAACTGGGTAACTCGGAGTTTAAAGACAGACGGAGAGAGGAATGCAGGGCAGAGTCAGACAGGGACCCTGACTGAGAGGGTGGTGTGCGACCCTTGATCTCAGGGTTGTGAGTTCAAGTCCCACATTGGGTATAGAGATTACTAAAAAAAAATAAAATCTTTAAAAAGAAAAAATAGATTGGGGCGCCTGGGTGGCTCAGTGGGTTGGGCCGCTGCCTTCGGCTCAGGTCATGATCTCGGGGTCCTGGGATCAAGTCCCGCATCGGGCTCTCTGCTCAGCAGGGAGCCTGCTTCCCTCTCTCTCTCTCTGCCTGCCTCTCCGACTACTTGTGATTTCTCTCTGTCAAATAAATAAATAAAATCTAAAAAAAAAAAAAAAAAAATAGATTAAAAAAAAAAAAAGCAATGGGCCATGGACTTGAGGGAAACGGACTGCAGATCAGCCTAAGGCGGTAGAGGGATGTGGCTTCGGCCCACAATGGGCGCAGATAACCCAGAGGGAAGAAAAGGAGGAGCAAGTGGGCAAGGCAGCCTGGCCAGGGGGGGGGTTCGCCGGCCTGTGTGTTGGGGGAGGTCCGGGCAGACCCGGCTGCCGGCTGTCGCTGGCTGGGAGACGGAGGGAACCTCTCCACATGCCTGTGGAAAGCCACTGGGGGCATCAGAGGAGTCTCAGGCAACCGGTGTGGCTGCTCTCGGGGTGGGGGGGGGGGGGGCGAGGGTCCCGCCTTACAGCGTGACAGGCGGTCCCGGGAGGAACCAGGATGCTAACCCCAGCAGAGAGCTTCGGACCCGAGCCGGGGTGTTTCCCCGGGAGACTGGTGATTGCTGACGCTGACCTCCGGACGCTCCTGGAGGCGAAGGAGCGATGTAACCGAAAGCCTGGTAGGAAACAAGCTTTCAGTAAAGTGGAACCTTTTTTTCGTTATTGAGAAAATCCGAAGGATAGACTTGGAACACGCTCACAGAGGCTGAGTGGAGGCAGCAGCTCTTGGGAAGCTGGGCTGTGCCCCTGGCCTTCGGGAAGGGCACGGGCACTCTCCCCCAGCCAGGGCCTTGACCTCTAGTCCCTGTGGGAGCAGAGACCCACCCTCGGCTGGAGCCGGGAACTTCCTTGTCCTCTGACTGCGCTGAGACTCCTCTGCGGGGGGACAGTGAAGAAACAGCTCTGGGGGACCCTGAGTGCCTGCGCGGGCCTGCCTGCCCTCCATGCGTTGTCTGTCTAGGCAAATGCCCATGCTAAAAACTCAGGCTTTACATTAAAAAACCAAAACCAAAACCAAAACCCTAGTTTTCAGTATTTCTGGACAGCCCAGGCCAGGCACGTTCAGATCCTGAGCTGGGACAGAGCTTGGCTTCGGTTGGAGGAGAGGCTTCCTCCTTGCCTAGGGGGCAGGTCTGGACTGTGGGAAGGGACCCTGCTGGTGCCCAGCCCTTCCCCCAGGTGGAGCACGGCCACAGGGCTGGTGGAGGAGGTGGTTCTGTGACTGAGAAAGCAGAGACCACCCCCCAACACCGCTCCAAGCTGCACAGCCCACCCTGACCTCACCGAGATGCTGGCTCCAGCCAGCAGGAAGAAGGCCCCTGTGTGTCCCAGGGGGCTGCGGGTCCCGGGGGAGCTGCGGGCCTGGGGGCTGGGGGCCGAGAACCAGACTGACCGCTTCTCTTCTGCCTCTGCAGTACCAGGTGGAGCCCTGGCAGCTGGGGACCCGGAGGCTGCAGGTCTCTGTGTGGCACTTGGGCACGCTCGCCCGGAGGGTGTTTCTTGGAGAGGTGACCATCCCTCTGGCCACATGGGACTTCAAAGACAGCGCAACACAGTGCTTCTGCTGGTATCCACTGAGGGCCAAGGTGCGGTGTGGTTTGATAGTGAGCCATCCCCCCACCCCCCTTATCCCCGCCCCCCAACCCGCGGCCCAGGAAAGCAGAACTCCCTTCTCAAAGGGATTTGAGAAGAGAAAACCTACCCTGGGACGCCTTAGACTTGCCCGGCTGGGACTCTTCAGTAGGAACTTAGGGAGGAAAGGCTCCGCACCAGGCTCTCCTGGGCAGGGAGGTGGTTAGGGGGCTTTTCCTGCTCAGGTTTGCTCAAGTACCCAAGAGCCCCTTCCTAGTGTAGCCTGAGCACCAGCCTGGGTCAGGTCTAGGGGGTTAGGCCTCCTGTGATGGCCCTGTGGGCCCACATGCTCCTCTCCCCAAATTTAGGGTCACTTGGTTCCTGGGCTCACTGCTGCCGCCACTGGAGTCTACGGCCTGCACAGGTCAGCCTGCCCTGGTCGTGCGGGCCACTCTGGTTTCTACATGCCTGCCCCGGGCGCTCCCAGAGCAGTAACAGCTGAGAACAGCTGGGCCAGATGCTGTCAGGAGGGCCCGGCTGCCCTGACCGCCAGGGATTTCAGGGCGGGCCGCCAGGGAGGCCTGGGGAGGAGGAGCTGGCTGATTTAGGTCTGCTCCCAGGCTGTGCCGGTAAGGGGAGAGCCTGGGGAGAAAGCTGGCACTTCTTGGAGCAACTGCTTTGCACTTTCTCTGCCAAGATCCGAGATTGGGAGAGAGGACGGATGAGATCATGAGGGAGGAGGAAGCGCGGGCTCCGTCATCTCCTAAGAAATGAGGACGCTGCGCCAGTCCCAGCAAAGCCTGGCAGCGAGGCTGAGGCTGGCCCAGGCCTGGGCCAGGTTCTGTGTGCCGTCTCCCCTTCCCCGTCCTCTCTGAAGCCAGGGAGATGATGCCAGGTCTCTGATTTCCGGCTCCACTCTTGTCAAGCCCAAGGTTCTCCTGCCCGGGAGGTGCCCTGTCCCACCCCTCCTGTCGCTTTCCCTCTACACTGCTCTGCACAGCCCCGGCCCCACCTCCGGGCCCCCGGACTGACCCTTCCTCAGAGCCTGTCCTCGGGCTCCCACTTGGGTTGTCTACTTGGCATGCTTTCTTCCAGACACGGTGTGCCTAAGACTTAGCTGAAATCTCACTCCTCCATGGAGGCTTTCCTGATTTTCACATTTCATGATTTTCCCTGCCTGTGTGCTTTCCCCCAGGATCCTATACTTGGGTGCCCTGCCCATCTGTTCCCTCTAGGGCCTTTGCTCAGGACAAGATTAGCCTGCCACAAGGCTGCTGGGAAGAGGAAGAGGAGCAGAAGGTGCCAGGATGAAAGACACCCTTCCTAACACCAGCTATAGACCCTCTGGCTGGATTGGGAGTGTTCTGCTTACAGGCCTGCCCCCTCGGCCCCTAGAGGAGGAGCCCATGGGGTTAGCACAGGGTTGCTGAAGCTGAGGGTAGAGGCAACTTTATTCATCTGGCACATGAGGGCCAGCCTCCTTCCTGGGAGGCAGTCAGGAGCCCAAGCAGAGTCACTGCAGAGCAGACAGAGGCCAGCCCCGCCCTCTCCTAGGAGTCCTTGCTGAGTCCACTGAGCTAGAGGGGCTCGATTTTTTTTTTTTTTTTTAAAGATTTATTTATTTATTTGACAGAGATCACAAGTAGGCAGAGAGGCAGGCAGAGAGAGGAGGAAGCAGGCTCCCTGCTGAGCAGAGAACCCGATGCGGGGCTCCATCCAGGACCCTGGGATCATTTCCTGAGCCGAAGGCAGAGGCTTTAACCCACTGAACCACCCAGGTGCCCCGAGAGGCTCGATTTTATTCACCTTCTTCAAACTCTGGCTAGGTGCAAGTTTTCTTAGGACTATCCTATGGGAATGTGCCAGAGCCTTTGAGTACCCCTCACCTCCTCAAGGCACAGGGTGGAAGAAAGACCAGTCCTGCCATGGGCACATCCACTCCAGCCCATGGCACTCGCTGGCCTGCAAAGTGAGTGGGGGTGGAGTGGATGTGGGGCACTTAGGGACAGAGCTGGGGCAATCAGAGGAGCCCAAAAAGTTCTGGGGCTGAGGAATCCCGCCTCTGAGTTCTGACTCTTTCCTCCAGGCAGAGAAACTTGAAGAGAGCTTTCTTTCCAATAATGGAGAACTTGCAGTCCGGGCCAAACTGGTCTTCCCTACAGGGCCCAGAAAGCTCCAGGAGACCCAAGAAGGTAGGCAGCCTCCAGCCCCACGAATGTCCATCTGTCACTATCTCCAAAGCCTGAACAGCAGGTGGGCTGAGGGCTTCCCTGCTGCCACCCACTAATCCTGCGGCGCTCCAGTAACTTGCCAAGATTTGTAAAGCTCAGCCTGGAAAGTGGGTTCTTGGAACCCGTGGTTTGGAAGGGAACAAGGGACCAGAGCAGTCCAGGCCTTTGATACCCACTTTAGAGGGCTCTTAGGACCCCAGCTCGGGGGCTTTCCTCCCAGGGGCCTGGCTCGGACAGTCCCGCTGCTGGCCCTCTGGAAGAGGGAGCGCTCCCAAAGCCACCTGCCTTAGTTGGGAGGGGGACTCCTTGGGAACCGAGAGCGCATCTCGAGGCGGGGCGCAGGGGCCTGCCGCGCCGAGCGAATGCGTCCCCGCTCCCAAGTTCCATGAGCTGCTGCCCAGCCAGAGAAGGGATCAAGGACAGGCTCTTGAGGACCTAATGGGAGATTTTACTACAGAAAGTGGAGTCTGTGGAAGAGAAGAAGAAAAAACACAGAATCCCGTGATCTATTCAGTGATCTCGTATTTCCCTGAAAGAGGAAGAGTCTGCTGCCAGAGCTCACGGGGCCCCCCGTGGCCAGCACCCTAGGAGTCTTGGGGCCCCTCCTTTCCCCAAAACCACTGCCTGCCCGTGACTAAAACCTCTACATCCTTCCTCTCCACAGCTCCCTGTTATCTTTGTAGCTTCTCAGGATTTTAGGGAGCGCCCCCCACCCCCCCATCACCGTGTTGGCCTTGCAGGGGGACAGCTTGTGGGCAGCGCCGGCAGCGCCTTCCCCCATAGACAGACAACTCTTCCTGTCTGATCTCTTGGGCTCTCAAGGCTGTCATACAGGCTCCTGCTGTCAGTTTTGGGGTGATGGCATTGCAGGCTCTATGTGAAGCAGGGCTCACAGCAAATGCCGGCTTTCCTTCCAGGGACAGATGGGCCATCCCCTAATGGCCAGCTTTGTTTGGTCGTGCTGGGAGCCAAGAATTTGCCGGTGCGGTCAGATGGCACCCTAAACTCATTTGTTAAGGGGTAAGTAGAATATGTCATCAACTGATTGCTGATCATCTGTACATATAGACAACATGGTCCTAGAAACTACAGCAAACACCAAAAAGTGCAAGCCATTCTGAACTTGTATCTTAGCTTTTCCCTGAAAATCCAACACAGTGTGTTAGACTCTGATTTCCAATAATTCGTGGGATTTAGTCCTGCTGAGGCTAGATGCAGAACACTAGTTTAACCTGAAACCCAGAGCTTTTAGGTCCTTGTTACTACACGGCATTTTCTGACTCAGAGCTTGGAGAAAGCAGTGTGCTTGGTACTGTTCCCTTGTCTGAGCATCTCCTCTTGGATGAACAGTAAGGTAGGCTCTGCTTATGCCATTCTTACCGTCGGGGTGTTGTTGGTGTCTCCAAAAGTCAAGCAAACACCATTAATTATACAGAACTACTGTGTCCCTGGTGAGTGACATAATGGGAAAGGCTGGCTTACCATGCCAAGATCTGCATTCCTGTCCTCACTCTGCCACTATTGTAGGACCTTGAGCAAGTTATGTGGCCTTTCTCATTTCCTGAGAACAGGGTTAAAGTGAGAGAATGTGTGTGCAGAGTCCTGGTCCCTAAGTAGCAGGTCTAAGTCTAAGCCATGCTTTGCCTGGTGGTCAAGGAAGGGGTTTAGGACAAAGGGCACAGTGGCCTGGGATCCCTGCGTCTGGTGAATTCAGCCCTAAATCCGGAACATCCTAGGGAGAGGTCACATGGCCAATCTTGGGATTTGCATTCTCACTCCTTAGAATTTTTCTTTGGGAGTAGATCTAGCCCTTGGTTCCACAACGGCCAGCACCACCAGGGGAGGGGGCCGGGCAGGGCCGGTGTTCCACAGCCACTGTCTCCCTCCGGCAGCTGTCTCACTCTGCCAGACCAACAGAAACTGAAACTGAAGTCCCCAGTCGCGAAGAAGCAAGCTTGTCCCCAGTGGAAGCACTCCTTCGTGTTCAATGGCGTGAGCCCTTCCCAGCTGAGACAGTCCAGCCTGGAATTAAGTGTCTGGGACCAGGCCATCTTTGGTGTGAATGACCGCTTGCTGGGAGAAACCAGGCTCAGTTCTGGTAAGATTATCGGGCCTAAGTGGCATGTTTTATCCTTTACAGAGATCTTACATGGTGACCACTGAAAAGACAGTCATGCTTCCACCTTGGCAGGTGATTTAACTGGCTTGGAAACCGCCTCTCTCACCGTAACTGGAGGCTGCCGCATGGAGCGGTAATACAGCCAAGTGTTTCAGCCACTTACATCAGATTTACATCTGCTAAGAAACAAAAATTACAGGCCTCAAAATGGCCAGGGTACAGTTTGCTTTTGTCTCTGGCGTCAATCATAAAAGGATTAATTTCTTAAAAGAAAATATCTTAATCCAAACATGGCAATTCAGAAGTATTTCATTAAGAGCGGGACAAAAGGGTGATGCTTTTCAGTGCTGCTCAGCTGGGGTGCTGCTGGCATCGTGTCGGGGAGAGCCCTTTGTGGGGAGGGCTGCTCACCTGGTCCCTGTCTACCAGTGGTGCCCCTCAAAACACCGGGCCAACCAAAAACACAAGCACGTGTCCAGGACCTCCAAAGACAAGCCAGATTCACTCTCCAGAGACCCCTCTGCGGTCAGTCCGCTGAGCTTCCTCCAAGTCCTGATCTCAGCGTCCTGGGATCAGCCCCCCGTCTGGCTCTCCGCTCAGTGGGGAGTCCGCAGGTCTCCCCCTCTCTCCCCCTGCTTGTGCTCTCCCTCTAAAATAAGTGGGTAAATCTTTAAAAATAAGGACACACTCCCCGTTCGTGTAAGGGATTCCTTTCCGTCTGCAAATCTGGCCCCAGGTCTGAGACCACCTTGCCAAACCACTGCCATCCTCGTGTTAGGATGTTCAAGTCCACTTCTTGAAGAGCTAACCCCCCAAAAATGTCTTCTTTCAAACTGTAGGAAAGGCAGCAGCTTTGGGCTCTTGAGGCTGCACAGAATTCAGGGACGGTGTGTGTCCGGTTCTGAGTATGGAGTTGGGGTGTTGGGGTGAAGGAGGGTTTGCTCTTCCTCACCAGTGGTTGGCATTTTCATGTGGTCTTGAGATTAAAATACTTTTACAAAAGTTGGTCATTTTAAGCCGAGAAGGCAGCTGGTAAGGGGGTATGCGTATCACCCATTACTAATTTGCTGCTTCACCCTCTTCACAGAGGAAGAAGTAGCCGGTGAGGACTCATGCTCAGAGTCAGCACATCAGTGGCAGAAAGTTCTGGAAAGCCCCAATCTGTGGACAGACATGACACTCACCCTGCACTGAAGCCAGGGTTCAGTCTGCGGTGAGAAGTTCAAGTGCCGCCCGCCGAAGGTTGGCTGAGGACATGGGCCTGGACACTTGCCGCCTGCAGCTCCGTCACGGAGCCCAGACGTTCTTCCATGTCCCTCTGTACTGACACCAAACAGAGCACTTGTTCTATAAATATGTCTCCGTTTGTTTTTCTGTGCTTTGACACACGTGGAAAAGGGCCAGATTTCAGTAAATGTTCATGATCTCGGTCCCCCAGTTCGTATCAAACTGAAAATTACGGACTTGTTATATGCACTGGAAGAACCAGAGGAGCCTGGCGGGTATCTGGTCCCTCCCGTTCCACACTTGGACTCCTCATTCAGGGCGATCAGCAGCCAGGTCCAGGGAGAGCCCGCAGGAGGGTCCCCCACCCCGCCTCGCCCCAACACCCGCAAGGACACACCCACTGCCGCCTCTTGCCTTGCACAGCTTTTATTTCTCTAGTCGGTGGTGCGGGGCTCATCTGCGCACGGCTCTTAGCCGAAAAGGAAATGACACAGCCGAGCAGGAAAGGAGCCAGTGGCGTGAGTGCTCTGACATTCTGACAGGTTTTCAAGGATGTGGCGGAGAACTGGCGAGGTCAGAACAGGTTCTTCTTGTGGTAACAGGGACAATACCAGGTGGGAAGAATCCCTTCCTAGCTGGAGTCTGGATGAGCCACACAGCACGTGTCTCTTTTGCAAACAAGCTCGGATAGAAAACGGCCATGTGCACAGTTAAAATGCACAAGGAACAGAGTAAGAAAAACAAAATCATTTTTACAGATTGATTACAGCAGTTAGCTACCTCCTTCCCGCCCTCACGTCAGACCAAGTGCCATGGTTACATGGTTTGTAATACGTAATTCTTTTATTCTGTAAAAGGTAACAAAATATACAGAATGAAACTTTCCCTTTTTTAAACTAATGTTACAAACCCATATTGTCACTCATATATAAATACTATTCTCTACAGCTGATCATTAATTAGGTGGGAGTCCAACAAGGTGGCCCTCTGTAAAGCAAAAACAACCCAAGTTTCTCCAAGGCTGGAGTGTCCTCCCTGTACTATCATCCCAAACTGAAGGAGCAAAGAAGAAAAAAATCACTGTGTGCATGTGTGTGTGAATGCTTTAGATGGTTTTCAAAATAATTTCCACCTCTCAAAACAAAAATATACAACAATGGATCCTTCATGGAAATTAAAAAATCAATCTGAGCTCATTTTAAATGCAGAAGACGGTATGGCACAGACTCTAAGCCACGATGTGGTTTTAATTACACCAAACCTTGTGTCACACATGCCAGCAGGGAGTTTGTTACACTTTACAGGCATCTTTCCTTAATTCAGTCAGTCCTGCTGCAAACATGGAACAGGAAGTGATTCAACAACAGCAGTAATAGAATCAGGCCTGTTTGGCACTATGATACAACGGGGAAAAATAAACCAGGGAAGTGTCCAATGACCCCAGCCCCGAATATTCCCACTGAAATAACTACTCTCTTTTTAAAGGAACTGAAATATGATGGGGGGGGGGGTCCTAGATTCAAAGAACTACAAACACCAGCTTCAGAGTCTGACCGCGACCCCCTGCAAGCTCAGCCGCGAGGCCCCGCCCCTGCCCCAGTCCTGGCCGGGCCTCACATGGCCTCGAACTCGTCGATCCGCTGTTTGGTGTTGCCCTGCCGGATCTGCCGCAGGGTCTTGTACTTGTCCCGGCCTTGCCGCATGTTCTCGTTGTGGATGATGTCATTGTGGGTCCTCTTGTTCTCGTCTCGGGCCTGGGACAGCTCATTCGTCAGGGTCTGCAAGGGGAAGCAGCTCGGGTCAGGTGTGGCTCCAGGGCAGCGGGGAGCTGGGTGGGATACCCCCCACCCAGCCCCAGTCCCGGTCCACCGGCCAGCCCCACCCCGGCGCCCTCACCATCAGCTGCCGCTGCACCCGCTCGTTCTTCTCAGCCTCAGTGATGCGCTTCTCCTCGTTGCGGTCATCCAGGATGCCCTCGCTGGACAGCTCGGCGCTGTAGCCTGTGTACTCCGTGCCCTCGTCCTGCAGGTTGTCCTGCACGTGGTAGCTCACTGGCTCATAGACCGGGGGCGGGGGTGGTGGCGGGGCCGTCATCACCAGGTGCAGCTCCTCCTTGGTCTTCACCAGGTCATCTTGGGCTTCTTTGGCCTTTGAAAGCAACCGGCCCACAGGTGACAAGTTGTCACAAACAACCCGGTGTTTAGACCATTTTTGGAAGAATCCCCCAATGAGGCTTCTGCACCTTCTCTCACTCCTCCCCTGCCTTCCCCGGGGCAGGCTGGATGTATGGGGCCTGAGCAGCACAGAGCGGAGGAGGGGGCCGAGGCTGAGAAGCAGCATCCCTGTGTGGGGTCTGCCCAACCTTGTCCGAGTGTGGGGCTCCGGATCCTGCAAGTGGTTCTCAATCGTGTGCACAGCACGCAGAAAGTCACGTCAGGAGCTTGACTTTTTTTTTTAAAGAACCGTAACATTTTCCCTGTGTCTAATTCTAATATATGTTCATTGTGTTTTTGAAAAAAGGAGGGAAACTATTAAAGAAACAAAGATCCTCCAGCCACTAGAAAATGCCACTCTCCCATTTTAGAGTGCAGCTTTATTCTCTTTCCTTGTGTGGCCACTATTTACCAAGCTCCTCACTGTCTGTGGGCACAATACTCAAGCACTTTCCTACCTATCCCTAAACCTTCCAGTAACTTCTCTTGGATACACATCCCCAGTTATGCCCACCTCACTGCCACTCCAGCCTGGGAGATGAGCTTAGTTTGAAGCTATTCTGCAACCAGCTTTTCTCAGTGAACACTTTTACTAAAAACCTAAGGACCGGTCTTTTGCACGCAGCCTACGTTCAAGGGGCGGGGCGTACGAGTGGTGAGGAGAGGCACCGGGTGTCCCCAGGAGGGGTCAGTGCAGATGGGGAAGCACGGGCAAGAACAGGTGGGAGGGCAGGGGTGGGGAGCTGCCCCAGTTCGCAGAGGTCTATGCTGGACATATCCAAAGCTCCCCTGGGGGGCCATGGTTGCCCGGTACATGGGGGCTCGGCTGGAGAGAAAGGCTCTGGACACTGTAATGGAACACAGTTCTTCCTATTACAGCTACGATTTATTCACCCTCTCTGTGGGGTGATCCTCAGGGCAACCTTACAGGCTGGCTATTACTCCCCATCTGTAGCAAGGAAATGGAGGCTCAGAAAGGTCAGGCCACTTGCTCCATCACACGGTGAGTAACAGCAGAGTTGGGACCCTTGCACCCATCTCGAGACTTCCAAATCCAGACCCTTCCATGGTGCCATGCTGTATACACCAGTGGTCAGGAGAGGCAGGAAGTCTTGTTTGAGGTGCTGTGGCCTGTTGCTAGGAGTGCCCACATGACCAGATTTAAAGCTAGCTCCCGATGGGGGCTGCCTGATGGGGGTCAACAGTCTGGGGTGGCCAGAACAAAGTAGGTGGAAATCAACAAGAGACTCCTTGTTTCCTGCTAATCCAACAGCGGACTCCCCAGTGCATAGGGCAGGCCCATTCCTATGGGGATTTCGGCCTAAGCAGCACAGCTAGGATTGGCAGAGTGCTGCAAGACATCCCGAGCCTTTCTCTGCAAGCCCCCAGCCTGGCCCCAGGCCATCTTCCGGCTGCCGCAGCAGGGCCTGCCCAGAGTGCTGCACCCACAGACTCACCCTGTGCTGCCACTCCTCGACCTCGTCCTCCTTGCGCCGCCGCGCCTCCTCCAAGAGGGCAATCTTGGCGGTGTACTCTGCCAGCTCTGCGGCCTGGAGGAGGGCATGCAGCTGAAATTATTTCTGGGGTCATTGGGGAGAGCCCTCTTGCAAATGGACAGCCTCATATTTTGGTGACTGGCCTTGTCCCCACCTCCTCCCTGGTCAGCAGTGCTCATGGCAGCCGACCGTCCTCAAGGCCATGCCTCGCCCAGACCACATCTGCCCACCGACCCCCACCTCGCCCTGACCACTGCACCATGGCCACCTGAGGCCCACGCCCCAGCACAGCCCCTCCCACCGGGCTTTCCTCTCTCCAGGTGATCACTTTACAGCGCCAGGCACAGTTGTTAAGGCAGGTGTCACTTTTTCATCCCCAGAGGCAGCCTCTCCATAATTCAGCATCGTGAAACTCAGGGAGCTCCTACCAGCTGCTCCTGGCTCTTTATCTGATCTGCTGCCTGCCTCTCCAGCTCCTCCTTGGCCCGCAGAGCGGCCACGCGGTCAGCCTCCAGGCGCTCGGCCTCCTCCTGGGCACGCTTCCTCTCCTCCTCCAGCTGCAGGGCTCTCTGAATCTGGTCTGACAGTTCTGGAGAAAGCACGGGCCCCTGAATTCCCAGCCTGGACGCATGGCACGGGGTCCAGGGTGAGACTCATAACCACAAGCTATGACACACTGAAAGGGGGAGCCTCTGTATAGTGGGGTGCGTTCCCTACTGCGCACACACCATACTTGGGGCAGTTAGGAACTGCTAGGGAGGGTTCCCCCTCCCCTGGCTGGGGCTGGGGTAAACTGGCGGACACAGAGAAACCACACCACTCTCTCAGGTCTTAGTTTATAAGATAGGGGGCAATGTAGCATGGTTCGGGCACTCACGCTGTTGACGTTAGGCAAATTAATTTACCTGGTAAACCTTACCACTGTCATCAGGAAAATGGGGAGAACTCAGTACTAACCTCAAAGAAAGGAGGGAACATTAAAAAAGATAATATGCATAAAGCATTCAGCACAGAGTGGAATGTATCGAGATAATCAAAAGATTATCTTCTAATCCAAACACCCATGGTCAGCTCTCAGCCTCAAGCCTCTACGGTGGGTGCTGTGTTAACTGAGACCTTGCTGGCTGTGGGCGTGCTGACGGCCCCTCTGCCCTCGCTGCGGAGCGCACCCCTGCACACACGAGCACTGGGTACAAACCCACCTTTCTCTGCCTTCTTGGTTTTCTGCTCGTAGTCCTGCAGCCTAAGCATCAGCTCCTCCTTCTCCCGCATCATCTGCTCCTTCTCTCTCTCCACAGTCTCTCTCCTCTTCTTCTCGGTTTCCAGCTGTTGCCTGTTGGGGGCGGGGGGCACAGGAAGGTTTAGATGCTGGCAGGCACCTGCCCTGTCAACACAGTCCAGGCCCCAGGAGGCAGCAGCAGCAACACTTGGCACTCCCCTCCTGGGCTCTGCCACTGCCTGGCCCAGCAAGGCAGCTCCTGGGGTGGACCCTCAGACCCACACAGTAACTCCCGAAGGCCCCGGTCCCCTGATGCTCCCCCAGTGTCTGTTAGGTGATGTTCCCCTGGCTCCTCTGAAGGGGAGCCGTGTGGGCCCCACAGATGCTGCCTGACGGGCCCGGATGTCCTGCTGGCCTCTGCCCTGCTCACCGCTCCAGCTGCTTCTGGTGCTTCTCCTCCCGGGCCTGGGCCTTCATCTGCTGCACCTCAATGGTGTCAGGCTTCCTGCGACGCATGTACAGCTCGTGGTTCCCCATGCAGAGCTGGAGGATCCGCTTGTTAATGCGCAGGCGGGGGGCGTAGAACACAAAGTCCTGCACAAGAGAACAAGGCGGACTCTGGCTTTCTCCTGCCAAACCTGACTTCACGAAGTTCTAGATGACCTTTTCCAAAAGGACAAACGTAGCAGAGTATGGGGCCAGAAAGGGACTTCAAGGAAAAGTCACTGACTCCAAGTGACCGGACAAAAAGTTCCTGGTGCCGTGGGATTTGGATTCTCTGGGACAAAGAGAGCAACTGTGTGTCCTTGTGGCTGTGCATGCACACACACCCTGAAGCCGCCTCTCTGGCTGGGCGGTGAGGCCTCTCCAGGGCAAGAGGTCTCATGGCCTTGGGAGAACCGGGACCGAGGCCCAGAGTCACCCCATCTTCAGCCACCATCCCCCCGTCCTGCCTGCAACGCAGCAACTTCTACTGGAGTGTCTGGTCTCCTCAGCCTTAACCCTTGGCCCCCACGCGGCCCCCAGTGCATCCGTAGGGTCACTACATGACGCCTGATGCCAGCCCGGCTAGCTCCAGCCCAGGTACAGATGCCAGGGCCGGGCACGGGTGGAGAGCTCGGGCCCGGCAGCCCCATTCTGCCTTCTGCTCACCTAAAACTGCACTTTCGTGCCCACAAATTTACTTGCTCCCAGCAGCCCTGCTACTTGGGCTGTCCCGTCCAGCCCCACAGACCCAAGGACACCGGCCCTGCGGAGACGGCACGGAGGCGTCATTTCCTGTCCGTAGAGCCCTCCTCCCGGGTTGACTGGCACACCTCCTGCGGCCGTGCACTCGGTGGGGGTGCGAGCACTTCCCCGAACTGACTTGTTTTGGTCTCTGTCTTCCATTGGTTGGGCAGCTCCCCCGACAGCAGGGCTGGGTCATTCCCCCCCATATCCCTGGGAACCCAACCAATGGCCTGGATTTACTGGGTGCTGGCGTTTACACAGCATGCCACGTCAGAGCCTGGGACCTCGAGTGACTCACTTCCTCTGAGTCCGGACACCTCGAGCTGCGTGGTGGGGTGGACAGTAACCTAACAAGACTGTTCAGAGGATTAGCCCAGATACTGTTTGTCAGGACTTAGAATGGGCTTGGGCAGGACGGGGGGTGCCTGGTACGCAGAGGCTCGCTCACGGACCGCTGCCCGCCTGACAGAACTGCTAGGGGAAGAGCCTTCTTGGAAAGAACATAATGAGGTATCTGAGAACAACAGGACTATGACTGCAGAAGTCTGCGATGTGGGACAGGCATGGCACACGACCCTGCCTCCTAGTTCTTGCTACTGCTGCCATTAATGCAGGGGATGGGGGGGAAGAAGGTTTAGAAACTCTTGTTAAAAAAAAAGTTATTTTAAAGGGTGCCTGGGTGGCTCAGTTGGTTAAGAAAGTGCCTTCAGCTCAGGTCATGATCCTGGAGTCCCGGGATCGAGTCCCGCACCGGGCTCCCAGCTCCATGGGCAGTCTACTTCTCCCTCTGATCTTTCTCCCCTCTCATACTCTCTCTCACTCTTTCTCTCAAATAAAGAAAGAAAATCTTTAAAAAAAAAAAAAAAAAAAGTCATTTTAAAATGCCAGTCTGCTTACTCTTCTTTTCCCCCTTTCTCTTCTCAGCTCGGGGCCGCTAGCATCCAGATTGTGACCTCTGGAATGGGGAACGGTGGCTGAAACAAGGAACAGTGTGATGTGTTCCACAGTGACTTCTGAAACCAGAAGGGAGGGACACACCAGGGAGCTAACCAACACGTCCCAGAAGGCCCGACATAGCTTCTCGGTTTTTTTGTCAGTTCCAGAAACGCTGGAAAGGCTGTACTGTTGACCCTGAGAGCCCAGAGTTCCTGGATGGTGCTTTGGCACACTTGTTATCAAGTCATCGGGTTTCCAAGGAGCATGTGCAGAGTCTGCAGAGTTGAGAGAAGCATCGTCCCTACCTCTGTGATGGCCACACAGACATGCTCCCCAGGCAGGTGATGACCTTTGCAATGCCCCTTGGTATTGCAAAGGAACACTGATTAGCACCAACTCCTTCTCAGAACAAAGGTCAGTTAAAAACCATCAAAGGACAGACACTGCAAGTAGCATCACTGCCAAGACAAGGCCTGCACATGGCTGGGGACAGCGAGAGCAGGAGACAGAGGACACTTCCTGGGCTGCCTTTGAAGGAGGCTAGTTTCTGGATTCAAGTTAAAAACAAAAACTGAAACCAGTATTTATTTAAGGATTTCCAAATTCAAGTAACGAGCCCACGCTTCCTAATGCAAAACCACAACACTGATGAAATGTGGGCAGCTTTTTAAACTCTGGCAGAGAGAGGCATCCTAAAAACAAACTTGAGGCAAAAGGAAAGCTCAAGGAAATAAATCCAAATCCCTAACAATACAAGAGAAGAAAGAAAAGTAGCCATAAAATTGTTGAACACCAGCTCAGAAGCCTCTAGAACACTCCCCCAGAAGGCCCGAGCCCAGGGCTCCCCCTTGGCTGAGGGCAGAGCTGCTCCCAGGCAAAGGGCAGTTTTCACAAGCCGTTGAACAGGTAGCTGCCCAAGAGCCTTCTCCCTCTTCCATGAGACCACAGGAACAAAAGGCCTTTTCTGAAGGAGACAGAGCTGGTTTTGGCCCCACACAGGACTACCGGGCAGGCTTTGAACATTCACCATGTTTCAGGTCCCATCTCTGCAGTATCCAAGCTGGCAGGAGGAGAAACTGGCATTTCTACAGGAAATGCCTGGTCATTGGGAGCGTGACAGGACAATGGCTCAGTTGTGAGCTTGCTATGGAAACTGCCCGGGACCAGGGGTGCCCCACCAAGTCAGCTTGAGAAAAGGAATCCCGAGCCTCACCCATGAGTCAACTCGAACCTCTGGGGTTTCCCTGTCCATTTTCCAGGGCAAGTTTAAACTTGGAAATGCGATGTTCTGCTGCCCCAAGTGCAGGGGCTGAAGGCAGGCAGTGCCGCAGAAGAAGGAAGCAGGGCGAGGCTGGTGAGGTGCACAGGCGAACTGGGACTTGTTCCCTAAACCATCTTCTCCTGTGGAATCCCCACCCTCATGAAAGAAGTCTGACAGTGTCGAGTCTGCAGCCTTGGTCAGGCCTTCCCGACCCAACCATCTGGAATAGCCACACTGGCCCCCAACCCTGCCCCCATCTCATCCTCATCGGTGGTAAGACACAGCTGCACCACGGGATTCCCGGCCAGAAAGCTCCTTCCCTGTGCTCACGCACCTCTCCGAGCAGCAGGCAGGCTCCACGAGGGCAGGAAGCCCGCTCCGTTGCTGCTGTGCACACAGTCCTAGAACACGGCCCTGACTCACAGTACACAACCGACACAAGCTTCTCTCTTCTTGTTTTTTCTTTAATCAACGGCTCCACATAAAACTAGTATATAGTAAAAGTATGCTCAACTAATTCAACCAGAAGCATTACAATTGCTTTTGCTTAGAATTTCAAGATTAGGAAACACTCTGCAGCTTTTCATAAGTTAAACTTATGCCAAAACACACACGCAACTTAATCTTTAAATAGCCCAGTCCAGTCCAGTCTGCTAGCTTGTCAGTCACATGTCTAAAAAAAGTTCCAAAAAACGAGCACTACCCTGTGAGCAGACAGCAGCCAAGCCACGGCCCTCAGGATCTTCTCGTTCTGACTGCCTTGATCTCATGGCCCACGTTAACATGGGTACACGATGACCCCCGGGCTATGGTGCTGAATGTGAATGCGGCCTGTTTCCACGGAGCTGGAGAGTCTGTATTAAATGCTGCTTTAACTGTCAGCAACTACGCAACTACCCATGGAGCAGGAGTCAAGAGTTTACAAACAGCAGGAAACGTTTTCAATAAAGGAGAAAATACTTTCATGAACCGCTTCAGGAGTTCTGGTTTTCACTTATGTTGGACTAAGCGGCCTGTGGGGAGTAGCAGTTGGACAATAAAGCCACTCGCTGTTCCACACGGGGTATCCATCACCCTGCAGATCCCAGCCCCAGAAGGCTCCAGACGGCCCCGGTCTGGACCACAGCCCATGCCTGGCCTCTCTAAGCCCCACACTGTAACCAAGACATCAAGTCCTCTCCAATCTATGATTCTGGGAAAAATCGCAGCAGTCTAAGGAGGAAGAGAGAATTCTTCAAAAGCCATTTTTTTTTTAAAGGATCAGATTTCCGATTAGAAGATGAAATCCTCACCCATTCCGTCACACTACAGTGGGTATGTACGCCGGCATGTCTCAGATTTTCTGAGCCATCAGCTGAAAATTTAAATGTCAGCAGAATACATAAAACTGAAATGTAATTTCTGTAACACTCCAGTCTTTGCTTGCCTTTACTGGTTCACAGTCCATATTCTTCAAACTCCAGGAACTGAAATCTCGTTTCCAGCAAAGCCCTCCCAGGCCGACTCCCCCACCAGCCGCATTGGGAGCAGCTACCTCCCTGCAAGGAGAAGGCGCCTGCGGAAAGGGGGCTGGGGGGCCGGAAGGGGGTCAGAGGAAAGCAGGCGTGCACGTTTGTGGAAGAGAAAGGAGGTGAGGCATGAAGGACCACGTGGACCAGGAATGCTCCAGAGACAGGTCTGACTTTTCCTAACATGGGTAAGCTGCAGACAGCTCTGAAAGCTAATGCTGGCCCTTGAGGCTTGTAGCAATCATGAGTGCCCCAACTAGCTTCCAGGGAGACAGGTGTGAGCCCCCCACACCCCCAGTACACCCTCTAGAGGCAGGCTGGTTTTCCACCGGAAAACCAACATTTCAGAAGCCTAGAAATGCAGCATTTCAGGAGATGCTTATCATCTGGCGAAGGTCAATGACTCAGAACTGCCCTTTCCTTCATAAGGAATGAATACCACTTGAAAGCTCAGGGGACAGTCAGCTAGTGATTGAGGGACACCTGGGCCAGCATGTACCTCTACTTCAGGGGGTCTTTGACCTTCAGTGTAACCTGCTGACAATTCCTTTAACAAACCGCCCCCCCACCCAAGCCCAAGCACGCACACAAGTGTTTGTCATACAGAGAAATCTGTTCTCCTGAAAACACATCTGGCTGTTAAGAATGAGAAACTCTAAGTCCTCGCCTGGCATCCACAAAAACTTACAGGTGCCTTCTTGTCGATGGGCTTAATGACAAACTTTTTGTCATTGAATGAGATGTTCCTGATTTCACTCCATGGAAAGCCAATCTTTGGGGTCAACCTGAGGTTAAAAAAAAAGGGGGGGGATAGTTAGATTTGTGCTTGGATTGCAAAGCTGTTCTTAATATTTTTATTTTAATTTGAAAAAATATAAAGGTAGCCCAGGAAGCACAATATATATAAGATACATCATTACCAGAGGTCCTACCTATGCTTGGTAAGGTCAGGTCCAAGCTCGAGGCAATCTCCACAAGTTCATTTATACTAAGTCTTCGCAACCCTGGGCATCTCCCTGTGTCTAGTCCACCTCAGCCAGTAATCTCAAAGTCAACTCCAATCCCTGAGCCAGCACACCCCTTTACCCTGCGACAGCTCACACAGCCATCTCCTAGAGCCTAACTGGTTCCTTGTCCCCAGAACTCCACTTCTAGTCATTAGTCTGACTCATTTCCCTTGTAGTCAACCTATTCCCCTCTTCCAAAGTGCCAGTCCCCTTCCTAGGTTCCAAAAGATGAAACCCAGGGGCCTCAACTTAGCATCCAACAGCCTTCTAACCTGGCCTCAGCTTCCTGACACCCCGATTCTCACAGGCCCTCCCTGCCTGAAGAGCTCTCTCCTCCTCCCTCCCCACCACAACCCTGCACCCTCCAGAACAGCTCAGCCTCCTTCGATAGCCTTGTCCCTTCTCAACCCGCATCTCTTTTGCTACACGAACTGTTCACTTTGTTCTCTCTCTTATTTGCTCTTTGAAGACCAGGCAGGTAAGCTTTCCGATGCAAAGATCATGTCTTAGGTATTCCAGGCATGCTCTAGTCAGAGCGGGGGCTCACCAACAGAAACAGAAAAGCCCCTGGTGTGGTTCCGTCCAGCACCTGCCATGCTCATTTTCTGCTGGGCTGATCTGTCCACTGCTGGCAGTGGGGGAATACAGTCCTCTCCTCCTATCTACTATAGTCTACTTCCCCCTCACATCTGCTAGGGTCCGTTTACTGTATTTAGATGTCCTGATACTGGGTGTGCATATATTTGCAACTGTTCGATGTCCTTGAGGAGCGGAGGGCTTGGTATGGATTCCACTCTTCTGGGTCTCATTCAGTGCTGTGTGGCCTGCTCCCCTGGCTGGCCAGAGACCCTCCTGTGTCATCCTCTGACTGCTGAGACAACACTAGGACTACTCGCCCCTGAGGAAAGCCCCGGTCCTGCCCACTACTGGCTGAAACTCTGGCTCTTTGGCATCCCCAAGAAAGTTCACCCTGTAATTTCAAGACCACACTGCTCTACTTAACTTCACAACTCCCACCGTGTTCTTCATCTCCTACACCTCCAAAATTTACTCACGGACACCATTCTAGAAGTAATGACAGACCCTCAAGCCATTACTCAAAGCCACTGCCATCAAAACCTAACCCTTCCCACAGACCATAAAAACTTTAAATTTAGAAAATAAGCAGAACCTCCTGCCCTACCAACATATTTAATTAAAAACTGATGGGCAGCATAGGTCTTACTGTGACAACCCAAGCCAGGTCAAGTAGAGAGGGTGGCTTCTGAAGGACAAACCCCACAGGCAGCTCTTCGAGGACACAGTAGTTCTGCATCCCCGGGGAACGATGCCATGGCACCTGCCAGGTTGTGGTTTTAAGTGCCAATCCTTTCTGGCATGAGCCTCTACGGCTCTGTCCTACAGGGTCAGGGTCACCAATGCCTGCTGAGACACATGTGGCCAACATGCTTCACAGCCAAACAGGCAGGGAGTTTGCTTTGCCACTGATCAGAGGCCACTGTGTTTGCAGGCCTCTGGGCACTGGAAAGGAACTCAGGTGCCCCTAATGCCTCTCGCCTTTACCCCGGGTCCCCACGTGGAACAGCTGGGAGAGCGACAACAGGTGGCCGTCTGCTCGCTGCTTCCGGCACCTGCCCCCCACAGCACAAGGGCACTTTGCTACTCACTTCTTGGCTCTGCAGTCGCCAGCACAGCTGATCCCCAACTCTCAAAACGCCAGGAGGCTCAGACGACAATTTAGAGCCATTCAGAAGCATGAACGCAGGACCAAAGGCCACATATTTTTTTAAAAAGTGGGATTCTCCAATAAATGGGACCAGAGCTCTTTAGAGAAACAGTGGATTCCAGTAAAGAAGTGCTCAAAAAATAATGGGATCATAGCAAAAGGGCTTAGGATCCAACTTGAGAGGGACCCTCAAGGCAAACTCAAAAATTTGAACAAAATAATAAAAGTAATAGATTATAGCCCATAGAATAAAGTATCCATCAGTCCATGCTGATCTAAATAACTGAATAAAGAGAAATTGGCTGTGTTCAGTAGATGGATACATGTAAAATAGATTTTTTTTTTTTAAATCACCGCTTCTCAAAAACCACAGTAGTAATTGTTTTATGTAAGACTGCTGAATGGATGTGAGAACTAGGATATTTCCACAGCTTCAGAGTGTCTCTTTAAATACACTTATCGAAGTTAAACAGAAAGAGTCGATTATCATATGGTTTCACTTACTTGTGGAGCATAAGGAATAACCTGGAGAACATTAGAAGTAAAAGAAAAGTGAATTGGAATCAGAGGAGGGGACGAAGCCTGAGAGACTGTGGACTGAGAAACAAACTGAGGGTTCTGGGGGGGAGGGGGTGAAGGGAGGGGTGAGTCTGGGGGTGGGTATTAAGGAGGGCATGTACTGCATGGACACTGGGTGTGGTACATAATGAATCTTGGAACACTGAAAAAATAAAATTAAATTAAAAAATAATAATACCTAAATACACTTATCGACTACAAAGGCAAAGACAGGAACTGCACAAAGCAGTCTAGTGGAGAGCGCCTTGACCAGCAACCAAAGTTAGCACCACCCGGAGTAAGATGTTCTGGTATCACATATGGCCTTAGGAGGGGCCCTGGGAGCGAACGGCAGACTCCTGTTGGGCCTCTGGCCCGAACAGGAAAACTCAACTCTAACTATGAGAAAACATTACACAGACCCAAGTTGGGTGTAGGACAGATGGGAATTCTCTGTACTTAATACTTCTGGAACATTTTAAAAGTCTGAAATGATTTCAAAGTGAAAAAATACATGGCTGCTAAAAATTTAAATTCAACGTTTGCAGCTGGGGGTGACGATAATGTTCTTTAAGATCTTGACCAGAGTCTGCATGTTGCAGGCTGTGTCTATCTACACTCAGCAAGAGAACACTGAACAAAGTATGCACTTCACTGTACTTAAATTTTACATCCAAAGACAAACAAGGTATACTGAGCCCTTGCAAATAATATGCATTTTGGGGACAGTATACAGATGTCTGCAATTTATTTTGAAACCGGTCTGAAAGAGAGGGCCAGAGGATATAGCGACATGCAACAGGGGAGAGACGAAAAAAGTAGCAAAACGCCAAGGATAGAATCTTTTGAAATTTTTCAACCCCCCCCCCCCAAAAAAAGGTATGGGGTAGAGCTCTCTGTGGGCCAAGCAGATGGCTCTGCCTACACCATTCAACAGAAGCAAAGACACTTGTTGGAGTCCACGGCTCTGCAAGGCAGCCTCTCAAGGAACTCGCCCCTCCTGCCTGCTGCTGGCCGCGTTGAGCCCAGCACAAGGCTGCTCCCCCGCCTCACGCACACCCAAACACGCAGAGGCCAAACTCTTCTCTGCCAGTCCGAGGTGAACTTCTGAAGTTCCTACTCTCGGTGGACTACGGAGTCTCTGACACAGTCTCTGTAAGAGACTAGGAGGGGTTTTTTTTTGGTTTTTGAAAATTCTGTTTCACATTCAAGTTAGGGTCACAAAGGTCAGAAAAGAGAGAAGGAATGGACAAGGGTGGTCCTGGCGTATCTGATACAAGAAAACTCATACGAACTGAAAGACTGTCTTCTGCTCCCCTCTCGTCCAGCTCGGTAACCACTAACTCTGCTCCGGCACGGCATGGTCACACACACAAGGGAGGCCGCTGGAAGGTGCATTCTGCCCAGGAGTGTGACCTCAGAAACTAGAAGCAGTGACTTTAAACGACTGGCTTATTGAGACGCCTGGGTGGCTCAGTCAGTTAAGCATCTGCCTTCTGCTCAGGTCATGGTCCCCACTGGGTTCCCTGCTCAGTGGGGAGTCTGCTTCTCTATGTGCTGCTTCCCTGGCTCGTGCGCCTACTCTGTCAAGTACATAAAATCTTAGAAAAAAAAGAAAATGACTGGCTTATGTGATGTTCAAGTATCTACCAGACACATGTGATACTATATATACTACACGTATGTCAGAGTACGTACCTCCCATTACCACTACTGTGCTATACAGAGTTCTCTAACAGCCACCATCCTGACTGGCTTATTACATATGTAGTAAAGCTACAACTGTAATCAGAGGAGGTGATTTTCAACTCTTGAGTGAGGAATTCAAGGGAAAAAGACACTGGCCCTTGCTCTGGCCCCAGCTTGTCTGCAGCCTTCTCCAGTTATCTTCTCCCTTCAAGGGCACGTCAGGTTACCTGCTGGAGCCCGAGTGCGCCACCCTGTCCCAGGCTCCAGCCTCCGGGAGGACCAGGAAGATTGGGGGACTCAGCAGTGTGGGAGGTGTGAGCCCTAGGAGGGAAGGAGTGCTCTCACAGGTCTGAAGAACTTGGGGACAAGGGCGGGTTCCTCTCACTGTTTTGTCTTTGTTGGTTTTGATATGATGATGCCAAGTAACACAGCTAATCTGAACGCTCTGTTTCTAAGCTGATGATGGCGCACAGGGAAGGGGTCTGCCTATTTCCTCCCCCTCTAAGCTTCCTCCTTTTCTCATCTACGGGATTATAGACAGAAAAAGACAAATGTTTTCATTCCCACGTGCTCCCACTCACTAGCTATGTATCCTGTGAAAAGGGACCTCAAGAGATCTTTCCCAACGAGGATATATTTGATTCTGAAACAGAATAATAAAGGTCCATTTGTTTATTCGCAGGTGCGCTAAGTCCCTTATCGCCCAACTTACTCACTCAATAGATCCAATTTCTCCCTTGAACAACATTCCACAAATGCTCTGCTGAGGGCCGTGTCCAACACTCAACACAGCTCGGAGTCACCCCAGCTCTCCTCATACTCGAGTCCACCTCCTGCTTACACTGGTGACGAAGTGGTCAATATTTGCTAGAAAGGAGAACTCAGGCCTACTGACTGAATGTGTGGTCAAGTCTTTCTTCCTAACTGAAAAGAAGGATGCCTTCAGGGGCGGGGAGGAGGCAGGAAAACCCTATGCCCCAGTGTTTTCTTGGGGGAGAAGACCCCTTTGAGAAGACTACCAGTTTCACTGGCAAACTGGGGAAATAGGAAGATAGCAGGAAGAGACTGAATGGACCACAGCACTCAAATTTTCACTTGGAAAAAATTAACATTTATGTGGGCTGGTGATAGTTACAAACTGACATCAGCAAGTTCCTGGCTATGGCTGTTTCCCGTAGCTGGAAAAACCTGTTTAGACAGCTCTGGCCACAGCCATGTTACAAAATCCGGTCATTCAAGAACGGAGTTCTGAGACAGAGGCAGTTTCCCACGTCTATTCCCACGAGGGTACCGCATTCTCACTTTAGGCACAGCCTGCTGACCAGTCACTGGGCTCTGACAGAGGGGCCTCTGGGAGGACCAGGGGCTGGTTTCCTGAGTCTCCCCAATTGTTCGTGCTTCTCTACAACACTGGGTGCAGCTCACACAGGGAAATAGCAAACCAAGAATCCTTGACACTCACGACTAGGTTCTCAGAGGAGTGCCTGGGATTCTCTGCAGTCTTCCCTGACTAGGATCAGGTCTTCCAGGAGAGAGATTCTCTCCCACCCAATTCTGGCCCTAACTAGAGGGTCTAGGAAGGCCTGACACCAGCCCCTGTCCCACCCAAGTGAAAGGTGTCTGTACTCTGGGTTCTGCCAAGAAGACATGTGACTGAGACTGAAGGCAGACTGTTCGTGTGACAGCGTCTGCTGCCAAGTAGGGGCACCCCCTTTGGGAAGGCCAGAGAGAGGGTTCTTGCAGGTCTGAGAGCACATCGGAAAGGAGGGGAGGGGGAGACCCAACACTCAAAGGCACAGGAACCACCATGGAAAACTTGCTCTCACCAAACGAGAATGATCTGTTCCCTGTGCATCTAGCTCGCCGGCAGCGAACAGGCACACTCACAGCGTTTGTAAGCACAGGGACAGCCGAAAGCAGCCAGAAGGGAGGGCCTGGCTTGCTCTCTACTGTTCCCGCAGACCTTACTCAGCACACACACAACTAACCTGTGGCCATTAGACACCTCTCATAGGGTCAGAGGATTTAGCTAAATTGTCTGTACATAAACCACTGTTTACAGATTCATCTTAAGGGCTCTGATAGCACTGTAACTATTCTTGGTTGGATTAGCACAAACTTTAAGCCACCAGCCTGGCGAGGACTGCCTGGGTGGTATCTGTGGTGTGCCAGTGCCCACGGTGGCTGGTGGCAGGACCTCAGTGGGAGGCCAGGGGAGGCCTTCCTGCAGCTCCGCTCTGTGGGGTCGTGGGTCAGCACTTGGCACCGTGCTGGTGGACAGGCTATGGTGACAGGAGAGAACAGTGCACACCTTGGGCCAACCTCTGACACAATGTGGCCAATTTACAGTCGAAAAGCCCTTAAAGATTCACACACTGGACTGATAAACCACCAGGGAAATACTTACAAATAAACTGTGTCGACAGTTGCCGTTTCTCTCGTTTCCAACCCCAACACCTCACCCACTGACACAAATTATAAAGTTCGACTTACTTATCATCTTTCTCATAAATATTTAGTCCAAGGGCATCAACTCCAAGCCAAAGGTCTGTTCCTTTTTTATTTTTTATCTCAAAATAGTTGATTCCATACATTTCCAGGTCCTGAGCAATCTTCAGATACTCCAGCATGGCACTGTCTCTAGCAGGGAGAACAAACAGGGACACAGTTATTCGTGCTGCTGGATCCTGAACCGCAAAACCACTCTGGTGGCCCCAAAGGATACGGCCCCACAGGCAGCTCTGGTATGTTGGCCAACCGCTGGCTTCGCTGCTGTTCCTCTGGTGGCCATTCACAACCAGACCCTGAGAGTTCCTGGGCCCTGACCACTGATGTACTTCAGACCTGCTGAGAGCTGAGCTGACTCACGCTGGTTTCTCTGGACTCCGATTTTCCTTCCAGACTGTCCTGGAAGCAGTCTTTCCCAGGACACAGTCTGCCCACAGGCTGCTGCAGGAACTCCCACTGTCCATGTCATCAGCAGCCACCACTTAGGCCTTGAGCGCTTTCCTTCCCCAAAAGGTGCTCGGGACAGACGAGAGCCTAAGGATGCTAAACTGTAGAAGAACTGCTGAGGCTGGGGAAAATGCGCGGAACTGCTGCTGCTGATGCCCCAGCTGAGGGGTCTAGGCCAACAGAGAATCTGGCCATTTCTCACACCCAACAGCCACAGGTCACATCGTTCCTCCTTCACGCTTCCTTCCTGCTTCTTTAATAGCAAGTGTTTCTCACTTGGGATCGATTTTTTCCCATTGTGAACAATGCCCCTGCCGCCTGACTAAAACAGAATTACTTCAGACGCAAGACCTTCTCTCCTCTAGAAAAAGCAAGGGAGGCTTTAGCTCCTGAGGCTTAAACTGCTTCTTACCCCCAGGAACGTACACCTGGCTTTAAGAAAACTCTTCCGAGCAACTATTCCCTTTCACTGCTCTGCCACACTGGGGCTAAAGCCCATGGCAGTGGCTCCAGAAGCCAACCACCCCGAGGACCCTATCTGGCCTCAATGCCAAGGCAACCCTCTGGAGAGGCAGGAGCCAGCCAGCCAGCCAGCACTCACTTGAGCATCCCTCGGTGCTCGGCGTGCCACACCTGGATCCGGTCCTCCCACTGGTCCCTGGTGAGCTTGTGCTGGTCCATGACTCTGAATTGCAAAGAAGGCACAGGACAGTCACCACAAATGGCCAGCAGAAGAGGCAAGCAGCAGGCCACCACCCACCTAAAAACCTTGAGTTTTCTTTCAAATAAAACCACCACAAAGAGTGATTCTACTTCCTAATATGCAGCATTTTGGACAACTCACAATTTGAGAATTAGGATCTAGAATAAGACATATCTAGTCTTGCTGGAAAAATTTTTAAAAGGTATTTTATATTTTAAGGGGACTCTTCTTCCAAGATGGGTTTAATTTATGTGACCATTAGTGAATAAAAACAGATTTAATGCGGCCAAATCATTATACACCAAGGAAAGCTAAGAAATGTGATTACGTATATAACACAGCTGCTCTTCCGTCCCCTTTCCTGCTATGTTCTTTACGACAGACTCTATACAGGCATATCGGTGCCTGATGGGAAGGCTATGGTAGGTCAGTGCCTACTGAAGGCCAGGGCACGTGCCGAAGCACGCAGATTAGAAAGTGCTACAGTCCCCGCCTCGAGGAGCACCTACCCTTGTGCTTGCTGACCGCTTCTACTAACACACACCACCTATGCCCTTCAAGGATGCAACCACTGCTCTCATCCAGGCCCGGACATCCCTTGCTCACCTTTGGGGGATCAGCCGCTCAGAGCTGAGGTACCCAGACTTATGTGTTTCTTTATTATAGTCTCCAAACTTGGCCTGCACTGCATAGGAGCCCAGGAGCACCGCCGTCTCAGGAGGGCAGTAAATCTCATCGCTGAGAATTCCCTCCTTCACTTGGAGGAAGAAAAGCTTCTGTGTGATGTCCTGGATGAGCTCCTCAGACACATCTTCGGGGTAGAACTTGGCCCGGAACTTGAACTGGAGAGGATTCTCTTTTCTCAATTCCTGTGCTGACACCTGCAGGCCCAGGAAGATAACATTTACTCCAAAGTTACCTTTTAGCACATATGACAAAAAAAGGCCAGCTGCCTACTGCAGCTGGAAGTCCTACTGCCCTCCTTAGCTGAAGTCCAGCAGCAGGCAAACGGTGACCCACCGAGCCACCGAGTGCTGGCTCCTAACTTCTGGGGAGATGGTCCCAATTCCAGAGAACTCAAATTTAGAAGCAGCCTGCCTAGGGACCTGTGAATCTGGCATCTGTTCCATGGCCAGTCAAGCCGTGGGACATGTAACTTATATTTAAAAACGACTCACGTTCCCTCCTTTCAACCCCTAAATGCCCCCAGACTTACTATAGTAATATTGGAGGAAGACACAGGTTTGGGAAAAGGGGCATTTTCAAATTGTGTGGAGAAAACACATTTAAGCTTATTGGTTTTCTTTAGATAATGGAATTATTTAGTCTTTGGAGTTGGAAGATAATCTATCACAGGTTCAAACAAAGCAGTAACAGGTTCTTACAAAACAGTGAATGATTCATGGTTTATAAGATTAACAGTCTCACTGGGGAAAAAGAAACTAAGGTCAACTAAAAGGTACACAATTAACCATCATATGAGTGAGCAGGAAGGAGAAATGCCAAATCTAGTTTCTAACCAATATCCCCCACTTACTGGAAACCTGCAAGCTTTTTTTTCTGTAAAAACTTTTATACAAATAACAAGAGCGAACAACAGAAGAGTGAGGTGCTCCAGTTTCAAAGTTAACAGAGCAGACCAACAATCCAACAGCCTGTAAATAGTTAACTCTGACTTACCTTTTTATCAAGTTTCAACCAGGTAGGAAATCCTTTATTATCCACATACTGGAGGCCAAAGTACCACACTTCCCGAAGGCCGATGGTCTTAACCACCTGTGCGAGAGAGACAGGGGGGCAGGAGCTGAAGCAGACGGGGAGAGCGAGGTGCTGGCCGCTCAGAAGCACCCTGCATGCCTCTCCTACACCAACCTGACAGGAAACCCAATCTGTTACTAGCAGAGGCTATTCCCCCCAATGCTGGGAACAATTTATTTTTAACATGCACTTGAGAGGATTCAGGATTTTTAAATCTCAGTCTTTTTAATCTTGTAATTTCTCATGCTTACTCCTCTGTACTCCATTAACTTTCCTGAGCAGAGACACCCAGCTGAGTTAGAGTAAGCACACCATCAGGCACCACCCAGGGGACACCAGGAAGTTTGTGTCCCAGGTGTGAAGGTCTCCTGTCAGGAGTGCCCACACAGAAAAGGTGTTGCATGTCAACCAAGTGAAGCAAAGCAACCCTCAAGTCTCGCTGGTTGCCCGTCCCTGCTTCTCAGTCATTTGGCCTAGGCCTCTGCTTAACTAGGAAGAGGGAAACAGCAGTCCCTGGCAAGGTGGGAGACAGGCGGTGTGAGCTGCCAGGGAAACGGGGAGACAGGGGAATTACGCTTCACACATGCCAAGGGGTGACTGCAATTCTTCCAACCTCCAGAAATTTGAAATTCTGATACAGGAAGGTAGAACCCAACCCTAGGCCATAGCAAGGATTTTGTATTTTAAAATTCTCCTCAGGGTCACCTGGGTGGCTCAGCTGGTTGGGCGTCCTTGATTTTAGTTTGGGTCAGGCTCTTAAGGCCACCCTGGGCTCTGTGCTTAGCAGGAGATCAGTCTGAGAGTCTCCATCCCCCCCACCCTCCCCACTGCCCCCTGTCAGGTAGACGTGTGCATGCTTTCTCTCTAAATGAATAAATCTTTAAAATAAATAAGATTCTCTAGTACCAGAGGAAGTCTCCTATGGGCTGTTACAGACCTAATCCCACACTGGTTCTACTTGTGTCTCAGAAACAGAAAAGCAAGCTGCTGGGGACACTTATGCAACATCACCACAACCAAGTCCCAGAGCTCTGCTACAGTTTTAGTCCCATGACATACAATGCTAAGCCTTTATAAAAAGGTTACCATTTTTCAAATACATGGCTTCTATCACATTTAAAGGGTAAGAGGTCTGAACACATGAGAAATGACAAATCAGCTATCTGAAATACTTGGTTAAAATAAAGTCTGAAATTCCAAATAAACTCCTGCTCTAAGCCTGTCTCCTCATCCACTGGGGGACCAGATGCTTGCTGGAGCTCCAGGAGTCTGTTCACCATACACCAAAGAGGGGAGGCAGGGTTCCATCATAGGATAATGTGGAAGAACTTAGACTCTGCTGTGAACCCTGCTATGTCTTTTTAGAATAGCTGATATGAAGACCAGGTTTTCTTTACCCAATCTTGCAAATTTCTCACTCCCTATAAATCTCCATCTCAACATTTGGATATAAAACCTGCCCTGCCTTACTCTTTGCATTGTTTCAAAATTGCACAAGAAAGCCCCATATACATAAGCAATCTAGTCCTATATTCCATCCACTGAACAGTAGCCTTAGCCTGGGTCCTAACCGGCTGAAATGATTTCCTATCTGCTTGACTTCCCTCCCCATCCCAGTTAGACTCTCGCTCATTTCCATGGCCACAGTGCAGACGCTTCTTCTCCCTCTGCTATGTGGAGCAACACCGTGGTCACGACCCAGGGCTCTCACTCACTCAGTGAAAAGCCTGTCCCTAGGCACCCTGATCTGCCAAGTGTCTCTGTGGCATCTTTATCTCCTTACAGGATAACTGCCTGCAGCATGTTTCAAAGCCTTACTTCTATTCCAATGGCTTCCCCCAAATGGCACAAATGAATTTAACCTGCTTTCCTTCAGTCCCTTCTAAAAATCAATGCTAAAGCCCTCCTTACAAGGGAAATCCAGTATTCCTGGGAAAAAGCACCTCACCATTCCCTCTAATGTCCTCAGCTCACCCTAAAGCTGATATACACCATGGAAGCAGAATATGAACAGAGGTGGGGTCTATTTCTTTATCTCTGCCTCAGTGGTGTTTTAAATGGCAATTTTGGAAAGGAAAATGCAGGGACAGGTCTACTTAGCTTAGTCAAGTGGCGGCTGATGGTGGAAACAATGGGCACACTGAGTCACACCCTTCTCGCTACCTCACGAACTTTGGTAGCGGAGAGGCACTGCTAGGCCCTCCATGGGATCCCTGGACGAGATTCAAGGCGTGGATAAGCCAAGAGCACTGGGGCGGAGCTGGGTCAGTTACCGCAGAAGAAACTGAAGATACTCACGGGGTGGAAGAGAAGGTTCAAACTAACCTATCTCTGAAGTCTCTTTCAGCCCATTCCATTTAAAGACCATGTTCTAGTGACTGGTAGTCTGGCTCATGAACAACTTTCCCAGACCTAGAAGGTCATCAGGTGAACAACAGAGAAAAGGACACAGACTCTAAAGACATAAAGAAGAAAACATGCCCAGCCTGGTGTGGGGAAAGAGCCCCAGAAGGCACCCAGGGTGTCCACTGAGAACTGTCCTGACCACCCCAAAGGTGGGATGTTCTCTGTGCCATGTGTTACCTTGGGAGGACATGGAAGGATCAATGAAGGGATCTTCAAAGAGACAAGCATAAATAAGGAGGGCTGGACACCGTGAGCGCCCCCTGCCCCAGCCCCGGCCAGCTAGAAAACCTTGGGCAATTCTCATCTCCTCTGGGCCTTGATGTCCTCACAGACTTAGCCATTTCCCAGGTCGGCTCCAGCTTTAATGTTCTCAGATCATGTGGGATTTTTCACGACAGTACACCAAACTGTAAGAAACTCAACGGGAACTCTGTCAAAGAGCCTTAGGATTCAGGCCTTGTTGCTGAAGGCAGAGTTCAGAGTCTCTCTGTCTTCCACTACTTCCCTTCCCAGTAAGGATGGGTAGTGGGATATCATTACCTGTTCTGGGGGGGCTGGCCAAGATTAAGGCAGGAAACATGACTTGGGAACAGAGAGGTCAAAGTGGGATTCAGGGGGCTTGACATTCTGGGGTGGGGAATAGTAACAGGTGCTTGAATAGGATTGTTCACACAACCAACGAGCTTTGGGATAATTTAGATACTGAACTTATCAAAACTAGGCATGCTGACTGGATTTACGTAGTTAGCACTTTTTAAATAACCCGTGTCTGCTAAGTTCAGGGTCCATTTTTTGCACACCCATTAATCCAGCTCCATGCTACTGGCAGGAGATAACCTAATATAAGAAAAATACCTGGCTTAAAACCAGTCCGAACACCAGACTAGATGTGACTATTCAGCATTTAGGAACACGTCGAGTTCCACCCACAGCTCCCCGGATGGAGAAGTGGAGATAATCCTGGGCAATATGCAGCTCCAGGCCCAGCACACGAGTGGGCAGTTAACAACGTCTACAGAACTGAACCACACGACTGGAGTATTGGAAGAAGGAGGCAGGCTTCTCCAGCTCTCTCCACTCCTCACCCCTTCCAAAAGACCCCAAGGAGCAGACAAGGATCTTCTGAGAGATAGCAGCCTTTCTACCCTGAGAAAGTACCATGAACTTCTGATGGTCTCTTCCCATATTTCTGAGAAGCAGCATGTGAATGGAACAAGGCAGATGGAGGCAAGGACAACAAAATGGCTGAGACATCACAACTCTTACCACCTAACCTCGAGTTCCCATCTCTGTTCCCAAAATTTCTTGAGGGCAGCCCAGCACTCATTTATATGCAAGAATTCTGAGGTGACCAAGGGCCTCCTACCCATCCCTGTTCTAACCACTGACCCACATGGCATTCAACTGGCTCCACTAACTTACTTCCGGATTGTCTTTCAGGAGAAACCTTTAGATTTTTGTCCAAGTCCAGCCTCACCCACAGCAGTAAATGCCTTCATCCTTATTGGGTAAGGCAGAGCCAGGGATGACCTCATCACAGCAGCAGAGGGAGAGTGGAGAAGGTATCCCCTCTTAGGGCAGGAGGCCTGACGTGCACACACTGGAACCGGGGTGTGTGTGTACCCACTGGGTGCTCACTTTGGGGCTAAAAAGGAGGTTTACCATCAAGCACAGAAGGGAATCATGAATACCTTCTAAATCTGCTAGAATTCTACCTCCCACATTTCCTAACTGGCACCCATTCCCATTTCCGGGTTTGGTGCTAGGGTACAGAACATCACCTCCCTTATGAGCAGGGCCTCTCAGCGAGGCAGGCTATCGCTCAAGGGACCTGTAAACTCATGTCTGCTCCTGTTGCCCTCTTGGATCCTTGACCCCAGAGCAGAAAATCTTGTTCTAAAGCTTGGAAGTGCTCCATGGAAGAGTTATCACAGCCAGCTTTCTCGATGGCTCATGACTGGCAGATTGGCAGTCATGTAGAATGGCAAATTCTACATTCACCTTCAGGTCTCGGGAAGAAACACTCCAACATGCAGACGTGCTCTGGTGCCCAGCTAACAGAAGAGCATCTGCTGGCACCTGAGTGAGCTCACAGATGCTGCAGCTGGACATGGAAGTTACGACCTGCTGGGTTCCAGCCAGGCCCTCAGGCAGTGTCTGACCCTCGCTGCACCCTTGGGGTGAAGGGATGGGAGTCAGAGTTTCTGGATATAGCACTGTGTTGATAAAGACTTCCGAGCTTTCCCTAAATTTCCTCTCACAGGGCTGTGAACATCTACTTCTGCATAGTGTTTACGACATGTGAACCCCCTGGAAGGACGGGAAATTGTCCTCCCCTAAGAAGAGAAGTAAGCAGCAACCAATACAGTCAACAAAACACTTCAGATTTGCAAAAGTATTTTGCCTAATTGGGAATTCTCTCTCCTAAGCTCACAGAGACCAACCTGATCAAAAAGCTGTTTTCCTGTTGTATTTGGCTGGATGGCGAACTCCAGCTCTGCATCCATGGTGGTAACTCGGACGTTGATCTAAAAAACAAACCAAAAGGAATTATACTTAACTGAATGTTCCTTCCTTGTAATAATCTGAGCCTTCCACAAAAACTCAAAGCTACTTAGCAACATGGTTAAGAGTAAATTCCTCACTAGCATCCATTCTCATGCTGTAACACACACACACATACGAGCGCACGTACACACTCATGCACCAAAGCCAGCGGCAGACAGCTGATAAGTCCTAGCACTGCACACAGTGTGGACTGAGATGTATGCCTTCTCGGCTTTAACATATTCACACTTCAGTCTAGGCGGTTTTTCTACAAAAATACTTCGATAACCATTAGTGTATTTTCCCATGTACCAGCTCCTACTGACGCTTCTAACAGCCAAGGAAGCACCAGTGGGCTGGTGAGCCTCCTCAAGAATTCCGACCAAGGCAGCAAGTGAGAGGAGGAGAGAAGGAGCAACATACCAGCACGTTTAGAAACACTGGAAATGAAACAGTGAAAAGAGAAATGGTCATACGACTGAAGATCCATCAAAGAGAATATCTGCAGTAATTTAATGCCAATTATGAAGAAGGTAGTAACCTGGAAAACTGCTTCAGGAATGAAAGACATGACAAGAAAAATGGTATACCCCCCTCACTACAAACCTGTGAGAGCCTGTAGGCAGAGGACATAAGTAAAATGTGGGGATGGATGGATCATGGGATGGTCAGGTCATAAGGAATGGAGGTAGGGGTGAGGAGGGGCCTTCAAGAGGTCTCGAATTCCCATTGAGCTTTTTGTTTTTAAACAATTCACTTCAGGGTAGTTCAAATTTATCACTTGAGAAAATTCGAATTTACTAGCCTACGGAAAACAGAAAAATCTACTTTAAATCACTGTCCCAAAGGAAAACAGCATACCCACTAATGCTTATGATTAAGAAATGTTTGCTTTAAAAAAAAAGAGAGAGAAGAAAAGAAAAAGAAATGTCTGCTTTTAATCATTTTTCAAGTAAAATACGTAAGTAGCAAGACAGACATTTACCCTAAAATCTTCCTGCTTGGATGCAAATATCAAGAGGACAGAGTAACAGGACTAAAACTTAGCTAACAGAGGCCCAAGTGTCCAGCCAGTGCAATACAGACATTGAGCGCCCACATTAGTCCTGACTTCAGAAACAAAATCTGTCTTCATGGATTGTTTCTTCTAACCCTCAAGACTGGTAACTAAGAGATACTTTGAAACAAATACACCCTCTTTTAAAGGTTCTCTGGGTGACAGTAAAGAGAAGTGAGGTATTAATTTTCTAGAATTTCAAGAAAAGTCTCCCCAAACTTTTAAATCTTAAGTTTACAAAGATGAGGCTTATTTTAAATTCTTCAATTATATTAAAATATAAAAACTTCAGTTTCTTTTCTTACGGGCAATAATTTTTTAAAAAAGTCACAAAGTGGCATTTATGAAGCACAAAAGATACAGCTTTCTCAATTATGGTGCCAGATGCACATATTAGAGATGAAAAAGCAGCTCCAGGGGCACCTGGGTGGCTCAGTTGCTGAGTGTAATTCCCAGATCTGATTTGAGGACACATCAGAATTTTTCTTCTTTTCAAAAATGTCACTAAAATTAAAAGTCAAGTTAATTTTATCAATATATGTGTATATTCACATATGGGGTATGCTCTACAATCTTGAGCTAAGAGGCTGAGATGAGCGAAGTCATGAACCTAAACAAGACATGGGAGAGCGGTATGTTGGCGGCCCCGCAGCCAAGCTGCTCTGCGACGGCTGTGCTCGGTCCTGGACTTGTGACTACCCTCACTGTGTTTCTCACAGGGGGCATGATCAGCACTCTAGGCGCAGGTGTTCCTTCTGCAAGACTATCTCAAGTGCATCCCTGGGCCCACCTACTAAATACAGGTGTCCTCAGTCACCAGGGACCTAAAAGTGCCCCCCACCACTTCCATTTCCCTGAGAAGAAGGGAGGTTGCTACCCAGACTAAGGACCACAGCAGGGCACTGCCTTCATCAGAAGCAGGTTGAGGAGTTCCATGTTTGTAAAGCCTGTTAAGATTACTTTCAACTTTATAGATCTTTAATAATGAAATACAGCATAAACTTGTATCAGTGTTTAAAATTAAGCTTTTACTCAGATGACAGGACCATTTATATACATATTTTGGTCCACTTATTCAGGACTTTAAAAGAAATCAGACTTGAGCAATTACGAATCAGAAGAAATCAAAATTGAGCAGTATCTAAATCTCAACTCTCCCTTTTTGAGAGAGAGAGAGAGAGAACACGCGTGAGTGTGCACACGCACTTGCTCTCCAGCACGCTCCCATGAGCAAACAGGGTGGGAAGGGGCAGAGGGAGAGGGAAAGGGAGCATCTGAAGCAGGCAGGCTCCTCGCCCGGAGCAGTGAGCTGAGCTGAAATCAAGAGTTGGACACTTAGCCAACTAAGCCACTCAGGCACCCCCCCCAACTCTCCTTTTAAATTACCTTTGTTTTGAGTTTCCAAGGTAAGCAATTGTTTTGAGACTTGGATGGAAGATGATGCTCGTATCTGCAATGGTGCCCAGAAATACAGTGGGCCTGTTAGGATCCTGCGTGATAAACGGGAGGATGGTCCCACCAAAAACCCAGAGGTCCATGTGCTTAAAGCATACCCCCCTGAACCCCGAACCATGTGCAAAGGCTGAAGAAAAGAACGCATGTTTTGTAATTTTTATTGTCTTGTTATTTGCCCCCAGATCACACTTACCAAAAGTTAACACTTGCTGAAGGTAACAAAATCCCAAAGTAATATGGGGCTACAGGTGTATATACAGAATATGCAGTCAGTCACTGAAATCAAACTCCAAAAGGCAGTGTTTCTGTAAGGCCTGACAAAACACTGAAAACCTTTTAAACATTTTGCTTTGTCTGCGGATGATGATGGTGACTGAGTTTAGTTTTGCTCGCACACCCCCGCTGCACGTGTACATGTACACATACACGCACTCATGCGCTCACAGTTGACAGAGTACACGGTAGTTTAATTCAGGTCTCCTCCACATGCTACCCCAACTGAAGCTAAGATACAAAGCCATATTGAAAGTTCTAACAGAAGGAACCAGACTTAACTGTACCCACTAGGTGTAATGGGAATTCACAAATAAGTCAGATAATGGAGCTAACAACAGATTTTTAAACTCCATAGATTAAAAATAATGAGGTTCCTCATGTTATGTACTATGTCACAATTTTAGAACGAAAATGTCTTAGACCCAAGTCAAAATACTTTAAATAAAGATGCCTGAACCCATGCAGGGAAATGAGATTCTAGTAAGTTTAACGCCTATTTCCCATACTGGCCACATTTGGCAGAAAAATCTTCTTTTTGCCCTAGTAGCCTCGCTTAGTAAGGGAGTTGTGCTTTCATTTCAGGAAGACAGGAGATTTTTCTGACTGCCTAGGGCATCAGTATATGCTGCTGGTCTGTATCTGAGAGAAATGTTTTAAAAACAAAAATTGGAATGAACTTAAGTTTTACTTCTAAAGTAAGAACAAAACCAGTCAGTAAAAATTCTTCAATCTAAGCTAAATGCCACGCATGCTTTTTTTCCATGACCATGACTACCGTTCCCCAATACACACCGCACCTCTAGAGAATGCACAGGTTGATACGGGAGTTTAACACATAAACCTCTTTGCCTTAGTTAATGAAGTTAATGAAAACCTAATTGTAATGTTGTCTCTGTCCTCCTTCTGCTTAATAATCTACTCTTTAAAAAATTCTCTTTGCTGTTCTTACGGATTAGCTCAGATCAAGACTGGGACACCACAAGCCAATGAAGCATAATAGCTTCATTTCACTGTTCCCAGCCTGCCCCAGTTAGTCGGCACCTGGCATGCCTTTGGGGCTCACTCACTCTACAAGGACCAATCAAATACTTACTGGCTGCCCTGGGCACGAGGGAGCCCTGTGACAAAAGGACTCAGACCTCCACTGACCTTCACGCACTTACAACAGAACAAACAGAGTGCGCAGGCATCTAAGAGCCCCCATTCACCATAGTTGTTTCTACACAGGCCCAACTACTAGAACCCCTAGAACAGTCAGCCTTTCAACTACCTGAGCTTCCGGGCCTTAGCCCAAGGATCTGTATTTTTTTAAAGCCATGCAAGTGAGGCCCAGCTGATTTGGGGATCACTGAACGGAGGCAAGAAAACACAGCCAGGGGGCCTGGGTGTGAGAGCTGGTGCTGTAGCCTGAGCACTTCCTCCCCCCAGGCCTCACTCCCTTTAACTGCAAGCCAAGGGTTTGGACGGAAGTCCTGAGGTCCTTCTGCCTCTGACATGCTAGGTCTAGAGTCCAACAGCACAAGGGGAGGTGTGGGGCTGCGATTTAAGCTAGAGCTGTGAGAACAGGCAGGCCCACAACTCCTTCTTAGGGAAGGTGTGGATGGACTGAAGAGATTCATGAGAAAAATAGCCAACTGTGATATTATTAAAAGCTGGCCAGGAGACTGTTTTCATGGGGAAAGGAAAAGCTCACACCTGTCTTCACATTTCCAGGAGGGAAATGCAACTCTCCGGCTGCACACAGAGAAGTACAGGTTTCACTGCTCCAAAGAAATAGGCATCTCTTTTTCCAATAAGAGAATGTAAAGGTACAGGTGTTAAACCATAATCTGTTTTTAAAATAAACTCAGTAACAATTTACTTTTAAACAAAAATAAATCCACTCTCCCCTTTGCTTACTCTCCCCCAAACCTGAGAAATCATGAGCATAGACCTGACAGCACGTAGGGGTCAGGACCCATCTCCTCAGGCATCCCAGCCAATTCCTGCCCAGTGGTCCATCCTGAAGAAAGCCACTTCCCCTCATCTGTAACATCAAGCACTGTAACTGGAAATGTTCTCCCAACTGTAACACTCCATGACTTAAAACTTATCTGAGTGGCTTCTGACACATCCAGCTCAGTGGCTGTGCTCTTCTCTGGAACATCATCTTACCTTCACAGGGAGAGGGACGAAGAGGTGATGATACAAAGGAGGCTATTTTGAGGTCACATAAGTGAAGGTTGATTCTGTTTCCTTTTTCTTTAACAGGAAGATTTTTGAGTGTCTTTGCTGTGTTAATGTCTTTGTCACAAAATCCCAGAATGCTATCCTAGTCAGGATTCCCTGGCACAGAAGTTTCTTCCAATATCCCCAAGGACCAGTAGGGTAGTAGTTTAATTTTATCCAAGTAGTAGTTTAATTTTATCAAAATAGTATCTAAAATGCCTTCTAAGAGTCTGAGAGATGTGTTAAAGAGCTGACAATGAAACACTGTGTTTTACTTCCAACCCATGTGTGACTGCTAAACTTCTGGCTGCCAAATTACCTCCCAGTTCTTTCCCTTGTTTCGGTAAATAAATCAAGCCATGCATTTCTTCCTTTGGGAAGTGCCCATTTCCTCCCAAGACACTTTAAAGAAATGTGGTTTAAGATTACCTCTCCAATCACACTTTTTCCAAATTTAATTCATATTGCATTAAAGACCAGGAAGGAAACATTCAAAAGACAAGTTTCTCCACAAACTTTACAGGCAAATAAGTGGGAAGGTCTCTGAAGAAAAGGCAATCAGACCCAATTTTTGTAGCCAGAATGCGGCAGGGGGAAGTTTAGTGATTGTCCTACATACTTAAGACACAGGAAAACCATTTAAGATAGAAAGGAAAATACAAATGATTGCATATGAATGTTTGAATTTCAGGCAATGGATTCAGTTATAACAGGTTAGTCCCAATACTATCAGACCTGCATTTACTCAAAAATTAGTCTGAGTAGAACTATCCAAGCACCACCAAGATTACATTAAGAGCTTGACCTTTCATAATCACTTAAAAATGTCAATGCTGTTTTCCAACATTCCAGCCCTCTTCCAAAGGTGCCACTTCAGCAACTTCCAACAGCTTTCAAATATTTGGATAAGACCTTTCAAATACTTAGAAATGCTCTGATAGGAAGTAGATAGAGTAAATGTTCTCCCACAAATGGGGGAAGAAGGGGAGTGGGACAAGGAAAAATTCTCACAACAGATAAGTGAGTTTTAACAGTTTTCTGAGATGCTATTTTGGTTTATGTAACTGAATAATTACAGAAACTACCGCATTTTGATTTTCATGTTGAGTCACTATGTGCTTTTTAAAAATTAACATATAATGTATTATTTGCCCTAGGGGTACAGGTCTATGAATCATCAGGCCTGCACTCACCATAGCACATACCCTCCCCAGTGTCTGTCACCCGCCGCCCAGACTTTCCCAGATTAACCTCAATGCCTCCAGAGCCCTGTCCATTGCTGCATAAAGAAACATGGCAATGAAATCTGGTGTCCCTCAGTAAGTTTAGGATATCCAGCCAGGCGCACCTTATAAATTATTCCCTGGGCCTCAGTGCTCGTCTGAGGCAGTGATTTCCAAACCTCAACAAGCAAAAGAATCACCTAAAGAGCTTGTTGACACAGTTTTCTGGGCCCCAGGCCCAGAGAGTCTGACTCAGTAAGCCGGGATGGAGCCCGTAAGTCTATGACTCTACCAAGCTCACAGGTGAGGCCATCCAGGATAGCCATTGCTCATCAGGGGAAGAGATTACTATCCCAAACATTCAAAAAGCCACAATGCCTTTTGGCAAAATTATGCATTTACTGTTACTATTTATAACCCATTATGTGAAAATATCTTTACTAAATTTTCATTCACTAGAACTAGAAGTAGAGTTGCAAACTTATGCTTGCATATCCCATATACTCCATATCCCAACAGATGGACCCCTATCTGGAAGTCCCTCTGGATCCTGATCTTATCTTTAAGATAAAAATCAAGTCATTATAAATGAGACTCCAACTCAATAAATCCTAATATCAGCTATGACATGCACGGTCATTTTTCACAAGGACTAGCTAACAAATAACCAACCTCTGTAAAACATTACCATTAACTTAGCAAACCTTCACCAGCTTAGCACAGAAATGCAGACGCGTGAATTCAGCCAAGGGAAGCAAAGGTGGAAAACCACAAAGGCAAGTGGATGTTACTGTTCAGCTCTTCTCCCTCCACATCATAGGTTCTTTTTAGGGGGTCAAAGTAAAGGCTACTATTTAAAAGAAACTTTGTTTATACCGATGAAGTAAAATGTTTGTCTTAGTTAAAAGGGCATTGCTGCTCCCAGTAACAATGTTTATATAAACAACAAAATTATACAGGAGTAGTTGCCACCGAAAATCCATTGACCATATTTTACACTGTTCTAGTTTCTAATAAGCATATAATTTAGAAGATCCCAACTTTTATTCAAGGAAGATAGTCCAGAAGCCACCTTGTTGTTGTACGCCATTCTTCTTCTTCTTCTTCTTCTTTTTTTTTTTTAAGATTTTATTTATTTACTTGACAGAGAGAGATCACAAGTAGACAGAGAGGCAGGCAGAGAGAGAGGGAAGCAGGCTCCCCGCTGAGCAGAGAGCCCGATGCGGGCCTCGATCCCAGGACCCTGAGATCATGACCTGAGCCGAAGGCAGCAGCTTAACCCACTGAGCCACCCAGGCGCCCTGTACGCCATTCTTCTAAGAATAAAGAGGCCAAAAGGAAAACCGACATGTTACTTTGGGAAGGTATGTACCAAAATAGAAAAACATTACTGCACAGAGAGAGGACAAATACAATAGAAACGAGGTCCTTAAAATACGATTTTGCATTAAATGGAGTAAAGGCCACGGTGATCTGATTGATACTGCACTGGCACAAACACTAAACCACGCATGGTTCCCCAGCCAGAGCAGGGCAAGCAGGGCTCCCTCCTTAAACATTCCCACCACCAGCAGGAGCCATGTGTCACCACATGCCCAGAGCTGGCTGGGCTCAAAGTTTAAAATTCCAGAAATACATGGCTAAGTGTTGGCTTGAAACACCAGACTTCTTGAGGCTTACTGACCTTTAGAGAACATGGAAATAACAGTATAAATACTCTCACTAATAAGATACCGCTAATGGCAAACCTGTAAATCTATGGATAATGACTTACAACATTGCTCTTCTTTTCTTTCAAGCTCCTCTGTATCTTACATTTAAACTACAGCCAATCACATCACTTTCTACACTCTTCTCTTTCAAGATTAAAGAAACTGGGAGTGGTGGTGAGCAAACTGTCTTGACTGTTAGGCGCAGGAAAATTTTCACAGCCAAAGGAAACTGGTCACCTAGTTTGCAAATGTAAAAGTCTGGAATTAATTAGAACAAATACGGTCAGGCAGTTCAGTAAAAATACTGTGTATTACCATTTTGTCTATAGCACCACAAACCACTCAAGACAGATGGGTAGGATAAATATAAAGCTCACATTCTGATAAAGTTTTCAGAGAGTTACACAAAACTAGGACAATCCACTAGCTCTTTATGACCCAGTAACAGGAATAATAAAATCATCAAATGTTAGGGCTGACAAGAGTCCACTTGTGACAGGTGATAACCACTATACAGCACTTCTACAGAGTTCAAAGTGCTGACCCACAGTTCTCAGTAACTCCTATACCCTTCTCAGGAATCATGGATGGGTGGTCCCACTATTCCTGGGAGTATGAAGTACTGAAAGTCAGAGGACTGGGTGATGCTGCTGGTGGCTGTTCTCTGTCTCCTGGTGCCCATCACACAGCTCCAGATACTCCATTCCTGGTGATGGTGGTCACTCTGCCAGCAGGACAATTCAAACTTGGCTACCTGTGGGCTGATGCTAACAGTTAATGGAACACTGAGAATGTCCTACAGGGAATATCTATCAAGACACCAAATGAACCTGCCACAATCTAGTGGCTTTGGCTGGGTCATTATCCTTCTGAATTAAAGCAATCCAGTGCCCTCCCCTCCTATTCCTTCTAGGGGTATAAAAAAGCAGTCACTAGTCAGTGTTTGCCCACGTGAAGAAGTAAGGTCATAACCAGAATTCAATGACAAATGAGCTACCTCAGCTCCATTCTAAACCAAGTAGCTATCAGTTGAGCTTCTCAGTGCACGTTAAGCACAGTCTTTAGTTTTACGAAACATTGGTTTAAATTTTAACATGGAAATATGGGAGTGGGTATGCCAGTCCCCTACCTCCTACTCCAAGAGCGATGTGACACCATGGGGTGGGCACCTACCTCATTTCAACAAAGAATTCAGTATCACTTTAAGGAATTTTGACAGTAACTTAACCATAAAAGTCAGCACTACATACCCCTCACCTTTCTAAACTCTCTTAAAGTTAAATTCTCAATGTGCAGTGGACAATAATAGGGCAGGGTACTGGGTACCTGGGTAGCTCAGTCAGTTAAGCAGCTGCCTTTGGCTCAGGTCAGGCTCCCTGATCAGTGGGGAGTCTGCTTCTCCCTCTCCCTCTGCCCACCCCCCCCCCCCGCTCATGGGCTCGCGGGTGCATGTGCATACACCATGATCTCATAAGTAAATATATATATATATATATATATATATATATATATATATATGTATATATATATATATATATGGCAGGGCATTGACATAAAAGCTGGGTCTTGGGATTTCCAAACAAGTTCCAGGTATCTATGTGTTATATTTTGTATCATTTTTATGTAATATAAATGTAGAGTCTATTAAGTTGACAACTCAAGTCGTGACAAGGTCCAACTATTTTGTAGGCTGATTCTAATGGATACTGCTTAGTGAGAGGGGAAAAGTCATCCTCATCTAACCACTTCCCTTTTTTTTTTTTTTTTAAAGATTTTTAATTTATTTCAGAGAGAGAAAGAGGGAGTGCACAGGGCAGGGGATGGGGTGGTGAAGGGGAGAAAGGAAAGCAAGTTCCCCACTGAACAGGGAGCCCCCATGTGGGGCTAGATCCCAAGGCCCTGGGATCATGCCCAGAGCCAGGGGCAGACGCCTAACCAACTGAGCCACCAGGGTGTCCCTAACCACTTTCTTTTAAAGGCCGAGGAAACTGGTCTAGAAAGGTATATGCAGCCACCTCAACTTCTGATAATCAGCTACTAAAAATATTTGTTTGTATTTATATGGCTCTTAAATTCTTAAAGTTGTATCTTTCAATGTAAGTCAGTGGTTTTAAATTCTGAACTGAAAAGCTGGTTCCAAATTCCCAAGTAAAAGTATAGATATACAAAGAGCCCAGTTCAACTAATATCCATCCTATAATTTCAGGACTCATGGCTCTTTCTGCCTCTAAAAGTAAGTCACTTCCTACTCCCAGACCCACTTCCTGCCAGGCAGGACTGTGGACAAAAAGCAGACAAACCAATCCTGTTTGTAGTCATTATAACCAGAGCAAATCACAACCTCAGAGCCAGAAAGGAACATTTTCTGAGCAGCCGCATTTAAAAAAGGTCAGTTCCCCCTACTTGAAAAGTGGGCTGGGAACATTTTGTGCTGAGCCCTCGCCACTGTTCACAGGCTCAGGAACAGCTTCTAGAAAAGAGGGAACTGAGGCAGAAAGAAATAGCCTTCCAGACATCTAACATATGAAAGGGTCATCACTCTCACCCAAGTTCTATCTATGCTACAGAGGCATACTGGGGATCAGCCAAGGGCATTTAAATCGTATTCCTCATACCCACTAGCTGTGCATTTTAAAAACTTTTTTGGTGAGAGTCTGTTAGGTAGGAACCAACTTTATACTAGTAATGACATACGCTGTATGTGTAGATTTAATATGGGCATGAAACTAACTATGATGCTTTGACACCTGACTTAGGAGAGGGGAAGAACCAATCAAAGAAATGTCACATTCCACAAAGAAATGACTTCTTTCCAGAAACATGGATGCTGTCTATACGTTTCTTTTCTCCCAACTCCAAGGTCTCTTTCTCTTTAGCTTACTAGGCTTGTGAAGTCTTGATTCTGTAACATGTGATTTCAGTTTTGCTCAATGTGTCTTACATACTATACTTCAGCACCAATTTAGTTCACTGAAAAGGGAGGTTAGTTATAGCCACAAATTTAGGATTCCGTAAAAGACAAAATGAATAGAGCCAAGATGGCTATCACCTGCTGCAATGATTTTTTAATTCTAGGCTCACAGAATACAGGAAATTAAAGGCCTGTGGATTAGACTTCACTACCCACCTGGAATGTACTGTTTTCTTTGTAAAGTTAGAAGTCCCTGAAGGGTTTTTCCTTTCTAACCTGGTGGGAGGGGAAAGACTATCAAAGAATGGAAATGTCCATTCATTAAGATAAGTCATAC